>NC_141673.1:74036457-74671457 GCF_028749965.1 Puma concolor | reverse complement strand
TCTGGTGGTACTAGAAAGATTGCCATTAAATTTTTTGTTGTTCAGTATTTGTGCACTGTTGGGTTTTCAGAACAGCACATGACAGTGTGACAGTGATCTGACAGTTCAGGTGTTCCCCGTTACTAAACAAGACTAATGCAGCATTTTGAATCTGATGTGGCCAATGCAGAAATCACTGGAATGTTACCTGATACAACTATAACTGAGTTAATTAAAAATGTAATAGTAACCATCTAACATTTCGTCTTATATTTGGTCCTTAAATTTTGTTTTTGAGTTAGGGATGTTTCCTCATCCAGTTAGTTACATTTCTTCATCTAAGGTTTGAGTGGCTCTACAAAAAATCACTTACACAACAAACAAATATAAATATAAAAGTACTAAATAATAGTATTTCTGCATTTCATTGATTGATAATATGATTTTCCCATAACAGAAATATTTGAGAGTTCAATAAATTCTTTTCTTTGTTGAATAATAGGCTTCTGGATATTAAATGATTCTCAGCCATCAACAGGGATGTTCAAGTTCAAGTTAGAATTTTTCTTTTTGCAATCTATTTTCAAAAACCCGCTATCTTTAGTATTAGAAAAATGTCATGGTTCTTTAGTATTAAAAAAGTCATGATTTAAAATATTAATATATTTCTTTATAAGTTCATTATTGAATAGAAAAATGATCTATAACCTTGATGAACAGCTTTCCCTTTTCTAAGAATATTCAGTAACATTGCCTTCTGAATTGTCTAAACATTCAGCAAATAGTTTGCTCCTTAAAATCTCTACACTTTGGTTTAAAAAATTCTTCTTTTCTAGAATTTGCAAATAGAACATGACTCTAGATACCTCATTTGCTCAAAACTCACCTTACAGGAAAATATACAGTGAGGGTATGCAATATGCAATGGGTATAGCCACACCTTACTAAACAATGTTTGTGTTTCATAATATTTAAATTGTTTCAAAGGATCAAAGATACGGACCAGAGAGAAAAAAAGAGAGAAGGAAAGGGGACTGGTAAATATTTCTCATGAAATAGGAAAAAAAGTGCTTAAAAATTTAATTAGTAAAATAAAACTGTTTTTATACTTTGTTTTTTACTGGATATATTGAGTACAACTTATTCAATGAAATAAAGATACGAGGTAGTCATTTACCATCGTATAATATCATTTGTAAGTCATCTTAACCTGTTTTAGCAAAAAATAAAAATGATAATCACATAAAATTATACTAAGTATAAGATGGACAAAGTGTTTTCACATATATTCACTTACTCGAATCATATAGCCACCTAGTGCAATTGACAATATATTAGTGATTATTCAAATTTTATAAATAAAAAAATCAATGTGTTTACTTTAGTCATAGGTGAATATGTTTGGAGGCTAAAACAGGGCCTAGATGATTGAATCTTCATCCAGTCATTTTCTGTTACTAGACAGCCACTGTCTAGTACACTGGTGAATTACTATCAAAACTAGAGAAAGGTCTTGTTACCTTGCCTATGCTAGTTTACATTTGCATTCCCAGTGCCTAGCTTAGTGCCTGACTTAATAAATATCTGGTGGATATCTGGTGAATATGTGAAATGAAATAAGAGTTCCCAATCTGGTAAAGGATTCAGAGGCTTTACTTTTATTAACAAAATAAAACAACAGGTTCTATGAAAGAGAACCTTCCAGAAGGATTGAAGATATGGTAGGCAGTAGGTTATTTGCTGCTATGCCCAAGTAATGAAGCTTTGATGTAAATAGGCACCATACACACACACTACTGTGTAGATCCATGTCTCAACAAATCCAAGGTTTCCAACCTCATCTGTTCCCTTGGTGGAATTCTTGATATAAGGGTCTCATATCAGAGTATTCTGGGTGATGCCAAGTTGTTGGCATGTCCTCCCTGTAACCTCCAATTTTCCAAATACATTCACCTTCTACTTCTGCTTTTCTAGCACAAATAGTTCATTTCAGCCTTATGGCTTTTGCCCTAGCTGTTCCCACTCAGGCAGTGTTTCTGAGTTTCACATAGTTTTCTGCTTCTTTGTCATATCTCAAAATAAAAGACATTTTTTCAGAGAGGTCTGTTATCCAAGCAGTCTAAAATAGAATCCCAGTTGCTCAGTATTACCTCACTTTATGTTAGTGCTTTGACACTTTTCTTGTGTGTGGATTTGTTTGTTTGGATATAATTTAATTTATATGTCTGTATGTCTCTTCCATTCAACTAGGAATGCTTCATGAAACTGAGAACTCTCTAATTACTAGCTACATCATTTTTGAAAAGCTATTTCAACTATATTTGCTTTAGTTTCTACTCTATCAAAAGGGAAAGTAGTACTATATATGCCATAGGGTAGTTCCAATGGTAAAATGAGTAATATTTATATGTTTCTGAGAACTTATACAATACCACACAAGATACCCAGTAAAGTACTGCTAGATGAATAAACAGGAAGAAGTTACACTGTAGAATAAAAGGTATGAAATATGGTGGTACCCATGAAGATGCTTGAAAGCTATAGTGGAGAAAGCTCCTAGTTTAACAACAACAAAAATCCCACGATGTATCTTAAAAACAAAATTGTAGTTTTACTATTTATTTTTACAGGAACAACTGGACACTATGTTGAAGGAGGAGGAACAACTGGGCCATCTGAGGGAAGATCAGGGACAACTAGAATATCAGCTGAAGAATCAGGGACAACTGTATTGTCATCTGTAGTGACAGGGAAAACAGGACCATTACTGGGAGGATCAGCAACAACAAGATCATCAGTTACAGGATCAGAGACAACTGAACCATCTGTTGTACTTTCAAGAACATCTGTACCATCAGAAGAATTGACAGGAGCAACTGAACCATCACTTGGGTTAACAACACCTGGACCATCAGCTGAAGGATCAGGGACAGCTACATTATTTGCTGGAGTATCACAAACAACTGAAAGCTCTGTTCTAAAGTCAGGAAATACTGGACCATCCATAGGAGGATCACAGACAACTGGACGATCAGGTGAAGAAGCACAGACAAGTGGACTAGCAGCTGGAGGATCAGGGACTATAGGACCATCCACTGAAGAATCAGAAAAAACAGAAACACCTGTTCTGGGTTTAGGGACAACTCAAACATCTGAAGGATTAGGAACAACTACATCTGTTTTAGGTTCAGGGACAACTGGAACATCATCTGGAGTGACAAGAACAACTAAATCATCATCTCGAGATTCAGATACTACAGGACCAACAGCTGAAGTATTAGGAACAACTAAATCAGCATCTGGTATATCAAGCACAACTGCACTATTGTCTGGTGGGTCAGGGACAACTGGACCATCTGTTGTAGGATCAGGAACGTCTGTACCATCAGCAGGATTGACAGGGACCTCTGGTCTATCACCTGGGTTTGCAACAACTGGACAATCATCTGTAGGATCGAGGACAACTGAGTCATTGGCTGGAAGATCAGAAACCACTGCAACCTCCATTGTAAGTTCAGGCACTACCAGTCCATCCACAGGAGGATCACAGACAACTGGACTGTCGGCCAAAGAAGCAGGGACAACAGAACAAGCAGCTGGAATATCAGGGACCACAGGACCATTCCATGGACGATCAGGGACAACAAGACAATCTGTTTTAAGTTCAGGGATGACCTTACCAACTTCTAAAGAAATAAGGACAACTAGACCTTCATTGGTAAAGTCAGGTACAACTGCAGTATTGACTCCAGGATCAGCCACAAGTGGACTGTCATCTGGAGTATCTGAGTCCACTGAACCATCATCTGAAGCATTAGGAACAACAAGATCATCAGCTGGTATATCAGAGACAACTGGACCATCAACAGTTGGATCTGGGATGGCAACAGGACCATTTTTTGTAGAATCAGGAACAGCTGTATCATCGGTAGGATTGACTGGGACATCTGGCCTATCACATGGGTTAGGAATAACTGGGCCATCAGCTAAAGGAGCAGGGACAACTGGATCATTTGCTGGAAATTCAGGAACAACAGTAACCCCTGTTGTAATTTCAGGGACTGCTGGTCCCTACACAGTAAAATCACAGACAACTAGACAATCTGCTGAAGAAGCTGGGACAACAGGACCAACAGCTGGAGGTTCAGGGACCACAGGACCATTCCATGGAGGGTCAGGAAAAACAGGACAATCTGTTTTAGGTTCAGGGACAACCAGACCATCTGTTGTAGGTCCAGGAACAACTATACCTTCAAGTAGACTATTTTTTGTAGGTTCAGGGACAACCAGAGCATCATCTGGAGTGAAAAGGACAATGGGACCATCATCTGGAGAATTAGGAACAACTAGATCATCATCTGGTATGTCAAGGACAATTGGACCATCAACTGGAAGGTCAGGGATAACTGGACGTTCAGGAAAAGAATCAGGAACATCAGTAACATCAGTAGGATTAACAGGGACATCTGGATCATCATTTGGGTTAGGAACAACTGTACCATCAACGAAAGTATCACAAACAACTACAGCACCTGTTGCAGGATTAGTAAAATCTACATCATCTACAAGATTGACAGGGTCAACTGGATCATCAGTTGGAGGACCAGAGATAACTGGAACAGCAGCTAGAGGATCAGGGACCACAACACTGTCAGCTGGAGCATCAGGAGAAACTGGAACATTAGCTGAAGGATCAGAAACAACAAAAACCTTTGTTATAACATTAGGGATTACTGAAACACCTGTAAGAGGATCACAGACAATGGGATGGTCAACTAAAGATTCAGGAACAACTGGGCAAGAAGCTAGAGGATCAGGGACAACAGGGCAATTCATTGGAGGATCAGGAACATCAGTGTCATCTGTTTTTGTTTCAAGGACAATTCACCCATTATCTGAAGAATCAGGGACCACTAGACCATCTGTTTTAGTTTCAGAGACAACCAGACCATTACCTGGACACACAGAGACCATGGGATCATCATCTGGCGATTCAGACACCACTGGACCATCAGCTGAGGTATTGGGGACAACTAGATCACCAGCTGGTATATCAGAAACAACTAGACTATCAACGGGTAGATCTGGGATGACAGAAGGACCATCTGTTGTAGGGTCAGAAACATCTGTACCATCAGTAGGTTGGACAAAGATATCTGGCCCATCATCTGGGTTAGTAACAACTGGGCCATCAGCTGAAGGAGCAGAAACAACTGGATCATTTGCTGGGAATTCAGGAAGAAGGGCAACTGCTATTGTAAGTTCAGGAACTAGTGGTCCCTACATAGGAGGAATCCATACAACTGTACTATCACCTGAAGAGGCAAGGACTATAGGACCAACATCTGGGGGATCAGGGACCACAGAACCATTCCCTGGAGTATCAGGAACAATGGAACAATCTGCTTTAGGTTCAGAGACAACTAGACCATCAGTTGTAAGCTCAGGAACAAGTGGAATATCATCTAGAGTGATGGGTATACCTGGACAATCTACTAGAGTGACAGGGAAAATTGGACCACCAGCTGGAGAATTAGGAACAACTGGATCATCAGCTGGTATATCAAGCACAACTGGACTATTGTCTGGTGAGTCAGGGACAACTGGACCATCTGTTGTAGGATCAGGAACATCTGTCCCATCAGCAGGATTGACAGGGACCGCTGGTCCATCATCTGGGTTTGCAACAACTGGACAGTCATCTGTAGGATCGAGGTCAACTGAGTCATTGGCTGGAAGATCAGAAACCACTGCAACCTCCATTGTAAGTTCAGGCACTACCAGTCCATCCACAGGAGGATCACAGACAACTGCACTGTCAGCCAAAGAAGCAGGGACAAGAGAACAAGCAGCTGGAAGATCAGGGACCACAGGACCATTCCATGGACGATCAGGAACAACAGGACAATTTGTTTTAAGTTCATGGACGACTGGGCCATCATCTGAAGAATTAAGGACAACTAGACCTTCATTGGTAAAGTCCAGCACCACTGGAATATCAGCTACAGGATCAGCCACAACTGGACAGTCCTCTGGAGTATCTGAGTTCACTGAGCCATCATCTGAAGTATTCAGAACAACTAGATCATCAACTCGTATATCAAGCACAACTGGACCATTGCCTGGTGGGTCAGGGAAAACTGGACCATCTGTTGTAGGATCAGGAACATCTGTCCCATCAGCAGGATTGACAGGCACCTCTGGTCCATCACTTGTGTTTGCAACAACTGGACAGTCATTTGTAGGATCGAGGACAACTGCCTCATTGGCTGGAAGATCAGAAACCACTGCAACCTCCATTGTAACTTCAGGCACTACCAGTCCATCCACAGGAGGATCACAGACAACTGGATTGTCAGCCAAAGAAACAGGAACAACAGAACAAGCAGCTGGAAGACCAGGGACCACAGGACCATTCCATGGACGATCAGGAACAACAAGAAAACCTGTTTTACATTCAGGGTCAACCTTATCAACTTCTAAAGAAATAAGGATAACAAGACCTTTGTTGGTAAAGTCAGGCACAACTGGAGTATTGGCCACAGGATCAGCCACAACTGGACAGTCATCTGGAGTATCTGAGTCCACTGAGCTATTATCTGAAGTATTCAGAACAACTAGATCATCAACTCGAAAATCAAGCACAACTGGAACATGGCCTGGAGGTTCAGGGACAATTGGACCATCTGTTGTAGGATCAGGAACATCTGTCCCATCAGCAGGATTGACAGAGTCCTCTGGTCCATCACCTGGGTTCGCAACAACTGGACTGTCATCTGTAGGATCGAGGACAACTGAGTCATTGTCTGGAAGACCAGAAACCAGTGCGACCTCCATTGTACCTTCAGGCACTACTAGTCCATCCACAGGAGGATCACAGATAACTGGACTGTTAGCCAAAGAAGCAGGGACAACAGAACAAGCAGCTGAGGTAGCAGAAACCACAGGACCATTCCGTGGACGAACTGGAGCAACAAGACAACCTGTTTTAGTTTCAGAGACGAACTTACCAAGTTCTAAAGAAATAAGGACAACGAGACCTTCATTAGTAAAGTCAGGCATAACTGGAGTATTGGCTTCAAGATCAGCCACAACTGCACTGTCATCTGGAGTATCTGAGTCCTCTGAGCCATCATCTGAAGTATTCAGAACAACTATATCATCAACTCGTATATCAAGTACAATTGGACTGTTTTCTGGAGGTTCAGGGACAACTGGATCATCTGTTGTAGGACCAGGAACATCTGTCCCATCAGCAGGATTGACAGGCACCTCTGGTCCATCACCTGGGTTTGCAACAACTGGACAGTCATCTGTAGGATCGAGGACAACTGAGTCATTGCCTGAAAGATCAGAAACCACTGCAACCTCCGTTGTAAGTTCAGGCACTACCAGTCCATCCACAGGAGGATCACAGACAACTGGACTGTCGGCCAAAGAAGCAAGGACAACAGAACAAGCAGCTGGAATATCTGGGACCACAGGACCATTCCATGGACGATCAGGAACAACAGGACAATATGTTTTAAGTTCATGGACGACTGGGCCATCATCTGAAGAAATAAGGACAACTAGACCTTCATTGGTAAAGTCCAGCACCACTGGAATATCAGCTACAGGATCAGCCACAGCTGGACAGTCATTTGAAGTATCTGAGTCCCCTGAGCCATCATCTGAAGTATTCAGAACAACTAGATCGTCAACTCAAAAATCAGGCACACCTGCCCTATTATCTGGTGGGTCAGGGACAACTGGACCATCTGTTGTAGGACCAGGAACATCTGTCTCATCAGGAGGATTGACAGAGTCCTCTGGTCCATCACCTGGGTTTGCTACAACTGGACAGTCATCTGTAGGATCGAGGACAACTGAGTCATTGGCTGGAAGATCAGAAACCACTGCAACCTCCGTTGTAAGTTCAGGCACTACCAGTCCATCCACAGGAGGATCACAGACAACTGGACTGTCGGCCAAAGAAGCAAGGACAACAGAACAAGCAGCTGGAAGATCAGGGACCACAGGACCATTCCATGGACGTTCAGGAACAACAGGACAATCCGTTTTAAGTTCATGGACGACTGGGCCATCATCTGAAGAAATAAGGACAACTAGACCTTCATTGGTAAAGTCCAGCACCACTGGAATATCAGCTACAGGATCAGCCACAACTGGACAGTCATTTGAAGTATCTGAGTCCCCTGAGACACCATCTGAAGTATTCAGAACAACTAGATCGTCAACTCAAAAATCAGGCACACCTGCCCTATTTTCTGGAGGTTCAGGGACAACTGGACCATCTGTTGTAGGACCAGGAACATCTGTCTCATCAGGAGGATTGACAGAGTCCTCTGGTCCATCACCTGGGTTTGCAACAACTGGACAGTCATCTGTAGGATCGAGGACAACTGAGTCATTGGCTGGAAGATCAGAAACCACTGCAACCTCCATTGTAAGTTCAGGCACTACCAGTCCATCCACAAGAGGATCACAGACAACTGGACTGTCGGCCAAAGAAGCAAGGACAACAGAACAAGCAGCTGGAATATCTGGGACCACAGGACCATTCCATGGACGATCAGGAACAACAGGACAATCTGTTTTAAGTTCATGGACGACTGGGCCATCATCTGAAGAATTAAGGACAACTAGACCTTCATTGGTAAAGTCCAGCACCACTGGAATATCAGCTACAGGATCAGCCACAGCTGGACAGTCATTTGAAGTATCTGAGTCCCCTGAGCCATCATCTGAAGTATTCAGAACAACTAGATCGTCAACTCAAAAATCAGGCACACCTGCCCTATTTTCTGGTGGGTCAGGGACAACTGGACCATCTGTTGTAGGACCAGGAACATCTGTCTCATCAGGAGGATTGACAGAGTCCTCTGGTCCATCACCTGGGTTTGCAACAACTGGACAGTCATCTGTAGGATCGAGGACAACTGAGTCATTGGCTGGAAGATCAGAAACCACTGCAACCTCCATTGTAAGTTCAGGCACTACCAGTCCATCCACAGGAGGATCACAGACAACTGGACTGTCGGCCAAAGAAGCAGGGACAACAGAACAAGCAGCTGGAGGATCAGGGACCACAGGACCATTCCATGGACGATCAGGAACAACAGGACAATCTGTTTTAAGTTCATGGACGACTGGGCCATCATCTGAAGAAATAAGGACAACTAGACCTTCATTGGTAAAGTCCAGCACCACTGGAATATCAGCTACAGGATCAGCCACAACTGGACAGTCATTTGAAGTATCTGAGTCCCCTGGGCCATCATCTGAAGTATTCAGAACAACTAGATCGTCAACTCAAAAATCAGGCACACCTGCCCTATTTTCTGGTGGGTCAGGGACAACTGGACCATCTGTTGTAGGACCAGGAACATCTGTCCCATCAGCAGGATTGACAGGGACCTCTGGTCCATCACCTGGGTTTGCAACAATTGGACAGTCATCTGTAGGATCGAGGACAACTGAGTCATTGGCTGGAAGATCAGAAACCACTGCAACCTCCATTGTAAGTTCAGGCACTACCAGTCCATCCACAGGAGGATCACAGACAACTGCACTGTCAGCCAAAGAAGCAGGGACAAGAGAACAAGCAGCTGGAAGATCAGGGACCACAGGACCATTCCATGGACGATCAGGAACAACAGGACAATCCGTTTTAAGTTCATGGACGACTGGGCCATCATCTGAAGAATTAAGGACAACTAGACCTTCATTGGTAAAGTCCAGCAAAACTGGAATATCATCTACAGGAACAGCCACACCTGGATCGTCATCTGGAGTATCTGAGTCCCCTGAGCCATCATCTGAAGTATTCAGAACAACTGGATCATCAACTCGAAAATCAAGCACAACTGGCCTATTTTCTGGAGGTTCAGGGACAACTGGACCATCTGTTTTAGGATTGGAAACATCTGTCCCATCATCAGAATTGACAGGCACCTCTGGTCCATCACCTGGGTTCGCAATAACTGGACAACCGTCTGTAGGATCAAGGACAACTGAGTCATTGGCTGGAATATCAGAAACCACTGCAACCCCCATTGTACCTTCAGGCACTACAAGTCCATCCACAGGAGGATCACATACAACTGCACTGTCAGCCAAAGAAGCAGGGACAACAGTACAAGCAGCTGGAAGATCAGGGACCACAAGACCATTCCATGGACGATCAGGAACAACAGGACAATCTGTTTTAAGTTCATGGACGACTGGGCCATCATCTGAAGAAATAAGGACAACCAGACCTTTATTGGTAAAGTCCAGCACCACTGGAATATCAGCTACAGGATCAGCCACAAATGGACAGTCATCTGGAGTATTTGAGTCCACTGAGCCATCATCTGAAGTATTCAGAACAACTAGATCATCAACTCCTATATCAACTTCAACTGGACTATTTTCTGGAGGTTCAGGGACAACTGGACCATCTGTTATAGGACCAGGAACATCTGTGCCATCAGCAGGATTGACAGAGTCCTCTGGTCCATCACCTGGGTTTGCAACAACTGGACAGTCATCTGTAGGATCGAGGACAACTGAGTCATTGTCTGGAAGACCAGAAACCAGTGCAACCTTCATAGGAAGTTCAGGCAGTACCAGTCCATCCACAGGAGGATCACAGACAGCTGGACTTTCAGCCAAAGAAGCAGGGACAACAGAACAAGCAGCTGAGGTAGCAGGAACCACAGGACCATTCCATGGACGAACTGGAGCAACAAGACAACCTGTTTTAGTTTCAGGGACGACCTTACCAAATTCTAAAGATATAAGGACAACGAGACCTTCATTGGTAAAGTCAGGCATAACTGGAGTATTGGCTTCAAGATCAGCCACAACTGCACTGTCATCTGGAGTATCTGAGTCTACTGAGCCATCATCTGAAGTATTCAGAACAACTAGATCATCGACTGGTATATCAAGTGCAACTGGCCGATTTTCTGCAGGTTCAGGAACTTCTGGACCATCTGTTGTAGGACCGGGAACATCCTTACCATCAGCAGGATTGACAGGGACCTCTGGTCCATCACCTGGTTTTGCAACAACTGGACAATCATCTGTAGGATTGAGGACAACTGAGTCATTGGCTGGAAGATCAGAAACCACTGCAACCTCCATTGTAAGTTTAGGCACTACCAGTCCATCCACAGAAGGATCACAGACAACCAGACTGTCAGCCAAAGAAGCAGGGACAACAGAACTAGCAGGTGGAATATCAGGGACCACAGGACCATTTCATGGACATTCAGGAACAACAGGACAATCCGTTTTAAATTCATGGACGACTGAGCCATCATCTGAAGAAATAAGGACAACTAGACCTTCATTGGTAAAGTCCAGCACCACTGGAATATCAGCTACAGGATCAGCCACAAGTGGACTGTCATCTGGAGTATCTGAGTCCCCTGAGCCATCATCTGAAGTATTCAGAACAACTAGATTGTCAACTCAAAAATCAGGCACACCTGCCCTATTTTCTGGTGGGTCAGGGACAACTGGACCATCTGTTGTAGGACCAGGAACATCTGTCTCATCAGGAGGATTGACAGAGTCCTCTGGTCCATCACCTGGGTTTGCAACAACTGGACAGTCATCTGTAGGATCGAGGACAACTGAGTCATTGGCTGGAAGATCAGAAACCACTGCAACCTCCATTGTAAGTTCAGGCACTACCAGTCCATCCACAGGAGGATCACAGACAACTGGACTGTCGGCCAAAGAAGCAGGGACAACAGAACAAGCAGCTGGAGGATCAGGGACCACAGGACCATTCCATGGACGATCAGGAACAACAGGACAATCTGTTTTAAGTTCATGGACAACTGGGCCATCATCTGAAGAAATAAGGACAACCAGATATTTATTGGTAAAGTCCAGCACCACTGGAATATCAGCTACAGGATCAGCCACAACTGGACAGTCCTCTGGAGTATCTGAGTTCACTGAGCCATCATCTGAAGTATTCAGAACAACTAGATCATCAACTCCTATATCAACTTCAACTGGACTATTTTCTGGAGGTTCAGGGACAACTGGACCATCTGTTGTAGGACCAGGAACATCTTTCTCATCAGGAGGATTGACAGAGTCCTCTGGTCCATCACCTGGGTTTGCAACAACTGGACAGTCATCTGTAGGATCGAGGACAACTGAGTCATTGGCTGGAAGATCAGAAACCACTGCAACCCCCATTGTACCTTCAGGCACTACTAGTCCATCCACAGGAGGATCACAGACAACTGGACTGTCAGCCAAAGAAGCACGGACAACAGAACAAGCAGCTGGAAGATCAGGGACCACAGGACCATTCCATGGACGTTCAGGAACAACAGGACAATCCGTTTTAAGTTCATGGACGACTGGGCCATCATCTGAAGAAATAAGGACAACCAGACCTTCATTGGTAAAGTCCAGCACCACTGGAATATCAGCTACAGGATCAGCCACAACTGGACAGTCATTTGAAGTATCTGAGTCCCCTGAGCCATCATCTGAAGTATTCAGAACAACTAGATCATCAACTCGTATATCAAGTACAGCTGGCCTATTTTCTGGTGGGTCAGGGAAAACTGGACCATCTGTTGTAGGATCAGAAACATCTGTGCCATCAGCAGGATTGACAGGGACCTCTGGTCCATATCCTGGTTTAGCAACAACTGGACAGTCATCTGTAGGGTTGAGGACAACTGTGTCCTTGGCTGGAAGATCAGAAACCACTGCAACCTCCATTGTAAGTTCAGGCACTACCAGTCCATCCACAGGAGGATCACAGACAACTGGACTGTCGGCCAAAGAAGCAGGGACTACAGAACAAGCAGCTGGAATATCAGGGACCACAGGACCATTCCATGGACGATCAGGAACAACAAGACAACCTGTTTTAGGTTCAGGGACAACCTTACCAACTTCTAAAGAAATAAGGACCACGAGACCTTCATTGGTAAAGTCCAGCACAACTGGAGTACTGGCTACAGGATCAGCCACAACTGCACTGTCCTCTGGAGTATCTGAGTCCACTGAACCATCATCTGAAGTAATTGGTAAAACTAGATCATCAACTCATATATCAAGTACAACTGGTCTATTTTCTGGAGGTTCAGGGACAACTGGAATGTCTGTTGTTGGATCAGGAACAACTGTACCATCAACAGGATTGACAGGTACCTATGGTCCATCACCTGCATTTGGAACAACTGGACAATCATCTGTAGTATCGAGGACAACTGAGTCATTGGCTGGAATATCAGAAACAACTGAAACCTCTGTTTTTAGTGCAGGGATTACTGGTCTGTCCACAAGAGGATCTCATAGAACCGGACCACCTGCTGAGGAAACTGGGATAACAGGACGAGCTGGTGGAGCTTCAGGGACCACAGGACTGTTCCATGGATTATCAGGAACAACAGTACATTCTGTTTTAGGTTCAGAAACAACAAGAAAATCTGTTGTTTTGTCAGGAACAACTGTACCATCATCTGGAGTGACAGGAATAACTGGACCATCAACTATGGAATTGGGAACAAGTAGATCATTAGCCAGTATATCGGAGAACACTGGGGCATTAATGAGTGGATCTGGGGTGACAACAGGACCATCTTTTGTAGGATCAGGCATATCTGTACCATCAGTAGGATTGACAGGGACCTCTGGTCCATCACCTGGATTAGCAACAACTGGATCATCAGCTGGAGGATCAGGGATAACTGGAGTATATTCTGGAATATCAGAAACAACTTCCACCTCTGTTGTAAGTTCAGCGACTATTGGTCCATTTACAGGAGGATCACAGACAACTGGACTGTCAGCCAAAGAAGCAGGGACAACAGAACAAGCAGCTGGAGAATCAGGGACCACAGGACCATTCCATGGTCGATCAGGAACAACAAAACAATCTACTTTAGGTTCAGGGATGACCTTACCATCTTCTAAAGAAATAAGGACAACTAGATCTTTGTTGGTAAAGACAGGCACAACTGGAGTATCAGCTACTGGATCAGCCACAACTGGACTGTCATCTGGAGTATCTGATTCCACTGGACCATCATCTGAAGTATTAGGAACAATCAGATCATCAGCTGGTATATCAGAGACAACTGGACCATCAACAAGTGGATCTAGAATGACAAGAGGACCATTTTTTGTAGAATCAGGAACATCTGTACCATCAATAGGATTTACAGGGATGTCTGGTCCAGAGCCAACTGAATCATTCACTGGAAGATCAGAAACAACAGCAACCTCTACTGTAAATTCAGGTACTAGTGGTCTCTACAATGGAGGAATCCAGACAAATGGGCTGTCAGCTAAAGAAGCAAGGACAACAGGACCGTTTCGAGGAGGGTCAGGAACAACTGGAAGATTTTTTGTAGGTTCAGGGACAACTGTGCCATCATCTAGAGTGGAAAGCATAACTGGACCATTATCTGGAATGACAGGAATAACTGGACCATCAGCTGAGGAATTAGTAACAACTAGTTCATCAGCTGGTATATCAGAAACAACTGGATTATCAATGCGTGGATCTGGGATGACAGCAGGACCATCTGTTGTAGAGTCAGGAACATCTGTATCATCAGTAGGATTGGTAGGGACATCTAGCCCGTCACATGGGTTAGGAATAACTGGGCCATCAGCTGAAGGAGCAGGGACAACTGGATCATTTTCTGGAAGATCAGAAACAACATCAATCTCTATTATAAGTTCAGGTACTAGTGGTCCCTACATAGGAGGAATCCAGACAACTGGAAAATCTATTGAAGAAGCCGGGACAACAGGACCAACAGCTGGAGGTTCAGGGACCACAGGACAATTCCATGAAGGATCAGAAACAACAGGACAATCTGTTTTGGTTTCAGGGACAACTAGACTGCCTGTTGTAGGTTCAGGGACAACTGGGGCATCATCTGGAGTGACAGGCATAACTGGACCATCATCTGAAGTGAAAGGGACAATTGGACCATCAGCTGGAGAATTAGGAACAACTAGATCATCACCTGGTATATCTAGGACAACTGGACTATCATCTGGTGGGTTAGAGACAACTGGACTATCTGCTGTAGGATTAGGAACATCTCTCCCATCAAGATTGACAGGGACACCTGGACCATCAGCTGGTTTAGCAACAACTGGACCATCAGCTAAAGGATCAGGGACAACTGAATCATTTTCTGGAAGATCAGAAACAACTGAAATCTTTGTTGTAAGTTCAGCAACTATGAGTACATCCATAGGAGGAACACAGACAACTGGACAATCTGCTGAGGAAGCAGGGGCAACAGGTCTAGAATCTGGAGGGTCAGGGACTACAGGACTATTCCATGGAGGATCAGAAACTACAGGACAATCTATTTTAGGTTCAGGGACGACCTTACCATCTTCTGAAAAATTAAGGTCAACTAGACCTTTATTGGTAAAGTCGGGCTCTACTGGAGTATCTGCTACAGGATCAGTCACAAGTGGACTGTCATCCTGGGAATCTGGGTCCACTGGATCATCAACTGAAGTATTCAGAACAACTAGATCTTCTGTTGGAATATCAAGGACAAGTCAACCATCTACTGGAGGATCAGGGACAACTGCACCATCCGTTGTAGGATTAGGAATACGTTCATCAGCACCAGGATTGACAGAATCAACTGGACCACCAGTTTTAGGATCAGGGACAACTGAAACAGCAGCTAGAGGATCAGGGACCATAGGACTATCAGCTAGCAGATCAAGGACAACTGGATCATTAGCTGGAGTATCAGAAACAACCAAAACCTCTGTTGCAATGTTAGAGACTACTGCAACATCTATAGTAGGATCATGGACAACTGAACAATCAACTGAAGAATCAAAGACAACTGTACAATCAGCCCTAGGATCAGAGACCTCAAGACCATCTACTGGATTGTCAGGAATGACAGGATCATCAAGTTTTGGTTCAGGGACAACCCTGCCATCATCTGAAGAATCAAGGGTAACTAGACCATCCGTTATAGGTTCAGGCACAACTGAACCATCACATGGAGTGATTGGGACAAGTGGATCATCATCTGGAGATATATCCATCACTGGACCACCATCTGAACTATTAGGAACAACTATATCATCAGTAGGTATATCAAAGACAACTGGACAATCAATGGGTGGATTTGGGACAACTGGACCATCTGTTGTAGAATCAGGAACATCTTTGCCATCAGCAGGATTTACAGGGACATCTGGAACATTACATGAGTTAGGAACAAGTGGACCTTCAGCTGAAGGATCAAGGACAACTGGAATATTTTCTGGATTATCAGAAACAACTGAAACCTCTGTTGTAAGGTCCGAGACTACTGGACCATCCATAGGAGAATCACAGACAACTGGACAATTAATTGAAGAAGCAGGAACAACTGTACAAGGATTTGGGGCAGCAGAGACCACTCAGTCATCTGTTGGAGGATCAGGAACAACAGGACCATCTATTTTAGGTTCAGGGACAACTCCACAATCATCTGAAGGATTAGGGACAACTGTACCACCAGCTATAGAACCAGGAACAACTGGGCCATCGACCAAAGGATCAGCCAAAACTGGGTCATCAGGGTTACAGACCACTGAATCAATTGAAATATTAGGATCAGCTATATCATCAGTCAGTGATTCAAGGACAATTAGACCATCAACTAAAGGATCAGGGACAACTGTAAGATTACCTGAAAGAGCAGAGACATTTGGACCACCTGTTGTGAATTCAGGAATAACTGGACCATTTGTAGCATCACAGAGGACTGGACCATCAGCTGAAGTTTCAGTGACCACAGGATCATCATCTGGAGGATCAGGTACAACTGCCCCATCTGTTACAGGTTCAGAGACAACTGGACCATCAGCTGGAGCACCAGGGACAACTGGAATATCATCTAGAGGAGCAGGAGCAACTGGACTACTTGTTTTAGTTTCAGATACAGCTATCCCAGCATCTGAAAGATCCAGAACAACTGCATCACCAGCTGGAGGATCAGTGACAGCTGGACCATCAAATGGAGAATCAAGGACAACTAGATCAGCTATTTTAGGTTTAGGGACAACTCAACCATCATCAGGAGCATCAGGAACAACTGGACCATCACCAGAAGGATCAGGGACAAGTGGATCATCAACTGGGATAACCACTGGGATGTTAAGGAATGAGGTTACCACATCTGAAGGCAAGTCAAGTTCACTGAAAATAGACCATTTATTGTAAGCAATTTAAATTTTGTTCAGATTTCTACTTTTGAACTATATACATTTGTCAGAATTAGAATATTTAGAACTCGTTTACTAAAGATGGGAGCTTTGTAGAACATTATTGTTTTGAAGTGAGTCCACAGACTTCTTAAGAAGTTTATGTTTTTATCCCTCCTACTTTTATTTTTGACCATGTGCAACCAGAGTGTCAGTGGGAGCTACAACAGGTTCAGACAGGGGAAGCACAGCTGGAGCATCAGGCTCTATAACCACCACTGCTGGGAAACAAGCAGTCAAGCCTTACCCAGGTATCTGTTGGTATTCCAATGCAAGTGTAGCTTAGACTCATCATGATAATGAGTTTGTTATATTAATCAAGCACCAAATATTTGGAGAAAAGATTAAGAGATATTCTAGGTTTAGTATTAACATCTAAATTTTAAATATACTTAAATAGTGGTAGGTTTGTTTTTCCTAAAATGAAACACATAAAGATAATTTTCAATTATCTCATTAATCAGGTACAACTGAAGAACCATATGGAGAAACCGAATCAGGTGAAAGCATAACCAGTTTAACCACACCTGGAAAATCAGGCGAGTGGGAAGGGAAGGTGTTGGCCCAGGTTGTAACACAAAATAAGGTTTCCTGATAAATCTAATGATGAATATTAGTGTATTTTGAGTAGAAATCAGAAAATCAGATCCAAGTCATCTGGCATTTAGGACCTTATATTTTGTTAGGTGTGTTTACACCAGGTACTGGAACTGTAACACCTGAACTCAAAGTAGTTACATTGTTAAATGTCCAGGTAGTGTCCCCATAAAATAAGAACACTGCTCATGACTTTCTGGGTTTTTTTAATTTTTAAAACGTTTATTTATTTTTGAGAGAGAGAGAGGAAGAGAGAGAGCACAGGTGATCATGAGCAGGGGAGGGGCAGAGAGAGGGAGAGAAAGAATCCCAAGCAGACTCTGTACTGTCAGCTCAGAGCCAGACTAGGAGCTTGAACTCACCAATCGTGAGATCATGACCTGAGCCAAAATCAAGAGTCAGCTGCTTAACTGACTGGGTTACACAGGCGACCCATTACTTTTCATTTTAATTTCAGGTTTCACAGAAGCTGCCCCTGGCTCAACAATTGCACCAGAAAGTTCCACTACTGGTAAGTAAGCAGGGGATGTCAGATTTTTTTTTTTTACACTTTTCATGCTTATTGGCTAATTAGAAATGGCAAAATAGTTAGTAATAATTCCAGTTACATAATTATAGTGTCCTTAAATATATTCTCTCATTTAACTATTAGAATAAATTTTGTTATCTCGTTTTACTCATGGGGAACTTAGAAAAGATACTACCTAGGGGCGCCTGGGTGGCTCAGTCAGTTAAGCCTCGGACTTCGGCTCAGGTCACGATCTCGAGGTCCATGAGTTCAAGCCCCGCTTCGGGCTCTGTGCTGACTGCTCAAAGCCTGGAGCCTGTTTCAGATTCTGTGTCTCCCTCTCTCTCTGACCCTGCCCCGTTCATGCTCTGTCTCTCTCTGTCTCAAAAATAAATAAACGTTAAAAAAAAAAAGATATGACCTAAATTTGTTCATATTCTACAGCAAATCAAATATTGGAGCCAATATTTTAATCCATTCTATACTGACTCCAAAGACTGTGCTCCTACCCACAATGTCCATCCTCCTGTAAGGCAAATATAAAATGTTCTTTGATGATCCATCAATAAGACCTTGCTTTTAATATTTATAAAGCTCAAATTTTCTCCATTTCCAAGCTACAGCAGCAGGTACTAAAAAGGGGGTTAAAATTTTATATATAATGACAAACTGTGGCATTTGTCAATTCTAAAACATTGGCAAAAACTATAATACTATTGCTTTATAAATAAAAACTTTATCACTTCATTTCTTTTTACAATCATTCCAACGTATGGGGCAATTATTTTTCTTAACAGTAAATGAAAATGTATTAAAGACGATAGCACATTAGTATTTAAATTTTGGACTAGTAATATATTATAGTACTTGAGAAAGGCATTATTTCTGTTTGTAGGTTATCTCACCGAACCTAGCTATTCATGATGAAATTGTCCATTATTTAAGGAAAAGATTGTTTATGCTTTTTTTCTTGTAAAGTATTATGCTACACTTATTCTAACTACTTTTACAAAGATGACTTATATAAATTTATTTTACAAACTAGTCACTAGAAAATAGTTCAATAATTTGATTCAGATTAAATTTATAGTTATTCTTTATTCAATCTATGGCTATGTAAATGTAAATAAATTGAAATGTTTCAAATTATATATTGAACACCATAATTATATTATAAATTAATATCATGGCTACTAGGATGTGACTATTGGACATAGTATGTACTTTATTGTTATTGACAATAGTACTTTTGCATTTTCCAAATTCAACACCTTAATCTTTATTAAATGGCAGCAAACAAGAATTACATTTGTGTAAATATTTTACTTGGGAAAAAGGCAATGGTTTTGCTTTCAGTTTGATAATTTGTAATTCATAGGTGATTCCTTACAGAGCACTTCGCAGCTTCTCTCCCAAGTGATCTCACACTCTGACTTCAATTTCTAACATCAGCCTCTATGAAAATACCATACCTCTGTTTTTTAATAAAAAAATTATATATGATGGCAGGTGAAGCACCAAAGTGATTTTTAAAAATGGAATTCAAGGGGCGCCTGGGTGGCGCAGTCGGTTAAGTGTCCGACTTCAGCCAGGTCACGATCTCGCGGTCCGGGAGTTCGAGCCCCGCGTCGGGCTCTGGGCTGATGGCTCAGAGCCTGGAGCCTGTTTCCGATTCTGTGTCTCCCTCTCTCTCTGCCCCTCCCCCGTTCATGCTCTGTCTCTCTCTGTCCCAAAAATAAATAAATGTTGAAAAAAATATTTTTTTTAAAAAAAAATGGAATTCAAGTATATTCTTTAATGGAAACATGAATTTAATCTTTCCTTTTTTAGGCTCAGATAAGAGAATTCCACCAGTATTAATTGTAGGTAAGTCAACATTAAAATGACAAAAACATGCTCTGTAGGATGTGGCTTCAGCATTTTTATGTTTTCCATTTGGACACTGAAAAATATATAAGAGACTGTGATATTCTTCCCAAATTATAATCTAATATAAATTAATCTTTTCATGAAAAATTAAAAATGTGCATTTATAAATATAGTTTAAGTTTTAGTGACGTCAAAATAGCTTGCAGTAACAGGTGAGAAAATATGAAATTATAAATGTGCATTTGGAAAAAATTGGTATTGCAGTAACTAGACTAGAGAATATAATAGAAATCTCAATTTTATCAGATTAATAAAACATGAACTTCAAATTAGATTCTGGTAGCATAGGGCTTTTGATTTTTCTATTCTTATGCCTTCTTAAATCATAACAAAGTCATATTGATTCCCTTACATAATAGTTAAATTCTACACCAGTTGTGTACAAATGTGCAAAATCAATCAAATAAATGAAAATAACTCTGAAATATGCCCCTTATTAAAAAAAGGCAGCTTTTTTTCTCAGCTTATTAGTGTTATTTATCACCTATCCTTTCCATGAAAATTTTTAGCTTTTATTGCATCCTGGTATCTCTTTTTAGACTTAGCAGTTTTAAAAGAAGTTTAATCTTTAGAACATCTCACTTTTTCTCAATTGCTCTTATTTACATTCTTTCAGTACGTACGTTCAAATGTTAGCTCCTTGAAGACAGGCTTTTTTTGTCTTATTTCATTCACTGATATAAAATTCCTTTGGGGTCCTTATCTAATGAAGTGTTTGATTTCAATACTTATCCACTTGATCCATTAGATTCTCCCTTTGTTGATTAAGGACCATTCAACATGTATCACTCAGTGAGCCACTCAGTGCCTACTACCAGAGAAATCTGTTAAAACAGGCATTCCCAAGACAGGTTAAAGTTGAAATAACAAGAAAGCCATCTGTTTGGACACTCTGGACATGAAGCTTTTTGTAGGATTGTGGTGATTAAATAATACAAAATATCTCTTTCCAACCACCCAAACACCCAGAACTTACTGTTCCATTTCTTCCCTCAAGAGGTCACAACTTCCACAGAAAGTGTTGGCACCAGTGGAGGTGGATTCAGAACAGGTGAGAGGGACCAGTTCCTGTCTTCTTGTTACCACTAATTATGGCATTTGTAGGAGAGCCTAGAGAGAGAGAGGGTTTCTGGGGAGCAGTCCATATTTACCTTATTAATATTGCACATTTGGCCAACTAGTTCTTTTTCAGTTTTGAACTTTTTTTTCCTGAAAAGCTACTAATAACAGAGTCCACCATCTTAGCTGTAATCCCTGAAGATGGGATGATTGTACTAATTATTCTGAGAATTATTTCCTGTGGAATTATAAACCTTATAAGCATTTGAAGAGGGAAGGGTACGAAAACTTTCTATTGTGGAGAAATGGAGAAGAGCTACATGGACCCTGGAGACATGTCTGCCCTATATAGATAGATGTTTGCTTTTCACAAGAAAGCAATGAAGAGTGAGATATTTTCCCAATGTCTGGGGTTCTGAGCACACTCATACCTTCTGTTGCCACTCCACAGCAGGTACCACTGTAGCATCAGCAAATCGTCACTGAGAGTAAAACAGGTGAGCGTGACGAGACATAGAATTCTGGAAAAGTTATCTTAGGTTGACAACATTGTGACTCTGGCTTTGTAATAAAATGGTAAAAAGAAAATACATAGGGCTCATCATCAGAGAAGGGCCAGAGAGTGAGCCAGTTAGATATAAAGAAGATATACTTGGGTTACTTTTAGAGGCATGTTTTTAGGAAAGAAACATGAGCACTGCTGTTCCTTTGTTTCAGGCACCACTAGGGTAGCCCCTGGCATAACTGTTGTCCCTGGAAATTCTAACACAGGTGAGTCAACAAGATGGTAGGGAACTTTCCACATGTCCTCCCATAAGTTAGATGTTTCCTCTGGTATTAGTCTTTGCAGGAGTGCCATCTATCTTTTCCATGACCCTAAATATTCTCCAATTAACTCTTTCCTCCTCTCCATCAGAGGCCACAACTTTCCTAGGAGAAAATGAAACAACCAGAGTTGGAATAGCCACAGGTGAGTGCTGCTAATCTAATACCTGCACTTCATAATAACTTCTTAAAACAGTCTTCTGAGCACCAACTGATGAATGAATAAAGAAATTGTGGTTTATATACACAATGGAATATTACTTGGCAATGAGAAAGAATGAAATATGACCACTTGTAGCAATGTGGATGGAACTGGAGAGTGTTATGCTAAGTGAAATAAGTCATACAGAGAAAGACAGATACCATAAGTTTTCACTCTTATGCGGATCCTGAGAAACTTAACAGAAGACCATGGGGTAGGGAAAGGAAAAGAAAAGTTAAAGAGGGAGAGAGCCAAACCATAAAAGACTCTTAAAAACTGAGAATAATCTGAGGGTTGATGGGGGGTGGGAGGGAGGACAGGGTGGGTGATGAGTATTGAGGAGGGCACCTGTTGGGATGAGCACCGGGTGTTGTATGGAAACCAATTTGACAATCAATTTCATATTAAAAAAAAATAAAATGCTAAGAATTGATATAAAAAACAGTTTTCTGAAAAAAATCTACACTATTTATATATGTTATATAAAGCAAATTCAGAAAAAAGGACAGGACAGTCATTACATTGCCTCCTTATCTCCTGAGCTTACAAGAACCTTCAGTAGACCATCATGAAGTCAAACTAATGACAGATGGACAGGTAATGTGGAGGGAAACTTCCTATCTCTCCTCCCAAAGAAAGGGACATGATAGTCGAGAACTTTCTCAGTAAAATTATTGTAGAAAGAAATATTACACGGGGTATATATGAATTAGTTCTTGGAATTCAAAGTCTCGGGGTTATAGTTTACTGCTATATGTAAACTTTAGATTCCTATTTAAATCCCATAGTGGACAAGCAATTGAACTGAGTGACTGCTGCCCCTTTTTTGTTTTAGGTACTACTGGTATAGTCCCTGAGAAAACTGTGGAACCTGGAAATTACAGCACAGGTAAGTCTGAAAATACATGCAAAATTGGGCCATTGGATGATAGATTCTGACAACAGCACAGTGTGTACTTTCCCACACCCTAGTCTTTACTCCTTCCTTCCTTCCTTTTCCCTATCAGAGGCCACGAATTCCACAGGAGGAAGTGGGACCACCCAAACAGAACTTCTAGGAAGTGAGCTGTTTTAGTGTGAGGCTTTGGGGGTTTTATCAAATCTGTTTGTGTGGCTACCGTGAACACCTGACCTGGGAAAGAGCCTTGCATTTCATCTGGGAAACATAACATGCCAAGAGTCACACACCTGGGCCTGCCTAGAAATTCCATAGCCTCAAGATATCTCCATATGGATTTCCAGATGCCCAGTGTTGCAGAGCTAGTCTTTGGATAGCAAAGATGAAGGCAACATGCTGGTCAGCCCCTGCCTTCCAAAGCCCCAGAGCTTTTACATAGTTTGCTGTTTTCCCATACCACTTCCTAATATCTGTCACACTGTGTTATTTGTCCTGTTGATTGTTCACTGATGGTTTCCAGTTGCTAGAATATAAGCTGCATCAAGGGAGGGATCTTTGAATATCCTGCTCACTGATACATTCAAGGGCCAAAAACAATATTGCACATAAGAGATGTCTATAGGGGCGCCTGGGTGGCGCAGTCGGTTAAGGGTCCAACTTCAGCCAGGTCACGATCTCGCGGTCTGGGAGTTCGAGCCCCGCGTCAGGCTCTGGGCTGATGGCTCAGAGCCTGGAGCCTGTTTCCGATTCTGTGTCTCCCTCTCTCTCTGCCCCTCCCCCGTTCATGCTCTGTCTCTCTCTGTCCCAAAAATAAATAAACGTTGAAAAAAAAATTTAAAAAAAGAGATGTCTATAAATACTAATGATAAAATGTATACTTACTTTAAAGCTTCACTCTATTTGCTTTAATAGGTACCACCATGATTTCACCTGGAGCTGGTAGAAGTTCACAGAGTTCCAAGCCAGGTATAATGGACTAAATAAACTCATCATATGAGAGTGTTAGAGTTAAGGAGTGCTATTTTAAACATCTGACTACCCAAACACCTCAAATAATTGATCATCTGCCTTTTTATTCTTTTAGTCACCTCTCACTCCTGGGAGTCCAGGGGCTGGAAGAGAAACTGGGAGGGTGACATAAGGTCTCCTTCTGCTTTCAGTGGGATGTATGGAAAGGCAACTCCAGTAGAACAAGGATTAGTAGGTGGGTCAGGAAAAGAAATTGTGGGAAGTAATTGATGGTTCATTTCCTTCAGAAACAAAGATCCTCAGGAAAGGTCTTCCAGTGGTTCAACGCCATATTGATCAGGGGGATAATGCTGTGTTGATCCCTTTATTTTTCTTCTTTTAGGTCTTACAGAGGAAATCTCTGGGATAACTATTATATCTGGAAGTTCCCACACAGGTAGGTTAATAAGAAATAAATCTCCATATTTAACCTCATAATATAGTTAGTAGACCTGCTCTGAAAAATATCAACATAATTCTTTCCCTAATATCCCAAATCCTCAGACCTCATCGTTCATCATTTTCTTCCCTCAGAGGCCACAACTTTAACAGAAGGCAGTGGTACTTCTGGAACTGGATCCAGATGCAGTGAGAATAATTAGCTTACAGTTTGGGGTTTAGTGTGAATTATGGCTCTCCCTGAAGTCACCTGTTGGGAGGTGTGCTCTCCTACAGAGTAGTTTGTATTTATTTTCAGCATTTTCTTAGATTTCACATATTTAATATATGGAAGAGCTCTTAACACTAGCATCTAGCCTCACAGTGGCTATTTTTTAGAGATATGCTGGTGATGTAAACCGTATGATAGGTTTCTCCTGTGATGGCTTATATATCACTAAGATGTCAGGGGGAGCTGAGGAGTATTATACACCTGGGAAGAAGTGAAAATGATGTGAATTCCTAAATAGGCCTGTCCTATATAAAGATTTTCTTATTCAAAGAAACAGTATTGATGCTCAGTATTTTCCTTGGGAAATTCTTTTTTTTTTTTTTTTTTTTTTTGTTTCGTCTTACGGTAGGCACCACTGCAGTACCGGGAGGCCAAGCAACTGGGAGTGTGACAGGTGAACACTTGGAAGAAAGCCACCTTATTCTCTGTTTTGAAATCATGGGATGTTTGAGGAGGTTGCCTCAACTTGGAAAAATTATTATTTTGATTGCTTTTTTAATGATATAGGTCACAGGAAAGGTATATGATTCTCACTTTCATCAGGAAGCAGTGAAAGGGCCCCTTGATATGAGATACATCCAGATTTCCTTCTAGAGACAGGTATTCAGGAGATAAACATGAATCACTGTGATGACTTCAGACCTTTGTGTTTCAGGCACCACTGGGGTAGCCCCTGGTACAACTGTTGCCCCTGGCAGTTCTATTACAGGTGAGGCAACAAGACAACAGGGAATCTTCCACATGTCCTCCCACAAATTAGATGTCTCCTCTACACGCTCCTTTCTGTGGTCCTTAAATAGTTTCCAATCAACTCCTGTTTTCTTCTCTCAGAAGCCACAACTTCTGTGGGAGAAAGTGGAACACGAATGAGGATCATCACAGGTGAGCGCTGTTAAGGCACTAATGGTACTTTCTAATAACTTCAGTAAAAGGTCCTAACTGAAATATATCAAAGCTCTTGGGGTGCCTGGGTAGCTCAGTCGGTTAAGCATCTAACTTCGGCTTAGGTCACGATCTCATGGTTTGTGAGTTTGAGCCTTGCACCAGACTCTGTGCTGACAGCTCAGAGCCTGGAGCTGGCTTCAGATTCTGTGTCTCCTTCTCTCTGCCACCACCCCCCCCCAACTTATGCTCTGTCTCTCTCTAAAAAATGAATAAACATTAAAAAAAATTAAAGAGTAAGAAAATATATATCAAAACTCTTTGGATGTTCCATATTTAGCAGACTGGTGAAAAATTTAGCAGTTGTTCAATATTTGACATCAATAAATTCTGTTCAGACACTTTAATTTTTCCTCTTTGTGCTCTAAGGAGCCTTCATCAGGGCATTATGGGGTCCATTACCTGACAGTTATACACAGGATATATACCTAGGACGTATTATACCTGAATGTCCTGTGCACACTCCAAGTCTTTACTTTTTTTAATGTTTATTTATTTATTTGTGTGTGTGTGTGTGTGTGTGTGTGTGTGTGTGTGAGACAGAGAGAGAGAGAGAGAGAGAGAGAGAGAGAGAAGGAGGTCATGTGTGGGAGGAGCAGAGAGAGGGAGACACAGAATCCAAAGCAGGCTCCAGGCTCTGAGCTGTCTGCACAGAGCCTGAGGTGGGACTTGAACTCCCAACCATATCATGACCGGAGCCAAATCTGATGCTTAACCGACTGAGCCACCCATGTGTCCCTAGCCTTTACATTTTCTTTTTCCTTTTTCTTCTGTTAGAAGCCACAACTTTCACAGGAAGGAGCGAGATCACCCAAGGAGTACTGCCAGGCAGTGAGCTTTTCAGTGGAGGCCTAAGTCTCTCATTATTTCTCTGTTTGGGTTAAGCATGAAAATGGGAGGGAGTGTGAGAAAGGGTCCTACATTTTCCCTGTGGCCCTATTTGTTGGTTTGCAAAACCAGGGAGCTTCCCAGGTAAAGTCTGAGCCTGGCCCTGTACACAAACAGCGAAGAGAACGGAAGAAAGAAGCAGGCCAGTCTGGATTGGTAGATGGCAGGTGTAATAAGGGAACTTACCGAGCCTTGTCCTGGGTGGCCGCAAGATGAGTAGATCTCTGCACCCACCACCAGAATCTTAAAAGCTGATGTGGAAATCTTAAGTGGGTTCAGTCACTCTATACCATCCAGATGGTCTCAATGACACATTTCTCTCTCAAGGCTGCTTCCTTGAAAATGGCTCCAGCTGTGGAAATGTAGGCAGAACATACATCCCATACTCCCATTTCCAGAGTCCAGCTCATAGGTCAATTGACATTCATGTCCTTTCAATGACCTCCTCTAACAATATTGTAGTATACCAATGAGAGTATATTCAAGTTATTCAGCTTGGAATTATAAGCCTAGGCTGTCCTCTATGTTCTGACTCACAGAGGTGTTTTTTGTTGTTGTTGTTGTTTATTTGTTTTGTTTTTCTGAAGAAAGGTATGAGTGCATATTGAATATATCCTAACCCCCAATCCTCCTAATCCTCCTTACCTAGTTTACCTTCTCCCCAGGGCTTGCCACTTCCTATCATCTCTCTCGTATACATGATGCTTATTATTTATTTTCTATCCTTTTTCACTAGAAAGCTTCATAAAGACAACTGATTATCAAAATGCTCCAAGTTACAATCAAAGGTTACTACTTATAAAAATTAAAACCATGCTTAATCCCATCCTTAGGCACCTCTGGCACAACAGGTGGATATGTTCCTGGAAGTGAGGCAGGTAAGGGTGATTTAAAGACCTGCTTCTTTTTACCACATAGTGAAAGGGAAATCCATAGCAACACATCCATCCCAGTTTGACCTGAGAAATAACAGTGCTGTGAAGTTGTTCATTTTCAATTTTATTCATAGTCTTCAGGAAGGAGCTTCAGTGCTTTAGGGCCACATTAATGATTCTAAGATGAACTAGGAGTGTGAAATGCTCTACTACTCTGTTTACCTTTTTGCAATTTAGGTACCACTGGAGAATTGTCTGGAACAACCATTACATCTGGAAGTTCTAACACAGGTAGGTTAACAAGGAAGAAATTTTGCTTATTTAATCTCAGATGTCATGATCTCGCTTTCAGGGCTGTTATAATAAAGAAATAGCACAATATATTTTCCCAATATTTCAAATTCCCAGATTTCATCATTCTCCTATTTCTTTCTTCAGAGGCCACAACTTCCACAGAAATGACTGGAACTGGAGCCCAAACAGGTGAGCATGAAGAGCCCATGATTTGGGGGTCAACAGATTTAGGACTGTCTCGGCTTTCCTTTGGAGAGTTTGCATTTAATTTAGGGGCATTGCAAGTGAGTCAAAATAGGTTTAATAGTAGGGATAAAAATCTTTTTGAAAATCTATAAATTCCAGCACTGAGTTTCATTGCTCTAAGTCTGAAGATATGATGGGATTTCTCCATTGGTATTGCAAATAGCACCAGAAAGTTCTCCCTTTTTTTGTGAATTCCTTCTAGTAATTTAAATTGGCTGAAATAAACACAGAATGATTTCTGACCTATGGAAGTCTTTATCTAAACCTCCAAATTCCAGTGTGTTAACGGTTTACCCTAATCATCCCTAAGTTTATATAAGGCAGAATATCTCTCCCCACCCCCATCTCTTTTCTCCTCCTCAGGAGTCCAGACTACCATACCAGGTAGCCAGATCTCTGACATTCAAACATGTAAGCATGAGAAAATGTGAATATCTCCCTGATATTTACCAATATTCAGAATGAGAATTATAATGTGAAACAGCTTTTTTTTTTTCTTTTGGAAAGAAATGTTCTTGTGAAAAGATATATGAGGAACCCTAGAATAAGCCTTCTATGAATTAAAAGAAGCTTGTAACATTTTTCTTCTTAGCTTTTCTTTTAATGTAAAGGAAATAACATATCAATCCCTTCCCTTTTGCGATTCTAGGTACCAGTGGAGTAGTCTCTGGCACAACTATTAAATCTGGAAGATCCAGTGTTGGTAAGTGAATGTATTCAGAGGCAATCATTCCTTGTCTAACATCAAGCAGAAATATGTCACCCCAAACATACTTTCTACTTTCCTAATTTTTTGTTTCCAGAGGCCAAAGCTTCCTTAGAAAGCATCAGAGACCCTGTGATGAAATCATTGAGAATTAGGAGTGCCAGATGTTAGCATTGCCATTGATTACGATCATGAGTTTGCCTCTGGATCAGAAAGATTGTTATACAGGAAGGGCAGGTCCTCCATCGCACACCCAGGCCAATGGTGCTATTGATTCAGACTCCTCTGCTGGTTTCTGGACAACCCTTTTCCAGTGCCTGGCCATGTGGTGTGGATTTCTGAATAGGGTGGTGGTAGTAGTAATTTCCTGGAAGATTAACCCACTGGACATGATTGATGTTATTGCAGAATCGGCAGGAGTCAACACTGTCCCAAAAGCTTCTATCTCAGGCAAGTAGATGACTAAAATGAAAGTAGAAATTTTTTGCCTCCCATTTGACTTTTTATCTTGAACTTTAAACTCTAAGTTGCTTAATGACTGGTTGCCTCGAGGTTGATTAAAGTGATAACATACTCAAAATATTTTTCCTACTTTCAACCATTAAGAACTACCTCTGGAGTATCAATCAAGTCGCTAAAAGTAAAACAGGTAAACATGGTGAAAAACTCTTCTGTTCCCAGTTGAAAATAGTGTAATATTTGCTAAGTAAGCCTACTAGAAGATAGACTTCTTAAGGGAAAAAAAGTCTTCATTTATTTTATTTATTGGTGAATTTCTAGTATTAAACAGGCTCAATAAATATTTTTGAATGAATGAAATAATTGATACATGGGAAAAATTACACGATTCAATCCAGGAGCAGAAAGGCATGCTCATAGAGCTTCCATATGGACAAAATAGTCTCTATGAATGGTCCTTCCTGGAGTTGTCCATGTGTAATATAACTGAAGATATGGCCCTGGAAATATACACTTACTTTATACTCAGATTGCCTCAATGCAGAACATTCTCTGTGATGATCCCATGACATTCTTATTTCAGGTACCATTGGTGTGGCCTCGAGTACAACTGTTGCACCTGGAAGTTCCCATACTGGTAGGTTAACAAGCTGGGAAGAAAGCATCTTTCCTAAAAATAAGGTGAAAAAATGTCTTTCACATGGATCTTCTCATGTAAGAGCACCGCACCATATTTTCTTTACTTCCTAAATACCCAACCTTTATCTGTTTCTTCTTTTCTTCTTCTAGAAGCCATACTACTACTAGAGTCCGTTAGGAAACAGATGGAAATTAGTGTGTGTGGGTGCAGGTGTGTTTGTGTGGCAGGGGGGACTTTGGTTGATTATAAATTACTTTTTTGTTTCTTAGTAGGATAATTTCTTGAGGAGGGGCTTTTAAGGAACTTACATCTAAGATCAACAGTGTTTTCGTTTTTTACTTGATTTTGAATCAGTTGGGACAGATTTTTGAAATATCTTCATTTTCATGGTCCAGCCTCCATATATACCTCCCTGAATATGAGAGTGAAAGTGATAATTGTCTAGGGAGTTTTCTTTTTCTATTTGTCATCTTAAGTATCACCATGATATTAGCTGATGGAAAGATGGTGGCAGAGTGTTTTATTTCAGGTAAACAGAAGGCCACAACGAACACAGAAAATTTATCTCTATTCATTATGTTCTTCTTTGAGCATAGAAGTAACTGAAATGTGCAGTGGTTATCCCAGTAACTATCTACCTTCATGATTAAGTTTTAAAAATTTTCATTCTCATAAGAGCTACTACGGAAGTATCCATAAATAAAGGAACTGGAAGCACATTAGGTGGCTCTGGTGGGAAGCGGATCAGAAGAACAAGAGGCAGAATATGAATACCCTTGTTTTTCTGCCATTAAATCTCAGAAAAGGGGACTTCTCTGTTGAGGAATTTCTATCTTTATTTGATTTGGGAATAAAACTATGCATAAGAGAACAGAAATAATTTATCACCGGTTGAAAAGGCCCACAAGATAAACAGAATTCCCACCCCCAACTCCATGAGGGGAAAAGCCACCCTTCTTGTTGTAGGTACCCCTAAGGTATCTTCTGGCACTACACTTGCACCAGGGAGTTCAAATACAGGTGAGCCAGCCAGCTGAAGAGAGTCTTCCACAGGAAAACTTCTAGTAGTAAAGTATCTTTCATGGTACAGTGGCCCAGAAAAGTACATAATTAACTTGCCTCAGAACACTAAATCCTCAAAATAAGTCAGTCAGAGAAAGACAGATAACATATGTTTTCACTCATATGTGGATCTTGAGAAACTTAACAGAAGACCATGGGGGAAGGGAAGGGGAAAAAAACAGTTACAAATAGAGAGGGAGGGAGGCAAACCATAAGAGACTCTTAAATACAGAGAACTGAGGGATGATGGAGGGTTGGGGAGAGGGGAAAGTGGGTGATGGGCATTGAGAAGGGCACTTGTTGGGATGAGCACTGGGTGTTTTATGTAAGCTAATTTGACAATAAATCATATTTTAAAAAAACATTAAATCCTCTTCACCTCACATTTTTTCTACCTTTCCTCTGTCTTAGAAGCTACAACACCCCCTGGAGGCAGTGGAAGCACAGGAATTGAAATTAACACAGGTGAGTTCATAAGCTTCCTAACCTTGCCACTTTTCACATACAAGCGCAGCAATAACAATTAACAGTTTCAAGCTCTAAGTATGTGCCAGGCATTATCCTACACCCTTCTTGCTATTATTTTAAACCTTACCCCAAACTGAGGTACTATCATTTTCACAGATGAGAAAACATGGCTTAGAGATATTAATCAACTTGCCCAACGTCATACAGCAAGCAAACAGGATTCAACTCAGGCAGTCTGGTTCAGAAGTCTAACCTCTTAATCATGATACTTTATTACTACTACATTATATCACTAGATTTTTTTGTCACATGTCTAAACATTTCTAGAACATTAAAATTTCTATAACATCAGTACTTCACCCAAAAGTAAATTTAATTGGTGATCAATCCTGTTGTTTCTTCTTCTAGGGGGATCCAGTAGCCAAGTCCCTGGCATTCAAACAGGTAAATAAAGGAAAAATACCTTTGTCTTGAGACTCTCCACCACTATCCCACATTGTGCTCTCCCACCACTATTTTGGGAATGAAACATTAGAAAGTGCACAAACAACTCTGAAACAAGCTATTGCCAAAAATAATCTTTTTTTTGCATAATAAAGAAGTTGTGTAGCTTCCCCACCCTTTTCTATAATATGCTTTTCTTATAGGAGTAAAGTTCACATGATCATATCATTCCATTTTGCTTTCAGGTACTATTGGAGTGACCCCAGAAAGTACCATCTCACCCAGAATTTCCAACACAGGTAAGCCAACGAGGAAGGATGTGCTATAATTTCTTTCTTGGGACTAGCTCTGGAGGAATAGCATGTGATTCTTGTTTATGACTTTCCATTAGCCATCACTACTTTCTTTTCACTGTCAGAAGCTACAACTTCCATTACAAGGAAGTATAACCAGTGAAAGTGGAATTGGTAACTCCTTTTTAAAAATATATTTATTTATTTTGAGACAGAGAGAGAGTGTGAGCGAGAAAGCATGGGCATGAGTGGGGGAGGGTCAGAGAGAGAGAGAGAAGGGAGGGAGGAGAGAATCCCAGGCAAGCTCCATGCTCCATGCTGAGCCTGACACAGGGCTCAATCTCACTACCTTGAGATCAGAACCTGAGCCAAAATCAAGAGCCAGACGCTTAACCCACTGAACCACCCGGGTGCCGCAGGATTCGGCAATTCTTGAGTTCCTGATGATTTATTCTGTCTTTGCCTTTTCTTGGGGACATTTGTTAGAGGAAGTTTATATTTATGAAAATGATTTCATTTCTTCTGGGGGCAAACCTTATATGGTAATTCTTATTACCATAAGGGGAGTTCAGAAAGGTCCCTTTTTGATATTGAAGATATTACCCCAGTATCAGTTGGAGGCAGTATGTCCATGTAGTTCTATTTAGGGAAGCAAAGATGACAGAAATAACTGGAAGTTTAGGTCTAGCAAATTTTGGATTTCAGATGTTATTTCATTGAATACAAATAAATACATTTACACAAATATTGTTTCTATTCTTGTCATCAGGAGCTACCACTGGTACATCTGAGACACCAAGCCCTGGAAGTAAAACAGGTAAGCTTTGGAAAGGCCTGGAGACTCCTGATATTTAATCCTAGGGAAGCTAGTCATCAAAGCTGGACCGTAAGCCAACATGTTTATTGTGGCCCTGAATTTAAAAATAGAGAATGAACTTCATCTTGACAGGATAGCTCAAAAAAGATCTGCTACTTTCCAGTCACAGACAGTCTGGTTGGCCATGCTCTTCTCAGAAAGGTAAATGCATCACCATTTGGATTCTGTCTTTCTCTTTTCTACTGCAGGCACTACAGGTGTAATCACTGGCACAACAGCATCTGGAAGTTCCAACACAGGTAAATCAATAACCTAACAGGGAATGTGACAAGCTTCAGTAATGGAAAACTCACTCCCCTGCCTCCTGCTTCAACATCTCCTCCCAATCACACACTTTCCCTACCATTCCCTGGGAAACCACCATTTCTCATTTATATGATCCTTCTGAATTCACTTACCTTCTCCTTTCTTCCTTTCACTTAGGGACCACAACTTCTTTTGGAGGTGGTGGAAACACCAAGGGTGGAATTAAAATAAATGAGTATGAGCAGTCAAATAATATTTTTCTCTACGTCTTAAAGTCAGTCACAGTGACTGTAATGAACTTAGAGGGAATTCTATTCTACCTTACCTTAATCTCTCTTTGAGTACAAATTGTCATGATGTTAACTCTTTATCCCATGTGAATTGTCTTATATTTTGTAGACTTGTAATAAAATGGTATAATAGAAACCAGTATTGATATATCACCTAAGACAAGGAAGTTCCTGATCTAAACCTTTTAGTTGATTAGAGGAACCCATCAATGTCTTCTAAACTAAATCCTAATTTTAAGTAAAAAGGAATTAATACATCGATTATCTCCTTTTGTGCTTTCAGTTACCACTGGGATAACCACAGGTACAACCATCGCACTTGGGAGTTCCAACACAAGTAAGTTGTGAAAAAGTTGAGGAAACCTGCTTCTATGAACTTTAGCCAAATTTCTGCATTTCATATTGCTTTCTCCTATTTCCTCTCAGAGGCTATAACTTCTACAGAATTTGAAGCTACCACTGTATTTGGAATGGCCACTAGTGAGTGGTTTGCTTTCAACCTTTTGTGTTCTCAACAGTTTTATGTTTAAGTTTGTGTTAGATGATGAATGAGTGAGCAGACCAGCGAAGATAGGGTTTTGTATTCCATTTGAAGAGACCATATGTTAGGTCAATCAGACGTGGACTTTGTTCTTCAGATTGATTTTCTCTATACACCAGCCTTTTATATTTTATGAAGCTAAGAATGATATATTACTCTCAATTCTTTATCCATCTTGCCTTAGCAGATACTACTTCAGAGTCAGCTGAAGTTTCCAGGGGTCCAGAAAATTCTAGTCCTGGTTAGTAGGATTTAATTCATCAGTCTTAGACTTATCTTGCACATAAAACCCTTTCTTCTCAGGTTTTCCTCATAACTAAGGTCTCAACAAATTAAAAAAAATTTACATGCTCCTTCACACACCTGAATCCCCACTGAAAGCATCAGGAGGCCAAGTCACAGGAGGGAAAACAAATGAGCAGAGGAAAAACGCTATTACAAAAAGCATTAAACCACAGAGAACAAAGGGCTCCAGAATGAAACTTTACCATATATTGGTTTGGAGAAATGAAAGAGTCTGTGGGAGAGCATGGTGTTTGCTTGTCTGTGCATAACGAAACCCCTTTATTGCTTATTAGAAACATGTGAATTTATCTTGTCCATGATATTTTAAGGGCATAAAAAGTATTACTATGGTCTCCCTCTCTCTCTCTCTCTCTCTGTCTCTCTCTTTCTCTCTCAATTTCACAGTATCTTTCTCATTCTTTTAAATCTCATTTTCATGTCCATTTCAAATTCCGCCAGGGTTGTCTTTCACCACACTTATTTCTGGAAATGCCAACATGAGTTAGTCAAAGTTACAAAGAGACTAATACTCTTTATTAGTATCTCACTCAAAAGCCATCTTCTTTGAGAGTATGTCTTCTACTTTCATAACATACAACTTTTTTCCAGATTTCAAAATTGTTTAAAATCACCTTAAATTTTTATTTATTCACAGGGGCTACAACTCTGGGACTAAGCCGTGGCACCACTGTGCATGTAATTCAAACAGGTCAGTCATGGCATTGCAGAATTGTTGAGATTTCACTGATTACTCATAGGATATTGGTAGTGACAGGAGATGATAAAACTTTTAATTTGAAGACTTGTGAGATAATTGGGGTTGTGATCTTAATGTACTAGAATCTCCTGGACTACAGACTTCATCATATGCACATTTATTAGGATGTAGTTTCTTAGTGGTACATTTCTTAATGAAAACAGGAGTCTTTTTGGTAAAATATTTTCCTACTTGTCTTTATAGGTACTATGGTCATAGGTGAAATCACAGGTTACTCAAAAGTTTCCAACCCAAGTAAATTAAGATGACTAAAATAAATTTAGGGCATTTTTTAAAATCTCACATTAATATTTTTTGTCTACTCAATGAAAATGATCAAGGAAAGAAACATTTATTAAAAAGCATGGGAGTATAAAATAGGAAATTATAATAATCTAAACTTGTGGAATACAACTCAGATATTGGGAAACCATCGCAAGAGCAGATGTTGGGAGGTTTGTCAAAATTTCTGGTTGTCAAAGTTGTGACAGAAATGTCCTGAAAAGGGGGAAAAAAAGGAGATCACCCATCAGTTTTGTATTCCATAATATTATAGGATTCAGTTATGAAAAAAATTAAATTGTGATTCCATTGACAATAAGGAGAAATTGAAAGGTTTTTGGATAGATTGACTATCATGCATAGATTTACTTTTTTGGAAGATTAACTAGGCATAAGTTAGGCATGATTTAAAGGGGAGTAAGAAAGCAAGTGTTGGAGGTATGTCATCCAGTTTGAGACTGTTGGAGGTAAGACATGATTACAGACAGATTACAGAGGCAATCATGTCGGAAAATGGAGGTCACAAAGAATGTGCAATATGTTGGCAAGTTGGCATTTATTATGATGCGATGGAGAGGTGAAGGAGAGAAGGATGTTTTGGGTGAATCTAGCTCATAGTTTGGATGCTTAGGTAGACGGATGGAAGTGCCATCCCCAAATTTGGGAATATACTGGAGGAGGAAAAAAAAATTGATAACTGATAGAAGATATAGTGAGGACAAATTTGGGCAGTTTGAATTTAAAATGCTCTGAGGTGTTCGCTTCAGCAGCACATATACTAAAATTGGAACGATACAGAGAAGATTAGCATGGCCCTTGTGCAAGAATGACATGCAAATTCAAGAAGCATTCCATATTTAAAGAAACAAACAAGTAAATAAAATTTAAAAAAATAAAATAAAGTGCCCTGAGGTATTCAGTAGTATGCTCAGGAGAAGTGTTAAGTGCAACTAGAGTACAGAAGAGAGGCCTACATTGAAGATATACATTTGTCAGCCGATTGCTTACAAATGATATTTAAGTGGTGGATGCTGGTGAGTTTATTTAGGGTAAACACACATAGTCAGAAGACCAAGAAGTTAAAACATGATACCCTGGCTTCAAAGGGTGGGCAAAGATGCGGAAAGGCGAGTGAGAGATAACAAGCTTCCAGCTATGGAGTGAATATGTCATGAGGATAAAAGGGACGGCATATGGAATATAGTTAATTGTATTGTGACAGTGTTGTATGGTGATGGATTGTAGCAACACTGGTGGTGAGCACAGCATGATGGATAGACTTGTTGTTGAATCACTGTTGTACACGTGAGACTAATGAAACTGTGTCAACTATACTGAAATTTAAACAGTTAAAACAAAAACACATATTCAAAGTAAATTTAAAAGGTGTTACAAAAAAAGGACTTTGTAAAGGAGAGGAGCCTGGAAAAGGGGACAGTTTGGGCTCAGCCAGTATGGATTAAGTCAAGTCTATAAGACAGAGTGCTGGAGTCCTGGGATGTGACTCAGGAGACTGTTCTGCTTCTAATCTGGGGATTCAGAATCCCAGATCAAACAGGAGCAAACAGAATTTTCAGACAACATATGTAAGTTTTAGTAAGATTCATTTTTCAGAGGGCCTGACCTAATAGATATAAAACTTTGAAATAGGAAGGGAGAACTGGTTTGAAATAATTAAAATGTCAAGATTCTTAATTCTTTTCATTTGTTAAGCTTCAGGAGTCACCAACCTAATTCCAAGGAACCAGTCTACTGCAAGAAAAATAGGTAAGCATGGGGAAGTGAAAAAGGTGAAACGGGGAAGGCACCTATCTCCATGATACTAATTCCAGAAAACAGGGATCGTAGAAGAATGGAGTTTACCATAGGGGATAAAACAGAGCAAGAAAAAATGTTTATTTTACTTTTGGGGGCAAGGAGTCCTGGAGAAGGAATATGTTGTTTCACAGAAACACATGAATTTTTCCTAAATGATCATCCCCATCCAATAAGAAAGACACTGCTCACATTACTGTCTCTTTCTTCTCTCTCACATCCCAGCTACCACTGGGACAGGCTCTGTAAATATATCATCACCTGCAAGTTTCCAAGCAGGTAAATCAGGAAATAAAAGGAATTCCCCTTTAAGGGCCTATGGACAAAATTGCACACTGCCGTATATTCTCCTATTTTCAAATTCTTAATCTTCTCAATTTTTTTCTTCTTTGCTCTTACAGAAACCACAACTTTTAAAGAAGGTGTTGGAACTATGGAAGCAAGAATTTCATCAGGTGAATTTTACTGGATTTTGGATTCTCCATGGTTTTTTTCATTTGAGCTCACTATACACAGATTGTGAATGAAAATGAACATCACTGGAAGTGGTTCCTTTTCCTTTAATAATAGCTCATAGGGTCAAATTAGGTTAGTTCCCTGAGTTTTCCTAGGAAACATAACCATAGATGTAATTCTCTAGACACACCTTTTTTTAAAGAAACTTTACCCCCTTTGTTTTGCCAGGCAATACTCCAGAATTAGTGAAAGTCACCACCAGCCAAGATATGTATAGATGCAGTTGTTTTTCTCTGGTTTTCTTCCACTGGAGAGTCAAAGAGTTAAGTCACTGGAAGTAAACCATGTGAATATAAGACAGACATTCTCTCCTTTACTAATAAGATTCTAGATGATTCTGGATCTAGAGAAATAAGATTTTTGACACAATTGTAGCTTTTCCTCTTATATTTTCTTTGAACATTTCAATCATGAGAAATTGCATTAGAAAACATGTCAGGTTTAACACATTATACAAGAAAAATTGTTTTAAATTGTTTTCTGTTGCTTCAGAGAAATAGGAGCACTTGCCAATTTTACACTTTTCTTAGGGTGAGAAAGGGTTTGTGAGGCTCATCCTTCCTTCTTATTGCAGGTACCACTGGGGTAGCCTCTGGCACAACAGTTATTCCTGGAAGCTCCAATACAGGTTAGTAAATATTTAGTAAGTGGCAGAGTATCTAAGTTAAAAAAAATAATATCCTTTCTCTAGAATTAACTGTTGCAACATCAACAGAGCAGTCCTGACCTCATTCTTGTTTGCCTCTCTTAGGGGCGACCACTGGAGTTGGAATGTAAATAAGTAAGAGTCAGTGATTCAAATCTATTGAATTCTCATTAAAGACTCCTACAGCTTCGCTTCGGTGTAGGGGAATGTTGAGAGTAAAAATAAAGGGCCAGGAAATGGGGCAGAATCTCATTAGGAATGTACTTTTTTCAGCCATTGTTATCTTCTTGCTCTGAGTTTCTGGACTCAGACCAGAGCACCCAGGTAAGTTTGTATAGGTAGGTACACAGGACACAATGCTAAAAGGAGGAATAGATGCTGAAATCCAGCCAACATTCCTCTAAAAAAGACATAAATCTATGAGGCCACATCTGCCCAAAAAGGGTGTGTTTTGTAATTCACAAGGGGAATCTATGGGCTGGATGCAGTATTGACCCAGACTTTCACCCGGCTTACTTTCTCTTCTCACTGTTAATTTTTGGGGATGGCCATAGGAGGTGTGTCTGATATGAAATGTTTTTCATTTGCCTTCGTAGGTACTAGTGTGGCATCAAGTAGAATTACTGGTGTCCCAGAAAGTCCCACCCAAGGTAATGGAAATGACTTCAAATGAAGTTTATATCCTTGACATTCTTCTCTTTCACACCTAAGTGTTTCAGATAACCAATATTTATCTCTATGAATGAATGCCAGACTTGAACTCGAAAAGAAAAATTGCACCAGATGGAATTTAAATGGCAATGAAGACTTTATTTAAGATTATTGTAATTATTGTAAAGCCCATTGCAATAGCAGTGAGTTTTACCTCCTCTTTTCTGAAATAAAATCCAGGGGATATTTTAAGGGCTGGGGTGAGCTAGTGGGAAAAGTACTGGAGGGGAGGCTGGTCTATACTATTAAGCCACCTAAGTTTGCTAATTGGTGCTTATAGAATAAAGTTAGGCTCCAACTTCCCATAGAGACAAAGAGATAGGCTTACTGTTATTCTCAGTGATTATATTTCAAAGAGGTGGCTCCAAGGTCTTTGGGGAAGACATTCTTGGGTTGTAAAACTGTCCAGAGACTAGGGAAAGATTTGTATCTCAAGAGGACAGAGAAAGAATTTATAGCCACAAATTTTCTAAAGTAAATGCTCTAAGAAAAGAGAGTCCAGGGCCCTTTAATCAGGAAGATACATCTATAAATTTAGTCAAGCTGAGGGGAATGTTTAGGCCATCTTGATCAACACAGATGTTTTCTCATTTTTTTTTTTTTACTCTCATAACTTCACTGTCCCAAAAACTAATAGAAGAGAACCAGGAAACAAAGTTATAGGAAGTAAAAGAATTAGATGTGAAAAAAATTTGTATCATTTAGAGAAGGAGACCTGTAAGTGTGAAATTTACCTGGGTCGTGGGAAAATATTCAATTCATTTCTGTGATCAAGGAGTTTCTAAGATAGGGGCCTCTTATGTTTCAATTGCAGGAGGATGTCCTAGCATTAGTAGATGCATTGGTACATGCTAGGTGCTCAAAACTCTTGTCTCATGTAGACATGTCTTAGGACATTTTCTTCTGAGACAAGAAAAAGCGCATTGCTCTTCCTGTCTTTATTTTAGGTATCTCCAGGGAAGCATTTGAAACAACCACTGCTCCTGGAAATTCTACCACAGGTAAGTAAAATAATAATAAATGAACTTTTTTTGGTGACATCTCAGAAGACAGACCAGCTTATCTGAAGACAAAGTCTAGCTTCTCCAGTCCCCTATACTTACTGCTTTTGTAACTCCCTTAGCAGCCACTGCTTCCATTGGAGTCAAGGAAACCTCTGGAACTAGAATGCAAACAGGTGACTGCTGGCAATACAAATTCCTCAATGATCTGTGCACCTATGATTATATATGAGGAGTTGGGTTTGGGGAGAGGAAAGCTAGAAGAAACAGGAGAGAAAGGCCAGGAAGATTTTCCCAAAGTTTTGGAACATGACTTTGAAGTTCATTTATATATATATATACGTATATATATATATATATATATATATATATATATACGTATATATATATATATACATATATATATAAATAAATATATATAAATATAATATATAAATAAATATATATATTTATAAATAAATAAATAATGAATAAATAAATTATATATATATATATATATATAATCTAGGATTGTTTTTGTTTTTGTTTTTATTGTTTAGGCTTTCACCAAAATTCCTCATCTGAAGACTTAATTATGGAGCTTGAAATCTCTGGGAATGGGATTATGAAATGTGCTATTCTTGAAATTTTTTTGTATTTCCTTTTGTAGGCTCCACCTCCATGTCAACTAAAATCACAACAAGACCCAAAATATCCTACCCAGGTAAAATGAAATGACCCAACTGTGCTGGAATGACTTGTTTATTTCACACAAAGCTTCCTTTGAGCATGACTTTGCACTGTCATTTGTGCATATACACAGAGAGAGAGACTTGATATGCATACGTGTTATCCTAATAAATAAAATGACAATACCATTAGTTTATTTCTCTTTAGAAACCACTCTAGTCACAACAAGAGACCAAGAAACTGAAAATAAAACAGGTCAGTATGGGGCAAATCCCAATTTCTTTACTTATCTAACTAATATTTCTTTATATATGCTAGACTTGTAGCAGAAGCTAATAGCAAAAATATCAATAAAATAAAGTCCTTGCTGTTTTATTACTTTTGTGTATTTGTAGGTAGATTATTATGGGCACAGATACTATCATTACAGTATATTTAAGGCTAACCCCCAAACATGTATAATCATTATGGTCCCAGTTGTATAGTGAGAATAGAATATTAATTTCTGCTTATTAGTTGGTAATGTTGAGTGAAGGCATCAGAAAGGAGATGACTGAGTTTAATATTGGCTGGGGTGAAGAGGGAATTCCTGCCAACCAGCCATGAGAAGACAGAGACATGTGATATCATGAATGAGTTCAGGAATCAGCCAGGTATCGGTCATGAATGTATGAGGTTCAGGGGATAAATGAGATTGGAAAGTAGAAGCAAGTTCAAGAAAAACCTTATTTCTAAATTTAAATGAGACTTTATCCATATACTAAATGGGATCCCCTTAAGGATTTTGTCAAGAGAATGAGATGATCAGAAAGATGTTTTAGAGAATTGACTCTGACAGCAATGTGGAGATTAGGAGATTGTTCTTTATGGCTCCTCTTACAAATGTCTTCAATGAACCCTTGGAATTCTGATCAGGGAAGATTTTCTGCTGTATTTATCCCTAATAGGACATTTCTCTCTCTGGTTGCTGTTTTCTGCTAATCTGTTAAGCATTTATAATTGGGGATTAATTTAGCCTCCCTCAGTTAAAAGAGACATTTGATCCCCAAGCTCCCACATCTTTAACTAATTTTCTTTCTGTTTCTTCTGCCCTTATTGGTTGTTGTGGCCCCTTTACCTCAACATGTAACAATTTTAAGTTCTTTCAAATATTCTAGGCTGGACTTTTGCTTGGTGGGTAGAATTAAAATATTAATTTGATTTTTTAGAAGTTTGGAAATACAATTTGAACTTTTTGAGTGAATTGTTGGGTTGACCAAAATATGTGATATGTGAAGACTTAAAAAGAAACATATGGCCAGCTTACGCCATCTGGTGCAGGTGGAGATGGAATAAGATTGAAATATTTCAGGAAGTTAAAAAGAGGATAAAAGTTCTTAAAGGATTAAAACTAGATTACTAATAACACATTTTCCTATACCTGAATTATCCTTTTCCTTTTTGAATGCATATTTTACTGTCCTTTTAATAGGAGGTGTCTGCCAAAAAAAATCAAGGAGTAGTTTACCTTGATATTTTCTCATTTCTCCTCTAGGCTCCCATTTTCCCCTCCCATTCAAATTTGAGGTCCAAAGGGATTTTTCTCTAAGGTGCAATTTGAAATGCCATGAGGAGCAGAAAAGGAAAGTGTCATAGACTCTGGGTCTTGAGTTCTTTCTTGTCTAGCAAGAAAATGGGACACAGGATTAAAATGTGGGAGATGACTAATGTCTGGGAGAAGACGAGAGCCCCAATTAAGGGTCCTTGATCTATTTTCATTAGGATCGGAAGGCTTACAAACATGGTGATGGACATGCACAAAGGGATAATGAAACTGTCAACATTAACTCATGGACATGAGGGAAAGGAGGTTTTGAAAATATGCGGGGTTAGGGGTTTGGGTTAATACAAAACAAAATCCTGGTGCCAGGAGGTCAGGCAGAAGGTTGTTTACAGCAGAGGTGAGGCACCACCTCTGTTTAACTAAACTGGTCTAGGGGACAAGAAAGACAGAGCACTCAACCTCAGGGTCAGCCTTTCTTTTGTTAATTAGCTCCGCTCTGGGCAACTTCCCCTTTGCCCTATTTACCTGTTTACCTAATTTGTTCCTTCCTTCCTGTGAAAGCAGCTTTCTGCTATAGTACTAAGTTGGGGGGTGTTTCTGCCCTGAATACCTAATCTTGTTTACCTCATATGCCTTTGTTCCATATTGGGGCCTCTGCCCTGCCCTCTCTATACCTATTTACCTAATCTTGTTTACCCAAACTTGGGTGTGAGCGAACATCCTATGGCTTTGTAATTCTTTATGCCTTGTTAACCCATCAGTGCAGGCTCAGGGAATGCCTAAGCTTATTCCCCACAGGAAGGTAGACAGAAATAAGTCTGTAAGACTAGCAATGTAGCCAATTATTTTCAGTTATTAGATAACTATTTTACCCCGAAACAATTTCAATAACTTTAGAGGCTAACATGAGGTGCCTGTTTTCACACAGGATGTCCAGCATCACTTCCACCACCTCCAGGTAAGAATACTTCCACTCAAGGGGCACCTGAATGGCTTAGTCAGTAAAGCCTCTGACTTCAGCTTGGGCAATGATCTCATGGTTCGTGATTTCAAGCCCTGCATTGGGCTCTGCACTGACAGTGTGGAACCTGTTTGGGATTCTCTCTCCCTCTTTCTGCCCCTCTGCTGCATGCATTCGCTCTCTCTCAAAATAAATAAACAAACTTAAAAAAACAAGAATACTTCTACTTGAAAATCAACCATTCTACATTAATGGTTCTTCTTGTAAGTCAAATATCAGAGGTCATGCCTATGAAAGTTGCTAGCTGTGGAAATGTTTCAGAATAGGAAAACTGGAAATGGAGGAATTTAGCTTTTATTCACCAAATACATAGCAAATGGTAGTCTGTTTTCTCATCCACAGACTAATGCAGCCAAACCAAACAAATACCTCTTGTTACTTACTCAAAATAGAGTTTACTTACTAAATAAAGTGTTTTATTTAATTATATGATAGCTTCATCAAAAAATTGTCATCAAAAAATTGTTTAAAAAATAGTATTTTTTTAAACCAGATAATTCCAGATTTTTTGAGGAGTAAGGGAAATTAAAGTTAACCGAAGTTCGATAATTTTAGAGGATTTTGAGTCCCCACTGTTCTCCATCCAATGTGATGTGCTTTTTAGAAAGTGACAGAAGTTACCCGCCCCCTCCCCAAAAAGAAAATCATTCTCTAATCTTAGGATATAGTGGAAGAAGGGATATTTTTTAAAGAAAAACAGTTTTCATATAAGGCTGAAAATAAATTTCACAATAAAAAAGACTTGAAATATGTATTATATAGAGAGCACATATTATCTGTCATGTATATATTACATATATTGTATACTTTGGAGGAATCTTTAGGTATTTCACTACAGAATTGGAATTTGAGAGAAACATGTAGGCTAGTCCAGGGCATGTAAATGAGAGAATGAGACTAAGTTGGGAAGATAGATTGGAGCCACATTGTGGCAGACCTCAGAAGCTAGAATGCTGAAATTAGGTATTTATTTTATAAGTCTATTAGGGGCCATCCAAAGTTTTTAACCAAGGCAAAGATGAGGTGAAAACTAGGCATTAGAAAAACTGTTCTACCTGTGGTATAGAGAATTGATTGGATCAGGAAGTAATCTGAGTCAGAGTTACCCCTGGAAAAGCCCACATATGCTACATTAAAGATAACAACATCCTGGAGTAGTACTGTAGCAAGTACAACCAGGAAAGGAAGGGAATGAAGTAAAGATAAAGATACAGAATTTTGCAGTCGATTGGGTGCCAAGTGATGAAATGGAAGGAATCAAAATGACTCCTAAGTTTTAAGCTCAAATAATTGAAAGAATACTTTGGTTCTCAAGAGGAAGAAGTCAGTTTAGATGAGAAACTGGTTTTAGGGGCAAGATGATATAATCTGTTTTGTGCTTATTGAGTTTGAGGGTCTCAATAATGCCATTTATTAGGTCTGCAATGCTGTTTATTAGGCCAAGGGAAACCTGGGCCCATAGTTTAGAAGAGATATCTGTACTGGAGCTACAAGTTTGAGAGTCATCCACCTGACATTACAGTGGATACTGGAGATAGAAGAAAAGTACCAGGAAAGGACAGAGACAATGAGAAGGAAGAGAAAAAGTTGCTAATAAAGAAAGGAATTTCAGAGTGTTGAATTTGAAGGGAGGAGAACATTTTCAAGAAGGTGAGAGTTAAAAATGTCAGCAATTGTAGGGAACTTGAAAAACTGATAAAGGGCCTTAGGGACTGGTAATTACAGAGTCTTGGTGACTTGCAGGGTATGGAAGCAGAAGTCAGACTGTAAAACAGTAAGTAAAACAACAGTCTTAAGATTTATTGACCACTGCCAGCAGAAATTAATAATTAACCTGTGCTGGGATTGTAAAGTAGGAAATATCTATACTCATTAGAGACAGTTTGCTCAAAGTAGGTGGATGTGATTTACCCACCTGAAGGCACCATACAATTCTCCATAATTCTGTTTTTCTGTATTGGCCACCTGGTGGTTATCTATGTATAACAGATGGTTCTATTTTGCCAAATTTAATTACCTTTTATCATCTCATGTTAACAGTTTGTCATGGTCCGCTGGGAGAAGAGAAATCTGTAAGTACACACTTTGTCTCTACTTTAATCCAATTGCTGTCATTCCTGTATCTGAATAGAAGTCTGAACTTGGTTTGTGTCTGTAGCCTGGAGATATATGGACTGCCAATTGCCACAAATGCACCTGTACTGATGCAAAGGCTGTAGACTGTAAACCCAAGGAGTGCCCTTCTGCACCCACATGCAAAACTGGAGAGAGGCTTGTAAAGTTCAAAGCTGATGATTCCTGCTGTGAAATTGGATACTGTGGTGTGTATTCACAATACATTATTTGAATTGAACAGTTGTTTACTTATTCACATATTCAAGAGATATTCATTGAGCTTCTAATATGTGTTAAACTCCATGCTAGAGGAGTGTGATAAATAAAACAGAATCATACTTGATCTCTTAAAACTCACTATCTTTGGAGTGGGGGAAACCTAGAATTAATAATTATGAATATAATGAGTTTATTAAAGGGAGATGACGGTGTTTGGGAAGAAACATTTTAATTGGTTGATAAATATGATTCCATATGCAATTTCTGGTTTATAAATAAAAACAGAATTATAATGTTTATTTTAGGGTAAAATAATGTATTTATTTTTCAGAACCAAGAACGTGCTTATTTAACAATACTGAGTATAAGGTAAGGCTGTTTTTACTTTAAAATATTTTTATTTATATAATTATGAATAAATGTAGGCTTTTTCAGTTTATAATTTGAAAAAATCATTGGTAATGGTGGAGCAGGATCTGTTCATTTTTCCCCCCTATATTCACTTCAAAAGGAGCATCAAATGTAACACTCAGCATGGCTCGCTTCAAAGGAGGAAAATGCACTTGATCATTAACTACCTAACTTCTGAATAAAATTTCCCAGGGGTCTGACCAGATGGAGAAGGCACACTCTGTGACATTCAAATCAATGAACAGAGTTAAACTGTAATTATAGCCAGAAATATCAGATGGCCAACCTGTCAGAGATCAAATGAAAAACCCCAAAAGACTGGAACCCCATTATGTGAATATAACAACACGTATATTCAGGGCTAGATTTTGACAAGTGATTTGGCATTTTGGAAAGTAATTTAACTTTTTAAAAAAGGTACCAGGAAGCCATAAAACCCACATGGTTCTCAAATTGATAATCCTTTTGAGCTGGTGATACTAAATATTAAGAGTCTAGCATAAAATCTATATGGTATGTTAAGAAATATATAAAACAGAGCTGATGAGTGTTTTAACTTCTTTATCATGTTCACATTTCTGTCTTGGTTTCTTAATTTTTGGTTTCCAAAGGTAATGTGATTAGTTTTTTTTCTTGGTTTATTTATTTATTTTAAATGTTTATTTATTTGGTTTGAAAGAGAGACAGTGCAAGGAGGGAGGGGCAGAGAGAGAGAAGAGAGAGAGAATACAAAACAGGTTCTATGGCATCAGCATGGAGCCCGATATGAGGCTCGAGCTCATGAACCATGAGATCATGACCAGAGCCCAAATCAAGATTGGATGCTTAACAGACTGAGACACCCAGGCACCCCATTTTATTTTTATTTTGAGAGAGAGAGAGAGAGAGTAGAGTGCCGTGGAAGAGGGGCAGAAAGAGGGAGAGACAGAATCACAAACAGGCTCCCTGCTGTCAGCTCAGAGCCCAATGCAGGGCTTGAACTCACAAACCATGAGATCGTGACCTGAGTTGAGATCAAGATTCAGATGCTTAACCAACTGAGCCATCTAGGCGCCCCATAGAATCTATGCAAGTTTTTAAACATAAAATATGATGATGTTTAAAGAACAAAGGAAAAGTTTTACCTCTAACCATTTGTATGTAAAATAGTTGAAATAATAAAATTCCAGTTTATCAGAAAGTTCATTTTGCAGTTTGAAATAAATACAGTTTCCCAAACTGGCATTTGAATTTCGAACATAAATTATTTTTAAAGCAATCCAGAGAACTTTACAAGTATACAAGCAGAAGTAGAGGTAGGATGTCTCGTGGGATATATCATTTGTTATCATTTATCATTTGTAGTAATCTGATAAAACTATTTTGTGCCAATTTTTCTACTTAGATTACTTCTTTTCCCTCAAATTTAGAGCATAACAATTGGTTGATTTCCTGTTATCATAATACAACCTTTCTTGAAAATATTTTTAAAATATAATACAGTGACTGAGTAGGTGAATAGAATATGTGAATTTTCACTTGAGGATTCAGAATCTTGACTCACAATCTGTGCTCTCAAGGAGGCATATTGATTTATTCATGGAAGTAGGCAGCTTTTAACTCACTTTTCTTAAATATTAATTAGTGACTGAAGGTACCTCTGGAAATTCACTTAACAATCTGAATTTGAATTTTTTTTTTTTACAGATTTTTATTTTCAACCTCAACAAGAAATCAAGATGAATAACTCCTTTCTTCTTTCTTCCTCTCTGCCTCCCAGATTGGTGCTTCATTTGATGACCCCAGCAATCCATGCATCTCCTACTCCTGCCATAGCACTGGTTTCATCGCAGTGGTCCAGGACTGCCCAAAGCAGACCTGGTGTGCAGAAGTAAGTTATCTTCTTAAGTAATGATCAACAACATCCACTTCTTATGTTAAATATAAACACAATCTGTCTTCTTTCTCATTTGGAAAAGTCTGTCTGGCCAACAGACATAAATTTCTTATGGATTCCATTCCAGATCTGTTTCACACCTTTTATTGCCAAGTATATTTTTCATATCAAAGTTATATTTGCAGGCTCCGTGAAGCTTAATCTAGTGCTATTCTAGAAGAAGTATGTTACTTTAGAAAGCATTTTGCTACTTTTAAACAAACCAAAAAAAAAAAAAAAAAAAAAAAACCCAAAACACACCAACCTTGTTTTTTTTTTTAAGGCTCATGGATTCGGGTTAATCATTTCTTATAAAAATACAAAGTTTTCATAAAATCACATTAAGTGTACTTTTCAGCTCTTTCTTTATGCCACAGTCTTCATTTTTACTGTCCTCCACCATATGGTGAGGATTTTGTATTAGTAAATGCTAAGTTTTAAGCTTAAGTCTTAATTAAATTAGTTAATAATAAATGCTCACCAGTTCAAACTTAACTAATTTTTCTTTCTGAAGATATAAGTGATAATATAGTTAAAGTTTGATTTCAGTACTCCAATGTTGGATTTAAACATTTATTGAGTTTTGTTTTTTTTTTATAATATTTTTTTTTTTCAACGTTTTATTTATTTTTGGGATAGAGAGAGACAGAGCATGAATGGGGGAGGGGCAGAGAGAGAGGGAGACACAGAATTGGAAACAGGCTCCAGGCTCTGAGCCATCAGCCCAGAGCCTGACGCGGGGCTCGAACTCACGGACCGCGAGATCGTGACCTGGCTGAAGTCGGACGCTTAACCGACTGTGCCACCCAGGCGCCCAACATTTATTGAGTTTTAATGTGTAAAGTTAAAATCCTGTCTGTAAGAAACTTACAGTGTCTAGTAGTAATATCAGTATTAAAGTATTTTTCAATTAATATAAGGTAGGATTATTTTTTTTTTTACTTTCTTGCATGTTATTTTAAAGAAGACTTCATTTTAGATATTTTTTTCCCTTTCTCCCTACGGTTGAAAATTTTTAGTGTAAATATTCAGACTCATTTTTATTATTATGCTCTCTCATCCATGCTTCCTGGATCTGAGATCAGCATATTTATCTGTTCCATTTTCCCCTTTGTAATTTCAGTAAGTTCAGTAATGTTATCATTATTTATAAAATAATACTTATGTTTTTAAGTCTTTTTTTCTATTTTTCTTACCCCTATAGGAAGACAGAGTCTATGATTCAAACAAATGTTGCTATACATGTAAGTAACATTAGGTTCCACATGTAGAGGAAATGTCAACAGTTGACAAAAATTTAGTGTTTCTTTAAAACAAAATGTCAGATCATTAATAGAAAGTCTCCTGTGTTTTTAACATAACAGGTCATCTAACCTATATGCAGAAACTAACAATTGATATGTCTACGTTATGTATTATACTTTTTCATGTTGGTTGAAACATTCTTCCCAATAAAAAACAATGGTGTTTACAAGGAAGAAATTTGATTCTCATGAAAAAAAATATAGTTTGCTCTCTAATATAAGCAGGTTGTGTTGTAAACTGATACATTAGATAATAAGAATGGTCAACAATGAGAAATGGATGTCAGAAACAATCCATTCAGCTCCATCTTCCCTTCCCCCCTTCTCTCCTCCCTTCCTCCTTGTTCCCTCCCTCCTCTTTCTCCTATGATAATATGATAGCACTAATGAAAAGATAACATTTATTAAACATAATTATTGAATACTAACCAGGTACCTTGTGCTGGGTGCTGAAGTAGTTAAACCCTTCAACAACACTATGAAGTATTTTTTGTTATGATTCTCCACTAAAGGTTCAGAAAACTGAGACTTAGCAATTGCTAATGTTAAACCTCATTTCTGGTTCTATTATCATTTTGTTTTAGGTAATACTAATTGTAGATCTTCACTTGTGAATGTGACTGTTAAGTACCGTGGTTGCCAGAAAAAACTTGAGATGGCAAGATGTGTAGGGGAATGTAAGAACACTGTCAGGTGAGTGTTTCTTTGAATGTGTACTGTGCATTAATTTTGTAACATTGTGGAGGAAATTAAGTTTTAAAAATTACATGGAACATTTTTTTACGTGAGAGCTAATGATCAAAACCTGATGAAACAAATATCTAAGACATTAAGATCTTAGAAATAAAATAAACATTTTCAACAGTAATGAATGGTTTTAAAGTAGCCTTCTAAATAAATCAAACCTAATATATTCATAGCAAATGTATTTATTTTCACACAGTAATTACTGATAGTACTTAAGCAGATAGTCTTGCTTAAAAATGTGTTTTTAAACTGTCACTTGCATTTTAGACATAATATATATTGTTTTTCGTTCATGAACACTTTCATGTGTAGATTAATATATAGAAAATAATAATTTGGTATGAAGTTGTATATTTAAAAGTATGTTTATATTTTTTCACCGTAACATTCTAATTATAAGATTATAAATTTCCATTTTGGATTTCCTTTGTCTTACATACCAATTATCACTGATCCACATCAGAAGTTCATGGTGAGAGGGAAATGCAAAGTATAGGTAAAGAAGAAATTGGTTGGAAGGATTGCTAAATCGCTTAGACAATTATAATTTGAGCATTGATGTCAATTTGTTTCAGAAGATATCCCAAAAATATTTATTGCTAAATATTCTTTTCCTTTAGGTACAATTATCATATCTTTCAGCTGGCAAATTCATGTCTTTGCTGCCAAGAAGATAAGTACGAATTCCGGGAAATTTTTCTTGACTGTCCTAATGGCAGTACAATACCTTACAGATATAGGCACATCACGGCATGTTCTTGCTTAGATATGTGCAAACAGTCTACACTCCCAACAGTCAGTTAACACCAGTATCATCACCTTTCCAAGTATAACAGGCCAGGTATTTATTTTATAAATGCACAAAAATCACTAAAATAGAATAACTAAACATTTGTATCTCACTCAAAGTGTGAATTCTCATTCTGAGGCATTTTGTTCTCTTGTTGACTGGATGTGAAAAATAAATACAAGTTTTCAAGCAATTCATGAGCGTATGTTTTTATTGATAATAATAAGAATGCTACAACTCAATGAGAAACTGAGTCATATCATGCCTCTCCAAAATGTTTTTCTTCTACTCTTTATCTCATGAAGCCATTATCCTATTTCGTCCTTTCCCTTCACAGTTAAACTTTTTGAAACTATGTTTTTGTTCCCTTCCCCCACTTTTCTATGCCAATTACATCGCCCCTTTCATTCTATGACAACTTCTCTGCTTAGGACACCAGCAGCCTCAAAATTCTTTAAGTAGGGTCTGATATTGGGACGCCTGGGTGGCTCTGTCAGCTAAGTGTCCAACTTTGGCTCAGGTCATGATCTAACGGTTCATGAGTTCAAGCCCTGACAGCTTGGAGCCTGGAGCCTGCTTTAGATTCTGTGACTCCCTCTCTCTCTGCCCCTCCCCCGCTCACACTTTGTTTCTGTCTCTCTCAAAAATAAATAAATAAAAAAGTAGGGTCTGATGCTATTTTCACCTTTTTTAAAGTTTTTTTTTATGTTTATGTATTTTTGATAAAGTGAGAAACAAAGCACGAGTGGGGAAGAGGAAGAGAGAAGGAGACACAGAATCTAAAGCAGGATCCAGGCTCTGAGCTGTCAGCATAGATCCCGAGACAGGGCTTGAACTCATGAACTGCGAGATCCTGACCTGAGCCCAAGTCAGACGCTTATCCTATTGACCTACCCACACACCCATCACTCTTTCCCACTTAAAACATTTTTCTTGTTTTTGTGACATCATTTTTTTAAAGATTTTATTTTTAAGTCCTCTCTCCACCCAATGTGGGGCTCGAACTCACTATGCTGAGATCAAGAGTTGCACACTATTCCTACTAAGCCAGCTAGGTGCCCCACTGTGACATCAGTTTTAATAGTGCTCCTACATTTGTGGAGCTCCCAAGGCTCTTGACTTGCCCTCACTTTTGCCAGTCTTTCAAATTTCAGTTCTCCAAAGTTTCATCATGTTCCTGTTCTCTTCTATTCATGCCCCTTGGATGATTTCATCAACACAAGTAGTTGTGTTTATACACAGAGGAGGATTTCCAGTCTATGTCTCCTGCCCTCAGCTCTTCTCTGAATTACAGACACATTGATACAGCTCTGAATCCACACCTCTAGCTGGATGGTTTATAGATAGAACAAACTCGACAAGACTAAAACTGAACTGTCATTCCCCCTAACCCACTTCTGTCTTTGTATTTATATACCAGTGAGGTAGTTAGCTAGAAGGAGAAGTTGAGGTTTCGTAATGTCATGACTATCATCTTCAGTACATTCTACACACTTTGCTGCCCACACACATATTTTCTTCCTATACATATATTTCTAAATGTGCCTTGCACAACATTAATTTTTATTATTTTTTATCATTTTTTAATGTTTATTTTTGAGAGAGAGAGAGAGACAGAACGCAAGCAGGGGAGGAACAGAGAGAGAGGGAGACACAGAATCTGAAGGAGGCTCCAGGCTCCAAGCTGTCAGCATAGAGCCTGACGTGCGGCTCGAACTCTTGAACTGTGAGATCATGACCTGAGCCGAAGTCAGAGGCTTAATCAACTGAGCCACCCCGGTGCCCCACAACATTAATTACCTTAATAAAAAATGTACAGTTGTTAACACCTCCCCAACCTAATTTATCATAAACCTTTTATGTACTACTCACCTTTCTATGTAAACTGGACTGACGGTAAATTTAACCATCATTAAACGCTATGCCCAATGATGGGGAAAGAAAAAGTTGGTATATTAGTATATCACTGGTAGTACCTACCAACAAAAGATGAACAATAGCTAAATACAGGTGTATATTACAAGTGTCACTTCTATAGTTAGTCCCAAGGCTCTTAACTTTCCTTCATGTCTGTCACTCATTCCAGCTAGTTCTTCTTTGTAGTCTGTAGCAGAGTTTGTCAGTCGGAAAAATTATGAGGGATTTGAGTCCTTGAAAATCCAATTGCATGAAGTTGTAGTTTCTCAATGCCTTTTACCTCAGGGAATGATAAAACATAGAGACAGCAGCGCACTTACATTCCAGACCTTACCGTGTGGCGGTAGCTCTATTTTTCTCCTGATGGTCAGAATTGATCATTTGAGACAATATGATGATAGCCTTTCTGCTTAGAAAGGCTGCTCTAGAGTCACAAAAGACTCAAATGGCTAGAAGGGAGTTTCAGCAAATGGAAGAGAATGTAAATGTTGACTTATGGATCAGCCAATATATCACCTCCTGCAATCAGTACACCAAATTATGTAGCAGTGTCCCTCAGCTGATGTTCGGGTGGAATTCTCAATAGGCCAATCTTTCAACGTCTACTACCCATGTATAATAAGGAAGTGTAAAATCCCTGATGTAATATGTACCTATTGCCTTTTTTTTTCATTTTGAAACAAATTACTTGGTTAGAAGAAGGGCTGTGCAGCATTTTATGGTAGTAAATAAAATATTCAGTAAGCCCGTGGGTAGCAGTACTTTCTGAGGCATATTAGACATGAGAGGAAAATCAAAACCAATAACAGGTTATATAAGGAAAAAAGGACTGTCCTCAAGCCAAACTTCTAGGAAGCACAATGGCCAATGAGAAATTTCCTTTCCAGTTGTCTTCTTTGACCATGGCTGAGACACACTATAATGTTACATAGCTCACTTTTCACTGATACTGGGTCATTGGTAATCTGGCCTTGAGTTTTATTCTTTTGTGTCAACTGGTCTCAAGTTACCCCTTCAAGCAAAACACACAAATTCAAAGAAAGGTGGCAGCTAGATAGGTGGAACTATATTTGCAAACATTAAGAAACCATCCATGGATCGGACTTTTGCCTTTGAAGTCTTAATGGGGGCAGGGTTTCCACTTTGTATACATGATTTCTAATGGATAATAGATTACTGCTGGAAATGCCTAACTTCATGGCTGTATAAACAAGATAATCCCCAGTCCAGAATGAGTTGCTTTGGTTCATGGTTACCTGTTATTGCCAGAAGCCAGTAAAAAGCTAGTTCTTGTTGAAAATAGAATAGTTGCTCCAAAAGGTGGTGTGGCCTTGCTCCAAAAGACTCCCATGTTCATTCCAACATTATTCACAATAGCCTAGATTTTGAAACAATCAAAGTGTCTTTTTTTTTTTTAATTTTTTTTTAACGTTTACTTATTTTTGAGACAGAGCATGAACGGGGGAGGGTCAGAGAGAGGGAGACACAGAATCTGAAACAGGCTCCAGGCTCTGAGCTGTCAGCACAGAGCCCGACGTGGGGCTCGAACTCACGGACCACAAGATCATGACCTGAGCTGAAGTCGGCCGCCCAACCGACTGAGCCACCCAGGCGCCCCAATCAAAGTGTCTTTTGACAGATGAATAACGAAAACGTGGTATATGTATTCAATAAAATATAAAATATTATTCAGCCTTAAAAAAGAAGAAGAAATCCTGCCATTTGTGGCAACATGGATGAAACTTGAGGGCATTATGCTAAGATAAATTAGCCAGACAAAGAAATATAACGCACTTCTATGTGGAATCTAAAAAAAACCAGAAAACATCTGGAACTTATAGAAACAAGGTAGAAAATGACTATCAGGAATGGGTAATTGGGGAAATAGAGGTTGGTAAATGGGTACAAACTTTCAGTTATGAGTTAGATCTGAGGATTTAGTGTATAGCTTAGTGGCTATAATTGATAACAATGTATTGTATTATTGAAATGTGTTAAGGGATTAGAACTTAAATGTTCTAAAAGGTAAGTATGAGGCAGATGGATGTGTTAATTAAATTGATGAGGGAGGATCCTTTCATAATGTATACATATACAAAATTATCATGTTTACATCTTATAATTTTATTTGTTATTTATACCTCAGCAAAGCTGAAAATGTTTAAATACTATACATATTTAATGTGTGCAACTCAGTGAATTTGTGGAAAAGTATACACATATGAAACCATCACCACCATGAAGGTAATGAATATATCCATCACGTTCTGAAGTTTCCTCCTGACTCCTTTATTGTTATTTATTTATTTATTCATTGTGGTAAGAATACAACATAAGATGTACTTTTTTAGTAAATATTAAGTATATATGATTGTTAGCTACAGGCACTATACTATATAGTAGGTCTCCAGAATATATTTCTCTTGCATAACTGAAGCCTTATGCCGTTTGGCCGTTAGTCCCTATTTTTCCCCTCCCTTCAGTTCCTAGCAACTACCATTCTACTCTCTGCTTCTATAGGTTTGTCTATTTTAGATTCTACCTATAAGTGAGATTATAAATTGTTTGCCTTTGTGTGTCTGGCTTATTTCACTTAGCATAATGTCCTTCAGGTCCAACCATGGGACAAATGGCAAAATCTCCTTTCTTTTTTAAGCTGAGTAATATTACATTATATGTATATATCACATGTGCTTATTGATTTCTTTGTCAGTTAGCATTTAAGTTGTTTCCATATCTTGGCTATTGTGGATAATGCTTCAAAGAACATGAAAGTACAAGCATCTCTTTAAGATCCTGACTTGTTCAGGAGTGGTGCGTGGAGAAAACAATAAACAAATATATGTCAGGTGGAAGTGCTATTAAAAAAACAATGCAGGGCTAGAGGTTAGAGAGCGTATCATTTAGGCAAGACATTTGGGAAAGACCTCTCTGTTAAGGTGGAATATGAGAGGAGATGTTAATGTAGTGAGGGGATCATGTGGATTTCTAGGGCAACAGCTACTTAGAAGGTAATGTGTTCCTTGCACAGTAAGTGCAAAGTTACTGAGGTACGATCAGATGATTGTTTAAGACATGAAACTAAAATATCTGGGTACTATAAGAAAAGAAGAACATGAGTAGATGAGGTCAGAGATGTTAACAGATTTTGGAGGATTAGGAAAGCTTTTGGATTTTATACTGAGAGCAATGGGCTTTGAGAAGAGGCAAAGGAGGAATCTGATGATCTTCATTTTTAACATAACATTATGGTTACTGTGCAGAGTACATGTACTAGATAGGAACAAAGGGACAACAAGGCCAGTTAAGAAGCTACTGCGATGTCTTGGCGAAAGATAATGGTGGCCTGGATGAAGGTGACATTGGTGGCAGCAGTGAGAAGAGGTCAGATTCTGGATATTTTCTGAAGACAAAGCGAAGATTTTGATAGGTTGGATGTGGGGTGTGAGAGAATAAGAAGAATCAATGATAGGAAGTTAATGAACACTATTTAGCTTCTATCTCCAATGAAATATATATCATCCAGTTTCTTGCCTGTGATAATAATTAATGATAACTGATTAATTATTATCAAAATCTCTGTTTTGAGAAAACTATTCATGGAAGTCTTGAGTCCGGCCATTAGACATGGACTAAATTCTACCTTGGGGCAAGTGGATGATAAATAAAATGAAACCAGCTAGTATATTTCTTCTCACTAGAGATATAGAAAATAGAGCCATTAAAAATGCAGGTTCTAGAGCTAGATTGTTTTGGTTCAAGTATTGGCTTGCCCTGTTCCAATTTTGTAATGCTACATAAATTCCTAACCTCATTTTTAAATAACAGCTTTATTGAGATATAACTCATATACCATAAAATTCCCCCTTTTAAATTGTACAACTCAGCAGTTTTTAGTATACTCACAAAGTTGTACAATGATCATGACTGCATAATTCCAGAACACTTGTATCACTCCAAAAAGAAACTCCATGCCATTAGCAGCCACTCCCCATTTCCTCCAGCCCCTGGTAACCACTAACTAATCTGCATTCTGTTCCTATGGCTTTGCCAGTTCTGGACATTTTGTACGAATGGAGGCAAACAATATGTGGCCTTCCGTTTATTAGAAGAACCCAGTTCATCTGGGTTGTAGCATATGTCAGTATTTCGTTCCTTTATATGGCTGAATTATATTCTATTATTATGCTATATGACTTTTAGTTTATCCATTCATGGATATTTTCAGTTGTTATTTTGGGTTTTTTGCTTATTATGAGCAATGCTACTAGGAACCTTCATGTGTAAGTTTTTATGTGGACATATATTTTGAATTCTCTTAGGTATAAATCTCAGACTGGAATTTCTGGGTCATATGGTAGCTCTATGTTAACCTTTTGAGGACCTGTCGTTTTCCAAAGTGGTGGCACCATTCTACACTTCCACCAGCAATGTTTCTGTACATCCTTGTTAGCACTTGTTAATTATCTTTTTTTATTATAGCCATCCTACTGGATGATTTAACTTCTTTTTAAGTCCCAGGATTCTCATTTGCAAAATGGGACTAATAAAAATATTTACTTCATAGGTTTGTTTAAGGCTGGAATGAGAAATATGTGTGATATATAAACATCTGCTACAACATTGCCTCACAAAACCATGTTTTCAGTGTTATTATTCTGCCTTTCCTCAACACTGCACAGCAATCCCATGATACTTCTATGAACTGACTTCCATATTACTTGTTTAAAATTTTTTTAATGTTTATTTATTTTTGAGAGAGAGAGAAAGAGAGACAGAGTGCAAGTGGGGGAGAGGCAGAGAGAGAGGGAGGCACAGAATCTGAAACAAGCTCCAGGATCCTTGCTGCTCCATGCTGTCAGTACAGAGCTCAACGTGGGGCCAGAACCCATGAACCAAGAGATCAGACCTGAGCTGAAGTCGGACACTTAACTGACTGAGCCACCCAGGCACCCCAATTTTATTTCAACCTTCAAATAGAGAAATTGAGAAAAACGGAGTGGAGGTGACATTCTTAAGTATATAGGAAATAACTAGTCTCTCTCACGATTACGTTGCTACAGAAAAACCTAGATCTCATGGCAAGATTAAGGGATAATAGTTTTAAGAGATACATGATATAAATGAAATAAGTTAGGCAAAACCTCATATTATTTTCATTTTAATTGGAAGCATCACTTTTATAAACCCTGAAAGTATTTTTCTCATTCTAAAAATATGTATGTTTCTTAGTATTATCCACTAATTGCCAGCTATCTAGAGGCAATTACTAACTAGTAAAAAAAGAGCACCCCAATGCACAATTTTTATCTTCAAACACCAATTCCCTCTAAAAGGAACCAGGGCCCCTTAGAAAAATGGCTGATTCCTTATCAGGAATGTGTAAGATGAATCTGAGATAACTTGTCATCTCTGAAATCAAGGAAACCATCAAAAACTCTTTTTTTTTTAATTTATTTTTTTTAAATTTACATCCAAATTAGTTAGCATATAGTGCAACAATGATTTCAGGAGTAGATTCTTTAATGCCCTTTAACCATTTAGCCCATCCCCCACTCCCACAACCCCTCCAGTAACCCTCTGTTTATTCTTCATGTTTAAGAGTCTCTTATGTTTTGTCCCCCTCTGTTTTTATATTATTTTTGCTTCCCTTCCCTTATGTTTATCTGTTCTGTGTCTTAAAGTCCTCATATGAGTGAAGTCAAATGATATTTGTCTTTCTCTGACTAATTTCGCTTAGCATAATACTCTCTAGTTCCATCCATGTAGTTGCAAATGGCAAGATTTCATTCTTTTTGATTGTGAGTAATACTCCATTGTATATATATACCACACCTTCTTTATCAATTCATCCATCGATGCACATTTGGGCTCTTTCCATACTTTGGCTATGGTTGACAGTTCTGCTATAAACATTGGGGTGCATGTGTCCCTTCAAAACAGCATCCCTGGTTCCCTTGGGTAAATACCTTGTAGTGCAATTGATGGGTCATAAAGTAGTTCTATTTTTAATTTTTTGAGGAACCTCCATACTGTTTTCCAGAGTGGCTGTACCAGCTTGCATTACCACCAGCAATGCAAAAGAGATTCTCTTTCTCTGCATCCTTGCCAGCATCTGTTGTTGCCTGAGTTGTTAATGTTAGCCATTCTGACAGGTGTAATGTGGTATCTCATTGTGGTTTTGATTTATATTTCCCTGATGATGAGTGATGTTGAGCAGTTTTCCGTGTGTTGGTTAGCTATCTGGATGTCTTCTTTGGAGAAGTGTCTATTCATGTCTTTTGCCCATTTATTCACTGGATTATTTGTTTTTTGGGTGTTGAGTTGGATAAGTTCTTTATAGATTTTGGACACTAACCCTTTATCTGATATGTCGTTTGCAAATATCTTCTCCCATTCCATCTCCCATTGCCTTTAGTTTTGCTGATTGTTTCCTTCGCTGGGCAAAAGCTTTTTATTTTGATGAGGTCCCAATAGTTCATTTTTGCTTTTGTTTCCCTTGCCTCCAAAGACGTGTTGAGTAAGAAGTAGCTGTGGCCAAGGTCAAAGAGGTTTTAACCTGCTTTCTCCTCAAGGATTTTGATGGCTTCCTGTCTTACATTTAGGTCTTTCATCCATTTTGAGTTTATTTTTGTGTAAGGTGTAAGAAAGTGGTCCAGGTTCATTCTTCTGCATGTCGCTGTCCAGTTTTCCCAGCACCACGTGCTGAAGAGACTGTCTTTATTCTATTGGATATTCTTTCCTGCTTTGTCAAAGATTAGTTGGCCATACGTTTGTCGGTCCATTTCTGGGTACTCTATTCTGTTCCATTGATATGAGTGTCTCTTTGTGTGCCACTACCATACTGTCTTGATGACTGCAGCTTTGTAGTATAGCTTGAAGTCCAGGATTGTGATGCCTCCTGCTTTGGTTTTCTTTTTCAAGATTGCTTTGGCTCTTGGGGGTCTTTTCTGGTTCCATACAAATTTTAGGATTGTTTGTTCTAGCTCTGTGAAGAATGCTGGTATTATTTCCATTGGGATTGCATTGCATATGTAGATTGCTTTGGGTAGTATCGACATTTTAACAATATTTGTTCTTCCTATCCAGGAGCATGGAATCTTTTTCCATTTTTTTGTGTCCTCTTCAATTTCTTTCATAAGCTTTCTATAGTTTTCAGTGTATAGATTTTTTTTACCCCTTTGGTTAGATTTATTCCTAGGTATTTTATTGTTTTTGGTGCAATTGTAACTGGGATCGATTCCTTGCTTTCTCTTTCTGTCGCTTCATTATTGAGGTATAGAAATGCAACCGATTTCTGTGCATCGATTTTATATCTTTCCACTTTGCTGAGGTCATGAATCAGTTCTAGCAGTTTTTTGGTGGAATCTTTTGCATTTTCCATATAGAGTTTCATGTCATCTGCTAAAAGTGAAAATTTGATCTCCTCCTGGCTGATTTGGATGCCTTTTATTTCTTTGTGTTGTCTGATTACAGAGGCTGACTTCTAATACTATGTTGAATAACAGTGGCAAGAGTAGACATCCCTGTCTTGTTCCTGACCTTAGGAGGAAAGTTCTCAGTTTTTCCCCATTGAGGATGATATTAGCATTGGGTCTTTCTTATATGGCTTTTATGATCTCAAGGTATGATACTTCTATCCCTACTTTCTTGAGGGTTTTTAGCAAGAAAGGATGCTGTATTTTGTCAAATTCTTTCTCTGCATCTATTGAGAGGATTATATGATTCTTGTTCTTTCTTTTATTGATGTGATGAATCACGTTAATTGTTTTGCAGATATTGAACCAGCCATGCATCCCAGGAACCTCATTTTTAAATGTAGATTTGGTCGTAGTGAATAATTCTTTTAATGTATTGTTGGATCCGGTTGGCTAATATCTTGTTGAGGATTTTTGCATCCATGTTCATCAGGGAAATGGGTCTATAGTTCTCCTGTTTAGTGGGGTCTATGTCTGGTTTTGGAATCAAGGTAATGCTGGCTTCATAGAAAGAGTTTGGAAGATTTCCTTCCATTTCTATTTTTTGGAGCAGCTTCAAGAGAATAGGTGTTAACTCTTAAATGTTTGCTGGAATTCCCCTGGAAAGCCATCTGGCTCTGGACTTTTGTTGTTTGGAAGATTTTTGATTACTAATTCGATTTCTTTACTGGTTAGGGGTCTGTTCAAATTTTCTATTTCTTACTGTTTCAGTTTTAGTAGTGTATATGTTTCTAGCAATTTGTTCATTTCTTCCAGGTTTCCCATTTTATTGGTATATATTTGCTCATAATATTCTCTTATTATTGTTTTTATTACTGCTCTGTTGGTTGTGATCTCTCCTCTTTCATTCTTGATTTTATTTATTTGGGTCCTTTCCTTTTTCTTTTTGATCAAACTGGCCAGTGGTTTATCAATTCTGTTCATTCTTTCAAAGAACCAGCTTCTGGTTTCATTGATCTGTTCTATTTTTTTCTTTAGATAGCATTAATTTCTGCTCTTATCTTTATTATCTCCTGTCTTCTGCTGGCTTTGGGTTTTATTTGTTGTTCTTTTTCCAGTTCTTTAAGGTGTAAGGTTAGGTTGTGTATCTGAGATCTTTCTTCTTTCTTTAGGAAGGCCATGATTGCTGTGTACTTTCCTCTTATGACCACCTTTCCTGCGTCCCAGAGGTTTTGGGTTGTGGTGTTATCATTTTCATTGGCTTCCATGAACTTTTTAACTTCCTCTTTAACTTCTTGGTTAGCCCATTCATTCTTTAGTAGGATGTTCTTTAGTTTCCAAGTATTTGTTACCTTTCCAAATTTTTTCTTGTGGTTGATTTCGAGTTTCATAGCATTGTGGTCTCAAAATATGCGCGGTATGATCTTGATCTATTTGTAGTTGTTGAGGGCTGGTTTGTGTCCCAGTATGTGGTCTATTCTGGAGAATGTTCCATGTGCACTGGAGAAGAATGTATATTCTGCTGCTTTAGGATGAAATGTTCTAAATATATCTGTTAAGTCCATCTGGTCCAGTGTGTCATTCAAAGCCATTGTTTCCTTGTTGATTTTTTGATTAGATGATCTGTCCATTGCTGTGAGTGGGATGTTGAGGTCCCCTACAGTTATGGTATTACTATAAATGAGTTCCTTATGTTTGTGTTTGACTGATCTATATATTTGGGTGTTCCACATTTGGTGTATAAATATTTACAATTGTTAGGTCTTCTTGGTGGATAGATCCCTTAATGCTGGTATAACGCCCTTTGTCATCTCTTGATACAGTCTTTATTTTAAAGTCTAGATATAAGTATGGCTACTCCGGCTTTCTTTTGTTGACCATTAACATGTAGATCGTTCTCCATCCCCTTACTTTCAATCTGAAGATGTCTTTAGGTCTAAAGTGGGTCTCTTGTAAACAGCATATAGATGGATCTTGTTTTCTTATCCATTCTGTTACCCTATGTCTTTTGACTGGAGCATTTAGCCCACTGACATTTAGAGTGAGTACTGAAAGATATGAATTTATTGCCATTATGTTGATGTAGAGTTGATGTTTCTGGTGGTCTCTGGTCATTTCTAGTCTTTGTTGATTTTGGTCTTTATTTATTTGTTTTTTGCTTTCATCTTTTCTCTCCTCAGAGAGTCCCCCTTAAAATATTTTGCAGCGCTGGTTTAGTGGTCACAAACTCTTTAATTTTTGTTTGTCTGGGAAACTTTTTATTTCTCCTTCTATTTTGAATGACAGCCTTGCTGGAAAAAGAATTCTTGGCTGCCTCTTTTTCTGATTCAGCACATTGCATATATCCTGACACACTTTTCTGACCTGACAAGTTTCTGGATAGGTCTGCTACAACCATGATCTGTCTTGCCTTGTAGATTAGGGACTTTTTTCCCCTTGCCACTTTCATGATTCTCTTCTTCCCTGAGTATTTTGTGAATTTGACTATGATACGTGTTGTTGATGGTCGGTTTTTGTTGAATCTAATGGGAGTTCTCTGTGCTTCCTGAATTTTGACGTCTGTGTCTTTCCTCAGGTTAGGGAAGTTTTACGCTATCATTTGCTCACATAACCCTTCTACTCCTATTTCTCTCTCTTCCTCTTCTGGGACCCTTATGCTTCTGATGTTCCTTTTTAATCTCACTGATTTCTCTAATTCTTAAATTAGGCTCTTTTGTCTTAGTCTCCCTCTTTTTTTCTCTCCATAAGTTTGTCCTCTATATCACTGATTCTCTGTTCTGCCTCATCCATCCTTGCCACCGTGGCAGCCATTTGAGATTGCAGCTCAGTTATAGCATTTTCTGTTTCATCCTGATTAGCTTTTACTTCTATCTCTGCAGAAAGAGATTCTAATCTTTTTTCGACTCCAGCTAGTATTCTTATTATTGTGATTCTAAATTCTGGTCCAGACATCTTGCTTGTATCTGTGTTAGTCAAGTCCCTGTCTGTCATTTCTTCCTGCTCTTTCTTCGGGGGTGAATTCCTTCATTTTGTCATTTTGAAGGGAGAAGAAGAATTAATGGGGAAAATAATTAAAATTTTAAAAAATATTAAAATTTAAAATATGTTAAAATTAAAAATATTAAAAACAAACACACACACACACAAGTCAAATAAATGATGCAGATCCTAGGTGTGTATTGGTTTGGGTGTTGAAATGGTCTTGATAGATTAGAGAAAAAAGGGGAAAGAAAAAAAGGAAATAGTTTGAAAATTTGAAAAAATGAATACACTGAAGTAGACTAAAATAAAATGATGGAAGTAAAATAGAATTTGAAAAAATTTACACAAAAGTGAAAAATATAGTAGAAAAAAGTTAAAGAAAAATATTTTTAATAAAAATTGAAAATAAATATGAATGCTTTCTCTTTCTGTATTCAACAAAAAAAGAAACGAAAAAGAGAAAAGAAAAAATAAAGAAATTGAATAGATGGATCGGCAAACAGACTGGAATACAACTGAAATTACTTTCTTGTCCCCTATAAGTCAAACTATGAAGCACTTTATAGTCCATAAACTAAGCAGGTGTTCTGAAGAGCGAGGTTGGCCCCGTTGGGTGGGGCTTAGTGTAACGGCTCTGTTCTCCACTAGATAGTGCTGCTTAGCTTACTGGGGTAGATTGTTGTGGCACTACGTGCACATGCGCATGTGTGGGACTGGTGAAAATGGTGTCACCCGGCTACCCAGTCTCTAGTATCGGAACTCCGTTCTCTCTGATCAGCAATTGCGTACCCGTCCTCTGTCTTCAGTTTCTGTCCACTCCCCACTTTTACACAGTCCATTACCAAGCCGCAGGCAGCACCTTCCTCCCGAGTTTTGTCTGAGATCCGGCAGTTTTTCCCGACCCCTTACTTCTGAGGGACTGTGGTTTTGACCCATTCTACCCTCTGTTGGAGGGTCTCACCAAGCAATGGCTGGGTGCCAACCACACTCAGGAACATTTGTGGGACTGTGCTGCTGATGCCCAGAGACCGCAATCAGGTGCCAGCCCACCCCAGAAAAAGTTTGCAAGATAGTGTAGCAGCAGCGTTTCAGGGATTATGGAAAATTACAACACACATCTGGCACCAGGCTTCACCCTTAAAACTTTGTTCCAGCACCAGAGAATGTGGTTGTTCTCCCGAGTCCACTGGGGCTTTGCCTTTGGGGGACCCACACAGCATCTGTCAGGTGTCCTCCCAGCAGGGAAACCGTCTCTCCCCTTGTGGCCTGAAGAACCCTAGACTCCACTATGCTCCTGGGGATTTTCCCTTTCCACCAGAGCACTGACAGTTATTGAGCTGTGGAGTTTCAGACTCTGAACTCCCCCTGTTTATACTCTTAATGGAATTTAAACCCTCTCCTTTCTCCTTTCTCATTTCTCCCTTTTTAGTTCAGTCCCTGCAGTTGTTTCCACTTTTCCACTTTCTCTCCAGCTGCTTTTGTGGGGGGTGCTTTTCCCGTATTCTCCCCCCACCCCACCCCCCATCTCCATCCTCTCCTCCCACAAAAGTGGGTCCCTGCCCTCCACGGCTTCTCTCTCCCCCAGTTCACCCCCCTGCACCACATACCTGTTGAATTCTGTGGTTCAGGTTGTACAGATTGTTGTGTTGATCCTCAGACCAGTTTTCTAGGTGTGTAGGATGGTTTAGTGTTGGTCTGGCTGTATTTCATGGATGTGAGACACACAAAAAACTTCCATGCTGTTCTGCAATCTTGGCTCTTCCTCAAAAAACTCTTGAGATTGTGTCAAAAAGACACAGAAGACAGCTTGAAAGGGCCCACTCTGGCTAAAGATAAATCATTTTGAGCATCAAAATTGTAATTACTCAAATGCATTGAAACATGCTAAACAGATTTTTAAAACATGGGTTTATAATGGTATTTAAAAAAACAGAGCTCTCTAGCCACCTTCACATTGTTGCTAAATATCAATTGGTTTTTATAAAAATTGTTAAAGGGAAAGAATCAAATATTTATCTAGCCACTCTAGTATGTCTATATAAAATAACTGAATAAATTATGAGTAAATTTCTTTTTTATAGAAACTAATACATGTAGGAGGAAGGATGGCCTTCAAAGATAACTATTTTGTAACTCCTAATGAAATAGCAATCTAGGCAATGATCATCAGTGGCTGCTTAAACCATTATGTAAAAGATTAGGATTGTTTTACAAAGGCTAAAACCTCCTGGTCCATGTTTTGTCAGTAATATCACTAACATTTGGAGAAGTCAGACACTATGGTTGGCCCTGAAATAGACAGAAATAGCACTAATTATAAGCTATTCTAGCTGAAAGTACTGTCAAAAATTCAGAAATAGTGAGATTAAGCCCCCAATTCAATAAATAGTATTTATTAAGAGTTTATTGTGTATATAAGAACAACTCACAAACTGGGAGCTTTCAAATTTAAACTGGGAGCTTTAAATTTAAAATTTAAAATTTAATTTTTTTAATTAAAAGAATTCAAATTTAAAACTCATAAAAAGCTATGGGAATGATATTACAAGGATGGCTTATAAAGTAAAAATGAAGATTTTTAAAAAATGTTTATTTATTTTTGAGAGAGAGAGAGAGAGAGAACAAGTAGGGGAGGGGCAGAGAGCCACAAAATCTGAAGTGGGCTCCAGGCTCTAAGCTGTCAGCACAGAGTCGGATGCAGGGCTCAAACTCAAGAGCTACGAGATCATGACCTGAGCCAAAGTCTGTTGGCTCAAAGTCTACTGAGCCACTCAGGTGCCCCAAATGAGGAAGTTACAATGGTTGGTTATTACAGGGGGCAGAGTGTTCGAGATGGGAGGGAATTGGTTAAAAGTGATTATCTCATTCCATTTTTAGGAAGATGATTTAGGTTTCTTTTATGATTATCAGAGTCAGTTACAGGAAATAACCTAAGTTCCACTTATGTTCATGAAATAAGCTAGATTTAGTCTTGTTTACCTCGCTTAAATGGTTTTGTCTGCTCAGGGAATTTTTCAAGTGTGACCTCCATTTTGTCTTTAATTTTAACGGTATTAAACCTGAATCCAGTCAAGCCTCTAAATCTAAAACCAATTATAGAAATCATGCTCAGCGATACTGTGAAGATATACTGTCAAAACAAGGAAGAATGACCCAGTTTCTTCAGCAAATAGAAGTATAAAGGAGGAAGAAATGTTATATTAGAAAGGACTTATGATGGGGCGCCTGGGTGGCGCAGTCGGTTAAGCATCCGACTTCAGCCAGGTCACGATCTCGCGGTCCGTGAGTTCGAGCACCGCGTCAGGCTCTGGGCTGATGGCTCGGAACCTGGAGCCTGTTTCCGATTCTGTGTCTCCCTCTCTCTCTGCCCCTCCCCCGTTCATGCTCTGTCTCTCTCTGTCCCAAAAATAAATAAACGTTGAAAAAAAAGATTAAAAAAAAAAAAAAAAAGAAAGGACTTATGAATCACATGAATTAGATGCAATGCATGGATATGGCTTGGGTCCTGATTTGAATAAATCAACCATAACAAGACAATTTTGAGACAGGGAAAACAGCATAGATTGTGTAGTAAGTGGTATGAAAGAATTGATGTTAATTCCATTGGTTGCTACGATGGTACTATGATGATAGTTTCTACTTTCCTTTTTAATCCTTATCTGTTAGATATAAATATCTGAATATTTACTGGTGGGATGACATGACATCTCTGATTTGCTTTAAAATTTTCACAGTGTTAAAAATAGGTTTTACTCCTGGGTATTTCCTATGTCACATGTTGGATGGAATCTGGCAAAAAGGGCTCTTTAGAGACAATGAGGCACAAAGGGGATAATGTTGGGCTTTGACTACACAAAGGCTTGAAACAAAATGTATTTATATTTCAGAGAAATACCTAGACGCTGGTTTCTTCTTTTTATAGTAAAGTTATACTGAGTTCTCAATATTTTATTCATTTCATACTTTCAAATGTTACAATTGCTTTTGCAAACTTGAAGGGATAAAAAGACATGACACAATGGCATGAAACAAGTCCATGGCATTTACAGAACATTTACTCTCACAGTGTGACAACAGTTCACAGTATGTGTGGAATATCAGCTTGTCACACCAGTGCCTTGATCATTCTTTAGCACTCTCTGCTGCAGTTTAGAGCCCCGTCCATGATCTCTTATACATCCACATGTCAAAAGTTCTTGCATATTTTAGTAAAAATGAGACCTATTTTTAGTGCCATCTTGCAAGTTTCATTGTCTGACGTTGCCATCATAATGTGCATGTCCAACTCATTTACATACAACAAAAATGTACAGTCTACTTACAGGGTTTGGGGCATACAATTTGAGCACTCGAGGGTGACATTACTGTAATTTGGTAGATACTCTCAATAGGAAAGCTACTTATATGTCTTGTTGATTCCTTCCTCACCACGATATTGAAGAAGAATGTGACATGTGACAAGGTGGAAGTTCAAACACTTCCTTTGGAATAGCCAGTAGGCTATTTTTTAACATTTATAATACATTGGAAGTTAATCTCCTTATGGCATAACATAATAATAGTGTAGGCACTTTATGTAGAAGAATTGGTTTTCTTTGTTTTAATCACACTAGGTTACTAGTTTTGTCAGTCAACATGGTCAAATAACTCTAATTCTTATAGTTCCATATGATATTTAAGCTATACCTATTTGGTGGAGAAACTTATTTCTCTATTACTTTAGAATTTTTTGAAGAGATGCCTAAACTACTGTTGGGTGCCTGAAGTCTTTAGTAAACCATTCAGGAGGACCCAACCAGGAGTCGGAGAACACTGTGGTTACACTAAGGGTCCGACAGTGGAAAGATCCAATTAGGAGCCAAAGCTAGAATTTGGGAGGTCAAGATCCCTGCCTACTCATCCATAGTCTTTAAAAAGCCATACCTATGGTCTTGTGTGATATTGTGATTTATAATAAAAGTATATATTTGGTTTTGGACCCCATTCATGGCACAGAGCTCCCCAAACTCTTGGAATTTCCTAAACCTTGAGAGCAGCAGAGGCGTCTGTTGTTAGTTTAATGAGGTGACTTTTGGAAAACACCTAAAGTGGGGCTGGTTCCTGAAAGAACCAACCATGTGATTAGAGAGCTAGAATTTTGATCTTTAAATCAGTAATCCAGCTGTGTTCATAATTTAACCAGACACAGCCAATCTGGACTAGACATGATCTGTGTCATGGAGAAATGTGGAATAAGGGCAGTGGGGCATAAAAACTGATATCCTCTCCCCAAGGACAGATTATTATACAAGTCTATAAGTAAAAATAAAAAAATTTAGATCTCCCAAGTCCTGCATTTATAAGGATTATTTTATTTTCTGACTTTGACCAATTATAAAACATGCTTAAAAAACTGTTTAATATCTTACCTGAAGAGTGGGCCAAGAATTCATTTTCTAATTTAGATGAACTTGGAAAGGGAGAAAATGTTTGCATAATAAAGGCAATTAAAATAATCGACACTCAGGAACCTTTTGCTAAGGAGAATGGATTTCAAGGACTAAGTGAACACAGTAATAACCTAGAGTCTAATGTAAAGTAGGATCCAAGCTCATCTTAGATCTAAACCTTGAATGACTGGGTAATCAAATGTGATGTAAACAGTCAAAACATGACAGAGGAATGAATTCATTTGTAAAAATAATACAACAATTGCTCCCCAGTGCTTTTACTTAAATTTATATTATTTTCAATCTTTTTTTTTTTTTTCAACGTTTTTTATTTATTTTTGGGACAGAGAGAGACAGAGCATGAACGGGGGAGGGGCAGAGAGAGAGGGAGACACAGAATCGGAAACAGGCTCCAGGCTCCGAGCCATCAGCCCAGAGCCTGACGCAGGGCTCGAACTCACGGACCGCGAGATCGTGACCTGGCTGAAGTCGGACGCTTAACCGACTGTGCCACCCAGGCGCCCCTATTTTCAATCTTCAAATAGAGACATTTAAAGGAATGGAAACCAAACATAGGCAAATAGGTCTTCCTTTTATAACATTTAGTTTTGTAAAAGGACAGAAGACCAGCAAACGTACATTTGAAGGACTTTAGAAACTGTTTTATCTACCACTTGGACAGCCTAAAGAATTCTCTGGAGCAAGAATGTGGCAGGTTAATTTATTTCACATTGACCTGGCGACTAATGTATGCGGTACTACTGAAACCTTTGTCTATTGCCGTGGCAGGACTAAGAAAAAGGAATTCCCCTGTGGTTTGCACCTTCAGAACTTTGTCAACATTTTCTAAAATATCTGATGTGTATTTCTGCAAAGGTCTCCCTTCCTGTTACCAGAAACCTATTTTGTTTAATTAAAAACTAACAAAACATAGACACTAATAGCAAATTAGTGAACAGCAGTGGTAATTTTTAATCCAGGGTCAAATTTAGTGATGATAGTAGTATAGAAAAAAATAAAACCTTTCTGAACACCACATTTAGCAATGTTTAAAAACAATTTTTTTAACTTTAATTTTTTTGAGAGAGAGTGAAAGAGAGAGTGCCTAGGAGGGGGAGAGGAGCAGAAGGAGAGTGAGAGAGAGAGAATCTTAAGCAGGTTTCATACTCAGTGTGGAGCCCAATGTGGGGCTTGATCCCACGACCCTGGGATCATGACCTGAGTCCAAATCAAGAGTCTGACACTCGCTCAACCCGGATGCCCCTGCATTTGGCATTTTAATGAGTGAAATCCACGGGTAGTTCTCAGAAACTACATGCAATAACTGAAAAATTAGTGTAGGATATACAAATGATTTCACTCTCGATGTTCTCTTCTACATCTTTATTCTTCTTTTTGGTGCAAATTCATTCACTTACTTCTTTTGGTGGCTGCCCTTTCACGAAGAGATACTTTATGCTAGATATTCTTCTCTAGTCACAATATGTGAAGGGTTAGACCAATACTTTCCTTCTCTGTCTTTTTCTTCCTATTTCCTAGTTACCCTAAATATTCAAGCATTCTTTGTTATAAAATAATCTAGTGAAGTGCTGACATTTTCTTGAACATGCCCTTCTATGTCCTCTCTCTGTCATTTATTTTTTCTTTCCTACTTTGCGCATATGATAAATACCAACTCGTCTAGCATTGCCTGCCTTTTCAACAAGCTCTTCTCATGAGAATATGTAACTCCTGGAAAAGAAAAATCCTGTATGTCTAAAGATCCCGCTCCATCCAAGCATAGCTGACTGTATCAGGAAGGGTAACTGATAGATCCAGGGCCAATCGGATTCTCTTTCCCAGGATCTCTTCCCCAGGAATTTGGATTTGGGATTTGTACAAAAACAGATACTGGGAGGGACAAAACCAGTGATGGTCATAGGGAGTGGAAAGATCATACAAAACTGGGTGTAATTGATGCCAGCGAGCCACAGCCACATGCAAACTGAAATAATGGTGGGGGATAAACTAATTCTTGAAGAAGACAAGTGTAAAGAATGGAAAGAAGCAGAACTGAGAAACTTGCTGTCTTCGAGAAAGAGTCAGAGAGAACAAAAACATAAATGTGCCATTTTCAAGAGGCCACACTGTTGATTTCTGCAGAGTGAGACAAACTGGTTTCCTTCCATATCTTTTTTACTGAATTCCTTCTCTTTTATTTTTTTTAAATTTTTTAATGTTTATTTATTTTGGAGAGTGAGACAGAGCATGAGTGACAGAGGGGCAGAGAAAGAGGGAGACACAGAATCTGAAGCAGGCTCTAGGCGCTGAGCTGTTAGTTCAGAGCCTGACGTGGGGCTCGAACTCACAAACTGTGAGATCATGGCCTGAGCTGAAGTCAGACACTTATCTGACTAAGCCACCCAGGTGCCCCTGAATTCCTTTTCAACTTGAGGTAATTGGAGTGGGTTTCTGTACTTCTTAACCAAAAGTTGTTGTTGTTTTAAATATTGTGTTAAGAACACTAAACATGAGATCTACCCTCATAAATCTTAAGTGTACAACACAATATTATTGACTACGGACACAATATTGTACAACAGGTTCCTAGAACTTATTCATCTTGCTTAAATGAAATTTTATCCCACTGATTAGCTTTTTTTTTTTTTTAGTTATTCATTTATTGAGAGAAAGAGAGAGAGAGACAGAGAGACAGAGATAGAGAGAGAATGACTGGGGGATGGGCAGAGAGAGAGGAAGAGAGAATCCCAAGCAGGCTCTGCAATTGAGCACAGAGTCTGACATGGGGCTCTATCCCAGGACGTGAGACCATGACATGAGCCGAAATCAGAGTCCGATGCCAAACCGATTGAGCCACCATGCACCCCCTATACCCACTGATTAGTTTTGATTAGAACGCTACCTCTCTACTTTAATCCATTCTACCTTTCCAGCTCCACAGCCATTTCTCTCCAAGAACGCCTCTTGTTTCCTTTCCTTTCCCGATAAAAGGGCCCTCTTATGTTCAGATGCCTCATATATCCTGTGCAAAGTTCTTTTACAACACTCCAGAAACCTTTCCCGGATGTACTGTTATGTGTCCATCTGCCCCACATTAAATGCCAAGCTTCTAGAGCTGGATTCTTTTATGTATGTATGTATGTATTTATTTATTTATTTATTTATTTATTTATGAGATTATGTCCCTGGCACCAAGTACTGTGCCAACCACATAATTGGGTGCTGATTACATATTTACGGATAAATAAATGAAGGACTGAATGGATGAGTAAGTAAAATAAAATGAAAAGTCTTGACTGTATATTCCCTTGAAGCTATTTTATTATCATTCCCTTTCATCCTTCTTAATGTTCTAGAATATACTGGTACTTTCCAAATTTGAGTGCACAAATAGGTACTTTCTTGGTGCCTAATAAGAGGACTGTTAAAAATTCAAATTTACCGGTATTGAGGTAGGGGCTGCACATATGTATTTTTAAGCATTTTGGGAACTCACAGTTTCAGATAATATGATTTCAGACTGATTCTGCTTTTTCCAAAATTAATGAACGTCAAGTGTCCAAATACCACAAATCCTTTTTAGTTCCCACTTTGTGAATGCTACTTTCAGCAACTGCCACTGTTCCCTCCACCCATATAAGAGTTTCTGTTTTGGTGGATGTGGAGGCAGATCTACTTTAATTTTTTTTAATGTTTATTTATTCTTGAGAGAGAGGGAGCATGAGCAGGGGAGGGACAGAAAGAGAGGGAGACAGAGGATCCGAAGTCAGGGGTACCCTGAGAGGGTAGACGACCTGCCCAAAGTCACAGAGTTGGTGACAAAGCCAGACAAGACGCATACATCCCTGATGGTATAATCCAAGTGCTTTTTCTGAGAAATCAGAACTTTTTCTCTTATTTCAAAATTTTACTTTTCCCCCCTTATTATCCAAATAACACATGAATATGAAAATTTTTGGAGAGCTGCTTGGCAGTATCCACTACAGCTGAACATTTGCAACCAACCCTAGGGCCCAGTAATTCCACTCCTAGTTATATACCCAATGGAAATGTGCACGTATATTTACCAAGAATTTTCATAGCAGCACTAATTCTGATAACCCCCAAATGGAAACACCTCAAACACATCAACATTCAAATGAACAAGTAAACTGTATTCAGTCACAAAATGGAGTATTATACGAGGCAAAGACACACAAAAAAAATCTTGCAACTAAACTTTACACAAAATAATATTTAATAATATTAAAGCAAATAAACCATATACAAAAGAATATATACTTTATGATTCCATTTTTTTAAAGATCAAAAACAGGTAAAACATATCTATGATGAAAACAGAGTAGTTACCCTCAGGTGGTAGTGTTAGGGGAATGACCAAAAGAGGGCACAAGGGAGCTTCTGGACTTCCAGGAATGTTTTGTTCCTTGATCTGGAATGCTGGTTACACAAAGTGTTCATATTATAAAAATTTATCTAGTTATAAATTTTTCTATGGAGTAAAAGTTTTTGTAGATTCTATAGAAATAAAAATATATTAAAGACAGGATAACTAATTTCTGTAGAAATTTGGGAATGCACAGAAAATATTAAATAAGCTGAAATCAACTATTAATATTTTTGCATTTCCTATTACATTTTATGCATACACAAGCTGCCTGCATTTTTCTAATACCAAAAGTACAAAAATCAATTTTTTCCATAGGTCCTATGGCAACAAAATTCTGACCTGAGCTGAACTTATTTAATAATGAAACTTGACCTCAGCTGACATGAGGTTATTTATACTCTTAATTTATCCCACTTGGAGTGAATACTCATACATTTCCTGAAGATTAATGTGCTTCAACATAGAATAATGCTTCAGATACCACTGAATCTTTGTAATCTTTGTAATTACCTTTAAATTGTAACAATTCTGAATTCCAAAATACATCTGATCCTTAGTATTTAATATGGGGCTTTATGTCCTTTTTTTTTTTTTTTAATTTTTTTTTTCAACGTTTATTTATTTTTTTTGGGACAGAGAGAGACAGAGCATGAACGGGGGAGGGTCAGAGAGAGAGGGAGACACAGAATCGGAAACAGGCTCCAGGCTCTGAGCCATTAGCCCAGAGCCTGACGCGGGGCTCGAACTCACGGACCGCGAGATCGTGACCTGGCTGAAGTCGGACGCTTAACCGACTGCGCCACCCAGGCGCCCCTATGTCCTTTTTTAAAAATGTTTTAAAACTTTTATTCTGACTCTCAGAGAATTCCAAGAAGATATAGAGAATATGACAACACATGTGGATTCATGGTGGAGTTATGTGGTAATCAAAATAAAGTCATCCTCCCTCACCCCAACCAAAGATGTCAACACCCTACTCTTTAGAATCTGTGGATGTGTCAGGTTATATGGAAAAGGAGAATTAAGGTTTTAGACGGATCAAGGTTGCTAATCAGCTGATCTTGATATGGAAAGTTTATCTTCAATTATCTGAGTGGGTCAAGGTAATCACAGGTGATTCTACTTGTAAGAGAAAGAATGGAGTCCGGATAGAGAGAACCAGAGAGATTGCAGTGAGAGAAGTTTTCAGCTCTACATCAATGACTTTGAAGATGGTGGACAAGGACTAGGAGTTGAGGAAAGCAAGAAGCCACCAGAAGCTGGAAAGAGCAAGAAAATAGATTCTCTCCTAGAAAGAAAGACATCCCAGGGAGACTCATCTTGTACTTTCGACCTCCAGAAATGTAGGATGATGAATTTGTGTTGTTTTAAACCACTGTTTGTGGTAATATTAACAATATGAAATTATACAAGTAGATGTGTTTACATGTGTGTGGACACATATATGTGTGTATGGTATGTATGTGCCATAAATTTGTATATACACACATCACACATATTCATACTTATGTGCACCTCTCTATATATAGTTGATATATATGCTTAGATGCATTTTTAACCAATATCTGAATCATACAGTACCTGGCAGAGTAGAAACTCAATAAGAATTTTAGATATATGAATGAATGAATGAATGAGCTGAATATTCTATGTATTATAACAACAGATGGAGATGGGATTGCAAAGGACTTGAGAGTGGAGAGGAGTCAGTTTTTGGTCAGTGTAATATTGCTTCACAACAAATTTAAAGCTTCTTTTTTAAAGAATTTTCATTTTCTTTTCTTAATATTTATTTATTTGAAGAGAGAGAGAGAGCACACAAGTAGGGGGTGAGGCAGAGAGAGAGAGAGAGAGAGAGAGAGAGAATCCCAAGCTGTCAGAGCAGAGCCCGATGCAAGGCTCAAATTCACGAACTGTGAGATCATGACCTGAGCAGAAATCAAGAGGCCTAACCACCTGAGCCACTCAGGCATCCCACAAATTCAAAATTTCTGCGGCAAGCAACAATGAAAGTAGTTGCTAGCTCACAAGTTTGCAGGTCAGCTGAAGTAACTTAGTTTCACATTGCCTGTCAGAAGGTGGCTTTTCTGGTTGTGTCTCTCAGCCTCCTCTCATGGTGAAGACCGATGCATGGCAGTAACATGCCTGGCCACCAGAGCACACAACCTGCATCAAGTCGGCTAACTCACTGCCCAGAGTAGACTACATGGCCATGTCTGAACTCAAGAGGTAGGAAGTATATTTACCTTTTGTGAGTTGAATTTCAAAGTTATGTCAAAAAGACATAAATATAAGGAGAGATAAAGAATTGAGAACTAAGACTTAATTTATCGTTTAATTTAATTTTTGGCTGAAGCCAAAAAATAACATTGGGGTATGCCAAACTAAATAATACCTTCAAGGACCTAAGAAGGAATCTATATATTGCTATGGAAGAAAGAACATAAATGGGATGCACTTATTAAGAAAAGAGGGTTTCATCTGACTAATAAGGAATTAACTAGGAGTGAGGATGTGTTTTATTTTTTTTATTTTTTTTTATTTATATATGAAATTTATTGTCAAATTGGTTTCCATACAACACCCAGTGCTCATCCCAAAAGGTGCCCTCCTCAATACCCATCACCCACCCTCTCCTCCTTCCCACCCCCCATCAACCCTTAGTTTGTTCTCAGTTCTCAACAGTCTCTTATGCTTTGGCTCTCTCCCACTCTAACCTCTTTTTTTTTTTTTCCTTCCCCTCCCCCATGGGTTCCTGTTAAGTTTCTCAGGATCCACATAAGAGTGAAACCATATGGTATCTGTCTTTCTCTGTATGGCTTATTTCACTTAGCATCACACTCTCCAGTTCCATCCACGTTGCTACAAAAGGCCATATTTCATTTTTTCTCATTGAATGAGAATGTATTCCATTCCATTGTGTATATAAACCACAATTTCTTTATCCATTCATCAGTTGATGGACATTTAGGCTCTTTCCATCATTTGGCTATTGTTGAGAGTGCTGCTATGAACATTGGGGTACAAGTGCCCCCATGCATCAGTACTCCTGTGTCCCTTGGATAAATTCCTAGCAGTGCTATTGCTGGGTCATAGGGTAGGTCTATTTTTAATTTTCTGAGGAACCTCCACACTGCTTTCCAGAGCGGCTGCACCAATTTGCATTCCCACCAACAGTGCAAGAGGGTTCCCGTTTCTCCACATCCTCTCCAGCATCTATAGTCTCCTGATTTGTTCATTTTGGCCACTCTGACTGGCGTGAGGTGATACCTGAGTGTGGTTTTGATTTGTATTTCCCTGATAAGGAGCGACGCTGAACATCTTTTCATGTGCCTGTTGGCCATCCGGATGTCTTCTTTAGAGAAGTGTCTATTCATGTTTTCTGCCCATTTCTTCACTGGGTTATTTGCTTTTCGGGTGTGGAGTTTGGTGAGCTCTTTATAGATTTTGGATACTAGCCCTTTGTCCGATATGTCATTTGCAGATATCTTTTCCCATTCCGTTGGTTGCCTTTTGGTTTTGTTGGTTGTTTCCTTTGCTGTGCAGAAGCTTTTTATCTTCATAAGGTCCCAGTAATTCACTTTTGCTTTGAATTCCCTTGCCTTTGGGGATGTGTCGAGTAAGAGATTGCTACGGCTGAGGTCAGAGAGGTCTTTTCCTGCTTTCTCCTCTAAGGTTTTGATGGTTTCCTGTCTCACATTCAGGTCCTTTATCCATTTTGAGTTTATTTTTGTGAATGGTGTGAGAAAGTGGTCTAGTTTCAACCTTCTGCATGTTGCTGTCCAGTTCTCCCAGCACCATTTGTTAAAGAGACTGTCTTTTTTCCATTGGATGTTCTTTCCTGCTTTGTCAAAGATGAGTTGGCCATACGTTTGTGGGTCTAGTTCTGGGGTTTCTAATCTATTCCGTTGGTCTATGTGTCTGTTTTTGTGCCAGTACCATGCTGTCTTGATGATGACAGCTTTGTAGTAGAGGCTAAAGTCTGGGACTGTGATGCCTCCTGCTTTGGTCTTCTTCTTCAAAATTACTTTGGCTATTTGGGGCCTTTTGTGGTTCCATATGAATTTTAGGATTGCTTGTTCTAGTTTCGAGAAGAATGTTGGTGCAATTTTGATTGGGATTGCATTGAATGTGTAGATAGCTTTGGGTAGTATTGACATTTTGACAATATTTATTCTTCCAATCCATGAGCAGGGAATGTCTTTCCATTTCTTTAAATCTTCTTCAATTACCTTCATAAGCTTTCTATAGTTTTCAGCATACAGATCCTTTACATCTTTGGTTAGATTTATTCCTAGGTATTTTATGCTTCTTGGTGCAATTGTGAATGGGATCCGTTTCTTTATTTGTCTTTCTGTTGCTTCATTGTTAGTGTATAAGAATGCAACTGATTTCTGTACATTGATTTTGTATCCTGCAACTTTGCTGAATTCATGGATCAGTTCTAGCAGACTTTTGGTGGAGTCTATCGGATTTTCCATGTATAATATCATGTCATCTGCAAAAAGCGAAAGCTTGACTTCATCTTTGCCAATTTTGATGCCTTTGATCTCCTTTTGTTGTCTGATTGCTGATGCTAGAACTTCCAGCACTATGTTAAACAACAGCGGTGAGAGTGGGCATCCCTGTCGTGTTCCTGATCTCAGGGAAAAAGCTCTCAGTTTTTCCCCGTTGAGGATGATGTTAGCTGTGGGCTTTTCATAAATGGCTTTGATGATCTTTAAGTATGTTCCTTCTATCCCGACTTTCTCAAGGGTTTTTATTAAGAAAGGGTGCTGGATTTTGTCAAAGGCCTTTTCTGCATCAATTGACAGGATCATATGGTTCTTCTCTTTTTTTTTGTTAATGTGATGTATCACGTTGACTGATTTGCGAATGTTGAACCAGCCCTGCATCCCAGGAATGAATCCCACTTGATCATGGTGAATAATTCTTTTTATATGCCATTGAATTCGATTTGCTAGTATCTTATTGAGAATTTTTGCATCCATATTCATCAGGGATATTGGCCTGTAGTTCTCTTTTTACTGGGTCTCTGTCTGGTTTAGGAATCAAAGTAATACTGGCTTCATAGAATGAGTCTGGAAGTTTTCCTTCCCTTTCTATTTCTTGGAATAGCTTGAGAAGGATAGGTATTATCTCTGCTTTAAACGTCTGGTAGAACTCCCCTGGGAAGCCATCTGGTCCTGGACTCTTATTTGTTGGGAGATTTTTGATAACCGATTCAATTTCTTCGCTGGTTATGGGTCTGTTCAAGCTTTCTATTTCCTCCTGATTGAGTTTTGGAAGAGTGTGGGTGTTCAGGAATTTGTCCATTTCTTCCAGGTTGTCCAATTTGTTGGCATATAATTTTTCATAGTATTCCCTGATAATTGTTTGTATCTCTGAGGGATTGGTTGTAATAATTCCATTTTCATTCATGATTTTATCTATTTGGGTCATCTCCCTTTTCTTTTTGAGAAGCCTGGCTAGAGGTTTGTCAAGTTTGTTTATTTTTTCAAAAAACCAACTCTTGGTTTCGTTGATCTGCTCTACAGTTTTTTTAGATTCTATATTGTTTATTTCTGCTCTGATCTTTATTATTTCTCTTCTTCTGCTGGGTTTAGGCTGCCTTTGCTGTTCTGCTTCTATTTCCTTTAGGTGTGCTGTTAGATTTTGTATTTGGGCTTTTTCTTGTTTCTTGAGATAGGCCTGGATTGCAATGTATTTTCCTCTCAGGACTGCCTTCACTGCATCCCAAAGCATTTGGATTGTTGTATTTTCATTTTTGTTTGTTTCCATATATTTTTTAATTTCTTCTCTAATTGCCTGGTTGACCCACTCATTCGTTAGTAGGGTGTTCTTTAACCTCCATGCTTTTGGAGGTTTTCCAGACTTTTTTCTGTGGTTGATTTCAAGCTTCATAGCATTGTGGTCTGAAAGTATGCATGGTATGATTTCAATTCTTGTAAACTTATGAAGGGCTGTTTTGTGACCCAGTATACGATCTATCTTGGAGAATGTTCCATGTGCACTCGAGAAGAAAGTACATTCTGTTGCTTTGGGATGCAGAGTTCTAAATATATCTGTCAAGTCCATCTGATCCAATGTCTCATTCAGGGCCCTTGTTTCTTTATTGACCGTGTGTCTAGATGATCTATCCATTTCTGTAAGTGGGGTGTTAAAGTCCCCTGCAATTACCACATTCTTCTCAATAAGGTTGCTTATGTTTATGAGTAATTGTTTTATATATTTGGGTGCTCCGGTATTCGGCGCATAGACATTTATAATTGTTAGTTCTTCCTGATGGATAGACCCTGTCACTATTATATAATGTCCTTCTTCATCTCTTGTTACAGCCTTTAATTTAAAGTCTAGTTTGTCTGATATAAGTATGGCTACTCCAGCTTTCTTTTGGCTTCCAGTAGCATGATAAATAGTTCTCCATCCCCTCACTCTCAATCTAAAGGTGTCCTCAGGTCTAAAATGAGTCTCTTGTAGACAGCAAATAGATGGGTCTTGTTTTTTTATCCATTCTGATACCCTATGTCTTTTGGTTGGCGCATTTAATCCATTTACATTCAGTGTTATTATAGAAAGATATGGGTTTAGAGTCATTGTGATGTCTGTATGTTTTATGCTTGTAGTGATGTCTCTGGTACTTTGTCTCACAGGGTCCCCCTTAGGATCTCTTGTAGGGCTGGTTTAGTGGTGACAAATTCCTTCAGTTTTTGTTTGTTTGGGAAGACCTTTATCTCTCCTTCTATTCTAAATGACAGACTTGCTGGATAAAGGATTCTCGGCTGCATATTTTTTCTGTCTAGCACACTGAAAATCTCGTGCCAATTCTTTCTGGCCTGCCAAGTTTCAAAAGAGAGATCAGTCACGAGTCTTATAGGTCTCCCTTTATATGTGAGGGCACGTTTACCCCTTGCTGCTTTCAGAATTTTCTCTTTATCCTTGTATTTTGCCAGTTTCACTATGATATGTCGTGCAGAAGATCGATTCAGGTTACGTCTGAAGGGAGTTCTCTGTGCCTCTTGGATTTCAATGCCTTTTTCCTTCCCCAGTTCAGGGAAGTTCTCAGCTATTGTTTCTTCAAGTACCCCTTCAGCACCTTTCCCTCTCTCTTCCTCCTCTGGGATACCAATTATGCGTATATTATTTCTTTTTAGTGTATCACTTAGTTCTCTAATTTTCCCCTCATACTCCTGGATTTTTTTATCTCTCTTTTTCTCAGCTTCCTCTTTTTCCATAACTTTATCTTCTAGTTCACCTATTCTCTCCTCTGCCTCTTCAATCCAAGCCGTGGTGGTTTCCATTTTGTTATGCATTTCGTTTAAAGCGTTTTTCAGCTCCTCGTGACTGTTCCTTAGTCCCTCGATCTCTGTAGCAAGAGATTCTCTGCTCTCAGCTATACTGTTTTCAAGCCCAGCGATTAATTTTATGACTATTATTCTAAATTCACTTTCTGTTATATTATTTAAATCCTTTTTGATCAGCTCATTAGCTGTTGTTATTTCCTGGAGATTCTTCTGAGGGGAATTCTTCCGCTTGGTCATTTTGGATAGTCCCTGGCGTGGTGAGGACCTGCAGGGCACTTCCCCTGTGCTGTGGTGTATAACTGGAGTTGGTGGGCGGAGCTGCAGTCAGACCTGATGTCTGCCCCCAGCCCACCGCTGTGTCCACAGTCAGACTGGTGTGTGCCTTCTCTTCCCCTCTTCTAGGGGCGGGATTCACTGTGGGTTGGGGTGGCCTGTCTGGGCTACTTGCACACTGCCAGGCTTGTGATGCTGGGGATCTGGCGTCTTAGCTGGGGTGGGTAGGCAAGGTGCACAGGGGCAGGAGGGGCAGGCTTAGCTTGCTTCTCCTTAGGTGATCCACTTCAGGAGGGGCCCTGTGGCAGCAGGAGGGAGTGAGATCCGCTGCTGGAGGTTTGGCTCCGCAGAAGCGCAGAGTTGGGTGTTTGCGAGGAGCGAGCAAGTTCCCTGGCAGGAACTGGTTCTCTTTGGGATTTTGGCTGGGGGATGGGCGGGGGAGATGGCGCTGGCGAGCGCCTTTGTTCCCCAGCAAACTGAGCTCTGTCATCAGGGGGCTCAGCAGCTCTCCTTCCCTTTGTTTCCAGCCTTCCCGCTTTCTGAGCAGAGCTGTTAACTTATGACCTCCCAGACGCTAAGTCGCGCTTGCTGTTGGAACACAGTCAGTCAGGCCCCTCCGCTTTTTGCAAGCCAGACTCAGGGGCTCTGCTTGGCCCGCGAGCCGCCCCTCCGCCCCGGCTCCCTCCCACCAGACCGTGGAGCGCGCACCGCCTCGCCGCCCTTCCTACCCTCCTCCCTGGGCCTCTCGTCTGCGCTTGGCTCCGGCGACTCCGTTCTGCCAATCCTCTGGCGGTTTTCTGGGTTATTTAGGCAGTGTGGGTGGAATCTAAGTGATCAGCAGGACGCGCGGTGAGCCCAGCGTCCTCCTACGCCACCATCTTCCCTCTCTCTCCCAGATAAAATACCGAGGATGTGTTTTAAATGGCAATTTATAAATATTGGGAAAAGCATTTCTTTGTTCCCCTTTTAAATGTACTTTATTTTTTAGAACGTTTTAGGTTCTTAGCAAAATTGAACAGAAAGAGCATTCCATAACTCCTGTTTGCCCTGCTCCCCACCCCCCAGTCTCTCTCACTATCAACATTCTACAGCATAGTGGTACCTCTGTGAAACTACCATATACTGACATAGCATTATCACCCTAAGTCCACAGTTCATATTACGTTCACTCTTGGTGTTGTACATTCTATAGGCTTGGACAAATGTATAACAACATATACACCCACCCACACACACACACCCCGCCCCATTATAGCATCTGGAGAGTAGTTTTACTGCCCTAAAAATCCTCTATGCTCTACTAGGACCTCCCCACTAGCCCCCTAAAATCACAATTTTTTTACACTGTCTCTGCAGTTTCACCTTTTCCAAAATGTCATATAGTTGGAATCATACACTGTTTAGCCTTGTCAGATTGACTTCTTTCACTTGGTAATACGCATTTAAGCTCCCTTTGTGTCTTTGCATTGTTTGATAGCTCGTTTCTTTTTAGTATTTGATATTATTTATTGTCTAGATGTACCACAGTTTGTTTACTCTTTCACCTACTGAAGGGCATCATGGTTGCTTCCAAGTTTTGGCAATTATGAATAAAGCTGCTATGAACATCTGTATTCAAGTTTTTGCATAGACATACATTTTCAATTCTTTGGGTAAATACCAAGAAGAATGAACGCTGGATTGTATGGTATGAGTATGCTGAGTATTGTCGGAAACTGACAAGCTGTTTTCTAAAGTGGGTATACCATTTTGTGTTCCAATCAACAATGAAAGAGTTCCTGTTGCTCCATATCCTTGTCAGCATTTGGTGTTGCCAGTGTTCCAGTATTGGCCATTTTAACAGGTGTGTAATTGTATCTCATTGTTGTTTTTAATTTGCCTTTCCCTGATGACATGTGATATGGAGCATCCTTTCATATGCTTATTTTCCATCTGTATATCTTCTTTGATGAGTGTCTGTTTTAAATATTTTACTCATTTTTGGGGCGCCTGGGTGGCGCAGTCGGTTAAGCGTCCGACTTCAGCCAGGTCACGATCTCGCGGTCCGTGAGTTCGAGCCCCGCGTCAGGCTCTGGGCTGATGGCTCAGAGCCTGGAGCCTGTTTCCGATTCTGTGTCTCCCTCTCTCTCTGCCCCTCCCCCATTCATGCTCTGTCTCTCTCTGTCCCAAAAATAAATAAATGTTAAAAAAAAAAAAATTTTAAATATTTTACTCATTTAAAAAAATTTTTGTAATGTTTATTTTTGAGAGAGAGAGAAAGAGTATGAGCGGGGGGGTGGGGGCAGAGAGAGAGGGAGACACAGAATCTGAAGCAGGCTCTAGGTTCTGAGCTGCCAGCACAGAGCCTGATGCACGGCTCCAACTCACAGACCACGAGATCATGACCTGAGCTGAAGTTGGACGCTTAACCAACTGAGCCACCCAGGTGCCCCTATTTTGCTCATTTTCTAATTGGCTTGTTTGTTTTATTTTTAAGAGTTCTTTGTATATTTTTGATGAATACTTAATTAGCTCCGTCTTTCACAAATATTTTCTAATAGTCTGTGGCTTGTCTTCTCATTCTCTTGTCATTGTCTTTCATAGAACACAAGTTTTAATTTATTTTATTTATTTATTTATTTATTTATTTATTTATTTATTTATTAAACGTTTATTTATTTTTGAGACAGAGAGAGACACAGCATGGATGGGGGAGGGTCAGAGAGAGAGGAAGACACAGAATCCAAAACAGGCTCCAGACTCTGAGCTGTCAGCACAGAGCCTGACGTGGGGCTCGAACTCATGGACTGTGAGATCATGACCTGAGCTGACGTTGGATGCTTAACTGACTGAGCCACCCAAGCGCCCCCACAAGTTTTAATTTAACGAGTCTGGTATATCAATTATTTCTTTCATAGATTGTGTTCTATCTAAAAAGTCTTGGTGTTCTATCTAAAAAGTCATCACCTTGTTCAAGGTCATCTAGCTTTTCTTGTCTGTTATAGTGTATGAATTTCTTAGTCTAACATTTTACATTTAGTTCTATGATCTGTTTTGAATTAATTTTTGGAAAGGGCATAAGATCTGTATCTTTATGTCCTTTTTGCATGTGGATGTCTAGTTTTTTCAGTAATATGCATTTAAGCTCCCTGTGTGTCTTTGCATTGTTTAAAAAGACTATCTTTCCTCATTTGTATTGCCTTTGTTCCTTTCTCAAAGATCAGTTACTATATTTATGTGGATCTATTTCTGGGTTCTCTATTCTGTCCAATTGACCTATCTATTCTTTCACCAGTATCACAGTGTCTTGATAACTGTCGCTTCATGGCAATTCTTGATGTTGGGTAGTGACATTCCTCTGACTTTGTTCTTTTCCTTCAATATCGTGTTGGCTATTGTGGCCTTTTGCTTGTCCATATAAACATTAGAATCAGTTTGTTGATATTCACAACACCCTTCTGGGATTTTGACTTAGATTGTGTTAAATCTATAGATCTAGTTGGGAAGAAATGACACCTTGACAATATGAGTGTTCCCATCCATAAGCATGGAATATCTTTCCATTTATTTAGATCTTCTTAATTTTTTTTTCACCAGAATTTTGTTATTCTCATATAAATCTTATACATGTTTTGTTAGACTTATCCCTAAATATTTCTTATTTGGGGTGCTACCATAAATGGTATGTTTTTAATTTCAAATCCCACTTGTTCAATGCCGGTATATAGGAAAGCTATTGACTTGCATGATGATATCTTGCAACCTTGCTATAATTGCTTATTAGTTTAAGTGGGGTTTTGTTGTTGACTTTTTAAAGTTTTCTACACAGACAATGATGTCTTCTGCAAACAAAGTCAGTTTTATTTCTCCCTTCCTTATCTGTATACTGCTAATTTCCTTCTCTTGTTTTACTGCATTAGCTAGAATTTTCAGTATGATGTTGAAAACGAGTGTGAGGGGAGAACATCCAAGCTTTTTTCCCTAATCTTAGTGGAAAAGCTTCAAGTTTCCTACCCCTAAGTATGATGTTAGCTACAGGGTTTTTGTAGATTTTTCTTATTAAACTGGGGAGAAAAAGCATTTTTAAAGCTAACAACAACTATTATATTATATAAACATTGTGTGAAAAGTAGAGTATATACTCCCTTAAAATATTTCTAAGATGATCAGATTTATGCCATGATTCTTAATTCAAAATTGGTTTCAAAAGTCTATGGGTTTGGGGCGCCTGGGTGGCTCAGTTGGTTAAGCGTCCAGCTTCAGCTCAGGTCATGATCTCATGGTTTGTGAGTTCAAACCCCGCATCAGGCTCTGTGCTGACAGCTCAGAGCCTGGAGCCTGCTTCAGATTCTGTGTCTCCCTCTCTCTCTGCCCCTCTCCAGTTTATGCTCCCTCTCTCTCTCTCTCTCTCTCTCTCTCTTTCTCTCTCTTAAAAACAAATAAATAAACATTTTTATAAGTCTAAAAAATTTAATCTTTATTAAGAGGTATAAGAAGCTATCAGTGCCCTCAAGTTGTCTTACGAGTGATGGGAAAAGTGTGCAGTGCCCCATAAGAGGGATTTGCAGATTCTCTCTTATGACTGAAGAAACATTTTCATGTTCTGTGTCAGGCCTCCTCTCTTAATGCTTCTGTTTAGATTTTTACTTCTTTCTTGTTTCCCTGTACCTTCCACAGCCACTTCAGATTCAGGCCAAGGATGCAATTTAAGTTTTACTCCTGGAAGCCTGTGTCAAGACTACCCTTACTTCCACCTTCCATATCTCCATTCTCAGCCTTTCCAGCCCTAGCTTGGCTCCTCAGAACTCTAGTAATAGTCCAGCATTTTAAGTTACAGCTTATTGACAAGAAGAGACCCATGGATGTGAATAGGCTGGACCATTAATACTAAGCAAATCTTTTATTTATGCATTTGTACTTTCTCCTATTTCTGTTTCACGTCTTAACAATGGAATGTATGACATTCTTCATGGGAAATGCTGTGATCATTTACATGTGTTAGGTTCATCAAGTCCTTTTAAAGATTTTACTCAGCTGGGTCCTTCATGCGATAGATTCTAAAAATGCACTATGATTTCGGCTAGTGGAATAGGACTTATTAACTTACCCTCATTCATCATCAAACTTCATGAGATTAACTGTCTCTCAGCACAAGCAGTTTTCATGAGAAACTGTAATACAACCACTGCTTGGGTAAGATAATACCAAAACAAATGAATAGAGGTGCGTTGAAGTAGTATTTCTTGTCATCAAATACTCCTGCCAGGACAACTGTGAAACTTGAAACCACTGGCCAAGCCTCTGCTTCTGAAAAGTACCTGCTTTAGCTTACCAATTTCTGTACATGTTCCTCCTTTCCTCCTCCTCCACCTCCTCCTCATCATCTTCCTTCTAATTAGTAAAGCTGGGAAGGAAAGTAGCATCTTTTTTTTTTTTTTTTTTAGTTTACTTATTTATTTTGAGAGAGAGAGAGAACACATGAGTTGGGGAGGGGCAGAGAGAGAGAATCTCAATCAGGCTCCACACTGTAAGCAGGGAGTCTGATGCAGGGTTGGAACTCACCAACCATGAGATCATGATTTGAGCCGAAGTCAGACGCTTAACCAACTGAGTCACCCAGGTGCCTCTCCTTCCTTTCTATATGCTATGTACATGATCTGTCTTCTTTGTCAACTTCTCCCTTTGGATATGACAAAGAAGACAGATCATAAAGAAAAAGCAGGGATGAACAGATTTGGGAGGGAGGGGGAAGGAGCTATTTTAGATAGGGCTTTCAATGAAAGCTCTCTTAGAAACTGATTGTTGAATATAGGCATGAGAAGAATAAGGAAACATGTTGCATGAATACATAAACATGAAAAATTTATAGCTGAAAAATATTCTAGGCAATGAAAACGAGTTCTAATAGTGAGTTGGGAATATGGTCGATGGTTTTTATTATTTATTTATTTGTTTGTTTATTTAAAATCCTTATTTACTTAAATATAGAGAGAGACAGAGTACGAGCAGGGGAGGGACATAGACAAAGGGAGGCAGAACCAGAAGCAGGCTTCAGGCTCCGAGCTGTTAGCACAGAGCCTGACACGGGGCTTGAACTCACAAACCGTGAGATCACGACCTGAGCTAAAGTCAGATGCCCAACTGACTGAGCAACCCAGGAGCCCCTGGTTGATAGTTTTTAAATGGGCGAGGGTGTCTAGGGAAGTGAATGAGAGGAACATGACAGAGAATCAGATCATATGGGACTTTGACCACCATGGGGGGGACACTGGATTTTTTTCTAAGTGTTATGGAAAACCAAAAGGGGTTTGAGAGCAAGAGACTAACGTGACCAAATTAAAAATTTTAAAGGGTTAGTAATCCATATAGTAATCCATATAGTGTGGATTGTAGTGTAAGGACTACAAAAGAGAAAGTAGGGAGAGTGATCATTTGAATTTTGCAGTGGTTCAGGCAAAAGATGGTGTTGGCAGCGGCTGTGGCAGTAGCACTGAGAAGATAAGGAGAGGAAAGGATGAGATAGAGAAGACAGAAGGATGACTCTAGGGTTTTGATTCTGAATAATTGGGTAGTACCAATTTTCTGAGATGGGAAATACTGAGAGAGGAAGAATTTGGGGGGAAGCATTTTGTGTATGTTAACTTTAAGATGCCTATTTAACAACCAAGTGGAGATACCACAGAATGAGTTGGGTATCTGAGGCTGATGATCAGGGGATAGTTCGTACTGGACATGCATGTGAAAATGCATGTCATTTGTGCACTATAGATAATCTTTGGAACCATGGCCCTGGAGAGGATCACCTGCAGACTGAGTCTAGCTAGAGAAATTTTGGGTTGGATCATTGGGGCACACCAGTAAGCAAAGAAGCCAATAAGCAAAGAGAGCCCAGATGAAGTGACTCAGGAGAGAGGAGGAAAGCCTGAGTTTCTACCATATGTCTTTAGACCATACACCCTCAGTGTCTTTGTTAAACCAATTGCTAGAATGTGGCTTGATCACTATTTCTCTATTTCTACATTAGGAACCAACATTTATGCCAATGGTTATTAACAACACAACAGTGGTAATGAAAAGAAGTTTGAGACATCAACTCAGCCATCTCCCTTTTTCACAGAGTGACTAAAAAACATATAATAAATCTGAATCATCCTTATAACCACCCCCATTAAAGTATAAATCTAAATCGAAAAAAAAGAGAACACTTACCATATATTAAATATGTATAATTCTCACTCACTTGGGAGTAAACATAACAAATTACAGATATCCCCAAAATGACTTATGATTGGTGTGGGAATTTACTCTTGGACACAGAGTAATGGGCATTTGGTATACCTACATATGTGCCCACCATGCCTCATATTGATGGTAATCAGGTACTATGTTATGGTAATCAAAGAACAACTTGAACATAGTGGTGAAAACGTCTGAAACTGACTCAGATTATCCAAAAAGGTAGATGACTCAATCATGGATAATCTCAATTTCATTTGACTTTTTGTTGTCTCTTTATAATTCTTTTACCATTGTTCAGTCTCTGGAATTCCCAGCAGACTTAATAGCATTGGTTTAAAGAAATGTTATTAGAAGCAAACATTTAAAATATGGCAAAATCTGAAAGAAGTTTTAAAAGGTTAAATATATACTAAAATTTGAGGTTAATTATTTTTTAAGATGTCTAATTTTGTCAAATCCCCTTGAAGAAATTAAAAAATAACTTTATTTCAGCCTACTAGAGGAAACTGATGTTTTCTCATAGAAGGAAGTTTCCAAGAAAGGAACTAATTAGTCATAAGGGCCATTAAATCTCCTAAAATGAACAAAGGGTTCCACTGGAAACTATATAAATATTCATAAAAATATTACTTTTACTGACAAGATGTCATTTGCTTTATTAAAATCACCTAATTTGAGTAAAGTATCCTCAGAGATATACGAGAACACAGGGTGGTAGGAATATTAAACGTGATAAATTTTTAACACTTCAATCCTCCTCTTTAATACTTCTTATTTTTCCTTTTGTAGCAAATGAGTTCAATGAGTTGCTTTAAAACTTGGAAAATATCGTAATGTGTCCCATCATAGCCTTTGGTGCAATGGCTTATTGGTAATCACCACCTGCTACTTCTCACTGATGGAAAAAGGCTACACTGTCTAGAAAACAGCTTGACAAGCATAGGACGCCGAATTAGCTTCCCTGAGTTCTACTTCCAAGTCATTCAAGGAGTTATAAAGCAGAGTATATAAAACTAGGTTTGGCCTATCCACCCTGGCTGATCTTAGAGAGATAGTTTGGTTTTATTTATTTATGTATTTATTTGCTTGTTTGAAGTTTATTTATTTATTTTGAGAGAGAGAGCAAGCAGGGGAGAGACAGGGGGAGAGAGAGGATCCAAAGCAGGCTCCTCACTATCAGCATAGAGCACAATGGGAGGCTCCAACTCACTAACCGTGAGATCATGACTAGAGCCAAATTCAAGTCAGATGCCTAACTGACTAAGCCACCCAGGTGCCCCAGAGTGATAGTGGGTTTTCGGTTGTGGAATCTGAAAATGTGCTGCTGGATTCCAGGTATAGCAATTATTTATAGTAGAGCTGATGTTTTCTTAATTAAAAATAGAGGACTTAAAAATCATCTCAGATATGTGAATATTTTTCCCTCATAAATTTATGTTTCTCTAGAAAAAATTAGACACAACATATCCTAAAAACTGGCACTAAGCATGTGTCAAAGTTTTAAAAATTGCATAAAGAAAGGAAAAAAATGCTTTCTTCTAAAAACTACAACTTTCACTTTAATTTTTGCTAACCTAGTCTCTGGTAGGATGTTATTTCTACTCTTGGAAGCAAAAGGTCAGACGTTAGAATGTCATTAGAATTGATCTACTTTGGTGCACCTGGGTGGCTCAGTCGGTTAAGCATCTGAATTCAGCTCAGGTCATGATCTCACAGTCAGTGAGTTCGAGCCCTGCTTTGAGCTCTGTGCTGACAGCTCAGAGCCTTGAGCCTGCTTCGGATTCTGTGTCTCCCTCTGTCTCTGCTCCTCCCCTCCCCTCCCCTCTCTCTCAAAAATAAATAATCATTAAAAAAAAAAAAAAAAGAATTGTTCTACTTTGTTAAAAGATATATTACTGCAGAGGACCCCAAATCTGTTTTACACACATGTCTCAGAAGCAGAAATAACTATTCTTAAGATATTGGCAATTTTCACCAGGCTCAAATTATGCTAACCTTTTAAATCACATACAAATTAATTTAATTACTTCATTAATTTTGAAATTTCATATTATTTCCTGTTCCTCATTTCCAATGTTTCTGTTATTTTGGAAATATCCATACATTGGGGGGGGGGGTTTAAACAACAAACATTTATTTGTCACAGTTCTGGAGGATAGGAAGTCCAAGATCAGGCTGCTAGCAGATTTTATGTAGAGTGAGGACACTCTTCCTGGTTTTCAAACATCTACCTTTTTGCTATATCTTCACATGGCCTAGAGAATGAAGGCCCTGGACTCTTCGTCTTCTTACAAAGACACTAATCCAATCATGGGGACTCCATCCTCAAGATCTCATCTAAGTCTAATTACTTCCCAAAGGCCCTCTCCAAATACCATCATGCTGGGGTTTAGGGCTTCAACATATACATTTTTGGTGGTGGGGGTAGACACAAACTTTCAGTCCATAGCAGCGTCTTTTTAAGGACTTAAATCAATAATAATAATGCCAACAATATCAACTTTTATTTATGTAGAATACTTGCTCTGAGACAAGCACTGTCCTAAGGATATTTTATATATAGAAGCTTATCTAATCCTTACAACAACTCTACAAGGTAGTATACTCTTATCACCTCCATTTTACAGATGGAGAAATAGGAAAAGTGATATTAAGTAGCTTGCTTGAGGTCATTAGGATGGGAGGCTGGCCAAACAGATTTAAATTTAGTCTGATTTCAGAGCCTACTCGCTTAACTGACATGCTCCATAGTATTTATTTACTTCTATGTTTTTAACTTATTAGGATCTTTAAAAAAGGGTATGGTACATAATACTAAGGAAAGCAATCTCTAGTTTTTGCTCAATAACTGATCATTAGCTCTAGTAAGTCTTAAAAATATAACTAACTTCTTCAACAACCAGGGCTCGTCTGCAAATCAGTGAATGTGTTTCAGGGCTCTACACAGTTACTGATTTATTTATTTATTTATTACTGCTGAGTTGGGATAATGTGATGGTCTTTGTGAATAGCATGCAGGTAAGTGCATGTAAGAAACACGTTTTTTCTAGGCAGGATAATTAAGGAGAAGGTACAGATTAGAAGCAGCCTGGGTAGGCCAAATTTCTCTCTAAATCTGGGGGATGTTTTTACTAGCAGTATCTGACTTAACTCAGGAAATTTTTAACCTTGCTGTTCAGTTATGGAGTTTCTATTATGAATTAAGTATACTTTATAATAATTATGGGTTTCCCTGGATAGCTCAACAGTATATTAGTAACAAGAATTTCATTAAAATGACCCATATCAAAACAAGGAATAAAGCATGTTTTTATGTTTCTTTTATGTCCTCTTTTAATTTCAAAACCATTTTGATTATTCATCCATGGATATTTTAAAGAAATCCCTGGGAAAGTCTTCTATACTATTAATTTTCAGTTGCCCATAATAGTGTTCTTTGCTGGTCTTCAAAGAGCTTTTCAACAAAATGTTACATTAAAGAAAATGGCAGCTATCACCAACCGTATCGTACAGACAATCGCTCCTGACACAGACATATAATGGTCTTGCATGATATTACAAAACAAATTAGTTTCAGAGCTAGACTGCCAATTTAATCTGTATCCATGGCATAATATGATAAAAAAGTTAAAATTCCTGTAAAATACAAATAATAATAACATCATGAAAATATCTGTTGTAGGGCACAATTCGAGGACATATAAATGTGCCTTTAGAGAATTCTTCAGCTTACAGGGAACTTAGGGAACAATCTTCTCAAATTTCCTGGTAATTTACAGGTAAAAATGAATTGATTTACCTAAAGCTGCATAGTTTTCTCATGATAAAGTACTAGAATTTCATTTTATGTTCATTCTACAGGTATTGAGAGGTTACTACATGCCAATTTTCTGCTGTGTGGCAGGAATTCAAAGATGACTAATGCACTAGTATTGGTAGTAGGAAAGAAAAAGAAGGTAAAAGAATAATTGTATTTTGGCATGATTGTTTTATGAGAGTAGAGAGTCCATTTCTATCTCTGATACTGCCCTGCCTCATACCACTGCCTCCTTGCTTTCCAAGTCAGGAAAACAAATGTACTATTGTTACAATGGTTATTTTTTCTTTCATTTTTAAATATGTTTATTTTTTTTTTTTGAGAGAGAGTGAAAGTGAGCATGGGGGGGCAGGGAGAGAGAGAGAATCTCAAGCAGGTTCTGCACTCTCAGTGCAGAGGCTGATGCTGGGCTTAAACTCATGAACTGTGAGATCATGATCTGAGCTGAAATCAGGAGTTGGCCGCTTAACCAACTGAGCCACCCAGGTGCCCCCAAATGATTAATTTTTATTTGAGTATAATTGGCACACAATACTACATTAGTTTCAGGTGTACAATATAGTGATTCAGTTTCTCTATACATTATGCTAGGCTCACTACAATTATAGCTGACACCTGTCACCATGCCACACTATTATAATATCTGACTATATTCCTTATGCTGTGCCTTTTGTTCCCATGGATTATGTTAAAATAATCAATTTTTGCTTTGAAATTACATTCATAATTATACTTCCAAACTAGAATCTGGAAAAGTCAAGGATATAGTTGGCAAAGTGTTTGGTCAAATTTTGCCAAATGCTATCTTTCTAAAGCGATGATCCATTAAGTGTGTGTGTGTGTGTGTGTGTGTGTGTGTGTGTTAGTTTATTAAAGCTATTAATCTCATTATAGTTTATTAAATTTATTGAAGGTAAATTGTGAGGTATTCTATCCCTTTAATTCTAACTATTCAGTATTCATGTCTGAGTTTTTGTCCTAAGCAAATTATGACAAATGTGAAGCTTTCCCCTGAAGCTTATAATTTGTTATCACTCACCTATAGATGCACAAATTAGCCAAAAAGAAACACTGAATAAATGAAGAAGCTGAATAATTAATTTAAATGATTCATTTTAATTTGGGGCTTTGAGAGTGCTTGTGGATGTTGTAGTAGGGGAAGCCTAGCAGGAAAATGATGAAATGGAAAAAAATCATCACTCAAATTCGCCTCCAGGATTCCTGGAGGGATTGTGGCAGCAGTGAGAATCAGTGCAATCAAAACACTCTTTTAATCACAAGGAATATAAATTTGATCAGGTGTCTTAAATAGTGCAAGCATCTGGTGTACATTACATTTCCCCCTTATAGAGGAAATAATTTCATCTGGTATTAAAGATTTTTATATCTGCATATTCCCTTAATACACACTACTCTTTTTAAAATTCAAACTAAATTCATACTTCTAAGGGTAAGATAATAGCTTAGAATCTTCTATAATCCCACATTGTATTTTACATAATTGCTTCCCTTTGAGCACATTATTATTACCATTTCTTAATATCTGATCATCATCTGTCTGATCCTAAGCACACCAAAGATAGAATATCATTTCCCACAGACGTTAAATTTATGAAACTAGTTTTGCCAAAAACATCTCTGATATGAAAGGGATATTTTTTCCCAGAGAAGGTTGCCACTCGTTTTCTAAACCCATTAGGCATGTCACTGAACCTCTCCATGGTTAATGTTTTTCTCTTTTTAAAAATATTTAAGTATCAGAAAATCTGAGGGCTTTTTTTACAATTTATTTTGAGACACAGAAAGAGTATGAGGGGGGGAGGTGCAGAGAGACAGGGAGACAGAAAAATCCCAAGAAGGCTCCATGCTCTCAGTGCAGAGTCTGACGTGGGGCTTGAACTCATGAACCGTGAGATCATGACCTGAGTCCCTGAGTTGAGATCAGGCGCCTTGCCTAAATTCATTTTTTATACTAACAGATGGTATTACAAAAAGATGTTAAACTCTCAAAAAGGAAGTCTCAGAAGTAGTTTTGGTTAATAGGATCAATGTGATTTCTTTAAAAAAAAAACAAAAAACAAGTTAGCAGAGCTTTTGTTCACAGAAAGGACTATTTAAAGTTATCAGGATTTAGATCAATATTTAATTTATTAATGTTAGAAATAAAATAACATAATTTTCCATATGCCTTGAAGTTCTACTTACAAATCTCATTATGATATTTATAGATCTAGCAAAATGAGAATATTTCCTTCCGGTTTTTCTTGAATTAGTGCATGACTAAAATTAGAATACACACCAAAAAAACAGATATTTTGAAGTTTATTTATTTATTTTGAGAGACAGCACACAGCCAGTGAGGGGGGAAGAGAGAGAGAGAGAGAGAAAGAGAGAGAGAGAGAGAGGGAGAGAGAGAGAGAATCTGCACTTTCAGTGCAGAGCCTGATGTGGGGCTTGAACTCACGAACTGTGAGATCATGGCCAGGGCTGAAATCAAGAGTCAGACACTTAACTGATTGAACCACCCAGGTGCCCCAAATCAGACTCTTAAATCCAGGGAATAAACTGGTGTCTGCCAGAGGGAAGGTGGGTAAGGAAGATGGGTGAAATATAAAAATGAGATTAAGTGGTACAAACTTCCAGTTATTAAATAAATAAGCTAGAGAGATGGAAAGTACAGCATATGGAATACAGTCAACAATATTGTAATAACATTATATAGTGACTACATTTATTGTGGCAAGCACTGAGTAATGTATGATATTGTTGAATCAATACATTATACACCTGAAACTATATAAAAATTACGCAAATAATATAACATTGCATGTTAATATACTTTAGTTAAAAAAAACTGAACAAAATACTTGAAAAACTGAACAGAATTACTTGTTCCCTTAAATAAGTAATTTCATTTACTAATTTAATTAATTAAGTTTCCTGGAGCATTTTATACTGCTTTTATGAATAAAACATATTTGAGCTATAAAACTTTGTGAAAGAAACTACAAAATACCACTGAAAGACATTAAATAATATCTAAGTAAATTAAGAGATAGTCCATATTCATGGGTCAGAAGACTAAACATTATGAAGATAACAAATCTTCCCAAGATGATCGACAGTAAAGTTTAGCAAAATACAGTAAAGCTTAGCAAAAATCCCAACGGACTCTTTCTGCTAAAATTTACAAGCCAAGTCTAAAATTTCTAACGAAGAGAAAAATTTCCTGAAACAGAACAAAGTTGGAAGACTTACACTACCCAATTTCAAAAACTATTACAAAGCCACAGTAATGAAGACAATGTGGTAAAGATAGACAAATAGATCAATGAAAGAGAGTTGAGAATCCAGAAATGAACCCTCATATATATCACCAATTGAATTCTGATATAGGTACTAAAGCAATTCATTGGGGGAAAAATAGTCTTTTCACCAGAAAATGCTGACAAAATTGATTTTTCATATGCAAAAATATAAATTTAGACCCTTACATCATCATACACTACACAAAAATTACCTCAAAATGGGTCAGACCTAACTTCACCAGCTAAAACTCTAAACTCTTAGAAGAAAACATCAAAGTAAATCTTCATAATATTGGGTTAGGCCAAAATTTCTTAAGAGTGATGCCAGGGACAAGTGATTAAAAAAGACAATATATTTAAAACTTTGTGCTCAAAAAGATGCCGTTTTCAAAATGAAAAGACACAGAAAGGAATAAATCTTTGTAAAACATGTATTTAGCAAATGACTTGTATCCAAAACCATAAACGATTTTTGTAATTCAGTAAGAAGAGAAGTGACCCAAATTAAAAAATTATCAAAAGATTTAGATAGATATTTTACCAGAAAAGATTTATGGATAAACACATGGAAAGATGCTTAGCACAATTAGTCATTAGGGAAATGCAAATTAAAACTGCATTGGGATATTACTTCACATCCATAATAATGATGATAATCATGAAGACAATAACACGTATTGGTGAAATACAGAGAAACTTGAAGCCTCATCCATTGTTGGTAGAAATGTAAAATGGTGAAGTCTCTTTAGAAAACAATTTGTCAGTTTCTTTAAAAAGTTAAGTATAAATTTACCATGTAACCCAGTAGTTCAACTTTTTTATTTTACATCTTTTTTTTAACACTTTTTAATGTTTACTTATTTTCGAGAGAGAGAGGCAGACTGCAATCGGGGGTGGGCAGAGAGAGAGGGAGACACAGAATCTGAAGCAGGCTCTAGGCTCTAAGCTGTCCACACAGTAGGTGACATGGGGTTTGAACTCACGGGCCCTGAGATTGTGACCTGAGCCGAAGACAGACACTTAACCAACTGAGCCACCGAGGTGCCCCACATCTTTTTTTTAAAGTTTATTTATTTTGAGAGAGAAAGCTCAAGTGGGGGAGGGGCAGAGAGAGGAAGACTCAGAATCTGAAGCAGGCTCCAGGTTCTGAGCTGTCAGCACACAGCCTGATGCTGGGCTCAAACTCACGACATGTGAGATCATGACTTGAGCACAAGTCAGATACTTAACCAACTGAGCCACCCAGGTGCTGCAAGCAATTTTACTTCTAGGTACTTATCCAACCAAAATGAAAACATGCCCACACAAAGGCTTCTATGTAAATGATCATAGCAGTTTGTTTATAATAGCCAATATGTGGAAACAACCCAAATATTTATCAACCAGTGAGTGGTAAACAAAATGTGGTGGATCCATACAACAGAATGCTATTCAGTAACAAAAAAGAGAGATGTTACAGCATGAATGACCCTCCAAACATTATGTTAGGTGAAAGAAGCCACATACAAAGACCACATATTGTTTGATTGACTTACGTGAAATGTTCAAAAAAAAAAAAAGCAAATCCATAGAAATAGAAAGTAGATAAATGGTTGCATTGGGGTGTATAACGGGAAATTTGGTAGCTGAATAATGGTCTCCCAAGATGTCCATGTCTTAATACTCAAAGTTTGTGAATATGTTACCTCATATGGCAAAAGAATTTTGTATAGGTCATTAAGTTAACAATCTTGAAATGGGCAGATTATTCTGAATTATCTGGATGGGCCCAGTGTAATCACAATAGTATTTATAAGAGGACGCAGTAATGTTAGAGTTGGAAAGATTTGAAGATGTTATGTTTCTGGATTTGAAGATGGAGAAAGGCCAAGAGCCAGGGAATGCTGATAGTCTTTAGAAACTAGAGAAATGAAAGACATGGGATTATCCCTGTAAGAAACCACTAGCAAGGGAACAGATTCTCCCTTCGAGCTTCCAGAAGGGACACAACCCTGTCAACATCTTGATTTTAGTACTTCAAAACCTATTTTGGACTTCTGAGCTCTAGAACTCTAAGATAAAAAATTTGTTTCCTTAAATCACTAAATTTGTGGTAATTGTTATAGTAATAATAGAAAATAGGGCTACTTTCTTTCTAGAGGCTCTTGGGGAAAATCTGTTTCTTTGACTTTGCTTGATTCTGGAGGCTGCCTACATTCTTTGGCTCATGGTCCCATATCACTGACTTCTGCCTCCATAGTCACAACCCTTCTTTGACTTCTGCTCCTATTTTATCTATAAAAACCCTTGTGATCACATTGGGTACACCAAGACAATATATGATAATTTTCCATCTCAGGATCCTTAAATTTATCACATTTGCAAAGCCTCTTTTGCCATGTAACATATTTATAGTTTCCAAGATGCAGACATCTTTGGAGGTCATTATTCTGCCTACCACACTTAGTAAAGATGCTACAAAGTATATACTTGATACCTATTTAAGATTTTCAAATATTCTGCAGGACAAATTAAAAATTCTGAGAAAAATATTTTAAAAATGAAAAACTCTCACAGATCTAAAAAAATAATTAAGCTTACAAATACATCAAATCAAGTTTTTGTAATGATTTAAATTCTGTTTACAAACTAAATCAAATTCTTTATGACTTTCTGCTTAAAATCATTAAAATTAATAAAAATTCAAGTTACTCCCTTATTCAAATTTAAAATGTTCTTATTATCGGTTTTATTTATCTCATCATTTCTAAATTTAACTGTAAATCCTCCCAGAGTTGAAAAGATAGTGAACCCACCAGCTTGGTTGAACATTTTTTCAGTCTCAGGAAGACTAAAGTTATTGATACATTGCTTATCAGTCTGAGAATTAAGATGAGGGTATATGAATGGGAGCTGTTATGTAGAGGAGTTAATGAGACTTTTTTATGCTTTTTGATATGAAGGTTCATGTTCACAGCCTTCAGACATATTGCTTTTCATATATAAGTCCACCATTTTCAAGTGGCCATTTGCCTAATTCTTTCATAGATCAACCCTTGTTTCCATTTAATATGATTTAACTTACCTATTAACTCTTTGATTGAATCCCACATTTTTTCTTCCAATTTAGCTCACTACAACTCTAAAGTCATTCGAATGGCATCTCTTTAGAATGCTTTGCTGTCCTTTTTTGTTCTTCCTTTTATAGAAAGAATCTGCATGCTAGTGGCAACAGGGAGGTTGTGTTGAAGCTTTGCTAATATCACTTCTCTAAACTCATTTATACCTCTCCTTACTTTGTGAACAGTCTGTCAAACTGAATATAACCTTTTTAAATTGATAATACATTATCACATTTAAAAATTATTCTCTTATTGATATTGATGAGTTGTTCTGGCCTAAACTTCTTCATAGGATATACACCAAACGGTGCTTTTTTGAAATCTGTGATCTCTATGGGCTTATTTCTCTTTAAGGAATAGAAAATATGCTTGAGAAGTATAACATTACTTTCAGCAAAATTAATTGATATGTTGAGCACTGAGGGTTTCTTCTGTTATATTGTATTATATACAATATATACACATATGTACAATGTATTATATTCTATCACATATATACATATCCCATATATATAATAACATTACTAATTCTATTGTCTTTATCACATCTACTGAGTTGTTTGTAACTTGCAAATAAACAAACTTCCACATCACTAGAGGATCAATAACTCCTCTTTGTAAGCTTCAATGACTTATTTTCTGTTCAACTTACGGAGAGACCTCAAAATCACACACAGATATAACATCCTACTTTAGGGGTAGGCATGTTTTTCTCATGTGAAAAGGAGTCCAGAAGTCAGTGTTCCATGGTTGGTGTGCTGACTGAAAGCAGTCATCAAGGCTAAAGTTCTTTTAGCTTCCTGCTTTCCCATCCTCAACATGAGACTCTCATTGTCATGGTCGTGAGTGTCCATGTCCATACAAAGGCATATGTTAGAGTCATGAATATAAACTTGTATAACAATCATTAATGGCATCAGAAGGTGATTATAATATTGTCTTAGTCCCTTTGGTTTGCTATAATAAAATGCCATAAACTGGATAGTTTATAAACAATGGAGATTTATTTCTCATAGTTTTAGAGTAAGGGAAGTCTAAGATCAGGTGCCTGCAGACCCAGTGTCCGGTGAGAGTCTGGCTCACATGGAGGGAAGGACAAGCTTGTTTTCTGAGGTCTCTTTTATAAGAGGACTAATCCCAATCACAAGGGGCACACCCTCATGACCCAATCACTTCACAAGGGCCCCATTTCCAAATACCATCACCTTGGGGTTAGGATTTCAACATATCAATTTGGGGGAACATACATATTCAGACCATAGCAAATATATTAAGTAAAGAAGCAATAACTGAGAAGTGTATATACTTTGTACTCTTTAAAAATAACATTATTTTAAGAGTCTATACAAGTGTGTACAAAGCACTAACAGATTATATATCAAGAACTACCACTGATTATCCGTATAAGGTCAACTATAGATGTACTTATTTTCCCACATCTCTATTCTATAACATTGCATTATTTTCATAATGCAAATATAAAATGGAAAGCATTTTAAAGGGGGAAATGTTGCTTTCCCCAAAACCCTAACAAAATATACTTCCATTTATATAACCTTGGGCCTGAATGGGGTTGTCTGGTCTTACCTAACTGCCAAGAAACACAGAGAGGTAATTATTTCTACCCTAAATAAAGTTGGGGTTTTGACTGTGACTAACAAATGAAGGAAGAATGTGTATTGGGTAGGGAAATGGCAGTATCCAGCATGGATGCAATGCATACTGAATTTTGTATTTAATGATTACTCAGCTATAGTATGCCTAAGAGATTAATTTGTAAATAGGTATATGTATACATGAGGGTTACATGTTAATTTGTGTATAAACAAGACCAGAGGGTCATCATGTAGTGGAAAAAGCATGATTGAATTCGGCCCTGTGTTCTAATCCCATCCCCATCCATCTCATTTTTTATACTGAAAAGAGTGGAAATAATACCTATTTTTTGGTGATGCTTTAAAACAATACAACTATGAAGTGTGATTTATATAAAGAGAGATAAATCAAGGGTTGAATTTACCAATAAGGTCATATGCTTTAGCCATCCACAGAGAGCTTATTCTAATTCCCTCTATATTGCATTAGGCACATTTGAGTTCCAGAGGTGGGAAACTCACACTTCTTAAGGAATTAATTCTATTTCTAGAGATATCTGACTATCAGAAAGTTCTTTCCTTTACTGACTCAAATCAGTCTTCTATTTTAGAGCCAAAGTTCTTAAAAAGGTAAGAACATCTCTTGGAATTTCAATATACTGTATGATAAATAGATACTTTTCTATGCATGGCGTTGGATTTGGGGTTGTTATTATTGTCAATATAATTTTCATTTGTTTCAAAGGCAAATATTTTCTGGTATGTTTCCCATTGCAGTGATATTTCTCTTTGATATTTGTTGCCCGTGTGCTTCCAGCAAATAACTGCCTTTATAAATTAACTTTGATATTACCTAATTAATGAATATGAATGTGTCCAGTTTTTCCATTTCCTTTCAGGGCAAGCACATCTGGTACTCAGAAGCATTGCCGCAATTTCACACAAAGAGGGTTAGTTGATGAAGCTTCTTGAATATCCCAAGTGCCAATGAAAGCAACTTGGCTTCCTCTGAATACTCTATTTCATGCCCCAAATACTGTGTGAGTGTCTAAAACCGCACATGTCTTTCTGATAGTTTTTTGCTTCCCTGATACCCAGGCCAATGTCAAAGGCTTTCCTCTATCTTCTTGGTGCATTAGCTGGATCCCAGGGTATCTTTCAAGCCTGATGTTTTCATGGGACTGAAAGTCAATAGGCCCATCTGCCCCACCGGAAGTAGCTTTGCCATCTGGCTTTAGGAAATTGGGTCATGTCTTACTGGTTTAAAGTGAATTGGTAGTAAATCTTTCTTATGTTGCAGCACAAAACACAATCATGAAAAGACTGCCTTTGTAAGGTAGAGAGACACATCTTTGGATTGATCCTCAGCTCATTTTACCCACATATGCCAACCAGGAAATCATCAGTATCACACCATTTATGGGATGTCTATTATATGCCAGATGTTTTATACTCAGTATCTCCAATACTCACAAGAACCACATGTAAGTTTTCTTTCCCCACTTAACAGATGTATTCCTAGGCTTAGAAAGATTAATTGGGATGCCCAAGGATGTGCGGCCCCACAGAAGTGCATCTTGATTCCAAACCTGTGTGGATTGCATGGCCATACACACCTGCTTTCCATGCCCTAACATCAGATTGTTGTGTCATTCTTCCAATTTCTATGTCATTCACTTATACTGTGGTCAAAAGAAGTTAGTGGGTTTTTTAAATTTATATTTATTATTTATAGGATTTTTTCCTGAAACAATAAACAAGCTTTGAATTTGAAAAACAAAACAAAACAACACAGTACTTGCACTCTAACATTTCCCAAAGCCAGGAAAGAAGAGAGTCTTTGAAATCCTTTCATGGCTTTTCTTTTAGTGCATGTTAGTCATTCTGACTTTCAGCTCTTCGTCAATTGCAAAGATTTGTTTGCCTACTTGAAAACAGAATGTTTTAAGCCAACTTATCAGTATTCATTTGGGTAGAAGAGAAACTTAAGTAGCATGCAAATGTGATTTAAAAGGAAAAGTTATTATCTGGTTAAAATTGCTTGATCATTTCAAATGATAAGGCTCAGTCAGAAGAGAACGAAGGCTAAGACCAGATGTGCCACCACCCCAGCGTGGGAATAAAGGGTTCCAGAAAGGAATTATTCTTTTGTTTAAAATCATGGGGAGATCGGGGCGCCTGGGTGGCGCAGTCGGTTAAGCGTCCGACTTCAGCCAGGTCACGATCTCGCGGTCCGTGAGTTCGAGCCCCACGTCAGGCTCTGGGCTGATGGCTCAGAGCCTGGAGCCTGTTTCCGATTCTGTGTCTCCCTCTCTCTCTGCCCCTCCCCCGTTCATGCTCTGTCTCTCTCTGTCCCAAAAATAAATAAACGTTGAAAAAAAAAATTTAAAATCATGGGGAGAGCAAACTCAACGGACATTTAAAATTGACCCTCTCCTCTTTATTGCTGATTGGAATACAACAGGAAGGCAATTTCTTTGCAATCTCCAATAACAATTATTCAATTGAAAGTGTAAAATGAATGTTTTAGAACTCCTAGAATAATAATTTGAGGGTACCTGGCTGACTCAGTGGGTTAAGTGTCCTACTCTTGATTTTGGTTCAGGTCATGATCTCATGATATGTGAGTTCAAGCCCCACATCAGGTTCTGCACTGCCTCATGGGGACTGCTTGGAATTCTCTCTCTCCCTTTCTCTCTGCTCTTCCCCTGCTCGTGCATGTGCACTCTCTCTCTCATAAAATAAATCATTACAAAATTTTAAAGAACATTAATTTGAGAAGTCATTTTCTGTGCAAACTGTGTACATGAAAAAAAATATCTATGTGAACTCTAGAACAAAGAGCTTTATTTCTATCCTTTTTAAAATCCATTCTAGTGTTAAGATGAAATTACATTTGCTTTCAGAGTAAGTGATATATTAATTTTCAGAGAAGATATATAGATATATACCAACATGGTAAAATGGCATGAATTGGAGCAATAAAAATAAAGAGCAGAAATCAGTAATTCCATGCAAGTAATTTCTTTTTACTAGCAAGTTTCCACTTCCAAAATGAACAGACTTCTATGAAAAGAACCTGAGAAAATTTATTTTTCGTGAAGATTTTTTAAAATATTTATTTATTTATTTTGAAAAAAGAGCACGAGCAGGGGAAAGGCAGAGAGAGGGGGAGAGAGCGAATCCCAAGCAGGCTCTGCGCTGTCCACACAGTGCCCAAAGTGGGGCTTGACCTCACGAACTGTGAGATCATGACCTGAGGCAAAACCAAGAGTAGGATGCTTAACTGACTGAGACTCCCAGGTGCCCCTTTCATGAAGATTTTTCATGATACCCTTCCTTCACAGAAATCTTTAGGTCATCCAATCTATCGTAGTAGACTTAAGTTCCTGGCCAAAGGCCAGAGTGGACAGTTATCCAGATTCAAGGCTATGACTGCAAAAGTAACCAGGAACCAGGGCCCACAGATGGAACGTCTAATTCACCTGAAATGGCTACTGATAAATCCTTAGACAGAAGCAGGCTGAAGGTCAAACCTATAGGATGAGACAGAGATTACAGTTTGTTACAGAGATGGAGACTTTTAAAAAAGCATGGGTTGGATACATAGCAGTCACAGTTAGTGGATCGAGAGAAGGAAAACTAGTGTGAAGGACACATAACAGGATGTGATTCCTCCAGTCCTGCCTTGTCTTGTCCTCTTTCACACTCCCTTCGTGGTATTTTCAGTTTTCATGGATTCATGGTGGTATTATATCCTCCCTTGGTGGTATTTTCAGTTATCATGGATTCAAATAACATCTTTATGTTATGTTTTTTCACTGAATTCAGAATAAAATCTGAAGTCCTTTCAGTGGCCTAAAGACTTTGCATTGTCCAGGTCTAGCTTCATCTTTCATTGATCTTCCCACCCACCACACCCGTCTAACTTCTACATACTGAATGTTCCAAGCTCTGTCTTATCTCCTGCCTTTCACACGTGCTATTTTCTATGTCTAGAATGCACTTATCCCACATTTCTACATGATTAGCCCATTTTCTTCCTTTAGGTCTCAACTTCACTGTTATATCCTTATGAGGTCTATCCCTGATCGCTTTTCCTAATGTGCATTCTCATCTGATATTCCAGTGGACCCTCGTTTCCTTCAAAACTGTTATTATACTTTTCCACTGTTAATTTGTCTATTTCCTTTTATCCCATGTTATGTTTACTACCATGTAAGTTCCATGTCTACATTGTTCCCCAAAGTATGTCAACACTTTTTAAATGAATGAATTGGTTAATGCTCAAAAGCCTCATTTGTTTGTACCAAGGAACCATTTGAGAAGATGGAACAAGAGAGGCTTCTCTGGTTAGGGGCGGTTTCCAGGGAGTACTGGGCTGACAACATTCGAGAAGAAGAGCTCCTCCAGGATTCCTTGTTAGCCCTGCCTTAACTCAAAGGAATCTGCTTTATCTCTTATATTAATGTTACTGACATTTTACCTGCTAACTGTTAAAGAAGAAATGGAACCACTGAACATTTTAATAACTATGAAAGTCAGAGAAGCCTTATGTCCGTTGGAACAAATTCTCTTGGGTTCTCAACAGACTGCTTTTTGGTTAAGCTGGCCTATTATCTTCACAGGGGCTTGAAGTGGGACCAAAAGAGACAGTCCGGTGGCAAAATGGGCTGCCATCAGATGGCAGCAAAGAGTTGTTTCTTCTTGCATGGCTACCTATTAATTTTGCCCCCATTAAGGATATTAAAATATGATTGTTTTCTAGATATATTTAAAGCATTAATGCACTTACCCATGTGGTATTTATATTTCTTTATTTTAAACACTGCCTATTTGTAGAATCAATGGGAAAATTCCATTGCATAAAGGAATATCTTCAGAAAAGAAAAAAAATCTCAAAGTTGCAAATGTATTGAATTAAAATGATAGGTTTTCTCTTTCTAGAAAATTATTTTTTCTCTAATAATCGTAGAATAAACATACCAATATATATGGGATGACTGGTATGATATAAATGTTTTCTATTTGAAGATGAATTAATTCACTTGACACCAATTTTAGTCAAAGAAAATGAGAAAAGGTATGTGTGTTGTATCAGATGCTGTCAATAGTAATATGCTAACACCTGTGTGATTTTATTAATTGTTATGATCATTTTGCTCCCCTCTTAGAACTGAACTACTTAGGGTAGCACAGAAGCTTTTAACATCTTGAACCTGAATTAGCTTTACCAATGCTAGGGTAGCTACAATCATTTCCCTCTTCCTCACCTATTCTAGTCACGGAGAACTCACCAAGCCCTAAACATTTCATTCACTTCCATGCTTTCACTTGTGCTAGTCCCAGTTCTGGGAATAATCTACCAGCTCTTTCTACCTGACAAGGCCTACTTATTTTTCAAGCCCCGTAGTGAATGTAACTTCCGCTGAGAGCTTTTCTCCCTTTCATTTTCCTTCAGGCCGCAAGACACTCTTCTTTTAGTTTCTGGATTTCATAACTATAGATGGCACTTTAGTCATTCATCTAGGAAATAATTATTTAATTAGCCATGAACTACACTGAGTGCCAAGAAATACAATCATCATGTCACTGCTGTCATACACACTAGCAAAGTAAGGAGACATTATACGAACAATTAATAGTATGATGAAGGGTATGAAGACGTTAGGAAAACATGCCTTTACATGTAATAGAGGTGCTTTGGGGGAATAATTCTGAGAATGAGAAGTTAGCCGGCCAAAGAGACAAGCATCCCAGGCAGAGGAAAGAGCATGCATAAACCCCCTCAGTTAGAGGATGGCATGTATTAGTTTGAGGAACCATGAGAAGCCCCTTGTGCTGGAACAGAGTCAGTGAGGGGAAGAAGAGCATGTATGAAGTGGAGAGCTGGCAGGGGCTGGTTTGGGAACCCTTTCTAAAGTCTTGGTGTGGATATTGGACTCTCCCCAACAGTAAGAAGAAATCATCAGAAGCTTTTAAGAAGGGGAATAAATAACCAGATGTAGTTCCGACCTATTACTCTGATTGCAAAATAGAGACTGGGTAGAGGAGAACACAGTAGGTTTGGGAAAGTGTAGGGAGGTTTTTATAATAGTTTAGGCAAGAGATTTTAGTAGATTGGATGGGAGCTACAACCATGGGAATGGAAAGAAGTATGGTGATTTGAGTGTTGTTTAAGAGGCAAAATTGACAGGACCTGGTTTTTGGCTTTGGGAAGTGAGAGAGAAGGAATCAAGAGGGGCTTTGAAGCTTCTAGTTTGAGCAATCAGATAGACGGATGGTTGTGCTAATTCTAGGAGCAAATGGATTTTTACATTACCAATTAATATTTAGAAATACAATGATACTCTATTTTTAATGTGGTCAAAAGTGTATAAAAATGGATACATATAAATGTATAAGAATGTATAAGTGTCAAGAATGAATGTAAGCATACATTAAATCTAGGATATGGAATTTCTAAAATTTTTAAAATTTTATTTATTTATTTTGAGAGAGACAGAGACAGAGTGAGTGGGGGAGGGGCAAAGAGAGACAGAAAGAGAGAAAATCCCAAGCATGCTTCTCTCAGCACAGAGCCCATTGTGGGGCTCGAACTCACGAACAGTGAGATCATGACCTGAGCCTAAACCAAGAGAGGATGCTCAACCGACTGAGCCACCCAGGTGCCCTTGGAATTTCTAAAATTCATATGAAAAAGAAATTCTGGGATTCCTGGGATTCCTAAGTAATATGAGTTGTAGGAATTTTTTTTGCCCTGATAGGGATGGATATATTGGACCAAGACATTTGCAGTAATAATAATACCTGCTGTCATCAAACTCTGTGGCTGCTTCTTAAAGGAAGCATTTGCAGCTCCCACTCTTTATTTTACTGTTCCTGGTAGGGTTCACACCCTTCTGCATTTTGCATACATAATAACTTAAAGATTAAAAATAGAATCACCAAGCTGCAGAGATTATAATTGAACATTTTAATAACTTCTCTCTCTCTCTCTCTCTCTCTCTCTCTCTCTCTCTCTCTCGGTGTTAATCAACTTTCTAAAGTGTGAGCTATTTTTAGCACCAGTTACACTTGTACCTTTGGGTCCAATTCTAATTCTCTTCACATCGCAGACGATCTCTCTGCAGCAGTCTCTTTGAAATCAATCAGTGCTTTCAGGAGAGAAAGTTATGCAGTGAAGGATAGAACTGGGTCATGGCGAGCATTCTTCCTCACATAATGCTGAATTCTTTTACTTCCAGGTGCAGAGACAGGGTTAGATGATTACTATTAAGAGAGCACAAAAAGGACCATTAGAGTAAACCAAAGAAAGAAAGAAAGAAAGAAAGAAAGAAAGAAAGAAAGAAAGAAAGAAAAGAAAAGAAAAGAAAAAAAAAAGCTCACCTCAGTAAGGTTATTTTAGACTGGCTGTGTTGTGGTTTCCAGAATTTTGACTCTACCAATAAACAAATTACACCGAGCATAATTATTATTAAAAAAAAAATTCCCAGTCTTAAAAATGGCAGGCAGTTTCTAATGCAGCCTCCTCACACCCACACTTCTCATGTAGAATCTTGAGGAAGCCGGCAGGCAATCCATTGCATGACAGATCATCGACTTCCAGGAACCTTAGCAATTTCCATTAATTTTAAATTTCATGGGATTTGGAGTGAGAAAAATAGAGTGATTTGCCCACTTTTCTTCTCTAAGGGAAAGAAAGCAAACCTACCCATCTGAAAGAAGTTTGCAAGACCTATGATCCTTCCCCACTGGTCTATCTTTTCATTAGCAGTTCAGATTCTTGATCAACCAGAGAAAAAGAAAATCATTCCTTTGCCAGTTTCATCCTTATTTTGAATTTGGTCAGAAGGCTATTCTTTTGGTCTTTTCTCTCCACCCCCATCATTCAGGTAAAGGGAAGCAGCTTAGGTTTGGCTAGACAGGAGTCCTGAAGAATCCAGGAGATTTTTATCTGCATGTACTACATTAATTCACTTAGAAAACCAGGAAGGGAACACAAGAGGATATTACTACCTCATAAGAAAGGCTATGAGGGGCACCTGGGTGGCTTAGTAGGTTAAGTGCCTGACTTCGGCTCAGGTCATAATCTCACGGCTTGTGAGTTCAAGCCCTGCATCGGGCTCTGTGCTGACAGCTCAGAGCCTGGAGCCTCTTCAGATTCTGTGTCTTTCTCTCTCTCTCTGCCCCTCCCCTACTCACACTCTGTCTCTCTCTGTCTCTCAAAAATAAATAAACATTAAAAAAATTAAAAAAAAAAAAAAGAAAGGCTATGAGACAAATATTTGGGGAGTGGTATGAAATTTGGAGCTATAGCTTCTAATTTTTCACAAAGATGCAATTTCTTATTCATCCACCTACCCACCGACCCATTGAAGCAACTGCTCCTTATTGCCTTAAGTGCCTTTCTACTGCCTCTGAAAAGGGAGGACATGAAACATTTTAGGGAAAAAAAGAAATTTCTGAATGATTTCTTAAGTAACAACGTACCAGGAAGAATGGTCTCTAAATACAAGAAAAAGAAAAATGATTTTAATTTCCAAAGTAAATATGTAAATATAAAAATAGAAGCTTTGAGAATCCCGAGGTAAAACTTAACAGAAGAAAATGTAATGGGCTGGAGAGAAAGTAGATGAGTCAGTTTCTGGTTCTTTCCACTATATACATCTTCCTCTTTCATGACACAGAAGATAGATAATAAAAGTCCTTTACGGTCTGAGAGAAAAAGGTTAAAATTCGGCAAAAGAAACATTCTTCTATGTGGGCACTTAGGAAAGGTATCTTGCCTTTCTCCCTCTCAAGGCCAAAGTCTGGGTTGGTCTTGATAGATATTTTCAAAGGGGTTTGTCAATTGGAAAGCAGGGGTGCCCTGTCCTCTTCCTCTTATTCGAATTGTTAGGAGGGGGGGACATTAACACAGAGTGCCTAGTCATAATGGAACAAGAATGGATGCAGGGCAGTTATGGAATGACAGGCTATTACTCATTTCCTCCTTCTCTCCAAGGACCAAGAACAGTATACGTGAACACCTGAATGATTTCTATGTCCCCTTGAAAATGATACAGAGGAAGGCTGAGAAAGTACAGATGGCATTACATATGCCTTGGCGCTGTGATGAGGAATATGTAGGGTGAGGTACATTATCCTAGCAAGTGGAGAACAAGACAGTATCACAGGTAGTAGCAGCTGACAGCAGAGGGAATGAATATCAAACTTTCTAGAACAATATGGATTATATATCTCAGTGAAGGTAAACTAGGGAAGAAAATGGTAATGGATAGATATCAACTAATCAACTATTCCTTGCAGGGGAGAAGGGAAGGGAAAGGGAATAAATATTCTTGAATGAACAGAATTAAAACTCTGTTAGTACAGACTGAGTTTAAAGAGAACTGGCAGATTACAATTTGTCTTTAGTAAAAACAAAATGGAGACTTCAGAGCTAAGTTTAAGTTCAATTAAGGAGAATCAAAAGAAAGTTCAATTTTTGCACATCTGAGTTTTATGATTCTGAAGACCCCTTAGATGTAATAGGCATATAATATTCAGCATGGAGCTTATCTTCTGAAAATGTGTTACTACAATACAATGGATGTATAGTTCTTGACCAAATGGATTATGTTCTTGACCCAAACTTGTCTACATATTCTGTTTCTGGCACCCCATGGTTCTCTACAGCTTTGGCCACATTTATTGTTGAAAAGCTCAATGGAAAAAAATACCCTCAATATGGAATTTCTGAGAAGATCCAGTGCTGTAGCATTAAGAAAACAAGCATTAACATGAAAAAGAAAAAGATTCTAGGACGCTAATTATTACAAGAAAACATTGTGGCATTCTGAGTAGCATAAAAGAACACATAGCCACAATAAAAGAGGTTAACTCCAAGAGATAAAACAATGGCTTAAAAAAATGAAGACTGTTTGCAAAACAAACAAATGCAAAATAAACAAAACAAACACCCCAAATTGCTATCAATGAATGACTTAAAATATATTTGCAAGGAGGTAAGGTACCAAATTGACTCTTGGGAAAGAGAACCACTGATATTGGGGATAAACTGGAATGGCACTTATTGAATACAGAGGAAAGAACAAAGAACTAAAATAACAAGCTAGGTGAGGATAGATGTAGAGGATGAAGAGGAGAAAACCAAAGAATCAAGGTTATTCTTAACGAAAATATAAACATAACACAACAGAAATGATTGTTACAGGCAAAATTGAAGATAAAAATTCTGACGCTCATCCTCCCTCCTCCCACCCCAACAAAAGAGATCAAATGATCTTACAAGTACCCCATTCCCTTTAGGTATTTGACTTTTTGTGCTTTAGATAGCTAGAGTGTAGAGTGATTCTTGTTTCCTGCATCTGAATTCTGAATAACAGCACAGGAAGCACCATATACAGGAAGTGGTATGGTCAATGCACCCTCATGGATAGAAATGTGGGATTGCAGATTTGATCAAATTTGGGTTTAAAGGTGGGGAGGGACCCGTTGCCATTAAACAATGAGGCGCTGGTAACACATGGTAGATAGTGACAAAGTCATTCTTGAAATTGTTACTTTTGATCTGGGATGAAGTAAGTGTCTCGCTAAAAGCAAAGCTTCGTGGATAAAACGGCTACTTTATTTGTTTTTGATGAGGAATAAAATATTTATTTAGAACTAAAATATCTCCTCACAGAATTAATACTCATTAATTCCAAATGGAAAAAATAGTAACTTTATTTTGGAGTTACCTGATGTGGCGAAGCCTGGCAGACATCATTTATTTTATTTTATTTTTTAATTTAAATCCAAATTAGCATATAGCGCAACAATGATTTCAGGAGTAGATTCCTTAATGCCCCTTCCCATTTAGCCCATCCCCCCTCCCACAACCCCCTCCAGTAACCCTCTGTTTGTTCTCCATATTTGAGTCTCTTAGGTTTTGTCCCCCTCCCTGTTTTTATATTATTTTTGTTTCCCTTCCCTTATGTTCATCTGTTTTGTATCTTAAAGTCCTCATATGAGTAAAGTCATATGGTATTTGTCTTTCTCTGACTAATTTCACTTAGCATAATTAACCCTCCAGTTCCATCCACGTAGTTGCAGACGGTAAAGTGGCTACTCTTATACAAATACTGAATACACTAAAAATCATGAATTTATACTTAAAAATGAATTTTATTGTACATTAATTATACATCAATAAAGTTGTTGTTAAGAAAAATAAATTTAAGGGGCACCTGGGTGACTCAGTCAGTTAAGCATCTAACTTTGGCTCAGGTCATGACCTCACGTCTCGTGGGTTCAAGCCCCACATTGGGCTCTGCACTGCACTTGGAGCCTGGAGACTGCTTCAGATTCTGTGTCTCCCTCTCTCTCTGTCTGTCCCCTGCTTCTGTCTTCTCTCTCTCTCTGTCTCTCTCTCTGTCTGTCTCTCTGTCTCTCTCTCTTTCTCTCAAAAATAAATACGTAAATAAATGAAATGAAAAAAAATTTTAGAGAGACCGAAATAGGAAATTGTTTTTTATATTATTAACAAAATCCATGGAATAGATGTTCTGAAGCATATTTATAAAGCAGTTTGGGAAGTTACTAAGTGATACAGTTATAGAATGTGAAAAATCACTTTTTATGCAGTGTTTTTTAAAAAGGAATTTATTCAAAATGCATTCATTTTATTGGACAGTGACAACCTGAAAAGGATAAAGAGTTTGTTGCTAATTATATGCAGCAAACACAAAAACGAGAGAAATCAAGTCAAAAGAAGACACAAATAGTTATGGGGAGTGGATGAAGGCTTCCATGAAAGGTCACCCCTGAGCATTGTGACTGTGATACAGATTTAGCTTTTGTGACATCTTATCTTCTTGTGTCAGTTTCCTAGTGCTTATAATTCCTTCAACACAGAGCATGACTTCTTTTCCCTTCAGTTTCTCCAAAAGCTATCAAAAACAGTGTTGGATTTTATTTTTTTTTTATTTTTTAATTTTTATTTATTTATTTTTTTTAATTTTTGGGACAGAGAGAGACAGAGCATGAACGGGGGAGGGGCAGAGAGAGAGGGAGACACAGAATCGGAAACAGGCTCCAGGCTCCAAGCCATCAGCCCAGAGCCTGACGCGGGGCTCGAACTCACAGACCACGAGATCGTGACCTGGCTGAAGTCGGACGCTTAACCGACTGCGCCACCCAGGCGCCCCAACAGTGTTGGATTTTAATTCCCTGGCAATTAGTCATTAAAGAAATAAAAGAAACTTGCATCTTGTTGCCACAGAATTAAACTTAGTAAAAGAGGTTTTCACTCACTTAGTAAGAGAAATCCCAATGTTGTCATAATTACCATTTGACTACAGAGTAGCAGAGTCACTAAGCTGGAAACAAGTTTTTGTGTATCAACAAATTGTGTAGGATTTATCTGCACCCCCTCTGAGGCACCCACGGCCTTAACCAACCCTCCCTGAGCTATTTTGTAACCTGCCGAGGAAGACAAAAACACAAAAACAGTTTGCAGTAGGGCTTGTGGTATGTGCTCCGTACTGAAGTTCTGGCTTAAAGTACTGTGTTCCAATTTCATACAGAAATGGTGAAGTAGATTGTTAACTTCAGAATGAAAATATTGAGGCTGAAAAGTCCCAATGCTGGAGATGTACAAATGTAAAGACCAAACCCTCTAACTTTGAAGCCCAGGAAAGGGGCGTTATGATTTGTGAACTATCTTAAGAGCTACACTATAAACAGTGCAGTTTATATTTACTAGAGTATTTTTAGTGAGGCAGTGCTTCAGATGGAGAATGTTCTTTTCTCTTTCATTAGTCCAACTCAAATGTCTGAGAAACAGAATCTCCTTTGTCTCCTAGACTGTAGTGGAACCACTATCTCAGGGATTTGGTATTTCCCTTCCTTTACAGAACATACTCAGCAAACTGTACCAGTTAACCACAGACTGTTAAATTAGTTTAGCATAATTGTGACATCTGTAATGTGTTGTAAGTCAATTGGTTCAATAAATCACAAATGTGGGAGCATAAAAATAATTCCACGAGTAAGATTTATGCATCTTTCTTAGTCTCTCCCCCAGCCAGTCCAGTGCTTATTCAAGGCATTCAGAGACAGGGACGAAATGGCCATGGTGGCATTTATGTATGGATTTCTCTTCACCAAGGCTAATTTGGCTAATAGTACTGTGACGTGTCCCACTTGCCCAAATCTCTGTTTTGTACCTCTAAATGCTGTACATCATATGCTGGCTTATCCCAGAGGTACCAGAAAACGTTTGCAGGCAGTTTGATTATTCTGAGCCACGTCACAGTGATTTGTTCTCTCTAGAACAGACACTTATCCATGGTCTTACTGAATACCTCATTCACAGCTTCAGGATTCCTTGTAATGTTGTTTCCACACAATGGACTTGTTTTCTAGTGGGAAAAGTGGGACAATGTCCTGAAGCCTGAGGAATTTTCTGATTGTACTATGTTTCCTGTTATCCCAAAGGAGATGCCTTTTTAGAATAATAAAATAGCATATTGAAGCCTCAGTTTTAGCACTTTGGGGAAGATAGTACCTTGTGAGGCTAAGGAGAATGCATTATATGATCTTAAGCAGTGATTCATGTCATAACTGGCCTTGATTATAAGGAGCATCATTACTTTAAGTACTGTTAAGAAGGAAAAACACGGTATCAGGTAAACTATGATTTGCAGTCATTTTAAGAAGCAGGCCAATGTCAGAGACACAAAAATCTAAAACAGAACCAAACAGAATGCAAAGACTTAAAATAGAAGAAATATTGTAAAGGATACTCCCCCACCCCCATAGCCATAATATAAGAGTTGAGGAACCAAGGAGTGGACATGAAAGTGATGTTCTAACCTACAGGGGCAATGTCACCTTCAAAAAAACCTCTTCCACTTAAAAACAAAAATCTATTCTGACAGTTTAATTATGTGAACCTGTCAAAACTTTATTTCAGGGTTGTTCAAGGAAAGGGGCCTAAGCAGACCAATTCAAAGGCTTATCTCTTTCTAGTGCCATTTACAGAAAAGTGTGGCTCGTAGCCAGAACAGATCTTAGGCTTATTACAGTTCCTTAGGCAAGTATGCAATGATACCTAAGCAATTTCATTAGAAATGCCAATTTTTTTTTCTCTGAAGGAGGTTAAGAAATAGGTATCATACCAGGCTTGGGGCAATATTTTTGTCAAGTTACTGAAGGGAAGAATGCTTCTACAGGGGACATAGTGAATTATGGTTGCATTTTAGACTATTCTTGCAACAAGCAAAACAAAATAAAATTAAGCAACATCCACCAGGGTGAGGCTAGAATAACTTTGTTTTCTAGTGATTTGTCTAATTTCCAAAGGGAAATAGGGTTAGTGCCTCGCGATGGGAACAAAGCGGAATGTGGTTGGGGTCAAGTGATCTCTGAGTTGCCTCCTGTACTGGCCAATCTAGTGGTAAAACTTAATAGATGATACTGACCAAATGGTCATTCAGGCAAGACCATGAAGAGGCCAGATATCTCAGAAGAGAGGACTTGGATCAACCTACAGACCAAACAAATAAACCATCAAGCAAAGTAAGCAAAGGTAACCAGCCAAGTGTTGCATGAAAGCAAGATGATGTGGCATAGGCCTTGTGACTACTATTAGAAATACATAATTTCTTTGTGTCTATGTTAGGTATGTATTTAACTTACGAATTAATTTTTCTCCTTTTTCTTTCTGTCACTTTTTTTTATATAAGATACATCATTGATGTTCAATTTTTAATTAAAATTTTAGGTTTATGGATAAGAGAACAATCAAAGCTGCTACTGTGATAACTCAATCCATAATAGGGTGGCTTAAGAGAAAAGTCATGTCTCTCTCATATATTAGTCTGGACTGTGGTCTAAGGCTGGATGATAGTTTGAGCCATTGTCAGGGATTGGAACTCTTTTCATTGCTTATTGGCCCATTCCTAAATGGTGACCCTACCCATCACGTCAAATATAGCTCACCTCCACATCTGTATTCAGCCTGGAAGAGAGAGAGATGAAAAGAAAAATGGGACAGCATGTTTAAGATGCCATTTGGGTTGAATTGAAGAGGAATGAGTATCATCTAGAGGTGAAAACAGTCTTTGATGAGACTGATTCTACCTTCCTTAGGGGAGGGTAAATGCATTTATATCTGTATGACAATGGGTATTGTAGGTTGCCATTGTTGTTGGAAGTATAAGTAGAAATGGGTGTAAAAATTATTTTCATAAAGGTTGGATTTGGTGGATATGGTGAAATGACACATTTTCCTCCAGCTTTCTCCTGATGTGGCCTCCTCCAATGCAAAAGTAGGAAAATAAAAAGTCCATTTTTAAAACTCCCTTGAAGGGGCACCTGGATGGCTCAGCTGGTTAAGCCTCTGACTTCAGCTCAGGTCATGATCTCATGGTTCATGAATTGGAGCCCTGTGTCGGGCTCTGTGCTGACAGCTCAGGGCCTGGAGCCTATTTTGGATCTCTCCCTTCTCTCTCTGCCCCTCCCCTGCTCATGCCCTATCTCTCCCTCTTTCTCAAAAAATAAAATAAACATTGAAAAATAAATAAATAAATAAATAAATAAATAAAATTCCCTTGAAGGTTGAGGATAAGAATTGGGTTGTGTCCTTTGGATGGAACAGCCTCATGTAGGAAAGGCAGAACTCTCCTGTTTCGTTGGGTATTGTTTCTGGCAGACAGCATTGTATACTTGTTGGGTTTTTCTAAAATGGCATTCCAACCACTGACTTCTAGAGTAGAGGTTGGCATTACTTTTTCTTTAGAGAGACAGACTGTATATCTGTTACATTCTGTGGGCCCAGAGGCCACACACAAACTCTGTCGCAACTACTCAACTCTGCTGTTGTGGTGAGTGAAGCCATGGACAAACTGTAAACACAGGAGTTTGGCTGTGTTTGCTGATTGAACCCGGCCTGGGGAGCCGAAGTCTGCCAAGCTCCTTTTAGAGCATGGTTTACAAAGGCAGATGCAAGGGACATTTGTGGTCCAACTCAGCATTTTGTTTTCTAGTCACTCACTTCGTGGCTCCCAGGAAGTAGTGGCAGAGGTAGTGGCTTCTGATTCTCTGGGTCACAGCCATTCTTTGGATCACAATTTCAGAGATGCCCTCCTTGTCTCTCCAATCTCCTTTTGGTAAAGATTGTAGCTCCCTGGTGGGTCAGTTCAATGGTATTGATCTTGGAGTCACTAAAGCCTGCTTTTCCTTCAGTGATTTTTGTAAGCACCCAATTTCCTATGTTTTAAACCAATGTCTTCTTAAAACGTTTTTAAAGTGTGTTGTTTCCTGCAACTGAAAGCTGTCTGTTCCTAGCTTATCTCTATGTATCATTCAGAGACCATAAATCACAATGAGCAGCATACCAGGGAAGCAGGGCAATGGCTAAGTGCATTCTGGGATTTTGGTTGCCAAGGATTTTTTTTTTTTTCCTCAGTAGAAAGCAGGAATAACACTGTAAACAGCACCTATTGGTAATTAGTCTGAAATCCCTACCAGGAAAGTGTAAGAGCTGACATTAGACTCCTCAAAACCAGCCTGGATTATGGTTAGGTATCACCAGTTGATATTATCAAGCTTTCTTTCCATTTGTACTGAAGGCTATGAGTAGCCAAGTGGGCTATAAGTGGTACAAGAGATAGTCTACTTTGTCTTTTAGCAGATGCTAGGCTCATTCTCCAAAGTAGTAAAGAGAAAAAAATTCACAGATATAGTTAAAAATGCTAATGGCTGAGAGGTATAGTTGTGAACATTCATTTCCATTCGAAGTGGAACATTAGAGGGCACCTGGGTGGCTCAGTCCTTAAGCATCTAACTGTGACTCAGGTCATGATCTCATGGTTTGGTTTATGAGTTTGAATCCCACATTGGGTGAGCTCGTGCCCCGCTTAAGGCAAACATGAGCCCAGCTTCGGGTAAACCCCAATTCTATCTTTCTCTGTCTCTGCCCCTCCTGGGATTCTCTCTCTCTCTCCCCTCCTCTCTCTCTGCCCCTCGCTCACTTGCACCTCTCTCTCAGAAGAAGAAAAAGAAGAAGAAGAAGAAAAACAGAATACTAGAACATGTTAAAAGACATCTGACTGAAGCAGATATGGAATAATAAAAACCCCTGGAGAGTAAGAAGTAAAGGCAAGGACATAAAAGGAAATGGCAGAAGTGAAAAGGTATGGATAGAAATACCGAAAGCAATCACAATTTAAAAATCAGAAGAGGGTCACCTGGGTGGCTCAGTCGGTTGGGCGTCCGACTTCGGCTCAGGTCATGATCTTGCGGTCCGTGAGTTCAAGCCCCGCGTTGGGCTCTGTGCTGCCAGCTCAGAGCCTGGAGCCTGTTTCCGATTCTGTGTCTCCCTCTCTCTGACCCTCCCCCATTCATGCTCTGTCTCTCTCTGTCTCAAAATAAATAAACATTAAAAAAAAATTAAAAAAAAATAAATAAAAATCAGAAGAGAACATAAAATCTTTGATATTTGCAGAAATAATTACGCCCAACATGGGGCTCACACTTACAACCCCAAGATCAGGAGTCACATACTCTTCCAACTGAGCCATAGTGCTTCTTCCATTGATCACACTCCCCATTGGCTAAGATATTTTGTTTAAGACATTTGTGTCATTACACATGAATATTTTAATTTTAGTCATCTTCTCAGTCAAGAGGAAATGACCTTTGTTTGACATTGTTTATTTTGTTGTAAACTGTACTTAAATAACTTCCATTAATACCACTGTGGGACCTAAGAAATATTCCAAAGGAAACTGGACATAATAAGCAATTACTTTATAGAAAATTCTTCTGAGCTGAAGAAGAACTTGCATGTTTTGGATTGCATGTACTCACCAAATCCCAGGCAACAGCAACAGAAACAAAAACAACAAAGAGAGGACCTACCCAAATTTACATTTCCAAAGAAAAAAGGTTAAAAATTTAAAAAGTAACCTTAAGAGGGATGATTCTTCTCTCATCTGCCATGGGATGATACAACAGAAAGTCAGCAGTCTACAACGTGGCAGAGGCCTCTCACCACAACCTGACCTTGCTGGCACCCTGGCCACAGACTTCTAGAGCTGTGAGAAATAAGTTTGTTATTTATAAGCCAAAAAAAAAAAAAAAAGGAAAAAAAAAAGGAAAGAGGTATATTCAAAATAATGCATTTAGCAATCATTAGCAATCAGTCTGGCACAGAAACAGACCAACATGATGGATGCTGGCACTGGCCTGGCATGGCCTGACTAGTAAGTACTGGCTAAACAGATTATGACCTGAGTGACCTGTTTTCACATTTGTGTGAATTAAGCGAGAGGTATTCTTAAGTATGCAAGGTCTCAGATCATATATTGCTAGGAACATATTTCTTGCCAGGAAAACGACTTGAAAGTGCTCCCAACAAAGGATGGATTAAAATCAATATTTGGTGGTGATAATTAAAAACAAATATGGAGATTTAATCATAAGCACTTCTGTGTATAAAGTCATAAAATTAAATGCAAAACCAAGAATCTTATTTTCTTTTATTTAAGTTGAATTTATGTACGATGAAATGCACAAATTGTAATTTTAGTTTGATGTTAATATGTCTACATGTGTGAAACCGCCAAATAGAACAAGACAGAGAATATTACCAGCACCCCCAATGGCTCTCTGATGTTCCCCCACAGGCGAGAGTGCTCCCTCAAGATAACCAGTTTTCTGGTGTTTATCTTCAGTTTTGCCTCTTCTCACTGCTCACTTTCCTACAGTATCTTTTTTTTTTTCATGTTTATTATTATTTATTTTGAGAGAGGGAGACAGAGTGTGGGAGGGGCAGAGAGAGAGGGAGAGAGAGAATCCCAAGCTGGCTCTGTACTGTCATTAGGGAGCCCAATGCAGGGCTTGATCCCATGAACCATGAGATCATGACCTGAGCTGAAATCAAGAGTTGGATGCTTAACTGACTGAGCCACCCAGGTGCCCCTTACAGTATCCTTTAATGACAGAACTTCCTAATTTAATGAAGGACAATTTATTAATCTTTCTCTTTCTGATTTTTTTTTTTTAACGTTTATTTATTTTTTAAACAGAGAGAGACAGAGCATGAACGGGGGAGGGGCAGAGAGACAGGGAGACACAGAATCAGAAGCAGGCTCCAGGCTCTGAGCCATCAGCCCAGAGCCGGACGCGGGGCTCAAACTCAAGGACCGCGACATCGTGACCCGGGCTGAAGTCGGACGCTTAACTGACTGAGCCACCCAGGCGCCCCTCTCTTTCTGATGTTTTATGTTCTGTTTAGAGAAATCCGTATACCTCAGGCCATAAAGTTATTTGCCTATGCTCTCTTCTAAAAACTTAACGAATTTATGTTTCACAATTAGGTCTGTGAATTCATTATTGTGCATAAGGCAACATGGAAGTCGATATATATTTTTTTCATATGTATGCCCATTGGATCCAGCACCATTTATCAGGAAAAAAATAATTTCCCTATTGATTGTTAGTGACACTTTTGTCATAAATTAGATTGATTGTGTGTATGTGTCTCCTTCTGGATTGTCTTCTATTTCATTGGTGTCTACTTACCATCCTTGTATAATACCACATTGTCATAATTACTGTAGCTCTACAATCAGTCATGATACCTGGAATTGTAAGTTCTTTACATATATTCTTCAAGATGGTTTTGTGTTCTTTAACTTCTATGGAATTTCATGTAAATTTTAGAATTAATTTGTTATATTCCTGAAACCAGTATTAAACTATATGTTAACTAACTAGAATTTAAATAAAAACTTGCAACAAAAGAAAAATAATTTGTCAACTTTTACATACCTGATGAGGATTTAATTGTGCAAATACTAGATCTATAAATCAATTTAGGGAGAACTGAAATGATCTATACTATTACAAATACAACAATGGTGCTTCTCTTGACAAGTTTGTAACCGCAATAATTACAATGGCTTAGAGAAAAGAAGGACTCATTTTAAAGTGTCTTTTGAAGTCACTGAGATTTGTCAGCTTAGAAAAATATCCTGGGCTCTTGGGATGCCTGGGTGGCTCAGTCGGTTAAACATCAGTCTTTGGCTCGGGTCTTGATCTCACAGTTTGTGAGTTCAAGCCTTGCGTCAGGTTCCATGCTGACAGCTCAGAGCCTGGAGCCTGTTTCAGTTTCTGTGTCTCCCTCTCTCTCTACCCCTCCCTCACTTGCACTCTTTCTCTCAAAAATAAATAAACATTAAAAACATTTAAATTAAAAAAAAATATTCTGGACTCTTGAAAATCAAAAACAGTAACTTGTATCTTAGGAAAATACACATAACACAGTGAAAATATTGCCTAATACACTATTTTTTTCTTCAAAAGAACCTGGAACTAGTAACATTCTAGATAATTATATTGATTTATGGCTGCTACTACCAGCAAATGCTTACATGGAGCTTTCCAATTTAATATAGTTTTATAAGTGTAAATTTCTGCTATAGTTGCTGAACTTCCCACAGTGGTATTAATGGAAGTTATTTAAGTACAGTTTACAACAAAATAAACAATGTCAAACAAAGGTCATTTCCTCTTGACTGAGAAGATGACTAAAATTAAAATATTCATGTGTAATGACACAAATGTCTTAAACAAAATATCTTAGCCAATGGGGAGTGTGATCAATGGAAGAAGCACTATGGCTCAGTTGGAAGAGTATGTGACTCCTGATCTTGGGGTTGTAAGTGTGAGCCCCATGTTGGGCATAAACATTACTTAAAAATAAAATCTTTAAAAAAAATGTAAACTTTCATTAATGCCCTGATTGAAATGAAATAATATTAGAGATTTTTTATTTCAACTTGACCCCAACTCCCGTTCTGCATTGGAAAGGCTGCTGATGGAAACTGTCAAGTTGGAGAATATTACTTTCTAACTGTTTGATTTCAATACACATCCAATTTGACTATCTATCATGTCAGTATCTATCATTTCAAATTCCACCGTGATATCTTGTACATGGCATGTAAACAGACTCAGCTTCTAAGATTGCTACATAGGTAGTGATTTATCTTTACTCCCCTCCTTTCTGTACCCATTCCTACTTCCCCTCCTCACTCCCACCTCCCATACTTTCAGAGTCTTGGATACTGTTGCTGTCAGCGTACTTGTCGCTGCTTCCCAGAGATTGCTAGTAGTTTCTAACATCCATATTCACCTCTAATTCCCACTGCCACGGCTACATTACGTGGTCTAGTCCCTTCACAGGTGTGGCAATGAGGATGAGTTCGGTGATATACAGCATTTATAAACTTCACCCCTAAAATCCCTTTCAAGGTGCCCTTTCTCTTGCCCCCCCCCCTTCTCTGTGAGTCAGACAGGGAAGCCTAGGTTACAGGGTCATTTGACAGAAGGAACCTGAGTGCATGGAAGACCATGCAGGACAGGGCACTCCACTTCCCACTGGCTCCATCCCAACCAACCTCCACATTGTACCTAGATGGGAGTCAAAAGCAACTGATTTTGTTAAGTCATGGTATTTGGAGATGGTTGGTAACAGAAGTTAGAGTATTTTGGAAAATAAAGTGCTACCATTAAAGATCATTTGTTCACTTCGCACCTACCCTTCACGGAGGGGTTGGGAAACTACAGACTTGATCAAATCTCACCATGGCCTGTTTTTGTGCAGCCTGCCTCTAAAACTGTGTTTAATTTTTTTTAAAGGGTCTACTTAAAAAGGAAGAGGAGGAAGGGTGGGAGGGGGAAGAAGAGGAGAAGGAGGACAAGAAGGAGGATGGTGGGAAAAGGAGACACAATGTGACAGAGATAGCATGTGGCATAAAAACCAAAAATATTTACCATCTGGTCTTTTCCAGAAAAAGTTTGCCAACCTCGGCTCTAGAATATGAACAGGCTCAAATCCTTTGTAAAAGCCTCGGTGTGCCAGGATTGTCAATCAAAAGACCACCAGTAACCATGCCAAGAATGCTGACTCAGCACACTACCACAGCTTTCAGCATCCAGGTATCTAAACAGCGCAGAGCTCTCTGCAGAGACAGGCGTGGAAGCTGAGGTGGGTGGTTGTCCGGACACAGCCTTGAGTATGATTTCTACCCATGACCCCAAAGCAGCTCTCTTTGTGCTCCGAGTCTCACAACTTACCTTTAAGAAGGGCTATAAGCTTTGGTTCTAACTCTCCATGGGCTGAAAACCAGTCTCAAATGCCTGGGGAAAGAAAAAGTCCTCACTATCCCTCTCATGGTTTCCATGTTCTAATTTAAGTCCCCATCTTCTTTTCTCTATCAGAGTAAACCTTGTCCCCACAAATCTCTCATGGACATAAAAGCAAGAATGGAGAGTACCTGATACCAGCTATTCATGTAGGGAGTGTGTACCTGAATGTCTGTGTGTGTGTGTGTGTGTGAGTGTGTAGGGTGTTATCTATGCTAGCCTGCAGCTAGTTAAAAATACTGTTTTCACATTTGTATTTATAGAGGGCTGATCACCTAATAAAGTTACTGAAATTTTAAGTGGCCAGTAAAGAAGATATCCATGCCAGGCATTGCATTTTGGAAGCATGAGTTTCCTGTCCCTGAAACTATAAAAACTGGTAATTACTGAGTAAAATATATTTACTTATATGTTTATAAGAGAACATTCTAAAAAGCAAAAACTGAGGTACTGGGGATAGGGAGAAAATACCATGGCTTCTCTTGTTTGAGTAAAATCATGTGTACCTCAGCAGATGGTGGGAGACATAGTCATAGTAGAGAAACAATAGGGATGGATTTTATAATGGCAGTACCTAACCCAAACTACCCCATGAAATGTAACCAAATCTGGCAACTGAACTATCATAGAATATAAAACACAATTTACAATCAATGAAGAACTTTAAAATCCTGGCATTTAAACTCATGCTGGACTAAATCATAGTTTCATTAAAATAAATTTGAAGGCCAAAAGAAAAATAGTATAAAGAAATGGCTGGTTGCCCAAACAATTCCAGACTTCATGACACCTGCTGACTGTGCGATTATTTGGTGTTTGCAATGTTTGGTTGAAAAATAAAGCTTATCCCAGATATGTAATGATATCTAAGCAATCATGAACTTTCAATGAGGTTAGGTTGGGAAAGGTTTTAAGCAGAATCAAGTTTTAAATCCTGGGTATTAGAGAACATTCAAACAAGGCCAAGTGTTATTATGCTTTGCCAATAAAGATCGCATATCTGAGCTAGAATAAATCACCTATTTCCCTAAAGTTGATGGACCACTGAATGTACACGTCTAACTCTCTCTTCCATGTCTGAGAGAAACATTGCAGAGCCAAGGAGACTTTCTGGACTGAAGAACACATGGAGAAAGCAATCCTGTTGCCAAGCTCCCTCCACTGATTTCCAGGGAATTAACACTGACAGGTTTCCTGATGTCAGTCCATCTCCTCCCCCAGGCTTCTGATTCATTTTAATTCCCTGATGGATTGACTGGATAAACAAATCCACACTAGGTTGGCATCAAAAACTAATATTTTATGTGACTTCCACAAATTTAATAACTTTGGCTTTTTGGCAAGGTTTGCTTTCTTAGGGAATAGCATGTCAAAACCTTTCATAAAATCCTACAGTTATTCTTACTTGTTTAAAGTTATTTTAAACAGAATGCTTAAAGGTAGAAAAATTGGCATGAGCTGTCAGCTTTTAATGTTGTTGATTTAAACTGGAAGCAACATGGCATATAAGATCTTTCTGTTTCTGGGGAAAATGGTGATGTTTCTTAGCAGGTAAAGGTCTTAGAATTTATACAAGGGGTTTTTTAATTTGCTCTTTTCCCAAAGGAAAATCAATGTTTTTTTGGAAGACAACATATTTTAACATGCTTTAACACATTTTAATCATTCCTAGAATGACTGGCTAATTTAAACTTCAGAGAAGAACTAAGGATGAAATTCCAAGAAAGGCTGGCATCAAAGACTAAACCTTGGACAGGGCTAATATTTCTTGTACATGATCAAAATCTAAAGACAGCCATATGGCTTCTATAGGAGGGCAGTTTGCCTGGATGAGCATGTCTGTACTCTTAGAATGATATCCCATTACTAGCTTCACAAGCCATTCCCACCTTTGTTATAAAAGAAAATGGGAGAAAGTTTCTTCTGGCGTTTCATTCCCTTGTTGTCCAATCACCTTCTTTTTCTTCTCTTCAATGACAGAGCCCTTTAATAGAGACCTCTAGGAATATTGCAGGGCCTCTGCCTACTCCAGACCCTTCTCTTGGAATTCTGGAGCTTTGGATTTCATACTCTCTAGTGCTAATTCTGATTTGATCTTAAAACAGTATTTCCTAAAGTGAAGGTTAATTTTTCTTCTTCCATAATAGTTTAGATTACTTATACATTTTTAGAACTATATTATAAAAGCTCATTTATCACTATTTGATGTTGTATTTTTTTCCTATATCACCTCATAATTTATTTGAATAATTGACGGTGTCTCATAAAACAGTACAGACCTTTGAGTTTTGAATGTCTATCTTCTTTTTTTAAATTGATGTACAAAGATTGTACATATTTAATTTATATATTTGATGAGTTTGGACATATGCATACACCTATGGTACCATCACACAATGAAGGTACTAAACATATCTATCACCTCCAAAAATTTCCTTGTGTTCCTTTGTGTGTGTGTGTGTGTGTGTGTGTGTGTGTTGTGGGGGCGGTTGTGGGTGTGTTCTGGGTAAGAACACTTAATATGAGATTAACTTCCAACAAATTTTAAAGTGCACAATATCATATTGTTAACTATGGCCACTGTGTTGTACAGCAGACAGATCTCTAGAACTTATTCCTCTTGTATAACTGAAACTATATACCCAATAGATCAATAGCTCCCCATTTCCCTGTCTCTCATGTCTGTTTTTTTATATTCTCAGTATTTCCATGCCTTGACTAAATGTCTATAAAAACCAACTCTTTGTAGAAGAATTATTTACAATAATAATTTTGATAAAATGTTAACACAATTTCTTAGGAATATCTGTGAAATTGCAAAGCTGTATTTTACTCATGCCTTGAAGAAGGCAAGAGTCACCTAGAATATTTTGTTTCATATCTACCTAAGCCATGGGAAAGAATATTACAAAATACTTCATTAAGTCTTAGATGTTCATAATCTTGAATGAAATTATTTGAATCAAACTAAGTAAAGACAATTGGGAGATAATCAATGAAGAGAAATTGACAATTTAGACAGGAATCAGCAACAGCAGCCATTTATCACCCCGCTGTGAGAGGTAATTTCATAACCTTGGGATGTTTCTGAGATAATGGAAGGCCAGGCAGATGAGAAAGCTGATGTGGCTGTTAAGAGTTCAAGAACTTTTTGTTCAAGCAAAAATAACATGTGTCTTGTAGAGAGGAAGAGAAGGCTGAATTTACTTGCAGAGTAATTCCTTAAAGGCAGAATTTTCTTTTTCCACACTTGAGGTATTTTTATATACTTAAGATCTTAGGTTTATAAAACAATATACAAAAATGTAATAACCATATTACTCCAGAAAGTTTCTGTTCTTTTTTTCCCTTTTTTTTAAATGTTTATTTATTTTTTGAGAGAGAGAGAGAGTGTGCAAGCAAGGGAGGGGCAGAGAGAGAGGGAGATAGAGGATCGGAAGTGGGCTCTGTGCCGACAGCAGAGAGCCAGATGCAGGGCTCAAAGTCATGAACCAAACTGTGAGATCATGACCTGAGCTGAAGTCAGACACTTAAGAGTGTCCAGGCCCTCTAAGTTTCTGTTATTTTAAAAGAAAGTGCCTGATACATTGCAGGAAATATATTCTGACTTCACCCTATCCATGGTAACATTCACAAGAACAGGGTCAATGGGGAACTTTCTGGGAAGTCATACTAAATCTCAGGGGCAGAGATACTATAAAATACATGTAGTTAAGAAATTTCAAATACAAATCAGGATTAAAGCAATAGGATTCTGTGACAAATAGCAGACCTATGTTTCCTATAAGTGCATGAATTTATCACAGTTTCTACTGATACACGGAGGCGGGAGGATAATATATTGAAATAAAACGTTCCCTGTCAACACCTGATAGTAATGGGATTTAGTGCCTGAAAAAGGAAAGAGAGAAAAGGAGGAAAGGGAGAGAACCATTTGAGAATGAGGAAAGGAGGTAGGGAGGAAGAAGAGGAAAGGAAAGAAGAAAGCAAAGAAAATGAACCGGTTTCTGAGGGCTTACTATTTTAGGCACAATGATTGGTGCTTTCATATACATCACCTGATCTAATCTTTAAAATAACTTCTAGATAAATATTATTACCCCATTTATACATGTGGAGAAACTGAGACCCATGAAAAATTCAAGTAAACTGAAGCTAGGATTCAAATTCATTTTGACTGTGAAGCTCATTCATTTTCCATGCTCTCATAATTCATCCTGTGGAAATCATAAAGATTAATCTTCTTGCATTTAAATGACTAATCACTGCTCAGTGAAGTGGGTTTAAGTCCTAGAGATGCTCATTTTCCATTCAAAGCTTGAATCTCCAAAGGGACTTCGATGTTTTGGCTCCAAACCATGTACAGTATGTTTTAACTGTGGAATCCACAATGTAGGAATCAGGACAGGCAATCCAAGGAGACTCTGGCATCCATCAAATTATTAGAATATATGGATGGAGAATTCTTTTGTGATGGTTGCTGTTTTCTGAGTCAGAATAGTGATCTCCCTTTTAAGATAGAGAATAGTATAGCTACTAAGAGGGAAGAATATCATTGTGGAGACTCTCCTTTATAATTAACCTCCAGATTCCTGGACCAGGAAATGGTTTTGCACCTCAGGATTTCCATTGTCTCCTATATTGCTATTTCTCCTTTCATTCTCTAGGTCTGTCTTCCCTCATAAGCTCCACTCTCAGTTATTAACCAGACCCTCTTCCTGTCCCACATCTTTTATTGAAGGTCATTTTGATTCCTGCTCTGTCTCTTGCATCTTTGCATTATTGATTGCACCTTGGTTACGTATCTGGATTTGCCTCTTGCTCCATTTTAACCTTAAGCTCCTTGTTTTCTGGTTTGAGCCACACTGCCCTCCTCCCAATCTCTTTGAAAGCAAAGTCCAGGATTTTATATGATTTCCTTCTTTCTGCATTTATGCTGAATCTCTGGGGGCCTCACTAAAGCTGGGATATTGTTAACAATATGTACCTAATGACTGTGCTGGAATATATTGACTTAACTATTCTCTTACATACTCTTGCCCCCTATTTTCCCCACTGTCCTGACCTTCATTCTCAAGACAGCCCTCCATGTCACCCAGCAACTCCACCATGTTTTCTTAGTATATTCATATATCTGCTGAAATATATGACTATTTAATGCCTTTATTTCTCTCCTCCAACCATCGGTATATCCTTTCTCCTTTCCAATCTGAACTGTTGGCTTTTCTTCCTCCACAGAAAATAGAGAAAACCAGATGGAAAAATTTCACATCTTCCCAACGCCATCCCTACAAATGTACTGGTAAATTTACTTTTCCCTTGTCACTATGGATGACATATGCACCATCCTATCTAAAGTCAATCCCTTCATTTGGACACAGGATCCCAACCTTTCATGCCAATTCAATAACATTAATTCATCCAGTCTCTTTTCCATGGTATCATCAATTCCCCCCCTGTTTTTGGATCTTTCCCAACATCAGACCAATAAGCTGTAATATCCCTAATCCATGACTTTCTTGCTACTGTCCCATTTTCCATTCCCCTTTCCAGTAAAACTTTTTGAAAATGTTGTCTATGTTTGCTGTCTCTATTCCTCTCTTCTAATCTTTTTCTGAACCCATGCCAATTAGGCTTTTAATTCACTGAAACAGCTCTTTTCGGGGTCTCCAATGACCTATTCGTTGCCAAGTACAGTGGTCAATTCTCTGTTCTCATCTAATATTTAATGGAGTTGAACATTTCCTCATTTTCACTTAATTCATGTGGCTTCTAGAATCAATCAATCCCTCTCTCTGTCTCCTCCCATCACCCCATCTCTCTCCCCTTGTCTCTCCCCCATTTCCTCTCTCTTCTTCCTTATTAGCTACACCCTCACAGTTTCTTTTGCTGGTTCCTACTCATCTCTCCTAACTCTAAATTGGAGGGCTCCATCACTCAGTACTCAGACATCTTTCATCACTTCTCAGGTGATCTCATCTCATGGCTTTCAATATGTTGTCAATTTCAAATTTATAACTCTAGCCCAAGTGTCTGGTGTCTCTGGACTCATATACCAAACTACTCGACATTTCTACTTAAGTGTCTAATATGCATCTCAAGCTTAACATATCTAAACCAAATGCTAATTTCCCATATCCTGCCCCAACCCACCAGCCCTGCAAGCTCCCCCAATATCAGTAAATAGCAATTTCATTTTTTCATTGCTTAGGACAAAACATCACCATTCCCTTTCTACGACATTCAATGTATTAGTTAATCCTACTTTATCTACGTTAAAAATATATCTGGAATCTCACAACTTCTTATAAACTCTACCATTATCACCACTGTCCAAGCCACCATAATCTTATTTGCATCATAGTAATAAGGTATTAACTAGTCTATTTCCACACCTGTTTTAGTATTCAATCTAATTACTATGCAGCAGCTAGAATGACCTTTTCAGAAATGTAAGGTCAGGTCCTGTGACATCACTGACCGATACTGTTCCATGACTTCCCAATTCAGAGTAACAAAGTACTACAGTGACTACAAAGCCCTTCTTCCTCTACCCAGCCTTTCTACCTTGTCTCTGGCCACGTCTCCCTCACTGTTTACTTCAGCTTTGTTACTGCTTCAGCCACACCAGCTTTGTTACTTTTCTGGTAAAAGGCAGTGTCAAGAGTTCTGCACCTAGTTTTCTTCTACCTGGAATGCTCTTCTGCTGCCAGTTTCATGACTCCTTTTTTTTTTCTTTTTTTACTTTCTTTAGGTCCTACACTCATGTAGCCTCCATCAGAAAAGCCTCCCTGACTCAGTGTTAAGAAGCATCCACACCTCACAAGTATCCCCTCCACTCTATACTTTATCATACCGTTCTTTCTTCATTTGTTTTGTTTATTTTTTGTTATTAGCTGTCTCCTTTCCCATGAGGGCAAGAAGATTGCCCTGTTCTTTGATAAGTCCCTCATGCCTAGAATAATATACATCTTAGAGTAAATTTCAATAAATATTGTTGAATGAAGAAATGAACGTCACAATAAGATTAGCTAATCTGGCTTGTTTGGTGAGGAAGTATTTTCTTAGAATGAACAATAAGCTATAAATATTAAAGACCTTAAGCAAAAGAAAAAAAGACATCCAAGATGTCTGGGTAACTTGCTTACGTTGTTACAAAATAAAAATTTGAGGGGTTTTTGTTGCTGTTGTTGTTGTTCTATCTAGGAGTCAAGAGAATTCAATGAGTTTAGCCTCTGTTATTCTGTTCTGTGAGGAATACTACTGTATCTCCAGACACAGCTAGAGTTGCTCATGGTCTAGCATTATCTACTGTGGGCCAGGGCTTGGCCCTGGAGACAGAATGGCCCATTAAATTGAGCACCTAACAGGAGTAGGTCCAACAAAGAGAAGAGGCCATGGGGCAAAATTAAATAGGTAGGTAGTCTATGAAAGCAAATCTCACAGGAATGGGGGTATTAAAGTAACGGTATTCTTGGCACGTGGATGGGACACAGAGAATGCAATCCAGGAATCCGTTTATTGGTGAGGAGTTCTTCCAGTGTTAATGACAGAAATCCAACTAAAAATAGATTTCTCACAAAAGGGCATATATTGGTTCATGTACCAAGAAGTCTGAAAACACTGAAGTTGTAGTTACAGCTAGACCTAGGGGCTAAATGAAGATATTAGTACTCTGCCTTGACCTTCATCTCTTGAACAGATTCATGCTTCATGGTAGGTCAGATGGCTTGCCCCATTTCATATCCTTAGCAAGCCCAGAGCCTATCAACCCTAATGGGTTTATTTCTAGAAGAAATATTCCAGGGAAGATTCTGCTTGCATGGGCTTGAACCTTGTACTTGTTCCTGAACCAGCCAGAATGTCCAGGAAAATGGGGGGGACTTCACCAAGTCTGGATCATATTCCCTTCCCCATGATTCATGGGAAATAACCAGATTCACATGACCACAATGAGTTCCCTAAAGGAATGAGGGATTCTATTACAGAATAAAAAGTAGAGAAAACTGCATTGATAAAAACAATACATATCTACTGCATACATAGGCAATAAAAACTCAGAAAAACTGCCAGGTATTTGATGTGAGGGAATCTTTTTAATGTGAGGAAAGAAAAATGAATTCTTTATACATGCTAGGTAGGAATGACCAGATGATAAAGATACTAGTAAAGAAGGGACAGTATGCCATTATAATATTTATTTTTCCCCAGAATATGTATCAGTAAAAAGCAATAATTGAATAACATCAGACTAAAAGGTAAAGGATGCGTTCTCAAAAAAGAAAAAAAAAAAAAGATGAATTCTCTATAACCTTTTCTTTGTCTTTTACATAATTGGCAGGTAAAAATATGCTCTCCCAACATGGAATATTAGTTTAAAACTAGCTAATCTTAAGATGTCAGAGAAATGTCAGAATTATGGATTTTCAGTATAGTTGTTGAAAATATATTTTATGGCTTAAAAATGAAAATAAAATACAGACCTTTTCTATTATTTTACCATTTACCCGTGGCCCAATTTTTAAATTATAATTATAGAATTACCTTCTATATTTCCTGTACAAATCTTTATAGTATATATATTTTTTACTATTTCTACTTTTACATATTTCTTTTTACAGTTAATTAAGGGATGTTTCTCTTCCAGTGCAGGAGGCAAAGATATCTATATTGCGGAAGAAGGGGTTTGGGGTTATTGGCTGGCCATATATGCTTTCCTTTGAACTACTGTTTCTATCTAATGGGGAGTGGAAACATATACCGGATGCAGCATTAATTAGATGTGGTTCGGTTCTAGAGCTAAACTGAATTTCTCTGAATAATGAAGAGTTGCTGAAAATAAACATTAATGATAAAGTCTTACTGTCCGGGAGTTCTTACACTTTGTGAACCATTCTGCTTATGTCTGAGTCTTTTAAGAATTTAACATCCCTAAATTCTGCAGCCTTCTGTCTCACTTCTCTCTTCAGTACCCAAATAAAAGAAGTTTGCATTTCTCTCTCTTGTTTGATTTACAGGAAATAGTGTCTTTTTTATTAAGTTTCCTCCCCCCCCCAATATTTCTTGGTAACTTTCAGGAATTTTTCTTGTTCTACAAATGTTTCTTGTATGTCACTTGGCGTCTTCAATTCGGGCTGCTTCTCTTGGCCTCTATATAGATCACTGCTTGCCAGGTCAATATTATTCCTCCAGGACCCTGAAGCTCTCGTAAGTGTGAGAACACGTCCATCCAATAATGCCTTAAAGCTTACCGTTTCACAAAGTTTTACAGAAAGGCCTGAGAATAGAAAAAGCTACAATGTATACCGGGGAAGGGACCCATGGAAATCCCACCATTCCCTTTTCTACCATATAGCAGACCTAAGAGTTGCTGCAATCCATGTGCCATACCCCTCTTCCAGGGCACTGCAAGTTGCCACTCTGATTTCTTTTCCATGATCATGTTCCTCTCCACTGGGCCCTTCCACCTCAAAGTCCAGACATACAAACTCAAGAGATATTACGCAGAGCATTTAGTACTTTATACACAAAAATTCTCCTTTCTGGAATAGGATTGACTTTACAGTTTCGTATCTAAAAGTCCTCCTCAAAGAGTTTCCCAGTCCACACTCAGTCACATGTACAATCTTCATGAAGAGATCAATTATGCTTTCATATCAAAAGGCACATGCCAAGTAGTAGTTTGTCCTGAAAATATTATTTAAGAGGAGAAGTCAGTAAATATATTTTAAGATAATAAATTGCATTTTGGAAATGAAAGTATAAAACTTCAGACTCTCTGGGGATGTAAGAGAGAGGAATGTACTCTCATTCTCATGAATACACCTTTGTTCCTCTCTAAGAATGATCCTGACTTTCAAATATGCAGATGTATCACTGTGAATTTAAGGAGCCACAGTGGAATCTCCAACCCTTTCTATAGGCCGTTTCTAAAGTTGCCATGATTTGGAAGTCTGTGGAGCAGAAAGTGAATTGCCAGAATCTGTGTTTGCAAGCGGTCAGATTATTTTGTAATGGTTCTACGTTGATATAATTATGAAAATGTGTGACCAGAATGCTTCCTTTCCTGAGGGTTGGTGTATTCACACTAAATTGAAAGAATAGCACCGTCAAGATGCAATGCAGAAAATGGCGCTACTCTCCAAGAGAGACGGGATTCTTCTGCCAAGCAAGGTTTCTGTAACTCTTGACTAACGGGTATATAACAAGCAACCGGTGGAAAGACACCTGATGTGTGGATGAAACTGTGAGATTGAATGATGGTTTTACTGAGAAATGTAATAATTTACTTTTTAAAGTTTATTTATTTATTTTTGACAGAAAGAGAGAGCAGAAGCGGAAGGGCAGAGAGACAGAGAGAGAGGGAGAGAGAGAATCCCAAGCAGGGCCCAACACGGGCCTCGAACTCACAAACCATGAGATCATGAACTGAGCCGAAATCAAGAGTCAGTCATTTAATCGACTAAGCCACCCAGGAGCCCCCATCATTTACTTTTTTATTCAAGGCACATGTTTTGAGTACATGCTATTTGTAATGTTCTGAATTGTAGAAGATATAAACAAGAAATGCCCTCAAAAACGTAACAGTTTATCAACATTGTGTACAGACACATACTCGTGCATGCACAAGGGACTGTTAAATATGCTAACATATAATACATGTAATAAGGAAAGGCAGAAATGATTAGGCAGTTCAGAAGACAGCCATTCTGCGCAGAGAATTAGAAATAGCAAGGGGAATAATTTGACTGGAAAAACAGTACATGCAGATGAAAGAAGGAATGTGAGACTGGGAAGATAAGTTGAACTGGACTTGGAGGCCTCTGAATAACACACAGATATGCTTGTACATTATTTCATAATAGTGTTCTACCAAAAGCTTTAGAGCCAGAGAGTGACGTGCTTTGGAAGTCAATCTATCGGTTGGTGTGGAGAAGCTAAGGTTAGAATGGAGGAAGATAATGAAAAGTCTGGGGGAAAAATGGACATACTAACAGCTGGTTCTTGAAATTTGTCATACAGCTATTATTAATGAATTTTGCATGAGGAAAAGTAGTTTGACCTTTAAGCGTCTGCATTTAATGTTTATCTGGGCTTATGTAAGTTATTAAGATAAAACTATTCCAGATGTTTCACAACGTTTACTAAACTAAAGTTTCTTCCTGGTATTTGCAAATATATTGCAATAATGCGATAAATGCTTAGAAGTGGAAGAAAGAGAAATCTGCCCTTTACCTCTCTTGTGTCATACATATGGTTTGTGGCTGGACGGAGCAGTGTCTAGAGCCCCTGAAAACACAGAGCCAACCACATCTGGGCTGTGTGAGAGAATGGGGTTCTTAGGAACATATTTGCTATTCTTTCTTTTCGCTCCTCTTTTCATGTTGAACAGTTTAACTGATCTAGCCTTTGGAGAGTTAAGAGAGTGTCAGGAAGACGGGATTCCAAGCTGCCTCTGGAGACTTGTTATGAAAAACAACGATGTGGTAGCTGAAGGAGGTTTTTTTATTACACCGTATTTGGTAAATAATGTGGTTAGCATTCATGCCAGCAAGAGTAGAAGAAAAAGTTCATCCTTCTCCAGCACTGATTCTTCTTTATCCATTCCCTCATTTATCTAATAGAAATTTCTGAGTACCAAGCACACATTAGCATGCTAAAGTCTGGGGAGGTTGTCAAGAACTCCAGCTTAGGGCGCAATTGGCAGTACAACAGCTAAGGGGACGTGGGGACAGGAAATAGCATGGTGTGTGCAGGAATGGAAAGTGCCGGAAAGTGCCAGGGAATGAGACTGATTAGAAGGCAGAGACCAGATCATGGTCTGCTTTGCATAAATCATTAAAAGGTCTGGAACTTACCCTGAGCAAGTGTGATTCTCTTGGATGGCTATTTCATGTACTCAAAACTTGAAATGTATAAACAACATACTTACAAACAAAATCTGTTCTGGTTGGCATTCCTTTGATCCTTCTCTGAATTTGTATATGACTCACTCAATATTGATACAATAAAGAGAGCCATTTGCTAGAGCTAGAGCTCTCCACTCTGCCAGATCTGTGGGTGACTGGTTTAGGCCCTACATGCGAAGTTGGGCAAGTTGAAGGACTTTCCAGTGGAGGATGTTTTTTGGTCAGAGCAGTAACATCGGAGCATGAAATTTAGATTGTGAAATATGCTGTGGAAAAGAGCTCAGGAAGCCTCCTTAATTTGCTTAAGTAGAAGAGTTTAATTCACGTGCAGGGCTTCAATATTTGGCTCATAGCACTCAACAAATGTTAGCTACTAATATTACTTAATATGATTTAATTTTCTAAAAGAAAATTAGAGTGGGAGGAAATAAAGAAGATTGTAAATGTGGAATATTATTGTTTGCTTATTAATATAGCATGAAGGTATCCCAACTGATACATTCGACCAACACTTATCAGTACATCCTCTGTGCCAGGCACTGATTAGGCTGTTGGGACATAGCAAGGATCAAAGGGGGACAAAAAAGCTCTGCTTTGGGGATGTTGTACTCTGGGTGTTTGGCTTAGGCTTTGGAGTCTGGAGCCAGGATTATGTGATCGACTTCCCAATCTGTGGGTCCTGTGTTGGCTTTTCTCACCTCGTCCTGCAAAGTCCGGTGAAGAGGATGCTGGTGAGGGGCAAGATAATGGCTAGAAGGGAAGGCAATGGCCCAATGGTTATCACCCGAGTGCAGGGCTCATTACTCTTCTGGCTGCTGCTTCTGGATCCCCAAGGTCAGCGCTCACCCCTACCTCACAACACTGTTGACTTCTCCCTGTGCCGAGTGGTGGTCCTTTCAGCGTATGTGATTCTTTCTGGGTAAGGATGTTGCTCTTGCTGCATGGTGGGTACCAGTACAGATGAGTTCAATTTTGTACTGAATGCTAATCAATTACCAGATCAATTATGACTAAGAAGATTTTGAAGCATGTTTTTCTAAGCAGCCTGACCTAATCTGTCATTGCTAAACTGATACTTACCAGGAAAGAAAGAATGTCTTTTTTCTTTTGTTTAAACTATATGCTAAAAGTGGGAGTAGATGATAAGAGAATGAAGAGTTTCCAGGTCTAAAAATATCTTAATTATTGTTCAAACCATACTTTTTCTATGTAAAACTAAAACCTTGCTTTGAAAACTTCTAAAAATTTCACGCATACATCTGTGAAGCTTGTTAAATTGATTCTGCTTAATAATGATTCTTTGTGGTCTGTATCGATGTCAAAAACTTGCTACAGCACTGCTCTACAGAGCCATTCAGCCCAAGCACCTAAAAAGAACTCTTTTTGGTGTCTTATTATCTTTTTACCCACAGGAATGTGGAGTCAATTATATTAATGACTCTGAAGTAGTTCTTAAAGCAAGAAGTATATTCAAGCTTTCAGGGTTAAAGCATGGTGTTTGAAATGGTGTGGATAGATTCAAATAATTATTTTTAATAATTATTAAAATTATGCACACACACACACAGTCTTCTGCTAATAATTAGGTTAATTAAGACATCCAGTAAAAGAACAGGGGACTCAGAATAATTGGTTTGTGATAACAGAATGAAAAGTGTTATCTACTTACAAAATGGCTTCACTAAATGTAAATTAACCCAAATGATACTCTTTTGGGGGAGTTGGGATAAATAGATTGCTAAGTCATTAGATTTACATATATTACTGTGTACTACTTTCATCAAAATTTTTGACAAAATGTCTCAAGGTATTGTTGACAGATATCCCCAGAACAATGTATATTGGATGACAATACAGATTGGAAAATTTTAAAAATAGATGAACAATTGTTTCCAAATATATTCATTCTAGTAAGATATACCTTAAGGGATCTTCTTCTATTTAACATTGTATCAAGAACATAGTGATATAAGCTATCTTGCCAAATCTGTTAATTAAACAAAACCGGAAGAGAAAGGTAATACAATCAAGATTATAATACAATCAAGATTCCAGAGAATTGTCCAAGAACTCAACAGTCCAAAAGACTGCAACTAACAATGTGATAATAAAGGAAGATTAAAGTTTTGCATTTGAATAAAAAATGGTTTTTACTTTAAAAAATAAAGCATAAGGTGGGGGGTACCTGGCTTCATAGAAGTCTATATGGGAAAAGAAAGGGAGTTTGATAAACTGGAGGTATAAATACCTCATGACTATTAATATTGTATACACCAAGAAAGGCAGTATAATTTTCATTTTCAGTGGTCATTATACACATGGGGTATGATGTTTAGTACAGATGGTCCCCAACTTAAGATGGTTCTGCTTACAGTTATTTGAATTTATGATGGTGTGAAAATAATATGCATTCAATAGGAGCTATACTTTGAAGTTTGAATTTGGATCTTTTGCTGGGCCAGGGATAGACAGCATGATACTTATTCATGATGTTGGGCGGGTGAGCCATGGCTCCTGGTCAGACATGTGATCGTGAGAGTAAACAACCAATACACTTACAACCACTCTGTACCCATGCCACTGTTCTGTTTTTCACTTTCAGTACAGTATTCAGCAAATTATGTGAGATATTCAATACTTTATTATAGAATAGTTTGTGTTATCTGATTTTGCTCAACTATAGATAATGTAAGTGTTCTGAGCATGTTTAAGGTAGGCTAGGCTAAGCTACGATGTTCAGTAGGTTAGGCATATTACATGCATTTTCAGTTTACAATTTTTTCAACTTACAGTGGGTTTGTTGGGACATAACCCCATCATAAGCTGAGGAAGATCTGTACTTGATGTAATATTTTAATGGAAACATCTGGAAACAATGGGTTCTTCAAAAGAATGAAAGTGATCCAGTGAAAAGACTGGAAACCATCTAATGTGAGGAAGCAGTAAAAGATCTGGGAATATTTAGACTGTAGAAGAGAGTGTGTGCAAAAGAAATGCCAATTGTAATCAAATATATAGAGCAACGATACATAGATAGAAAATTAGATTTATTCTATATTGGTCAAGAGGACAAATCTAAAATCAGTAAGTGAAAATAATAAAGAGGCTTTTGACACAATGTAAAAACTTTTCCATTCATCAGAATTGTGATCAAAGAAATCTTAAGATGAAAAGTCCCTTATCACTAGAAATTTTCAGCTAGAAGTTACACAACCATGTGTTCAAAGCTGTGAAAGAAAGTATTCCGATATTGTGCAGAGGTTTGAGTGTTGAGCTCATTGGACTCTTAACATTCCAACTATATTTAAAAATTTGGAAATTGTTTAATATTTTAATTTCCATATTTTGATATACAGTTCTCTGGAGGAATCTCCTTGAGTTAAAAGTATTTATTTTTTTATTGAGGGGTAATTAACTTTTAAATCAATTTAAAACTTTAAAAAATTAAACCCACAGAAGATGTAAATGCAAAATGGATTCCACTACTCTCTTCAACTCTTTCAATGATGACAAAGTGAAATTTTTTTTCTTTTTCAGCTTGGTATGACCAAGCAAGCTTACATTGAAATTATGCAAAGTAGTTATTTCCAAATAAAACCACCAGTTTTTCTTTAACCAACACACTCAACAAGCCTTAATTTCAGTTTATGTATGTAAAAGGCTTTGGTCTCTCCTTGGAAATACTCTATTTTTTTTCTTTTCTCTTTTTTTGGAAACTACTTATTTCTTCCTTACAGAGAATCAAATTTGCTATCAAAATTACAACCCTAATTTCTCCCGTAGGCCTGTTTGCTAGGAGCATTTTATAGCTGCACCCTATGTCTGGTCACATGCACCTCCTCTTTGGATTCACTTAGAGATAGGCCACAGCCAGATAACTTAAGGTCTTTCAAACCATGGGAAAAAAAATTTGTTTTTCCTTCTGGGAGCTGGAAAGCTATTAGGAGATTTTTGAGAATAGGGATGGCATGATCTATTTTCACTGGAAAAGTATCATTCTTTCTACAGCTGAGTGGTGAAACGATGGCAGATGGCCAAGGGGAGGCAGGCAGCCAGGGATAGTTATCAAGTCAGAACTGACTGTAGCTCAGGCTGGAGGAGAAGTTAGGACTAGGGGTGTAAGAAATGTTAGGATTTAGGATACACTGTGTTTTAAAATATATGTATCAGACATTTAACTGGTATGAGAACATCTTGTACTACATAAAAATTGGAATTTGGTCTTTGGAGTTATTATTTCATGGCCTCTCTGATTTGGTAATTACTAACATGAGGGAAGACTTAAAAGGACAGGGCATTATACCAGTGAGCATTTCTGCAACAGAGCTGAGAACAGGTTTGCTTTTCTTGCCCCTTATTTTTAGGAAAAGAAAGAAAAAGGACTCCTTAACACTAAAGAAGTTACAGAGGCAGATAAAGTTTTAAAGGTGTGGTTTTTACACGTGTTCAATTAGTTATTATTGTCTTTATTTTTCCTAGATCATACACACTTAAGAATCATCTGCATTGCCATCTTGTTGGATAAATAAATGACATGAGAGATTCATGCATTTTTCTGAAAATGTAAGACCTTTGGCACACAAATGGAAAAGCATTAATAAAGCAGGACGGCCTCACTACCATTAGTCTGCCTTCCCTGTTAGTTCGTGGTAAATTTGGTGGTTTCGAATTCCCCAGTATAATAAGTGTATGCTATATAATTGTTTTGGTCTAAATTCCTCATTCGAGTTAAGAATTCATGTTCTCAACAGAAAATCTGTACCTGTTCTTCAGGTACCCATTTTGTCCAATATCCCAGCTCTTTATTTAGGTTGTTTAGTTGGATAGACAGCAGGGAGGGGCGTGGTGAATCTATTAAAGTAGCATTTTTCCTGTCTCATCATAACCAACGGCTACACAAAAACTTGGAGTCTACCTGGAGAAACCCCTACGTACTGACCATTTGACAGATTTTTTTTCTTTACCTTTTGACAGGGGAGTGAATATTTGTCTTGAGTTTTCATAGTTTTGGAAATAATGCAAGATTTATGTAACTGGGGTTTTAAGAATAAAATGGAAAATTACTTGGCTACCATTGGGGATTGTTATAAATAAAGGAGTTTGTGAGTGTGTGCTTACTTACTAGAATGAATGCACAAAGGTTTTTTTTGTTTGTTTGTTTTTGGGTTTTTGGATTTTTTTAGTATAAGCTGCAAGATTTCATTTGGCACTGCTCCTAGAATGTAAGGGAAATTTAGAAGCAGCTAGAGTTGCCCTCCTTTTCACTTCTGTTGAGATTGATGCCTGAGGCTGGATAGAATACAAATTTGTGCTACTCCATCTTGTAACTGGGAACATCCTGTTTACTTAGGCAAAATGCACATGTTATTGTGTTGATTTGATTCTTTGCATAAATGATGAGAGCAGGAAAGTCAGAACAACAAAAGAGGAAAGAGAAAAGGATTGTTGACTTGCTGAACTTGAGCACTGCTGAACTCCAGTAAGTTGTAGTGAAGTGATGTGAAGTAAATCAGAGGATGGTGGACTTGGAGTCCAAATATCTGGATTTGAATCACAACACTGATGCTCATTAGAATTATGGCCTTGGATGAGTTATTTGCTTTCTCTGAGTTTCATTCTCCTTATTTGTAAAAATGAGGGTACGGTGCCTATCTTAAAGATTTGTAATGAAATCCTGACTCAAAAGGAGCTTCGTTGAATCTGAGAACTTTGTTGTTCCTTTATTCCAAGTTGCCTGGCTATGCTGTACTTTATTATTTCTGAAGGTTTTGCCTTAACTATTTAGCAATAATGCTTCACAGTACCTCCAGGACAAGACAAAGTTAAAAGGAAGTCTAATGAATGGGCTGTAGATTTATTTTTGTCTATCTTCTTTTCCTAGAAGTTTCTCCTAAAGATTTAGACAGTATACATCTTGTTTTGCTCCTTTGGTGGTGGCCTGTACATTGAAAATTGTCTTTCAACCAATTTTATTTAATTATCAATGTTTAAAGCTATTGACATCTGCTACTTTTGTTCCTATTATTTTTTTGTTTCTGTTCTAGATACCTTTTGTTGTTCACTGTCATATATTTTACTTTATTGGTTTTTTTAAAAAAATGTTTATTTTGAGAGAGAGAGAGAGAGAGAGAGCGAGCATGTGTGGATGTGACAGGGAAGAAGTGCAGAGAGGGAGGGAGAAAGAGAATCTCAAGCAGGCTCTGTGCTGTCAGTGCAGAGCCCCACGCAGGGCTTGACCTCACAAACCATGAGATCATGACACAAGCCAAAATCAAGAATTGGACGCCTACCAGACTGAGTGACCCAGCCAGCCAGTATATAAGATATACTGTCAGATATTTTATAACAGCTTATTCCAGCTTTAAAAAAGTTATTAGCCAGATATATTTTTGAGGCACATAAAATGTCTAACTGCTTTTTAAAATAGGTGGAATATTATGATTAAAAATAAAAATAATTATAAAAGTGAAGATGTCTTTTCAGATTATAGTTATACTTTGATACTTACAATTTCTATAGTTTCTAATGTTCTGTCCCTAGGGTGATGGTGGAGGAGGTCATCAAGAGGATACTATCACCAGTTGACCCTCAACCTGAACTCGGGCAATCAGAGGCTCCTTACCCCTTTTCCTGTCCTTGGAAAGTACATTCTGCCCACCATTCCCACTTTAGGGTAAGTTTCAAGTGAAAAAGGACTTCAACTACCACCATTTTGACCTCAAACTTTCTACTTGATTAAGTTCTTTTTCCTAAAATATCTCTTAACTCAGGCAAGGGACCCTGTGAGCAAAGCATCCCTTGATGGGAGAAACTACCCTCTCAAGCAAAGAGGACTGCCCTGAGCCAGCAAGACCCCATGATTAATTCCAGGACAATAATCCACTTGACTTTCATTTCCCATCTGCACTGATCTTTGTCTACAGTTTCTTTATATAGACTTGGAAGAATTTTTGGCGCTTTGGAGACAGTCTTTGAGACATTAGTCCAGTCTTCCCGGTGTTGGCCTCCCTGAAAGAAATTCCTTTCTTGTTTCAGCACCACTGTTCTCTCTGCCTTTGGATTTTGTCAGTGGTGAGTTGCCGAATCTGGTCTGTTTGGGACCCCCAGAGCCAGGTGCTCTTGCACATCTGTGTCCTGGCTATACAAGGACACAATCTCGAGAGAACAATGTGTTATTGAGACCATCTGAACTAAATTATGTGGCTTAACCCAGTTAAGGGCTCTTTATAAACTTTTAAGATTCTAGCAGGCAGAGGCAGAGATCCATCTGTCTTGTGGCTGCCTAAAACACATCTCACAGGTAAGTTCCCTTGCTTATTAACCTGCTACCTACTGATCCGGAGTGGCCTCCCTCCCTCTTCTGTCTCTCTTTGCCTTCTCTTTCAGATTTGGAGTGTAGGCAGTTCCAGAGGTTGTAAACAACAGATAATATATCCAGTCACTCTACCTCTCCCTCCTGCCTGAAAGTCTTTGTTTTAGCTCCGATTTCCCCTTTCTTAATTCATGTATATTAATCCATTTTTGACCATCTTTACATCTTGTATTTTCCCCCTCATAAGGATTCACAAGTAGTATACTTTATGAGACCTGAATTTCTAAAATTTATATCTTTTGCCCTTGAAAAGGAATAGAAAAATGGATCTGACTCCAAGAAAGAAAGCAAAGAGAGAATCAGTGAAACTCAGCATCAGGATGAGGTGCATTTATTTACATGGCGGTTAAGACTAAGACTAGCAATTTTTTTTAGGTAGCCTCCACACCCAACGTGGGGCTTGAACTCACCACTGTTTTGTTATAGTTATTGCTCAGAATAGGTCCAAGAAATTTCCAGTGTTGTATGTTTATTTAGCGAGGACAAGAACAGAGAGGACAAAGTTGTAAGTATACTTCTTGATCCACAGTGGTGAAGCGGTAGCAAATCGAGTAGGATGGTGGGCAAGTCTTGGGGCATAACAGAGAAAAGGGCAGAGAAATGACCCAGGGTATAATCCCAGGAGAGTTGTTCTAGAATGAGACCACCAGATCATTCTGTGATAGTCTGCAACATAGCTCCTCAAAAATGTCACCAATTCATAAACAATTTCCTAGTAAGAATATAAACTCTTGAAATGTCATTAATACTACAAAAAATAGCAAATGTCCCCTGCTCTACTCTTCCTACTCCCAATTTCTGTGTTTCTACGGCCAAATTTTTAACTCTTTTAATTACTTTTTCTGGCCTTTATTGCCACAACCATGTTGTATGTTTATTCTACAAAACATCTACTTGTCTACATGTCATTTTCAAAATATCTAAAGATGAAGACTGACCACTCTTAATGTTTCATTCTGAACCTTCTGCACTCTTTCCTTCCCTTCCTTGTAAAACCATTTAACTAGACTTTTTACAAAGTAGAAGCTCTTATTATGTTCCATGATGACATTTCCTTTGGTGAATATATTCACACCCTCTGTAATTAATAAATATTGTGTATATTTATGACACATGTATATGGATATATTATATTCATATGATATATTTTTATATTACATTTATTAGTACATTTTTTGGAAGGGCATCTGGAATCCTCTGTTGTCCCACTTCAAGGAGGACTTAATTCTACCTTAGCCTATTGCACAGCTGGCTTCCTTGTCCTTTTTTTTTTTTTTTAATTTTTTTAATGTTTATTTATTTTTGAGAGAGAGAGAGACAGAGTGAGAGTGGGTTAGGGGCAGAGAGAGAGGGAGCCACAGAATCCGAAGCAGGCTCCAGGCTCCGAGCTGTCAGCACAGAGCCCGATGTGGGGCTTGAACTCATGAATTGCTGTATTGTGACCTGAGCCTAAGTCAGGCGATTAACCAACTGAGCCACCTTGGTGCTCCACGGCCTCCTTGTCCTTCTTTTGCACCACCCCTAGAAGTCCTCTATATTTATTTCTCTTTTCTGTTTGATCCTTTGTTTCCTATATGCTACATCTTGTTCTATGTTGCCATAGAGGTGCCATTGCTTCTAGGACCGACAGAAAACATAAATTTATGACATTTTTTATTTCAATGGTATACCACATGATCATTCTTTGCCTTTTTCCCATTCCATATTTTCACTTCCTTCTTTCACAGTATCAATGTTAACTCTCAACAATATTAACCAACTTTTTCATTTGCTCAATCCTACAATACATGTGAGATAGAATCAGAATTGATATGGTTATAACAGATTCAATGCAGTCCTTACCAAAATTCCAGTGGTATTTCTCATAGAAATATAACAAACAATCTTAAAATTTGTATGGTACCACAAAAATCCCTGAATAGCCAAAGCAATATTGAGAGAGAAAAACAAAGCTGGAGGCACTATACCCTCTGATTTCAAACTATACCGCAAAGCTATAGTAATCAAAGCATACAATATCAGTATAAAAACACATTGATCAATGGAACAGAATAGAGATCCCAGAAACAAACCCATACATATTTGGTCAATTCATTTACTGCAGAGGAGGCAAGCATATACAGTAAGAAAAGGACAGACTCTTCAATAAATGTGCGGAGAAAATTGGACAGTTACAAACAAAAGAATGAAACTAGACTATCATCTTATAACATAAGCAAAAATTAACTCAGAGTGGATTGAAGGCTTGAATGCCTTGAAACCATAAATCTCCTAGAAGAAAACATAAGCAATGAACTTCTTACCTTCAGTCTTGGCAATGATTTTTTGGACCTAACTACAAAAGCAAAGGCAACAATAACAACAATGACAACAAAACAAAAATAAACACATGAGACTGCATCAAACTAAAAAGCATTTGTCCAGCAAAGAAAACCATCGACAAAATGAAAAAGCAACCTACTGAATGGGAGAAAATACTATAAATTATATACCTAATAAAATGTTAATAGGGGCACCTGGGTGGCTCAGTCAGTTGAGTGTCTGACTTCGGCTCAGGTCATGATCTCACAGCTTGTGAGTTTGAGCCCTGCATTGGGTTCTGTGCTGACAGCTCGGAGCCTGGAGCCTGCTTCAGATTCTGTAGCTCCCTCTCTCTCTGCCCCTAACCCGCTCACATTCTGTCTCTGTCTCTCTCAAAAATAAATAAACATTAAAAAAAATTTAAAAAAGTTAATATCCAAAATATATAAGGGATGCATACAACTCAGTAGCAAAAAACCAAACAATCAAAAATGGGCAAAGGACCTGAACAGACCTTTTCCAAAGAAGACATCGAGATGGCCAACAGGCACAAGAAAAGTTGCTTAATATCACTAATCATTAGGGGAATGCAAATGAAAACCACAATGCAATACCACTTCATACCTATTAGAATGGCTATTATAAAAAGAAAAGAAGAAAAGAAAAGAGAAGTGTTGAGGAGGATATGGAGTAAAGGGGACCTTAGTGCACTGCTGGTAGGAATGTAAATTGGTGTAGCCACTATGGAAAACAGTATGGACTTTCCTAAGAAAATAAAAATAAAAATAAAAATAAAAATAAAAATAAAAATATAACTGCCTTATAATCCAATAATTCCAGTACTAGATATTTATCTGGAGAAACAAAAACACTAATTTGAAAAGATATATGCACCCCCACTAAAGCATTATTTACAATAGCCAAGATATGGAAACAACTTAAATAACCATCACTCAATGAATGAGTAAAGAAGATGTGAGATACACACACACACACACACACACACAATATGGAATACTACTCAGCCTGAAAAAAATAAAATCTTGCCAGTTTGACAACATGGATGGATCTTGATGGAATTATGCTAATAAATCAGAAAAAGAAAATACTGTATGATTTCACTAACTTGTGGAATAAAAAAACCAAAATAAGTGAACAAATAAAACAAAGCAAAACTCATAAATACAAAGAACAGAACAGTGGTTTCTAGTAGAGAAGAAGTTTGAGGATGGATGAAATGGGTTAAGATGTACAAATGTCCAATTATAAAATAAATAAGTCATGGAGATATAATGTACAGTAGAGTGACTATAACAGTAATAATGTAGTACAGACTTGAAAGTTGCCAAGAGAGTACATTTTAAAAGTTTTAATCACAAGAAAAAAAATTTGTAATTTTATATGGTGACAGATGGTAACTAGACTTATTGTGGTGATCATTTAGCAGTGTATATAAATATAGAGTCATTATATTGTGCACTTGAAACTAAATGATATTAGATGCAATTATACCTCAGTAAAACCAAAACCCAAACAAACAAAATAATTGATACAGTTATGAAAAATATACTTACTAAAATGCCTTTAATATTTGATTTTATTTCTTTTTTTAAATACAGATTGTGGATATATAAAGTATTCTGTTAAAACTTATGTTGGTTAGGTCTCCCCATACCATTTCAGTATGATTATATAATTCATTTGGGTTCATTTGTTTTTGATTACATAAGGTTTTAGTTTTTTTTCTTTCATTTTAGTATTTAAATATGGAGAATATTAATGTGCTTCTAAAACCAAACTACCAAACCAAAATGTAAACCAGGCATATATTACTCTCAGCCATGTATCTTTCTTGGCTCCTGCTCCCCTGAACTCCTTGCCAGTAACCAATTTCATTTTCTGTCATCTTTCGTGTTTCTTTTTTCAAAGGTGAGCAATATGCCCACACGCAAACATAGAGTATATCATATACTGATTCGCACTTTGCTTTTTTAATTAATGTATCCTAAAAATCACCCCATATCTATTCTCAGAAGTGTTCCCCATCCTTTTTACAGCCATGTAGTCTGCCACTATGTGGATGTACTTTAGTAGACCAATCCCTTTGGGCATTTAGATGGTTTGCAATTGTTTTTATTTAAAAACATTTTCTTAATTTATTTTTGATAGAAAGAGAGACAGATCACGAGTGGGGGAGGGCAGAGAGAGAGGGAGACACAGAATCCGAAGCAGGCTCCAGGCTCTGAGCTGTCAGCACACAGCCCGACATGGGGCTCAAACCTAGAAACTGGGAGATAATGACCTGAGCCGAAGTCGGATGTTTAAACGACTGAGCCACTCACCTAGGCACGCCAGATGGTTTCCAATATTTTGTCATTACAAATAATGTATGACATATATCTTCATACTCTTTTAAACATATCTTCCTAGAAGTGGGATTTCTGGTACAGAACATAAATGCATATATTTTTGTTAGATATTGACAAATTCTCCAGAAGAATTATACAGTCTTGCACTCCAGTAGCAAGGCATGAGAGTGTCTATTTCCCCTAGCTTTGCCAACAGAGTTCATTATTAAGCTTTTGAGTTTTTACCAATCTATCATGAGAAATGGTAACTTAGTGAGATTCTAATATAAATCTCTTTATTACAAATAACATTATAAATAACTCTTTATTATAAATAATTGGACACCATTCCATGTGTTTAAGGATTGCATGATTTTTGTGAATTTATCTATATTCATGTCTTTTGTCACTTTTTCTATAGAATTTTGTTTTTTTTTTTACCTAGCTTAAAAAATACTTTTTTATATGCTAGTTATATTATCCCTTTACCTGTTGATATGTGTTGCACAAAATTTCTGTATTTGTTGTTTTGTTGTTTTTTAATTTGATAACTTTCACTATGTCTTTTATGGAAATTATTCTATTGTCTATCAGACAATTTTGACAAATTTTACTTTCCTAATGATTTATTAATTATCAATTTTATCTGTTTTCCATTTTTATGCAAGTGTGAAAAATTGGTTTCTGATTATCTTATATTACATATGTATATATAATATAATATACATGTTAATATAATATACATGTATAATATAATATACATTTCTTCCTATCAATAGTTATGTCTCCCATGTAATTTCTTCTTCTTTTTAAAACATATTCATTTAGCTAGTATTTTGTCTATTTTGTTGATTTTTTTAAGAGTAGGTAGGAGTTGGATTTAATTTAATAGACTCTTTTCTGTTCCCTACGTAATTAATCTTCATTATGCTTATTTTGGCTTATTTTTGTTTGAATTTTTTAAGTTGGGAATTTAATTTATTTAATTTTTATCTATCTTTCTATTGCTATGGAGTGAGAATCAGCATTTTTTTGTAAAGGTCTTATAAATATTATAAATTGTAGGTTTTGTGAGCTATATAATCTCTGTCACAACTATCCAACTCTGTAGTTGTAGTGAAAAGCAGCCATAAGATATGCATAAATAAATAAACTTGGCTGTTGTTGCAAGTCATACAAAACAGGCATTGAGCTAGACCTGCCCCGGGGACTTTAGTTTTCTGACCCGTGATATAGATGTTTAAGACTGAATTTTCTCCTGATCATTGCTTTAAATATATCCCACAGATTCTACTATGTATTGTTTTTTCTTTTTTCAGAGATTTTGTTACTTTTGGTTGTATTTCCTCTTCCACCCAAGAGTTATTGAAGAGAAGGTTTTTTTTTTTATTTCCATGTGCAATTTCTTTTAATTTCAAGTTGTTTTGCATTGTGATCGGAGTGTTGTTGTAATTGATTCTGATATGGAAATTACTGATGCTTCCTTTGTGATCTCTTACATGTTTTATTTTTGTGAATATTCCACATGCATTTGAATTTTTTTAAATGTTTATTTACTCTTGAGACAGAGACAGAGCATGAACAGGGGAGGGGCAGAGAGAGACACACATACAGAATCTGAAACAGGTTCCAGGCTCTGAACTGTCAGCACAGAGCCCGAGCGGGGCTCAAACTCACAAACCATCAGATCATGACCTGAGCCGAAGTTGGATGCTTAACCGACTGAGCCATCCAGGTGCCCCATTCCACATGCATTTGAGAAGAAAACATATTCCTGTGTGGTGTTTGATATATCCCTATAAATTCTATGTTGTGGATTATGTTATTTAGATTTTCTCTGGTCCAAGTTTTAAATTTTGATTTGCCTTGAACCAAAAATAATGTGTTAAAGTCTCTTGGTTTTAATGTTTCTATTTCATCTTGTACCTTTTGTGATTTGTGTTCACTAAATGCTTACTGTATTATTTGGGGCATAGCTATAACTTTTATTTCCTCATTGTGAATTGTGGCTTCTAGCATTTTAAAATGCCCTTTTTTTGTTCTCATGTAATGTTTTTTGGCTTGAATTTTACTTTGATAACAGAAACACAAACCCTGCTTCCTTATTGTTCCCATTTGCCTAGTATGTCTTTGCCCTGGCCTTAATGGTCCACACTTTTAAGTTACCATTTTAAGTGTGCGTCTTGTACACAGCAGAGAGTTGGGTTTGCTCTATGAGCCAACTGGAAAATCTTTTCCTTTAGTACATAAGTGGAGCCTGTTCATATTTATTGTTATGATTAATATGTCGCTTTTATAATAGTATTTTATGATTGCTGTGTCTAGTGTATTGTATTTACTGTACCTCTTTCTGTATTTATTGAGTCTTCCTTCCTTTGTTTAACATTTCTTTTGATATGGAGGGAGTTTTGTCTTATGTTTTATTCATGTATACCCATTCATGTATACCCTTTATAATGCCTTTAATCACCTTATTTCCTACTTAATATTTCCCTCTGCTGTTTGTGAAATGTAAATGGTATTCTTTGCCTGCTGTCTATTACATTTACACCAGTCAATGCTCTTATTCCACTTTTTCCTCTCTAGTTTCTCCTTCTGTTCATTCGTTGCATTCCTTCTATTTTGTCAGAATAGATGATGTTTACATACTATTTTCCCTCACGTACCTAAACCTACACTGAACCTTGCATTAGTTCTGCACTTAAGTATATTAAGTGCTCATCTTTTCTCCTTTTGGGGAAACTTCCTAGTCATGTTTATTCTCCAGTAAGCTCATCTTATAGAAGCCACATGAAGAGCTCATGGTTACACTGTAACTTGAGTTCCTTCTGATTCAAAGTTGTGTCTTTTTATAGGCTTGATACTTGAAGGATTGTTTGGTTAGATATAACATCCGTGGCTCACACTTTTAGATTTTTTGAAATGCTGCTGCACTGCAGCCTTGCTTTTGAAAAGTCTGGCACCAGTGTATTTTTTTTTATTTTTATAATTTAATGTTTTTGTCCAGGAATCCTGATGATTTTGTTTTTGTTTTTAGAGACTAATGGTTTTACTAAGATACTTTTGAGAATTTATTGTTCTGGGTCCATTTTCCCAGGTACACAAGGGGGCCTTTCAGCATGCAAATTTAGTTGTGTTTTGAAAGCTTTGTTAGATTACAGTTTTAAACATTACTGCTGTTAGATTGTTTTTCTTTTCTTCTGAAACTCTAGTTGTATGCACACTGGGCCTTCTTAGATTGCCTTCTGTTTCATTTACCATCTCCTTAATCATTTTTATTTCTTTACCTCATTTTATTTTCTTGATTGTTTTTCTTCCTTTCTTCAATGGGCCTTATTAAATTTTCATGTGAATTTATTATCCTTGAGCACTTTGTAATTTATTCTTTTTTTAAAAAAATGGCTTATCTCTTTGTTAAATTCCTTTTTTGAGCTAACTAAGCTCTTGTTTTCCTTCTGTGAGAATTTTGTTGTTGTTATTTGGGAAACCATTTCTGTTTTTAATTTTTAAATTTTTGATCCTTATTTTTTTAAAAAAATACCTTTAAATTCTCATTTAAGGACTTAAAATTCAGATTCAAGTGTTGTGTTGCAGTTTTCTCCAGTTGTGTGTACGTGTGTGTGTGTGTGTGTGTGTGTGTATTTGAGGAGAATTTTCTCGACTGAAATCTTTGATTCACAGTTTGTATTTTTTTCTTTCAATAGCTATGTATGAAATTTTACTTTTCTCTATTTCTGAACATCCAATGGACAAGATGCCTGAATTAAAAGTTAACCTCTTTCAGTGTATCAAAATCTTATTAAAGGATACTATTGTCACATGTGGCTTTCTACGCCTTTCTGTTGCTCTGATGTTTTGGGGGTAAGTCGTGAAGAAATTGACATTCAGGCAATCACTGTTATCCTCCATACATGAAGTTTTACCTATACAGGTGTTTCCAAATTGAAACTATATTAGAAAATACATAGCTAAGTCTCCATATGTACTGTCCTAGTGAGACAAGCCTCCCAGGTTTACAGTCTTCTGAAAATTTCCATTTCTTTGTAGCATGCCAATATCGTTTTATTCTCCTAGGAATGCATCTTTCTCTGAAAAGGTTAGTATGTTTCAAGAAAATTCTTTTAAATGTGTACTTATTTTTGAGAGAGAGGGAGAGAGAGAGCCAGTGGGGGAGGGGCGGAGAAAGAGGGAGCCAGAGGATCTGAAGTGGGTTCTGTGCTGACAGCAGAGAGCCTGACACAGGGCTCGAATTCATGAACCGCAAGATCATGACCTGAGCAGAAGCTGTGTGAAGCTTATGTTTACTCTAAATTTAGGGAAATTTAGTCTGTGTAGGGGCCTGAAAGTTTGGATACATATCCAGAAATTATGGGGCTCTTTCAATTATTTGAAGGGATTAGGAAATGACCACCACTAGGAAGTGAAACACCGGAGTTGTTTCATAGAAAAATGTCAGGAAGATTTTCTTCGATGTACTGTATCAATGGGGTACTGATTCTCAGGAGCCCACCAACTTCCCAAGAAGTAAAACCAGGCAGCCTGCTCTGGAGAGTCCAGATGGACAACTCTACAAGACATTGTATCCAGAGGGAGCTGTCGGTCTGGACTCTGTGAGTGCTCACCAACAGTGTTCACTGATCATTTGTATGGCTTGTCATAGGGGTGCCTGAGTGGCTCATTCGGTTGAGCGTCCGACTTCGGCTTAGATCGTGATCGGGCGGTTTGCGGGTTCCAGCCCCACGTCGGGCTCTGTGCTGATGGCTCAGAGCCTGGAGCCTGCTTTGGATTCTGTGTCTCCTGCTCTTTCTGCCCCTCCCCCATTCATGCTTTGTCTATCAAAAATAAATAAAATGTTAAAAAAATGTATATGGCCTGTCATGGATATTAAAAAAAAAAGAATCACGTGTCACAATTTTTATTAATTAGTATAAAATATCTGTTGAGCACATACCATGTGCCATGGACCATGTTAGCACTGGGAAGATAGTAGTGAATAAGACAGCCAACGTTCTTGTCCTCATGGAGCCTACATTCTACAGGGAGAGAAAGAAGATACACAGACAAACATTTAAATACCAAATATTATTTCTCACAGTGAAGTGCTATGAAGGAAAAAATAATAGTGTGATATGACAGAGAATCTGAATTAGGGGATACATGTTGGGAGTGTTACAGGAGTCTTTTGTGAGAGGTGACACTTAAGGTTAGACTTGAAAAACCATAGAAAGCCAATCATATGGAGAACCAGGAGAGGAGTATTAGAAAAAAAGCAGGGATCATTTCTATAGTTTGTTACTAGAGAAGTTTCTCTGAATGTAGAGTGCCTGAAACCATGGGGGGGTGGTGCAGTGTTCTCTCCTGAGCATGAAGTTGCCTGTAGGTGTTGTTCCTGCCACCGTCTATTGCCATTGATGATTGTTCTTGTCCTCCGTGGGAATAAGAGGGAGAGGATGCAGTCTGGGTGGAAAAGAAAGAAAGAAAGGAACAACAAACTGAGTTTGGTTTGAGATGAGGCCAGAGAAATAGGGAGGAACCAGACCATTTATAATGGGAAAGTTGGACATTCACACTCTAATGCAAGGTCTCTGCAAAGTATCTGGTGGGCACGTGATCTAAACTGATTCCTGTTTTTAAATGATTACTCTGATGATTTGACAAATAGCTGGGAATGGAAGGTGAGAGACCAATGATCAGGTTACTGCACTAGTCGTAGAAGAAGGGAATGGTAGCTTCAGAGTGGCAGCACTGTGATACATTAGAATATGATCCGGAGGATGGTTAATGGATATTAATCAATAGAGGGGCACCTTGGTGGCTCAGTTGGTTTAGTGTCAAACTTTGGCTCACGTCATGATCTCATGATTCCTGAGTTCGTGTCAGGCTATGTGCTGTCAGTGCAGAGCCTGCTTTGGATCCTCTGTCCCCCTCTCACTCTGCCCCTCTCCCCCTTGGATTCTCTCAAAAATAAATAAACATTTTTTTAAAAAAAGAAGTTATTAAATAAGTTAAATCAGTTAGTGAGGGAAAGGGGAGAATGGAGGATGACTTCTACATTTTGGAACTGATCATCTGATTGAATGTTGGGAAAAGAATCTAAACAAATTGGCATTTAATGTTGCAGCATTTGTTGCTGATACACTGTAGCGTGGTCACAGAAGGAGAAAGGAGGAATGAGAAAAAGCTAAACAGGGGATCAGTGGGAAGTTTCCATCTTCTTCTGTTGCACCTGCTCACATTTACAGTTGAATTTCACCGTGTCGTCAGGATTCAGCTGATGGCCCAGGGACAGTTGCTACTGCTGTAACATGCCCAGTCACGTCATCACCAAGTCTTCTCTGAGAAGTAACAGGTAAGATGAGGCTTGAAAAATCATAGAAGTCTCATCACAGAAGAACCAAGAGAAGAACCTTTTAGAAAAAAGGAACAGCACTGAGTTTGGCATTCGAGGTCAATCAAGGCCAATGTGGGCTGGGGCATAGTGAGCAAAGAGCTGAGTGGTTTGAGGTAAAGTCAGAGAGGTAGGCAGGAGCCAGACCATTTGTAATGGAAAAAGAGTTGGACATTCAAAATTGCAATGCGAGGCCATTATGGAATTTTAAATGTGGGAAGGACTATGACAGGAGGGGACTCAGAGTGAGAGGCCATCCCAGAATGGAGTAATCCTGTGTCCACAACCTTGGATTTTCCTTTCAATTCTGTTGACCTCTGCAAACATCCTCTCCAAAGAATTGTGCAACACATGAAAAACTCCAGGCTTTCCTATCATTTTCAAGCCTACACTCTAAATGAACCACTCTTTTTCCTTTTGTAGACAACCTGCCCTATGTCCTATTTCTTTGAGTTCATTCTAGAAATTTGCTGCTCAACAGAGGACTTCTTGGGAGTATAAGAACTACCCACTTAGGGGCGCCTGGATGGCTCAGTCTGTTGAGCGTCCGACTTCGGTTCAGGTCATGATCTCGCGGTCTGGGAGTTCGAGCCCCGCGTCGGGCTCTGTGCTGCTGACAGCTCAGGGCCTGGAGCCTGCTTCAGAGTCTGTGCTTCCCTCTCTCTCTGCCCCTCCCCCACTCATGCTCTGTCTCTCTCTGTCAAAAATAAATAAACATTAAAAAAATAAAAAAAAAAAAAAGAACTACCCACTTAACCTAGAATGACTAATAAAGTTGTAAACAGCAGTAACAGCATAGAAAATATTCAGGCATTCAGGTCAACTGGAAAGGGGGGGGAGGTGAGCAGTTCCTAGTCATGTATACATGATTGACATAAATTTTAAAAAATATATATCAACTTTCTTCAGGTAGGCAACCAGCTGGAGAGGAATCCAGGCTTTGAGCCAATTTTATTGCAATGTCAAATGGTACAGATTTTTGGAAAAATGAATGACTATGTCCACATAAAGGCTAAAGTAAACTTTCTTTTAAGTAGTGCTTCCAATTTGATAATTGGATAGCAGCAGAAAGCTCAGACTTATTGGCAGTAGGTAATACTTCATTCTTAAACTGTACTCTGTTTTCCTTATGTGCTGTTTGTGCTGCATGTTCCCCCTACTATTACTGAACACCCAAAGGAAGGGCAGGACTAATGGAATGGCATTTCTGACCCATTTTCTTCAGAAACAAGCAAGAATTCAGAGTCCCAAAATTTGAATTTTACATATTCTCTAGTTGTCCAGATGGATTTATAATTTTCCATGTTTTTATCAGCAAATTGCCATATTTCTTCATAATGAAGCTTCAAGTTTATACCTCATTAAGGTAAAAAGTGATATATTCTTTTCATTGCTTTTTATTTGTAATGAAGAGAGATATACCAACAAATGCATACAATAAAATGTAATAGAATGATAAATTTATGTGTAAAGTGTAGAAGTGCAGAAGTGGCCGTGACTGTATGTTGTTATAAGAGAAGAATTTGAGTTTCACAAAATAAATACCAGCTAACAGTGTTTTAGAGGATAAACAAGAGTTCACCTGGCTGCAAGCAGGTAGGGAGGAGGGAAGAATAGATCCCAGGTTGAGAGAACAAGTGTGAAGACAGAGTCAAGCAAAAAACATGGCATTATGGGTGCTCTTTCTGGGGGTTCTTTTTCACAGGCAACAAAGATTTATCGAGTACCTATCATGCCCCATGGACAGGCACGTGATGATAAGTAAGCACACAGAAGTGAACAAAAGAGTCAGTTTAAACCACAGTGGAGCTTAAATTCTGAAGGGAAGGGAAGGTGGCCATATTCTATAAGACAGTCAAGAAATCAAATGAGCACAAAAAATATGTAGCGCAGTAGCTGATGAAAAGCATCATGGAGAAATATGGAGGAAGTTAAGGAAATGGGAGTTCTGAGGTGGGGCATATTGATTTTAAGTGAGATGATCAGGGGGAGGCTGATTGAGAAGATAACATTTTAATAAAAATCTGAAAAAGTGTTCACACTGGAATTGAGGAAGAGTATTTCAGGAAGGGAGGCCAGCAAGTATAAAAGCCCTATGATTAGAGTGTGCCTCATATAAGGAATAGCAATAAGGCCAATGTAGTTTCCAATCTGTTTTTCGTCCTCTTTATGTTTATGCTTTAATCATAATCAAATCTCAATTATTGAGCATGCCTTGCTATTTTACATTATATCTTGCACACTTTTTTCTAACTAGGAACATTGTCTTCAGTTCTAGATACTGACAATTCTTCCTGTAACAATATACCTAGATATCATCTCTATTTCCTTTTTCTCTCTCAGATATATTAAGGTTCTGTTTTCATAATGTTCCTTTGTAACTTATAACAAGGTAATTATTTCAGTTTTGGACATTTTGAGTTTGATATGATTTTGAATAATTGAAGAACAGAAATTAAGTAGTAAATTAATAATACCACACAATAATTTGCTAATTTCTGGGTAGGTTTCTTTCCAACTATTATCTCTTCTAGTTTGTCGTACATTTATATAATGAGCATGTATGATTTATTAAATTGTGTTCAGTCATCCAGGAAACATTATAGGATGAAGATTTGTGTGTATATAATTTATTTGGGAAAATACCCATCATGGACAAATTTTCTTTTTTGCCCTTGAGCATAACTATAATAGCAGTTTAAAAATCCTAGTCTCCTAACTGTAATATCTGCCTTTACTCTGAAGTACGAATCTCACTTTTTTTTTGTTTTTTTGTTTTTTGTTTTTGTTTTTCATTTTGTTTTTCTTTTTGAGAGGCAGGCAGTGGCAGGGGGAGGCAGGTAGGTATAGTAATTTTAGATTATATCCTGGAAATTGTGATGAGACATTAACCAATTTTTTATGTTTATTTATTTATTTTGAGAGAGACAGAGACAGTGCGAGTGGCGGAGGGGCAGAGAGAGAGGGAGAGAGAGAGAATCCCAAGTAGGCTCCACACTGTCAGTGCAGAGCACGACGCAGGGGTTGAACTCATGAAACCTGGAGATCATGACCTGCGTCGTATACTTAACCAACTGGGCTACCCAGGTGCCCCGCGATTATACATTTAGTGATTTTTGGATTCTGTTGTGTCTTTTTGAAGAGCATGAATATGTTTCATTTTTTTGTTTATGTTTTATTTATTTTTGAGAGACAGCATGAGCGGGGGAGGCACAGAGAGAGGGGTGGGGGACAGAGCATCTGAAGCAGGCTTTGCAGGGACAGCAGAGAGCCTGATGAGGGGCTCAGACTCATGAACTGTGATATCATGAACTGAGCCAAATCAGATGCTCAACACACTGAGCCACCCTCTTTGTTTGTTTATAAGGCAGTTAGCTAGGATGTCCTCCAATTCTGAATTCTCTCTCCTCTGTGCAGTTGAAATCTTTGCTAAATTCTCATCCTAGTTTCCTGTGGCTGCTGTAACCAATTACCACCACAACAAAACAATTGCATTTATCCTCTCACTTAAATCCACAAAAGGTCTTAAAACAATAAATAATATTCTCTCACCACTGTAGAATCCAAAATATCTAAACTAGCATCACTGGGCCAAAATCAAAGTGGCCCAGCATGGCTACACTCCCTCCAGTGGCTCTAGGGAGAATCCATTCCTTGCTTCCTCCAGATTCTGGTGGCTGCGGGGGTTCCTTGGCATATGGCTGCATCACTCTAATTTTCAAGGCCAGCATCCTCAAATCTCTCTCAGCTCTGTCTTCATTCACATCACCATCTGCTTTGTGTATAGTAAAATCGCTCTTTGTCTGCCTCTTACAAGGATACATGTGATCGCATTTAGGACCTGGTTGGATAATCCAGGATAATCTCAGGATCTCAAGATCCTTAATCACTTCTGCAGAGACTTTGCCATATAAGGTAACATTCACAGGTTCCAGAGAGTCAGGGGTCATTGTTCATCCTACTACAATTCTTTAAACTTTATCTATACTGTTTGGAATCTATCCTGTGTATATATAGTTTAGGAGTCAGCTTAAAATCTGAGTACAGGGGACATGTACCAAATATGCAAAAATTGGCATTATAAACAAAGTCTCAACATATCACTAAAAGTTGAAATCTTTTTAGAGTATTTTTCTGACAAAGATAAAATCAAACTGAGATTTTGAAACAGAAAGATAAGTAGAAAACCTTAAGTGGCTATCAATTAAATGATGTACTTCTAAATTATCATTGGACTAAAAAAGAAAAGCAGAGATTAGAAATTATTTAAACTGACTGATAATAAAGATAAGACATAGTAAAACTTGTTAGATACACTAAAGCAGTGCTTAGAGAAAACAGTGTAGCCTTAAAGGCGATATTAAAAAAAGATGAAATGCTGAAATATTGGTGGCATCAATTCCCACTTCGAGAATAGAGACAAGGAACAAAGCAAAACTAAGTAAGAGGAAGGAAATAATGGAGATAAGAGTGGAAATCAATAAAATAGAAGACATATACACATTACAGAAAAATTAAAAAGCCAAAATTAATATTTGAAATGATTAACAATATTTCTAAACACTGGAAAACTAACAAGGGGAAAACCGCATAATTTATCAACATAGAAAATGAAAATTGGAAAAAAAGAAAATGACAATTGGATTATAAATACAGATCCAATATACATTAAACACACACACAAAAAAGGATTTTATGAACAACTTTAGTCCAATAAATTTGAAAATTTTGGTGAAGTGGAAAATCCTTTCCTCTGTATCTTTCCCCTTGCTTCTTTTGGTTGTTTTGGGGGATAGGAGGTATATTTGGGTAGATGACCTTTTATAAAGATGCTGATACCATATTATTAGCAAATAGTTTTGCATCACTCTGTTGTGACACATTATAGCATAGCAACTGAGGATTCTGTCCCTACCCTCTCAGCTATTTTCTAGTTCAGAGTGGAACAAAGGTCTTCTGTTGTCTCATCCCATGTCCACTCCAGATGTGAAGGTATGCATCATTTCAAGGACATACTCAGTAAATGAAATTTTCAGTGTTAGTGGCTGTTAGGAGAGAAGGGAAAGGACATGTTAATTAAGGTTGACAGTGGAGTTCACTAATAATAACTGACTGCTTACTCTCCGTGAATAACAGAGACCAAGCTACAATTTAACAATTGAATTGAGCATCGTCCTTCCCCATGAGTTTCAGGAGGTGAAATAAATTGGAGGACATATTGGCTGACTAAGGGGTAACATGCCTTTTTGTTATATCACACATTGGTTCCTATTATGCAAATGGGGCAATTTTAAGGAGACACAGTGGATTCTCCTGTGAAACAACGGAATCTGTGTGAAGATATCCTTGCAAATATCGGCATGTGGCTTTCTATAAATCTGCCCTTTTGGTGCACAGCAGTCATTGACAAAACAAAAGGAATTCTAATCTTACTGTTAATCTCCAAAAATACTGCAGTAGCCCGGGGCTAAGTAGCAAGCTGCTGCTGTGGACTGTATTTCCAGTATGCAGTATTTGAAAACTATCTTCTCAGCCTCTTCTGCCAGCCACATGGTACAGTGTGTGTGTGTGTGTGTGTGTGTGTGTGTGTGTGTGTGGCTGCGCGTGTGTGTGCATCGCTTTGCAATCATTCCCTATTGGCTATGTGAAAGCTAGGTCAGTGGGCTGATGTGATCTTCTTTGAGACGCTGCATACTGGGTTTAGCATGACTCTCTTCATACTAGTGGGCAGAGCCTCTGCTGTCTTTCTGCTGTGTTTAGTTTGAAATTTCTATTGGAAAAGCCCCTTTTTTCTCATTCTCCCCCTTCTTTGCTACAACAGGCTATGCTAGCAACTGTTCTGGGAAGCTTCGGAGTGAGGAAATGGTGGGTGGAGCAGAAGAGAAAGAAAAGGAATACATGCTGTGGAACACTGTACTGCTGCTATAGTTTCCTTTCCTCTCACCAAGATTTAATCACTGGTTGGAGGAAATTGGAATGTTTCAAGAAAGAGGGCCAAGGCTGGGTGGAAGAAGGAGGGGATGGATGGCAGGAGAATTCAATAACAGGGCCAAGGGAAGTTTAGCAATGTAATATCCAATAAATTGTGCCGTGGAACTCTGCGAGTGATTAGGGAATCAGAGCCAGCCAGAGAACCAGGCAAAATGTTCCTACTGTTTCTTCTAGAGATTTGCAAATAGGTTCTATCCCAGGCTGTCAGTGGGGATTCAGACTGCTGTTTCTGCGGTTCTCTTTTTCCTCACTTGAGGGACAGTATGTGCTGGAGGCAAACTGCTTAGCTAGCCACCCATTTTCATCAGCTTTCTTTGTACCTGAACGCCAGCCCCAATTGTTCTGATCCCAGTCTTCTGAGGCAGACCCCAAACTTACAAGCAAACTTAGTCTCAGCTACTTATTATGTCCTGCTTAATTTCCACTTAAAGTGGCATGCTCTCATATAGTTTTATAGATGCTGGAAGATGGGTACACTGTTGGGTCAGAATTTTTTGAAAATGTCAAAAGGATGGGTGGTTCGGGGAGGAAAAAGGGCAAGAACTCTGGTGGGAGATATACCAGACAAAGTTATTGTTTGTTATGCTGGTAAAAATAATGAAGGAGTCGCCCTAAGATCTGGGTTCTAGACTCACATTTGCTTCTGAGTAGGTGCAATACCCTGAACAAATTATAATAATTGATTGTCTCCTTCACAGACTAATGGTGGAAATTGATAGTTTCTGAACTTCTTTAAACTCTCACATTTTGGGGCGCCTGGGTGGCGCAGTCGGTTAAGCCTCCGACTTCAGCCAGGTCACGATCTCGCGGTCCGTGAGTTCGAGCCCCGCGTCGGGCTCTGGGCCGATGGCTCAGAGCCTGGAGCCTGTTTCCGATTCTGTGTCTCCCTCTCTCTCTGCCCCTCCCCCGTTCATGCTCTGTCTCTCTCTGTCCCAAAAATAAATAAAAAACGTTGAAAAAAAAAAGTTAAAAAAAAAAAAACTCTCACATTTTATAAAGCATATATTCATCTGTAAGTATATATTATCTCCTATATACCAAGCATTAAATACGTAACTATTTTTTAATTACCTTTACTTTCAAAGGAATACGTTTCCTTGGCTACTTTCATTTCCTGAGTTGTGAAGTGGAGCTGATAATGATTCTTCTGCTTACTTAAGAAAAAAAAGGGGGGCGGGGTTTGTCTGAAAGTGATCTGAAAAATGTAAAATGTGCTGTAGCAGATAATTTTGATATATTCATATACATAAGAACATACTTATTCCAGGAACAGAGGGGGAGGTGTTGCTCCCTGAGATAACAAGCAATAACCTGGAGATAGTTTGTTTTATTTGAAAATATAAGAGGTGCCTGATGCCCAGATAGAAATTTTAATTATTTTAATACTATTCCCAAATTGTATGTGTGCACACACACATATGCACACCTAGAGAGCTGTAATTATATCAGTAAATATACAGAGTAACACTGTATATTTAAAAAATAAGTATGCTCCATGAGAGCTTGCCTACCTCATTCACCACTATATTTGTGATAGCAATATTTGTTGAAGAAAGGAATGAATTAAGGAATGAAAGAATGAGGATAGCAGAGATTTCTTTAATATTCTTTTCACTTCCAATTTCAACTCTTGTGCTAAACCCAATGTTCAGTTTCTTTCCTTGATATTTCACCTTCTCCTCTCTGCTTAAATTTAGGGGAAGATCTGCTAGAGTTCATCGCTACTCAAAATTATTTAGGTTTAGGAATTGAAAGATGTTAGTGCTGAAAATACATATGCCTGGGGCACCTGGGTGGCTCAGTTGGTTAAGCGTTAGACTCTTGATTTCAGCTCGGGTCAAGATCTTACAGTTTGGTGAGTTACAGCCCCACTTCAGTCTCTGCCTTGACCCTGTGCAGCCTGCTTGGGACTCTTTCTCTCTCTCTCTCTCTCTCTCTCTGCCCTTTCCCTGCTCGCGCTCTCTCTGTCTCCCTCAAAATAAATAAATTAACTTAAACATATTAAAAAAGGAAATTACATATTCCTTACTACAATATTTTACTATCTTTATTGCTTCCTGTTCAATGTATTATTTTTCTTTAGTTCCCTGGCACCTAACACAGGGTGTGGCAGAGAATAAGTGCTCAGTAAATGCACTAAGTAATGAATGATTGGTCCAATTCAATGGAACAATTGGTGTGGGTCCCTGGGGTGGAGACACAAACTAATGGGCATATTATGTGGAAACATGGCTGAAAGGTTTTGAAATTTCCCATTGCATTTTTAGTTATTCCCAGTCAGTGGTAAGTTAAGTTCCCAGCATAAAAGCCATATCTATTGTTCTCTGTAAATTATCTCTAGGGTCCTTTCCCACTTCCAAGTACATTAATTTGAATCATCCAGTTTTATGAAGAGAACATTTTATGAAGAGTCTCCCCTAATAGTAATAACAACCATAAGCACTAAGCTAAGAGCTTACACTTATTTAGCATTTAATAACAATGCTATCTTCTCTCACAGTTGTCCAGTGGGCTGTGTTATGCTCAGCACAAGTTAAGACGGCTACTTAATTTAGGTGGATGAAGAACTTGGCTATTTGCAAAAAGGAGGTAGGCTGGAAGTGAGACGATTGTTTTCTAATATGGCACTAAAACAAGACACCTCCCTTCCCCCAATTTTATGGTACTCCTTCTATCATTTTCCCCACTTAAGAATTCTGTGGGCTGATTCACTGATTCCACCCGGCCAAATGGCAGAGATGAAAGATGGGAACAAAATGGTTTTACCCTTGCTCCCCTTCATCTAAAAGGCAGGTTTGGGATTACCTATGTTGGGGTTGGCTTAAGCATCCTCTGCAGCCTCAGGGTTTGAGCATAAAAGGAATGAGGGACTAATATCAGTAGAAGAGAAACAGATCCATTATCAGTCAGTCTGGTGGTGATTAAGACTTCCACCACCAAATGAACTGCCCAAAGCAAGTTCCTTATGCAGTTTGGCCTTAATTTCTCTCTTTTAGTCTTTCAGGAGAGGTTATTATTGCAGCGTCTTCCCATTTAAAGCACTGTTCCCACCAGGGAATATTTTGGAGTCTCTCTGCAGTACAGAAGAAATAGTTCAACCTTTATTCCACGGGAAAAACTACCGGGTTACATGTAGGCAAAAAAAAAAAAAAAAAAAAAAAAAAAAGGAAACTTGAGATAAACACAACCCTCATGTCTTTTTATTTCTTGTGATTTTTTTTCACGTCAATATACGTATTTCTTGTATTTTGCTCCATTCTTAACTGAAGTTCGTGCTTCCCTATCAAGGCACTGCTCCTGATATTTTCTCCTGTCAAATTTCCCAGAGCAGATGGTCCCTTCAGGGAAGCTCTGGAAAGTGCTGGGTGTCTGGTGCTGCCTGGCCCTTCCCTCCCTCTTGGGGCCTCAGATGACAAGCCATCAAACCAGTGTCCCTCCTCTGAGGGGTCCTTGATCCTTTGGCAGCAGGGTTTGGTTCCAGGGACTGCAGAGACCCTTTGCAGTTGGGCTTAGCAGCTACCTCAGTCCGCAGCAAACCCTGGTCTGGGGTGAGAGTGGCATCCCACCTGCCCAATGAGAGGCGCGGGTTTCTCTCCGGGGCCCGCCCCGCTTTCCCCGCGGCCCCAATGACCGCTCTAAAAGGCCCGGCTTCTGCTGTCAAGTAGCTAGGCAGGGCTCCGCCGAGGCTAGGAGGGGCGCCGGGTGCGGAGATGCGCTCCCAGGTGTTTGCAGCGGAAGTGGGAAACCTGTAGGTTATGGTCCAGCCGCGCGGCGCCCAGGCGAGCAGGAGCACAGAACAGGTAGGAGGCAGGACTTTTCCTTCTTTGCAGCTCGGAAAAAGAATGCGTATTTTCGTGCTACTGTTTCCTGCCTTCCCCTTCCCCCAGCTCTGCCCCGCCCTCGTCATCCCCAAATTGATGTGGTCGCCGCAGCTCTGGTCGCGAAGTACGGCTGGAAGGACTGGGATGGAGGTCGTCTGGGTGCTGCTGGGAAGGAGGGGCGCGGGAGCCCCGGTGACGGGCGGGGCAGGGCAGCAGTGCCCTGGGAGGGGGGACCGAGCCCCCATCCGCGTCTCGTCAACTTTCCTCCCGGAGGCTTTGGCCGCCGCGGCGGGTGTTGCGCCCTAGGAAAGCCATGTCGACCCGCAGGGGAGGGTTTGGATGTCAGCAGCCGGGAGCCCGCAGGTCTTCCTAAACCGGGAAGGGCTTCTCCTTCTCCCCACGCCTGTCCGCACCCACTGATTTTCCCTCTCGACCCTTGCGTCTAGACTAGCACATCCCTGCAAAAACTGGGAATGACTGCGCCGAGGGGAGGAAGGCACTTGTTTGTTCCCCCGCTCCTCTGTGAAGAAGTGATGCGGTGGGGAAGAAATCCCGCAACTCTAAGGGCATTTACCGATTAATTATGCCTCCAGTGAGAAAACCTGGGCCCTTCTCCCCTATTTACTGCAGGCCAGGGAGGGGAGAGACAGGAAAGCTTCGCCTCTCTCTTCTAGTCTGTCGATGTCCATGGGGACCCACCTCCTAGCCTGGTTTCTAAAAAATGGGTTTATGCACAGGGATTCCCAGAGACTCAAGTAATTGTACCCGGATGGGCTCCCCGCGGCTGCGAGGCAGCCTCCCTGGATGACCGCATCTGGGTAGTAGGTGTTGGCCCAATGCCGGTTCCTGCCGGAGTCGGATTGCTGGAAACAGTAGGCAGAAGAATCGCAGGGAAATTAGAGGCTGCATCACTCTAGGGAAGCGATGACACCCTGCTTTGAAAATTATTGAAAAATTGGGGTGATGGGGAAGAAGGAGAGAGGAAAGCTGCAACCTTCTCTCGTTTATTCATGCCAAATACAGCATGGGCATTTGCATGTGTGCTTCTGTGTGCACATCTCCAAGGTGGGGCTATATATAGCTCGTTTGCCTGCTGCTGAGCAGGCTGCCTGGGCCTTCTGAAGCAATCTGGAAGCACTGAGTGGGAGGGGCAAAAGGGAATCAAATTCTCCACTGGGGGAAAAGCCTGAGAAGATGTGCTCAGACTGAGGAAACCCTGCATGAAATGATGTTTCTGTAACATGTCTGAAGATCAGTATTTCCAGATATTATTTTGAATACATCCTTAGAGTGTGCTATTTCCCTGAATTTTTCAGCTATACAGTGTACATATGAGCCTTACCAACCTGAAGTGTAACACACATATGAAATAAATACATATCATATCCAAGATATTTTATTAAACTCATCAGAGCATAATGGTTTCTATATGCCCTGCCTTCCTTTTTGGGTTGTAAATGTATTTGGATGGTAACTTACAGATAGCAGCATTTGGAGAACTGGGGGAAAAAGATCCACCCACCTTGCAAGAGGTAAAACTAAGGGACCTTTGGAACCTTTGAAGTTGGTATAAATCTATTTCTTTGTACAGATTTTACTTGTGGATCTGATATTTAAATGTGTGCTGCTTTTTCATATCTATTTGCACTACACGGACTTTATTTTATAAATGTATGTGCATTTATTTTTCCCATTGCCTGAAATTATTTAATCCTGATGATAACTTTTTCATTTTCCTGGATGAGAAAACTAAGATTTAGAGGACACCTGTGATTTGCCTAAAGCTTTCTGAAATTCCACTATTTCAACCCTAATATTTCAACAACCTACTATGAATTATATTGCATAGCAGTTTCCCTTCAAATAGAATACCTCAGCTTCCTGTGATTTTTGGTATTGATAACAAAATTTGCTCAATGTTATACCAGTGACAATACAGGCCAAGGTTATTCAGTTATCCAGGCACTCGGTCTTATTTATTTATTTGCATAGCCATTTACGTATATCTGATTTGTCTTCTAATTGGGCAAGGAAGTACTTTGCAGAAAAGGACCATGACCTATGTTTTTGTATACTCCACAAAACTGAACACAGTTCTAAGTAGCCTCAAAGATTCTTGTTGAGGAAACATCATACTAAGGAATGATTTGGAGCAATGATTTAGGGATAATATATTTATCCTATATATTGGAAGGCTGTGTGCTGAGAACTACTTTTGGAAACTTCCCTTAGCTTTTTATTCTCTCAAAAGGAGTAATGGATGACATCAGACATTTCTATATCCTTCCACAAAATAATTGAATTCTCCAATAGGGGTTATGGCTATGTATAAGTTATTCTATATATTTTCTCTAATCTGTGCCCCGTGAGACAAACTAGAGGCCAAGTTGAAACAGATGATTTATACTTTTCTATACAAAACATGCAGTGTTAGATCTCTATTAAAAGAGAGATCAACAATGTCCATCCATTTTTATATACAAATTGGCCACAGTTTACATCCTAGCAAAGAACCCATTCTAGGTCACCAGTAAGCTCTTCATTAAGTCCAATGTTCATTTTCTTTTACTGGTGTACTGTTCATTTTTCTTCCCCTCTGAACTGCCATTTTCCATATTCTCCATCTCCTCATTGATCTTTTACTTTTTGATACCACCAATGATCTGATGTGATAATTTTTTTCTAACTTTTTTTCTAACCTTTTCTTTGTCTTCCTCTTATCTCCTCTTCCTGCTTCAGGTTTTCAAGTGAATTCCCCCAGTTGATGCAATTTATTTTATTGGGAACAAAATTCTCTCCTGCATTTCTTTTCTCATCTCTCCTCCATTAGCCATTTCAAATTACTAGCCTAGCAGCTAAGCACGCAGGCTTTGGAAGGAAGCCTACTTCTGCTATCTATATATCATTATGCAGATAAGTGAATGTCAGTAAGTCAACTGGGGATTATAATAGCACTTACCTCAGAGTTTTTTTGTGGGATTTTTTTTTTTTTTAGTATTAAATAAGATAATGCGCACAACACTTTTAAAATAAGGCTTGGCTGTAGTCATTACTCATAAATAATAGCCATTAGTAGAAGTACTGTTTAAAGTTGTGATAATATACATAGTAAAAACTTTTTTTCCCCCCATCAATAGTCATCACCCTTCAACTGGCTTTTAGCAAAGCATACCACAGTTTTCCAGGTTTCTGGTTTGTGATTGTTTTTTTTTTCAGACTTCCTTCCTCTACCTCCAAGTGCCCACAATCTATTCAGTAGTTAATTTATCCATTTTTATTCTGATCTCCAATCTGTATCATGTATTTTTCCCAATACCAGTGTATATGTCATTGCATGCCTTGGATTAGTACAGGAGGCAATTTTTCAAATCTCCCAATGTATGTTTTTCTGTTTCAATCTAAGATGTCACATATTACTGACACATTTTAATTTTCGTTATTGATTATGCTCTTCTTTGCAACTTTTCCTGTGCTTTACTTCATATATTTATATCCATAGTGCTAACTTTGGAGCAAGGACACTTAGGTTCAAATCCTGAGAATAGGACTTACCAGTTTTGTGACTTTGGAAATGTAGCAGGAGGAAGATAGATTATTATTTTGTTATGGTTGTATGAACAATGTAGTGTATAAAATGGCATTCAAAAGTATACCTATTAATATGACACTTAAATAACACTTTTATAAAGAAATACAGATTTTTTCAGGAAAAATTGAAAATGAAAGAAAATTCCACCATGCAGAGAAATCTACTCTGAACCTTCCAATTTTATTTCTGTGAATATACCTAGGTATTTTAAACATACAGTTTTAGAATTCAAGTGAATATTTATTTTTATATTTAGCTTTATTTCCCACTTAACATCATACCATAAACATTATTTTATTTAATATTTTTACTAAACATTTTTTTAATGGCTGCCACCTATTCTTTTCTATAGATAGAGGCTTTAGATTGTTTCCTGTTTTTTACATTTATAGAAATGAACATGGGAGTGCCTGGGTGGCTTAGTTGTTTAACCATCCAACTTTGGCTCAGGTCATGATCTCATGGTTCCTGGGGTTGGAGCCCCTTGTCACGCTCTCTGCTGGTAGCTCAGAACCTGGCGCTTCCTTCAGATTGTGTCTCCCTCTCTCTCACTGCCCTTTCCCTCCTCATGCTCTGTCTCTCTCTCCCTCTTTCTCAAAAATAAATACACATTTAAAAAAAAAAGGAAATGAACATGATTATACATTAACCTTTGCAATTTTGACCATTTCCTTATAATAACTTCACAGATATTACTGGGTCAGACATGTAAATATTTTCATACTCCTAGTGCTTGTTGCTAAATTGTTCCAGGGAAAAGTTTATGCACAAATTGATACCCAGTGTCAACTAATTGGGCAAGATTCTCATTAACATTTGGTATTGTGGTTTAAAAAATTGTGACTACGTTGATAGTAGAAATTGTGGATCTGGTTATTCTTTTGAATTGTGTTTCTATGATTCTGGATGATTGTGAGATATGTTTTCATGTTTATTGGCTCTTTGTATTTCTTAATGTGTGTATTTGATTTGACTTTATTGGGTTATGTTTTTCTTAACTTGTTTCATAGAAGAATCAATTGTATACTGTGAAACTTTTCTTACTGTTTTTTTTTTTTTTTTTGCCTTTTACCTTTTATGTTTTTGGACATATAGAAATTTTTAATCTTATTGTAGTTTAACCTATAAGTCTATTTGCAGTAGTATTTCTCATTGCCTTAATGTTCAGAAAACTTTCTTCTGACAATTGAAATTAAAACGCACATTTGAGGGTGCTATTGGCTGAGCTTGTTTTATTCTTTGAAGTGGGATTTGGCTTACATATATCGTGTATATATCACTGTGTGAAATGGCTCCTGGGGACATATAAAATACCCTCTCACTCTATTAAGATCCCATTATTATTTATGTGGCTTTCTCATGAAGTGAATAGTATCTTAATTCTTTCTGAGCTACTGTTGTCCATTTCAGAAGTGCCACGGGGCAAAACGTACTATGGAAGATATTAATGACCAGGTTACTCAGCCAGAGCAAGGCACATTGTTTGCACAATTATCTGAATGACTCAGGCACTAAATCTGCTTTTGCTAGGATTATCCAGATGGTCCTTAATTCACTGGATAATTGCTCACTCCTGTACTTGATTTTGATGATGTAGACCTGTGTCATTGTTTTCCTACAGTTTTATTTGTTACTAGTCTCTAATACTGAGAGTTGGTCACATTCGTTTATGAGAAGCAGTTTCCTTGGTCTTTAAAGAACGTATGTATTAGAATTATGCAAAGCTTTGCAGGAAGGTCAGTTTAACCAGTTACAAATGGTGTGATGTTTGGCAAGTTACTTAATCTCTGTAAATCTTTCTTTCCCATGTAGGAAATGAGGATATTCAGAGTTTAGGGTCCTTACGTGAGTCTCCCTCTCTTCTAGTCTTCTTCTCAAGCACATTCTCCACACCATCATCAGTTATCTTTCTAAAACCAATTCCATCCTGTGTCTCCTCTACTGATAGTAACATGCCTAAAGTCCTTTGCATTTCACCTAAAGTTCTGTATTAAATGGTCCCTGATTAATTCTCCAAGTTCATTTCTTTATTACTCTAGTCTCTTCCATCTTCAGTCCCACAATGCCAGTCACACTGAACTGTTTGCATTTCCCCTAATGCATCATGTTTTCTCTTTTTTCCCCAAACATCATTACCTATCCATACTCTCTTCTCTGCCACAAATGACCTGTCTCCTTTCTGCAGTGTGACTGATCTGCCTAACATTTTCAAGGCTTAAGTCAGCTGCCACATTCTCTAGGAAGACTTCCTGAACTTCTAGGCTGAGTTTGGGGTCCTTATTTAGTGCTTCCATAACAACCTGTAGATACCCCAACCATAGTACTTACTATACTAAATTGTAACTGATTGTTTATGTCTATTGTCCCCACTGTAAGCCCTAAAGGATAGAGACCATGCCTTCTTCCTTTTTTAGGTCTAGTTAAGGCTCTGACATATAGTTGATACTTAATAAATATTTTCTGAAGAAATGAATAAAGGAAGGTTAAGATTCTTGTTTTCAGGATTTCAATGAATAAAGGATTTGTATCACTACCTTGGAAACAAACAACTAAAAACTAGAAGCTATGTCAAACTTCACCTTTTTTTTTTTTCAAGAATTAATTTCCTGGTTGTGTTGATTTATACAAGATACATTAAAAAGAGTCCTTTAATAAGCAATTTTGACATGAAGATTCATGCCTTGGACACTGCATAGACACTGAATAATTCCCAAATGCTAAACCAGTAGGTAACTCTCTTTTAAAATCTACATTTTAAAAAGAATAAAAGATGTGTGGTTGCATGGATAATGTACATATATATTTAGTTTTATTGGAACGAATATTGACAAAACGAATCCCCCTCTCTTCATTTAATAAGAGGCCTTCCATTGGTGTGATCTCCAGAAGTTTACAAAACATGGTTACATTCATAACTGCAGTTTATCCTTTGCAACAATTCTGAAAGTTAGATGGAAAGGCATGATTATTCAGACTTACAGATAAGGAAACAAGCTCAGAGAAATAAGTAATTTGCCTAAAATCATGTTAGCTAGTGGCAAATCTGGACAAGAAGTAAGGTCATCTTACTTATAGTTGTTTGCTTGGTGTATCATGGTTAGCCAAAACATCTCTCCTCAATGCCAGCCACCATTCTGCCCACGTCTGGGACACTGATATTATACTGAGACTCTGGAACAATCCAGTAAAAATTCACTGCACTAATATTTATAGACAGTTTTTACTTTGGTTTTTAATGTCTGAGATGAAACCTACTGATAGGAACATTGTGTCAAAAATATTTTAAAGTCTTGTGTATATTTGATTATTTAGACTAGATATGTTTATGTGTGGGTACATATTACATTTATAATTTTTTTTTTTTTTTTTACTTCAGGACGTATTTCTTTTTTTTTTATTTTTTCTTTTACTTCAGGATGTATTTCTTTGTTTTTTTAATTTTTTTTACATTTATTTATTTTTTGAGAAACATAGAACACAAGTTGGGGAGGGGCAGAGAGAGAAGGAGACACAGAATCCGAAGCAGGCTCCAGGCTCCGAGCTGTCAGCACAGAGCCTGACGCAGGGCCCAAACTCATAAACTGTGAGATCATGAGCTGAGCCAGAGGCAGACATTCAACCGACTGAGCCACCCAGGCATCCCAGTACATATTTCTTTTTATTTCTGGCAACAAGTACAATGCTCTTCACACATGTCTTCTTTACTAGAATTATTAAAATACCTTTTCCAGATATTCCTTTTTTTCCATCATCTCCATGTTTTCTTTATTGTATTTTTTTAAAATATAATTTGTTGTCAAGTTGGCTAACACAGTGTATACAGTGTGCTCTTGGTGTTGGGGGTAGATTCTTGTGATTCATTGCTTACATACAACACCCAGTGCTCATCCCAACACATCACTTCCTCAAGGCCCCTCACCCATATTCCCCTCTACACTGTCCCCCACCATCAACCCTCAGTTTGTTCTTTGAATTTAAAAGTCTCTTATGGTTTGCCTCCCTCCCTCTCTGTTTGTAACTATTTTTCCCCCTTCCCTTCTCCCATGGTCTTCTGTTAAGTTTAAGTTCCACATATGAGTGAAAACATATGATACCTGTCTTTCTCTGACTTATTTCAATTAGCATAATACCCTCCAGTTCCATCCACGTTGCTGCAAATGGCATGATTTCATTCTTTCTCATTGCCAAGTAGTATTCCATTGTATATATAAATCACATCTTCTTTATTCATTCATCAGTTGATGGACATTTAGGCTCTTTCCATAATTTGGCTATTGTTGAAAGCATTGTTATAACCATTGGGGTACAAATGCCCCTATGAATCAGCACTTCTGTATCCTTTGGATAAATTCCTACTAGTGCTGTTGCTGGGTCATAGGGTAGTTCTATTTTTAATTTTTTGAGGAAACTCCACACTGTTTTCCAGAGTGGCTGCACCAGTTTGTATTCCCACTAACAGTCCAAGAGGGTTCCCATTTCTCCACATCCTTGCTAGCATCTGTTGTTTCCTTAGTTGTTAATTTTAGCCTCTCTGACTGGTGTGAGGTGGTATCTCAGTGTGGTTTTGATTTGTATTTCCCTGCTGATGAGTGATGTTGAGCATCTTTTCATGTGTCTCTTAGCCATCTGGATGTCTTCTTTGGAAAAGTGTCTATTCATGTTTTTTGCCCATTTCTTCACTCCTTTTCCAGAATTAAGTATACAGTATTCACATTTTCAGTTTGGTTTAGCATGCATTATATATAAGCTTGGAGAATCTAGTGAGTCAATTATGTTTTTCAGAATTAATGAAAGTATTGAAAAAGACATTTATGAAAAATAGATGGATACTTACCTAGAGCATTGAAGTAGCCTAGGTTGAAAATTAAAAATACTGAGATATGAGACTGATTTTTCTATTTGGCTTTTGTAAGCAATGTGTTCTCTGTAGTCTCACCTCAATTATTGATGACAAAAACCATTTATTGAGTACTCACTCAGTGTTGGGCTTTGTTTTAAATGTGTTCAATGTGATTTCTCCTAACTTAACCAATCCAGTAAGTGGATTTTGTGTATTATTTTTACTATTCTTCAGATGAGAAAGATTAGAGATATTAAAAAGCTAGAATTTACACCCAAGTTATTTAACTCCTAAGGCTAAATTATTATTAGGCTTAACGCGTTTCCATGATATCCGATTTTAGTTTTCTGTGAGTCACATTTTAAATTTTCTCCATTTTAGGTGACCAATATCTATCTCAAATAAACTTAGTATCCACAGAAGAGATTAAAACATTTTAGAATGAACATATGTTCGTTCTAAATATATGAATTCTAAAACATTCATAACATTACATGTTTTATTTATGGGTATCATATAAACAAAGTGGTCTTCTACTATAGTGATTTACGTGGGGCAGTTTCCCAAACATTAAGTGATTGCAATGTGTTTTTTAAAAATTTGTTATTTTAACTTAGATCTATGCATCAGAAGTATTTATGCATTTCTGCCTTAATTTTGCTTCCTAACACCAGGAACCATAAACAGTAATGCTATCTTAAGGCATCTAATCTTATAGTATTTAATTGTCATGGTTACAGAAATTACAGATTTGCTATCTATAACAGACAATATTGCCTGCTAAAATATTACAAATGATATTTATAATATTCCAGTTTGGGACTCAACTTGCTTAATATAACATAATTTTATGTCAGATAAAAATTCCCATGGCATAATATTTTTATGCAATAAATATACTATATTTTAATTGAAAACCTTTAAAAATACCTACTGGATTGATTGACTATATTTTTGCATATGTTATTTAAAAAATTTTTTAACACATTCATTTTTGAGGCAGAGAGAGACACAGCATGATCAGGGACGGGGCACAGAGAGAGACACACACAGAATCCAAAGCAGACTCCAGGCTCTGAGCTGTTAGCACAGAGCTGGACTCAGGGCTCAAACTCAGGAACCTTGAGATCATGGTCTGAGCCGAAGTTGGACACTCAATCGACCTAGCCACCCAGGCGCCCCAGAATATATTATTTTAAAGATCATAGCAACTCCTTTTTGGTACTAGAAAATTAACCCAGCTTTTTAAAAAAAGTTGTTTTTAAATTTTGGCTTAGGCACAAGTTGAATGGCAATGAAACTAAGGCCTTTGCTTTAAATAAAACATTGTATTGTATAGTTTTGTTTTGTTTTACCCTTTTAACTAAAGAATAATAGAAATACAGAGAAGTGTCAGTTAAATGAGCTGAATGAGAAGTACAAAGTAATTCTACCCATGAAATCAACACTCCATTCAGGATGGAGAACCTTGTCTGCACCCAAGAATGCCTCTTCCAGCCCCTCCCAATCACTACCACCTTGCTCTTCCCCGAAGGTAGACTCTATTCTGACTTCAAGACCATAGAATAGTTTTTGCCTGTTTTTGAAATAAATATAAACAGAATCATATATTCTGCAATTTTTTTTTGCATCAGATTTATTTTGTTCAACCTTTTGGGTGAGAAATATCCATGTTCCTGCATATAACAGTGCTTCATTTTTCTTGCTCAATAGAATTCCATCTAATGAATACTTCAGAATGTACATATCTGTTCTGCTTGTTGGGCATCTGGGTTGTTTCCAGTTTTGTATTATTACCAATAGTTCTTCTATGTACATTTGTATTGTACATGTTTTGTGATACGTAATTACTGATTCATAGGCTAATGCTACATAGAAATTGTTTGCTTTTTCCCAAGTGGTTGAGCCAATTTCCAAGTCGAGCCTGTGGTGTATGAGATTTCAAGTTGTGGCTTAGCTTTACCAACACTTGCTATTAATAGTGTTTTTAACTTAAACTACCCTAGTGGCAATGGATACCTAATTGTGGTTTTAATTTGCATTTTTTTATTAATAAATTAACACCTTTTTTATGTGTTTTGGCCATTTGAATATGCTCTTTTGAAGTGTCATTCAGAAATTTTATCCAATTTGCTATTCAGTTATCTTTTATGTATTGATTCATAGGAGGTTCCTTATATATTTTGAATTTGAGACCTTAGAAAATGTTTGTAAATATCTTCTCCCACTCTATGATTTGCTTTGCCACTCTTAATGTTATCTTTTATCAGCAGCTGTTCTCAGCTCTAATGTAGTCCAGAATTAGTATTATTTTGGTCTTGTTTAATAAATCTTTCCTATCAGTTACGGAGATTTTTTTGTATTGTGTTCCAGACACTATATTGTTATACATTTCATCTGGAATTCATTTTTGTGTGTGGTTTGACTTTTGCTTTCTTACTTCTATGGATTCAGAAGTCATCAGGGGCATTTACTGAAAAGGCTGTCCTTTCCCCACTGTTTGGCAATGCTACTACCTCTGTTTTAAATCAAGTGTACCATGTATGGGCAGATCTGTTCTTGGACCTGCTATTCTGTTTCACTGGATTATTTGTCTATCATTGTGGCCATAGTCACAGTCGTAATGAATAGATTTAAATTATGTCTTAATATTTGCTAGAGTAGTTCTCTAGCTTGCTAATCCTTTAAGTTTGTCTTGACTGTTACCAACTCTTTGCCTTGCTATATAAATTTGAAATTTTGCTTATCAATTTCTACAAAATCCTTGTTGGAATTTCACTAGGATGGCACTTAATCTAGAAATCAATTTGAGTGTAATTGACATATTTAAAAACTCAAGTCTTTTAATTTATTATCATGGCTTATATATATATATCTGTGTGTGTATGTATATATATATATATATATATATATATATATAGCGCTTTTTTAAGATCTTTAAAAACTCTTTAAATGATGTTTAAATTTTTCAGTGTGAAAGCCTTGCACATCTTTTGTTGTATCTGTTCCTAGGTGTTTGATTTTTTATGCCATCATAAGCACTATAATTTCCAAATTTCAAATTTTATATGTTGACCTTTTATAGACTTGTAAAGCTCACTTATCAATGTTAATTTCTCTGTTGATTCCTTTTATTTTTCTAGATTTTCAGTTGTATCATTTGAGAATAATGAGTTTATTTCTTTTGATCCATTCTTTATAACTTATTAAAATTTTCCCTTTTTGTACTGCCTAGGATCTCTAGTGCAATGTTGAGTAAAAGTAGTGATAACTTATCTTTGTCTCATTCCTGATATCATAAGAAAATTCCTCCAAACTTCACCATTAAGTATTAGATTTTTCTGGAAAACCTTTATCAGGTTAAGGAAGTTCCCCCCTATTTCTATTTGTTAAGATTTTTTAAAAAAATTAATAATTTTAAATTATTTAGATGACCATATGATTTTTCTCTTATGCTAAGTTATTGCAGTGGATTATATTGATTGATTTTCAAATGTTAAACCCGGATTTCTGGAATAAATTTGACTCATTCATGATCTGTTTATTACCCATTATGTATATTGGTGGATTAGGGTTGATGATGTTTTGCTTAGGATTTTTTTTAGCTATTTGTTTTTCAATTTTTGTAATATTATTTGGTTACAGTTTAGTCTTAAGTTTATGTTGGTTGAACTCATAAAATGAGTTGGAATATATTGCCTCTTTTTATTTGCTAAGATTCTGGATGATACATGTTAATTTCTTTCTTAAATATTTTATAGAATCCACTGGTGAAGCCATTTGGTCCTGGATTTTTTTGTGTGTGGCACAATTTTAAATGAAATAATCAATTGTCTTAGGAGTTATGAGTTTATATATATTTCCTAATTATTACTTAATCTTTTTTTGATAAGATTTTTTTCTAGGAATTTATCCATCAAAACTTTCAAATATATTCGATAGTATTTTTGAAAATAATTTTTTACTATTTTTCAATAGCTATAAACATTTTAATGACGACTCTTTCCATTCATTTAAGTCCAACCACAGAGCTATTATTGACATTATATATAAATATATATTTAAAATAAATATTTTTATGCATAGACTATAATTTTAAATATACTACTATCAAAATTGCATCATACTATATAAACTGTTCTGTTGCTTTTTAAAAATCTTGGTCAACTTTTATTTCCTTACCTTATAGTACTAACACATTCCTTTTAGCATTGCCAAGTACCCCATAGCATGGAACCTAATTTGTTGATGTCCCATGATTGGCTCTTTGGGTTATTTCCAATTTTCTTTCTTTTAAGAATGTGCAACATTGTTCTACATGTGCTTCTGTATATTCCTGGAACTATTTCTCTAAGATACATTTCTACAGTGAAATTGCTGGCAAGAGATGCATCTTTTACACATTATCACTATTTCAAAATGGTCTTTTAAAGAGATTGTACTAATTTATAATCCTAGTAACAGGAATAAGAATGTTTGCTTTTGCATCTTGTCTTCAGTGTTGAGTCTTGTCAATCTTTCAAACACTTGTAGAAGATTTTGTCTTGCCAAATTAAGCTTTAAATAAAGAAATTATATTAGAGAAGCATAATTATGTGCTGATGACATCATAAGCATAACATTTTTTGCTATAGATCAAGTTTTATTATTTTATGCATAAAAATATTTTAATGTTATTAGACTTGTAGAACATTTCAGTTCAAATGGATCCTATGTTGTTTTCATAAAATTCAAGAACTGAGAAATTCCCTTGCTTTCATTGTCATTTTAGGGTCATAGACTTTCAAGATAATATATGATATGTTTGCTCATGCAGGAAAGACTGTAATACTAGCTATTCAATAGACATAGATTTAAGTCAATATTCTGGTACTGAGTATGTATGTATTCTTGGGAAATGTACTCAACTTCTGTAATCCTGAGTGACTTCATTTTGTAAAGTGAGGGGAATAGATATGAAAGTATGTTTGCAGTATTTTCTGTCTGATTGTTTTCTAGGTTTGATTTAGGTAATCATCTTAGTTAGGCAGGTGCCTCTTGTCTTTCACTTAACTATTTATGACCCTCTCAAAGTTGCTTGTTCTTCAAGGAAAACAAAAACATCAGCTTTCAGATGAGGCAAAGGATCTCTCTCCCCTGAATAATCTACAAAGCAGGTCCTTCTGCTAGAAATGCAAAGAAACAAAGTGAATAATAATTTTTTTCATCATTTGTTCTACATTGTATTCATAAGGGAGGGAATAAAAGGGAGAGAGAGAGAGAGAGAGAGAGAGAGAATGAGAATGAGTTCAGAAATACAGATCTACTCTGTGGTAGACATTGCACTGGAGCCTGGAAATAGTAATGAATAAGTCAGACTTTTCCTTGCCTTCAAAAGTGTTCTAAGCTAAGTGGGAAAAATAGATAAAAAGATAACCCCAAACTGTGATGAGTGCTTTAATGCAAGGAGAATCAGTGTGTTAGGTGAATGGTTTATGTCAGGGGCATTTAGTAGAGCATGACTGATTCAAATAACTGAAAGAAATCTTATATATGATAGAGTATGAACTGTACAGTGGCTAGATACATGGCTGAAGAATGGAAAATAGTTCTTTTAAAGAACGTTCTTTGTATTTTAGCCTAGGAGCAATGGTTGCATAAGACAGTGGTTTAATATCTTAAAATGTTCTTTGAGGATTTAATAAAGTAAAAGAAAGATATTAGTTAATAGAGGACTTTGTAATTTCAAAAATGTTAAGGAAATTTACTCCAGATTTGAAGCAGCATATCTACACAATTCTCAATAAGAAGTCTTGCTCCAAAATTGGCTGGCCTGTAGTCTCTAAATTGTCTCTTTTGATAAACTCTAATCATAATTTCATTTTTTACTTCATCTTGTTTTTATAAGTTTATGAAAATGCCCTTTGAGTAATTACAGAAAAATTTAGTAAATGTACTAAGTCATATATTTTCATCTTAATGTTTTTCATAGCGTCTTTAAGAGCTAGATTTCTGCTAAGAGATACCTATCTTTTTAAGAGCCATAGACATCCACAGGTGTACAGGACTTTGGATTTCATCCCCAGCCATGGCTGAGAGCACCAGAACGCCACCATGCTTATTTGAAACACATATGGTTTCCTGTTTGCATATAATAATATTTGTTACAGAGGCATATAAAATGGGCATTTATTACATGCCTAAATCACTAAAGAAAGATTTCTAGTAGTAGTGAGATCTTTAGAGATATTTGAAACAGAGGGTTTCTATAAAATGCTCCCTGTGTCTGATATCACTGGACTGAAACATTTTTCCTTCTTTATTTTTATGGTGGTAAGGTGGATAGCTGTAAAGAGGAAAAATTGCCATTACTACTGACCTAAATGAACTTATTAGTCCTGGTAAAATGAACTTAAAGAATCACTGCTTAACATGTGAAAAGCTTATACTTGCAATGAAAAATATTTATACTTTCTGATACCCTGCTAAAATAATATATTGAGAAGTCACAACAAATATCTGATGTTTAGTGATTGTACATAATTTCTTATTTTTTTTTTTTACTTTCTGTCTCCTTTGAATGCTGATGTTGTTCAGGTAAGTGTCATCCTGAGGTATACCGACGATACTGGTCACTGTTTGAATGTCCAGAAGTTTTCTAATGTACTTTTCAAAGCCAGTTATTGCCCATTAGTTGATTCATTAGAGAATGAAAATTTAAGGAAGCCTTTCCCCAAGGGGATTTTGTTTCAGTCAGAGAATATTTTCCTTCACAATTGGTTGCAATGTTCTTTGATCTGATACTACCATTTGAATCTTGATTTATTATTTCTGCTTCATTATTGCCATGGTTGTTCGGTTCAGCTGACAAATGCGTATCTGTTCACGTTTCCCAGACTCGCTCATGTTTGAGATGGGACAAATGCTGTGGATAATGGATAGTAATGGAGAATTATTTAATTGATAGCAGATCATTGTTTTCTTCAATATTTCTTTAATAATGGACTTCAGACAGAATTCTGAGCAAAAGCAACATCTGTTTTTTTTTAAAGTATCATCAATGCTTTATAATGAGGTAGAAAGTTTTGCTTGTGTCTGCATTGTATATCTAGCAGGCATCTTCTCACCTTTCAGATTACTCTGTGCCACCCCATTCAGGAAGTTTCTCCTAGCCTGACTTCTTCCAGTTATATTAGCACCTCCTGTGTTTATGTCCCCAGTGTACCTCTTACAAACTTCTAGAATAGTCCCTTCATTATTCATATTTATACCTATGTCTGCCTTTCTTTACTAGAGTGTACATTTAGGGATATTCAAGTCTCCATATGTCTTTTTTATTTTAGTAAACAAATAAGATATTTTAGAAATGTTCTATTGTAAAAATATTCCATATTATGAAAATACAAGAGGGAAACCATCAGTGTAATAGCAGGTGCTCACACTACTTTCTTCATGTTGGTAAATACAGTTAAAATCCTACAATTGTTCTACAAGTGATATACAATGGGGCAGTGGCTCTCAGACTTGGCAATTTATAAGAATTACCTGATATTATTTGTTAAAAATGATGTTCCTGACCTCCATCAATACAGAGTCTGGTTCAGTAGATCTGAAATATGACCCAGAAATCTGCATTTTTAACAGCATTTCTTGTGGGCCTGTGTTCCAGCCCGGGTCTGGCTCTGTGCTGACAGTGCAGAGCCTGCCTGAGATTTCTTTCTGCCCCTCCTCCCCTCTCAATATAAAGAAATAAAAACTTAAGAAAAAATTCAGTCAGCCTAGATGGAGCCGATGCTCATAGCCTAATAATACATACATATAAACACACGCGCAAGCATGCGCGCGCGCGCGCACACACACACACACACACACACACACACACACACACACACACTTACAGCAGCAGCTCAGACTAAACCCAAAAAAATTGCTTTTAAATACATTAAGGATCACCACGTTGCCAGAGCCATTATTTCTTTTTATCACTCAGTTCACTGCTTTCCCCCCTTCCTCTTTCCTTTTTATTATCTTTTTTGTTGGTATCGAAAGATGACTTACTACAAGTATCACTAGCCAACCAGGGCATCCTATTCTTTCATGTTAAATACTAACCTATTTTGATGCATAAAATAATTTAATCTTTGGGTCTTCTGTTGTGCTTGGCCTTTCTTTTCTTTTCTTTTTTCTTTTCTCTTTCTTTCTTTCTTTCTTTCTTTCTTTCTTTCTTTCTTTCTTTCTTTCTTTCTTTCTTTTTCTTTCTCCTTTTTGATAATAAGCATGGATGAATGATTGGTCTCGAAAACAAGTGCCTAACTGGAGTAGGAGGAGGAAAGAAGTGTAAAGAGGGAGCAATATTAAGGAATCTTTAGTTTCCTGGGTGACCTTTGGAGGGATGGTTTCTGGATTGCTAAGAATATTAAAATAAGATGTTGTACTTTGCCAAGTTCTTAAGGTGGTTGGGAAAAATGAATAATTTATTTACAAACTCAGAGCAAAGATAACTTGCTCTAATTCTTATATAAATATTAATAAAATTGATGCATTATTTTATAATATGAATTTCCCCAGTGGCTTTTTATTTCTGCGTATATTTTTCCACTGTAAATTGTTTTATGTACTAGAATTTTGTGTCTAATTTGAAGTTTACATTTTTCTTCCATTTATTTGGTTTTATATTTGAGAGAAATAACATATTACTCACAGATATGCTTTTATATTAGAAATCAAACTGTATCACTAAGATTCTCTATTCACATTTTCTATTAATTATTGCTTTCTGATAATATACTGAAAAATTTCCATTGGCTATTGTCTGATCTAAGGTGGTATGACTATGATGACTGCTAGCCAATTAAATACTTCTTAAAAAGAAACTGAGAAACAATGCTACAGATGTTGCCACAAATCATGTTTATTCATATTGCCTTCTGTTTTTGAAAAGAATACTGAAGAACAAAGGAATTTCTTTTAGGTTTTTGCTAATATGTAGGTAAGGAGACCATCTTGCTGGATTCAGCAACTATTTTATTTATTTATTTATTTATTTATTTATTTATTTATTTATTTATTAGATTTCTTAGCGTAATTCACACATAACCTATTTATTTCTGTTTTTGAATTTTAAACCAGCCTTCCTCTCCAACTCTTCTGGAACATATTTTGGAAGATGACACTAATATATATGTTACTAAAAATATCAGTGTCAAGTGAAATGCCTTAGTAAATTAAATATGGCTTCACTCAACATGTCTGTATCCCTACTTCTGTCCTTTAAACCTCAGAGAGAGTGATCTTTTCTCTTTCCTAATTCCAATACCTCTACTTGTATTCTGGATCTCAATTTTGTACAGCACGAGAAAATATTTGCTCTTGTAGTTATATGCTTTCTCCCCAGAAATTCCAATTTTTTTCCTACTCAGCTCCCTAATTTTTCCCTATGTTCAAACTTTCAGTTTTGTTTTTCTACTAACTTTTCTAGCTACTTCTTAAACTTCATTTTGTTCTCTTTCTTATTTTAGAATTACTAGTCTGTAGTTTCTAAATATATGACCTAAGCTACAGCAACATTCTCCTTCCCTTCTTCCAATTCATTGTAATGAAAGAGGAAAGTCAATTTCTGTCTACATGTTTTTCTCTTCCTAGTTCAGGATTGCATCTGCCCACTTTTTTAGTGTTGTCATTGTATCCATTATTACCTCTTTCTTTAATCTTCAACCTTGACCTCTCTACTAGTTTCCTGATGTCAGCATTTAAGCATGCCTAATTCTCTTTCATCTTAGAAACCATGCAGACAAAAATTAAACAAACAGAATCCTTCCTTGAACTCTTGCCTCCCACAAGCTGCTGTATTTATTTTTCCCTTTTCTGTCCCACTGCCAAATTTCTTCGAACTTCCATCTATGTTCAGTTTACCTTTTTTTTTTTAAGAGAGTTTGGGGAGAGGGCCTAAGGGAGAGGGAGAGAGAATCTTAAGCAGGCTCCATGCCCAGTGCAGAACCCAGCATGAGGCTCAATCCCACGACCTTGGGAGCATGACCTGAGTCAAAATCAAGAGTCAGATGCTCAACTGACTCAGCCACACAGGTGCCCCTCACTTTACCATTCCTTACCTTCAATTTATTCTCTAATCTCTGAAACCTGGTTCTTATACCAGACATTTCAGTACAACTGTGCTTTATAAGGTCACTCACATACCTCTTAGTTCCTAAATCCTGTGGGTACCTTTCACATAGTACCTACTAGACCCTTTGGCAGATGCTACACTCTTGAATTTCCCTTCTTGCTAAAATAGTTTGGTAGTTTGGATTTATTGTTAAGACATTTTCGTTTTTCTTTCATTCCCACTGTAGTTAAGCATATGACCACACCCATTGGTGTTGTGCCCAGTCATGTGACTTGCTCTGCCCAGTGGCATAGTAGTGGGTGTGAACTAAGCGGACATTATGCATCTGTAGTTTGGCTTAGTTCTTATACTCTGTTATCTGCTGTGAGAAGCACATATGCTGAGAACTTGCTCGTCCAAGGAGAATGTGGAAACATGTGAGCAGACATGAAGTCAATACAAAGCTGGGAGCCAAGCACACTCACCCTGAAGCATATCTGGCCCAAGCTGTGAACTTGTGATCAAAAAAAAAAAAAAAAAAAAAAAGGAACTTGTTATAATTTTGGAATGTTTGTTTTGCAGAATTATTGGGCAATAGCTGATGGATATAATGCAGTTCCTTGGGATTTCATGGAACCATCTTCTGGTTTTTAAGTCTTAGAAACCTTTGTAACCTTTGTAGTCTTTTCTTTACCTTGCTTTTAAGCTTAAATTTTCTGAGACTTCTGTCCTAAACCCATTGTCTCAGTTTAAATACATTTACTATGAGATATTATTTCCAATGATGGTTTTGATTGCTGTCTATATGCTGATAACTTCAAAGTCATTAATTTCAATTTGACTTATACAGTAGGCACATCTTGTTAAAAATGCATTGTATATTTCCACTTAGTGGTTTCCAGTTTAGTGGTTTAATAAGCACACTAAACTCTATTTCCTGAATGCTGTGCTTTTCTCCACAATGTATTTTAAGTTTATTTATTTGCTTTGAGAGAGAATAACGTGTATCTCTATGTATGTAGAGAGAGAGGTAGAGAGAGAATCCCAAGCTCCATGCTGTCAGCCTGTCAGCACAGAGTCTGATGCAGGGCTTGGTCTCATGAACTGTGAGATCATGATCTGAGCTGAAATCAACAGTTGGATGCATAACTGACTGAGTCAGATGCCCCTCCCCAATCTATTTCATACTGAACCACAGGAAAGAAAAAATTTAAAACAGTTCTGTATTATCAATAGCATTACAAAAATTAGCATGGGAATTAATGATTTATTGCATTTTTGCTTTATGCCTTTAAATGAATTATCTGACTTAATTGTCAAAATGACTCTGTGGATTATATATTATTGTGTCCTCCTTTGCACATGAGAGACCTAGAAATCAAATAATCTATGATTAATCGGTAATAGGGGATGAGCTAGATCAAATGCAAATCTGTATGACCCTAATGCCCCACATTCTACGGACATCCCCAAACCACTAATGCAGAAACAACCTATTTGAATATTCTCCACTCACTAGAAGAGCTCTTTAGAAAATATATACCACCTGAACTTAAATAAGTATTGGCTAATAAGCAAAAAAGAAGATTAAGAAGTATGTCACACATACAAAAATATTGGCTGCTTATTTAAATTATAAATTTATGGAACAAACTCTTCAATCATCTTTTTAATATATATCGTATATATTCAACAATAACCATTACTGCTCCCTAAAAAGAAACTTCCTTGCTATCCTCCAAACAAACCACCCACATTACTGCTTCTGTGTCTTTGTTCATAATATTTGTTATAAATGGTGGTATCCTGTCTCTACATTCATTTGAAGCTTAAGGCTTCTATGAAAGATTCTCAGATTATTTCCAATGACACTAGTCGATTTCTTAAGGACCCATAATATTTATTTTTCTAATTGATCAACTAAGATTCATTGTAAAGTACTTACAAGACACTGATCTTAATCATATGGAAGTTTTCACATTATATGTAAATAGTATCTACCTCACAGAAATGTTCAACTTAGTTGCATTATGCAAGTAAAATATTACTAAAATATAATTCTTCTATGTTACTTCATACTTCCATATTCCAACTTTTTAAGCTGTCTCTTGAACACAAAGATTGTGTGGGCTTCCTATTTTATGTTCATTTCAACTCAACTACATTTCATTGAAGAGTTGTTAAATGAACTGAATCTTTTATTTTCAACCCCATATCATCGCTTTTTCTTCTACCGTTTTCTCAAAAATATCATTGAAGTGACATAGCATCTAGAGAAATATTTCTCTCCCTCAAATCATGAATTCATAAAATTCATGGAAGTCCTTATAGGAATTGATTTATATATTGAGCATAAATTTAACTAAACTTTAAGTTAGCCCAAATCAAAGCTGCAGTCTCAAGAAGCTTATTTGTCCAGGTCTTCATCATATTTGTTTATACGATAGTAAATTAAAGTATGTGGAACCAAAAGTGGAAAAGATTTACTCAGTGATTTCTATTCCTGTATTCTAATAACCTCTTGATTATGTGGCATATTTTTGTAGGCAGATTTTTTTTTTTAATTTATGAAATTGCAGGACACATGTAAATTGTTTAGAACAGTTTCTCACAAAAGAAGCATTTGATAATGGAACTAGTGGGGAAGTCATGCTGTTAATGTTATGTTTTTAAGGTCCTATCATGTCAAAGAAATGTGTCACGAAGGCACAACAGAAGAAAGTTGTTAGTATTTAGGGACAATACTGAGGAGTTATGTATATAATGAAATAAATGAAAAGGTAAATAAAATGTCCAACCAGAAACTCTATGCTTTGTTGCCCTGAGAACCATTGGGAAGTAAAGTTATATGTCTTTTCTGTATTTGGTGCTTTGGTTTAATCTATTATTAAATAGCAGAATCCTACTGCTTTTTTCCCCTGGTATTTTCAAATTATACTCTGCTCTATTTGTCACTGCTAAGAGGAGCTAGATGAGGTCAAGTGACCTCCCTGAGAAGTAATTGGGATTCTTCTGATCACTCCAAGACCTCTTTCTCTCTGACTACCTAAGTGGTAAGAGATTGGATGATTAATTATAGCCTCATTCTCTTCTCTTGTTAGAATTTGGGATACTAACTAAAAGACAAAATCAGGATTGACCACCTATGAATATAAATTTGTGGTCTATTATATAATATTTTGTATTGTAGTTAATATTAAAGTCAATATAAAAATTTAAATTATGTTTCCTTTTTTTAGATTATGTAATAGGTCTTCAAGAACTTTGTTAATTTCAAGAATTAGTTGTTAATTTGAAGCATTAGTAAACCCAGGAAGTTCATGGGTAACATGAAACAGATTTCCTGGAGTGGTAGTATGGGGCATTTCTGGAATTAATAGGTTAGGGAATAGCAATTGTTAAATATCACTCAAAGGGTCCAGTATTACTGAATTATAGCCCCTTCATCCCTCCCTTCCATACATGGTTAAAATGTATTTTAACCATTGATCATTAATGAAGTTATGTTGTCCATCTTTAGTAGAAAGTGAAAGATACAGTAGCATATCAAATTGCTAATGCTTCCTCATTGAGGTGCTCTCATCTCTTGTATATTCTCAGATATAAACGTTGCTGGACAATATTATGTATTATTTGCTTTAAGAAATTATACTTTGAATTAGCTTTCCTACAGATTTTCATTTACTCAATTCTGCACTGATTACCTTATGAGATGTAATAGTTGTCAACAACTCTATTTAATATGAATTCTTTTATGAACACATATATAGGCATTCATCATAGATCAACCAAACTGCAAGATCTTATTACAATGAGCTACAAAGTGAGTATTTCAGGTTAACGTTCTGCAGCTTTTTCAACTTTTAGATTTTATGCTATCCAGCTCCTGGTGATTCAGATTTCTTCAGGACGTGCTGAAATATAATATGACTTTGATATTTTATAAGCATTTTTTGTAGAAAAAGGAAAAATGGGTGAGGAAAGGAATAAGATGAGAATACAGAACATGATAAGTCATGAACTCAATTTTATTTGCCTTAGACATCCTCTAAGCCTATGATTCTCAAGTATGAATATGCATCAAGTATCACTAGAATAGCTTTCTTAAAAACAGATGCTCTCAAAGTTTCTGATTCAGTAGTTTGGAGTGGGGTCTGATAATTTGCATTTTCACAAACTCTCAGATGATGCTAATGTTGCCTTTCTGAGAACTACCCTTTGGGTAGTATTGCTCTAATTAAGTTTAGACCAACCCTTCTTTGTTAACTGATAATACTTACTTTCAGAAAATAATAGCCACACCAAAGGTACTAAATAATGGAAGAAAACAACAAAGCAATTTATTTATTGTATAGGATGATGCTGCATTAGCAGGATTCTTTGCCTTGATTTAACATTACTAACACATTTTTTCCTTACTATCAAAAAATAACACAAGTAATCTCCCAGGGCCTGATTTTATGATTTGTGTTGGAGAAAATACTGACATTCCTTTTACTTTTAAGAAATAAATCTTTCTCATTGCTGCGTAGTATTCCAGTGTGTATATAAACCACACTTTCTTTATCCATTCATCAGTTGATGGACATTTAGGCTCTTTCCATAATTTGGCTATTGTTGAAAGTGCTGCTGTAAACATTGGGGTACAAGTGCCCCTATGCATCAGCACTCCTGTATCCCTTGGGTAAATTCCTAGCAGTGCTATTGCTGGATCATAGGTAGATCTATTTTTAATTTTTGAGGAACCTCCATATTTGTAGCAACGTGGATGGAACTGGAGAGTGTGATGCTAAGTGAAATAAGTCATACAGAGAAAGACACATACCATATGTTTTCACTCTTATGTGGATCCTGAGAAATTTAACAGAAGACCATGGGGGAGGGGAAGGAAAAAAAAAGTTAGAGAGGGAGGGGGCCAAACCATAAAAGACTCTTAAAAACTGAGAACAATCTGAGGGTTGATGGGGGTGGGAGGGAGGGGAGGGTGGGTGATGGGCACTGAGGAGGGCACCTGTTGGGATGAGCACTGAGTGTTGTATGGAAACCAATTTGACAATAAATTTCATATTAATAATAAAAAATGAAATCTGTTAAGATATCAAGTTTTTATTGCAATCAAGTCTGGGGGGAGCACGTAGGACACCCCTGATGCTTTCTCATTAACAAGTAATTTTAAGCTTTTTATAGTATAGCAGTTAGAGAATATGGGGGGGCGATGTAATTTGCCATGACAAATATCTAGTAAATGTAGATATTTACTGAGATGTAGGATTAAATTCCACAGATATTTCTAATAGTTTGAAAGTCAGGATGATAGAATATCTTACAACCTAAGCTAGGTATTAAAATCACCTGGGACCTTAACAATACTGATGCCTGGGCCCCACCATTCAGACATTCAGATTTAATTGTTTGGGGTCCTGTCTTGATAAAGGGAAATGGATAAAGGAGAATGATTAAGGAGAGAAGTGCAGACAAAAAGCCAACTACCATTTCTTGGGACCTACTTTCCATATATTAAGCATTAGATCAGGTATTTTATCAATATTGTCCCTAAACTTCAAATAAACTTAAAAGATAGCTATAAAGTAAAGGCATTTTTAAAAAAATCTAAGCAAAAAGACTTAAATATAGGGATAGAATAACTTTGTTATGCCAAGAGGTTATTTGGTAAGTAAGGGACTGGCCGTTAGAGCCTAGATAGACATGGCTTTAGGGTCCATCTTTCTCCATTTCCTTATAGAGATACTGGATAACTTTCTTTCGTTCTTTCTTCTTTCTTTCTCTCTTGTTTTTTTCACTTCTTACTTCTGTTTCTCATTCTACTACTACTCCTACCTCTACCACTACTGCTTTACTACTGCTACTCTGAAATCTAAACAGCTTGGAAGAAGAGACAAACTGTAACAAATGTTGAAAGGCTAGAATGCAAGGTGATGAGCAATGTTTCCTGTAGAATACAGGCTCAGTGTATATTGCCTATAGAACCTTGCTGTCAGATGTGGATAAATACAACTATCTGGATGTAGGAATTCTGGCTGTATTTCCCAAGCATGTCTGGAACCCATAGGCTTAACCTATGGTAAAAAGTGAAAAGGGCTTCAGAAGTTAGGAAGATGGCCTGGATTCAGAATCTGGCATCAATTATTAGTGTAACCATAGTTGAAAACCAATTGGATCTCTTCACATGGTTATAGGGACAATAAAATTATTGAAGGATATTCACTAGGCTAAAACACTAATAAACTCATTAGACTAAAGCAAAATGAATGTCCAACTATTCCTATAGTATACAACCATACTCTTATTCTATTCATACTATTTTATACATTGGGCTTTCCAACTGAAAAGAAATTCTTGCTTTAAGTTCTGGAGTAAACTCCTTAAGTTTTAAGTAGTAAGATAAATCATTATTTAAATGAGAGAATTTCTGCATATCAACTGGGTGTCGGCATTAGAAAATATAAAATCATCTTCAAATATATTTCATTTCTTTTATGTCAAGTCAGTTCTACTATTTTCTTGAAGGAGTGTTATAACTTCATGAGGAAAATTACTTCACAGCTGTATATAAAAACATGGTTTTGTTTTTCTTGTATTGGTTTAAGCTAAAATCAACATTGCCACCGACACTGGATACAATTGCTCCTTTACGCATGATGCCTAGTGAGTTGGAGGAATCTCTTTTAGTATTTCTCATGCAGAGTAGGGGCCTCTTATAAAAGAATTGTGCCTATGAATTATTGCAAAAATAGATTTATCATAATTAGGTGTGTATTCATTCTTTAATCAGCTTTAAAGCTACTAAGGTAAATGGGGTTTCTTTGGGAATCAGTTACATACCTTGTCTTTCAAGAGAAAGATTCCAGATTTTTAATTGATTGACTTATAAATGCAATAGATTAAGTTTTAATTTTTCTCAGTTTTTAATTTATGCTTTCATGTGACATGGGGCCTTTATAATATTTCTTTTATCCCACCTGATGGATATCTGTTTTTAGTGCAATGTGCATTTTCATTCGAAACCAAGAACATGCTGGGTGGTTTTAAAGATACTTTTGAAGGTTATGAAAGTTTTTTAATGCCTTGTCTAATGAGTAACCCAGGTGGCTTCCAGTCAACACCAAGACTTCAGTGAATTTAGTCATGTCTGTCGAGTCCATTAGTCTGTTTCTGTTCCACTGGGCAAAAAAGAGCCCTCTGGGGCAATGGTAGAAGTGCTCTAAGGCCCAACATGCTGGAGCAGCGAAATTGAGTAGATTATGCATGTGGCACTATAAGACAGAGATTATTCCCTTTTTATGGATGAAGAAACTGAGGCCGAGTGAAGTTATGTATTTACAGTTCTGTTACATATTTAGAGTTCTTAGTTCTGATGGACTTTGTAGATATCCTCTAAGGTTTTCACAGATTCTACTGTTTATCTTTATTTGAACAGACTTGTATTCAGCATTTCTGGGTCCTGGCTGTCTATCGATGAAAATTTTGGATTTCTTTCCATCAAAGCATATTTCCAAAGTGACCTTAGGTGCATAGCCTCATTTAATTTTATTTCCCTTCACCTTGGGTGGTATGGGGTGTTAAATCTTTTAAGGGAAGCCATTGGAGTTCTTTCCTGTCTGATCACCTGCATATTATCAAAGTTTGAACCTTTTTAAACACTGGACAATTAAAGTTAATTGTATAGTCATGTGTGCCTTGAGGACAGAAGTGTTATTCGGTTGGAAATAATGTGCTCAAGATGGAAAAATTAACAGTTGCTGATTCATCGTATGGAATAATGCACATTTATAGATTTTTTAATATTAGAGCACCTAAATCAGGAATATGTTACTGTCACCTTAACAACGTGTTACAGAACACAATGGAATGATGAAGTATTAGTCACTTTGATTTAAAATTGAGGATAGTTATGTTTTCAAAGCACAATATTCAGGGAACCTTTCCATATAGGCCTTTTTAATTATCACAAAAATTTTTTACCTCAGAAACTTGCTATATAATTTCTAAGCTATTTTATAGGCAGCTTCTAAATAGTATCACTCTTAACCTGATCATCTGGAATGTAGGACAGAGTAACTAAATATAATAGTTGAAAGAAAGGAAGTATAGTGGCTTTTATTGAAAAAAGCATTAAACCTTGAATCAGGACCAGAACCTAGATTATATTTCATGTGAAATTGTGGAACTCACCTTATCTCCTTGTGCTATGTGATCAATAAAATAAATCATTCTTATTTGCTTAATGTACTCTACCATGGTTAAGAGGAAGTACATAATATGCTTGCTACATAAACTGCTAGGGCTCTTAGACAACAAAGTAAGTAGTTATTAAGTATTTACCATATGTCAATACCATGCTGAAGTTAAAAGAGTAGAATATTGTCAAAAGATCTACCTTGCTGATCTAAGATTTTGACATTCAACAGTGTGCCTTTAAAAAAAAATCAAATCTGCTTATGAATCTATTCTCTGTATTTTTCATTAAAATTTGTCTCTGAAGTATGTTAGAGTCAAAAAGGTAAGTATAGAAGCTCATGTTTGTTCACAGTTATTTGGACTTTTTTTTTTTTTTTTAATTTTTTTTTTTTTTCAACGTTTATTTATTTTTGGGACAGAGAGAGACAGAGCATGAACGGGCGAGGGGCAGAGAGAGAGGGAGACACAGAATCGGAAACAGGCTCCAGGCTCTGAGCCATCAGCCCAGAGCCCGACACGGGGCTCGAACTCACAGACCGTGAGATCGTGACCTGGTTGAAGTCGGACGCTTAACCGGCTGCGCCACCCAGGCACCCCTATTTGGACTTTTTAAGTTCTGGATTTGTTCATTGACTTTCAAAGGTTTAGTTCAGAGTCTGATTGTTTTGTTGCCAAACACTATAGACAGATCTCCATCTAAGAAATAGTTACCCATCTCAGAGGGTGTGTGTGTGTTTGGGTATACATGGGAGTAGAGAAGTATAAAAAATGACTAGAAATGCAGGCAAAGAGCATTCACTTTATGTAGCAATTTGTTTTGTGTTTTTGAAAATTGAGTTTTATTTGAAATGCAAAGGTAATATGGTGCCAGATAATTGAATCCTGTTATAAATCTCCAAAAAAAATGAACTATACCCAAAATAGTTTTTTGGTGTAATTCAACATTTTTGAACAAATAGCATTTAGTTTATGTTGCAATTTGTTTTGTGGTTTTGAAAATTGAGTTTTATTTGAAATGCAAAGGTAATATGGTATCAGATAATTGAATCCTGTTATAAATCTCCCCAAAATGAACTATAATCAAATAGTTTTTTTGGTATAATTCAACATTTTGAACATAATGTTGTCAGACTATTTAAAGTGAAACCCAGCTATGGTTGTGTAAAATATAAAGTGAGGAAAATGCATTTTTTTTTCCCTTTGAGAGAATAGTTAACTTTACTAGTTCATCCTGTCTCTCCTCTTTCTAAACCCCGAACATCACAACTCATACAGATGTCCTCATTTATCAGAGTTATTTTTCAGACAATGATGCTCATGTAAAGGATGTGATATTTTGTATCTCAGTCCTTCTTCATAATGATCCCAAGTGCTCAGGTTGTCACCTTTCCTCTAACATTCTGCCCCAAAAGTCAGTAAAGTAAGCTATGTGAATGATGGCTGTAAAAGCACTCAAGACCAGCTCCTATTTTCTCTTTTATGCTGGATCTTTTGTCTACATTTTAAAATTCTTTGTTATGTAAAGGACTCTAAAAATATCAAAAAAATATAATTTTATTGGTACAGAGGAATGCCCATTTGACTTTGACACTCAATCTCAAGGCTTAATATATATATTTTTAATGTTTGTTCATTTTTGAGAGAGAGACACAGAGCGTGAGCAGGCGAGGGGCAGAGAGAGAGAGACAGACAGACAGACAGACAGATTCAGAAGCAGGCTCCAGGCTCTGAGCTGTCAGCACAGAGCCTGATGTGGGGCTCAAACTCAAACTGTGAGATTATGACCTGAACTGAAGTCAGACACTTAACTGACTGAGCCATCCAGGAGCCCTATATGTTGTTTTTTAATTTGTTGTCAAGGGATGCTGTTTGGTAAATTGGGTGATATCACACGAATCCAAGCTGTGGTGAATGACAGACTTCTCCATTAACTAACAAGTACCTCATGGTGGAGCTACCCAGGGTGCAAAGGATCTACTAGTCACCATTTACTTTCTTATAATTCTGGAATTCAAAAAAGCTCTAAACATGCAGTCTTTGTGACTCACTTGGTGACAAAACCTCATCTTGACTTGAATTGATAGAAAAACCTACTCTGAACTGGTTTGAGGCCTTTTATACCTTACTCATTGTTTTCTGGTGTGAATATTCAGTTTTTCCTAAAGAAGTATTGATGTTTTACATTACATATTGTGATTCTAGACAGGTATATGCTCTTCCAAAATTCCAAAAATTCCAAAATATATCTTAAATCAAAACATATTTGATGCCATACATTTTGGGAAAGGGATTATAGGTCTCTATTTGATATTGTCCTCACCCTCAAACAGCTTGTAGTTTATTGAGCTGTGTGATTGGAAACACTGCCCTCAAATAGGCAACACATAGTTACTTAAAGTCTATTTAATGATATACACACATATATGTGTATACTTATAAAACTACGTAACATAATTTATAATATATAATTTATCTAGTGTCAATTTGCAGTATAGGACAAAAGTAGTATTAGTTTTGAATAAGTCTAGTGATGTAATAGGTTTCAGAGAGAAGTAGAACTTTTTTCTTAACCATCTTTGAATTTGTTTTTTAATAAAAATAAAGCACAGTCAACAAGGAAACCTCTGTACTCTGAAGGTAAAAACAAATAAGGGAGTCAGCTCAGGTCATGATCTCACAGTTTGTGAGTTTGAGCCCTGCATTGGGCTCTGTGCTGACAGTGCAGGGCCTGTTGGGGATTGACTCTCTCTTTCTCTTCCCCCCTTTCCGTTCCCTCTCTGTTTGTCTCTCTCTCAAAATAAATAAATAAAATTAAAAAAAAAATTATCCAGGAATTCACAAAAAACTACAAGCTAGAAAAATCTGTAAGATACCCAAATAACAAAAGACAAGTGACAGGTAACCAAGCTAGCCTTAAAATTCCCCTCATCTTGACTAACTTTAGACAGGCTTCTTCTTGACTCTGGTCTCCTGATCTTCCTTTTCTTGAAGGATTTACTTTAGAAACTTGGAATTGCAATTTTTTTTTTCTCTGCTCCTATGAAATGTATATTCATTCTTCAGCCTCTAGCCAATTTTACAATCTAGATCTTTTTCAAGGACCGGGAGCCATCATTTGAAATGTAATCATCAAGAAAGATAATGCCCTTAACTCCCAGTTTCTATGGGAGTATAGAAACTTAAATTTGCAACAATTAGCATACTTAGATGGCCTGATCACACTGGGTGCTCCCAGCCAGTGTCTATCAGTAGTTTTCCACTAGCTCACCAACTCTGTCCCCTCCCCCAAACCTCTTCCACTGTTGTTTCAGTGTAGTTGAGTTCAATCTCTTTTGCTTACTGCATTAGTCTTGAATAAAGTCTTCCTTGCTTGTTTAAATCTGTCTAGTGCTATTTCACTTTTTCCAATTGAGGCCAGATTCTTGAGATTCAACAAACGTTTAGTAGGCATTCAATAACAATGTTTTTTTAAGAAGACCAGAACAGAGAAGCAATCCTTTAAGACAATGGAAGAAAATTTCATGAATTAAAGACAATCATGACTCAGCAAATTAAAATGGCTAAAGTATAGGAATAACTAATGAAAAGAAATGGTAAAATATCTTACATTACAAGGACAATAAAAAATCGTTATGACAACAGTAAGGGGGAAGAAGGTGGCAAACAGAAAAAAATAAGTTTGAATAACTTCTGAATTAGAACATCAGCAATTATTCTTTATTATTATTGATGTGATTATATAGTAATAAAAATGTCAAAATATTTTGGAAAGTAAACCTACTACAATTCAATAATTACACTGTAGATTTGTAATATTATTAGATATGCGGAAACTTGGTAAATGAATTTTACCGAGACAATAGACACTGTTACTTTTGGATTAATGATACCAAGGAAAGATATAAAATGTGCTGAAATTTTAAAAAGTCTCTGTTGGAATAAAAATATAATTTTTATCTTCAAAACCACTCGATAAGTAATAAAGAAAAATAAGCCAAAATAGCCACACAAATAAAAAAAATTCTAACAGTAAAAAAGAGACTAAGGAAACATTTAAAGGAAAACCTGTGATGTATCATAGTTAATGTGAATGGCTAATTGCATCTCTGCAAAGACTAAGTTTCAAAGACAGGAAAGAAAAGAAAAAACAAAGACTCTAAGACTGGGGCAAAAAATACAAATCTAATATATGCTATTTCTAAAAGAGAAGTTTAAAAGTCATATACAATGACATAAAGGTTTAAATAATTGGAAAATGTCTGAAAATACAATAACAAATGAAAAGCAAAGTAGCAGTATTGAAATATTTGAAAGAATTCAAAGCAAAGAGCATAAAATGAATATAGAGGGTTGATTTTATTGATAACAAGAAAATTTACATTACAGGTAAAAGACAGATGTCTACCTGAATGAGTCAGAAGACACACATGAAAGTTTAAAAATATAAAAAGTGCAATAAATACAAGTAAAGTCAAATCATAGGTAACTGTGAACATCCTGAATTTAAGTGATATAACCAGAAAAGTTAACTTTATATCAAACTTGGTAACTTAGAGAAAAAAATGTCTCTTATTTCCAAATGTCTATGAATATAAACATAATCCTTTTTATATTAGGCTATAGAGAAATGATTTAAAAATTATAAGAAGCAAAAATTATACATGCCGTATACTTATACTATAATAAGACAAGGTGTTTATTTTTAAAAATGACATAAAAATACTCACTGAATCAGATAGAATTTTGTAGAAGAAAATGATTGCTTGATAGTGTATGAACTAGAAAAATCTATAAGAAACTGAGGGAATCAGATTAGAATGGGGGTGGGGAGGATTGAAATCTACCCTCAGTCACTGCCAATAGAAACTATGGAGTATGACTCCATAGAAGTATCCCACCTTCAGGCAAGAGAAGTTGGGCTTTTGTACTGCCTTATCCTAAACAGCTCTTGTTCGTCCAGGACGGTATTGGAGGACATGTAGACTGATTGATAAAGGAGATCTGAGGGTAAGGACAGACAACATCTACTATAGCCACACTTTTAGTTAGGATGAATTTGGGCTGCAAGAAAGAGAAAATCTGGTGAAAGTTGGCTTAAAAGAAAGCAAAGGCTTTATTTTTCTCTTGAAACAATATGTCTAGAGGTGGGCAGTTTAGACCTATGCACCAAACTCCAGTATATCCTTAACTATCTCTGCTCTTTTCTCCTTCCTGCTGCAGGATCTTAGTGTGCAGTTTCTTCTCATATTCAAGATATCTGCTAAATTCTTGGGCAAAAACCACATTTTAGGCTGGAACAAGGAGAAAGGAAGTGGACTAAAGGCCTAAAGGGACAAGCCAACCAGTATAGTTAACTCTATTTAAAACAAAACAAAACAAAACAAAAAACAAAACAAAACAATATGGGGAAAAAACCCCAAAACAACAAAAAACTCTTACAGAGCTTTCCCAATAATACTACCAAGAGACTTCTGTTAATACCCTCATGGGTTAAAACTAGACCACACATTCACCCCTAGTTGCAATGAGTTGTTGAGAATTTTAGCTGTCCATCTTCCATAGGAAAAGAGATCAGATGAGAAGGGAGATTTGGGTTGACTCTAAATACCCACAATATTTGCCAAACAAAAATTTTACCTTTGAGATAAATGACTCTCTTAATTAACTTAGGAAAATAGAGATTCAATTCTACAATTACATCATGCCTTACAAAATAAAAGAGAGAGAAGTACATATAAACTATACAAATTATGTAATAGGTCTAAGATATACTCAGAATACAATTATTTTACATAGTAAGGACTGAAAATAAGTGAACTAAGTATTACACTAAACAAGAAATAGAAACAGAATAGGAAAATATGCTTAAGGAAAATAAATCACCCAAAGTAAAAACTGACCTTCAAAAAATTAGACAGAAAAGGGAAACATACCATTGTTAATTTAATCCAAAATTTGTTCTTTGACCAGGTCAGTAAAATAGACCAACCCATGGCAACACTTAACTGGAAACAAAAGAGAAGTTCCCTATATTATATCAGGAATGATGGAGGATATGGGCGTCTGGGTGGCTCAGGCAGTATTTCCACTGGGTCATGATCCCAGACTCCTGGGATTGAGCCCCTCTTGGCTGTATTTCCCAAGCATGGCTGGATCCAGACCCTCATAGGGCTCTGCAGTCCGCATGGAGTCTGCTTAAGATTCTCTCTCTCTCCCTCTGTTCTTCCCTTGCTTGTGTGTGCATGTGGGGAAAAGAAGAAGAAGAAGAAGAAGAAGAAGGAGGAGGAGGAGGAGGAGGAGGAGGAGGAGGAGGAGGAGGAGGAGGAGGAGGAGGAGGAGGAGGAGGAAATGAATGATTGAGGGGATATAACAACATATTTTGGTTGGGTGTTTTTCCCCTTAAGACTAAAGAATGATACCATGACAATTCTATGTTAAGAAAAGGCAAAAATGTGGCTAAAATAAATGGGTGTTTTTTTGTTAAATAAATAAGTAAGTAAATAAATAACCAAAATTTACTCAATAGATAATAGTATGCCATAGGGGGGAATGGATAAGCTAGTCATTCAGTTTCAGAGTAACATAAATCAAATGGTAATGGAACCAACAACTGAGTAAAATACTCAGCACCATTTAGAATTACATTGCAAGATAAAAAAAAGTACATATCTTAGATATTTTGCTTACAGGGAGTTTTTCTTGAGTGGAGCATGAGAGGTGTGTATAAAGATTTATGTGACTGGATAGGCAATGTTGCACTATCTGTTAGCATTACTTATAGAAAAATATGGAACATTATTTATGCCACTAGAGCATTGTGGTCCATATACACAGTGAAATATATTAGAGTGAGCTGTATGACATTGTTACAATTGACCATTTTAAGTCTACAAAACAGTGATTTCACATGTTCCAACACATACATACCCCAGTATTTTAACCATGGCTCTGTCTCAGTGAAGGGAATGTTAATGATTTTAATTGTCTAATTCCAATAAGTAAACAGAATGAGCACATGCCATGAATGTATTACTTTCCACCAAACTATGTGCTCTTGGGGAGCATGCATTTGGTTTAGGTAATCGTTATATTCCTGCTACAGAGGGACTTCGGCAAATATTTGTTGAATCAATGATTGAAAACATATTTATAGTATAAAATAGAAAATTTTAAATTGCAAATGAGGGGAGCTAGGGAAATTGCTCATTAAATTATTTGCCTTATGTGGAAGGGTTAAAAAAATTGTAAGTCTATCATGGTCAATTTAGGCAATTATTTTTCCTTCATGGATTTAGTATGTGTAGTATCTGATAAGATCTCATTATGAGATGTTATGTCACCTTTATGGTTATCTTTGAAAGTAACCAATTAAATTTTATGGGTATAACCTGATGTGGGAAATAATGAAAACATCAATGATAAATGCAGTAATACAATCTCAAGAGGAAAGCTTCTGTCCCAATGTGCAGAATCGAATGGTAACAGAGTATTTTATTTGTTATACTGATATATGAAATTGTATCAAATACACTTTACTGATTCATTATACTTATTCTCAAACTTCAAAAATGGAGTCCTGAAAGATGTCACAGTTTTGTAGACCAGGCTCATGGTCTACCAGGAAAACTGCATTTCAGCATTGTAGTTGAGTTATTTTCTTCTCTACTATAAAAGGGGACACAGGAAACCATTGACTGTACTGGTCTTTATTGAAAAGAAGATTGAAATCCACATTTGCTCAGAAATCCTATTAGTGCCTCTATTGAGGAAAAGGCAGTGAAAAGCACTGAAGTGTTTGTTACTGATTTGCCTACATTTTTTTTTGTCTAAATATTTGGAAAAATTGACAAGAGTTAATTCCATAGGAATCCTTTCTTTCAAATGATTTTACTGATGTAAAACTAATTCTGTAACATTCTTTGATAGTTCTTTTAAATATCAAAATGCTAATTTTTGCCTTTATGATATTAAAAAAATGAGGCAAGCATTTTATATCATTCTCTGCCCTTACCAAGTTGGCATATATTTTAATTAGATAGATTTAATTAGATTTTATTTATACTAGGAAATTCTTCTAGTCATGGATGTGGTAACTCATAGAGACTGGGGATCTTTGCATTCTGTTTATAAAAGAGATGTAGTTCCTGTGTATGAACTTGGGCTTTGAGTGGAGACAGGGAGACCAAGATGGGTATTTATGAATATTATAAGTGAATGAATTAGGTCATAGTATTTTGTGGCTGATATCATACTTGATTTGCAGTATTTGAAGTACAAAATACAGTGTCTTTGAAATTCAATGTTGCCTGGAAACAAAGCTTATAAACTCCAACCAGGCTCCATTTATTTTCCAGTATTATTTTCTCTTGGTCATGAAAAAAAAAAAAAACAACAGCTTAAAAATGAAAGCTAAAATATACCTTCAAAACTAGGATACCTTAGATGCCATAAAACTTAGATTCCTCCCCCCCCCCAAGAAATTGATATATATTTAGTGGCAAAATTTGGCAGCAAAACATAAGGTTTGCATTTTCCTATCATGCTATCATTTTCAAAAGTGTTCAGATAAGGAGATCTTCACACCCCCCCCCCCAGAGGTAGATATGCAAGAGATTTTTATCACCCTGAGACAAAGAAAGATAATAAGCTTAAAAAGCAGCATGAATGACTTAGGTTGACTGTGAGGAAGTCTTTATCCCTAATAGTATTTGTTCAGTTTTGAACTAGGAAGAGATTGCAGAATATTTTCATCTGATCACAAAGTATAGAATACCTTTTAAATATTTTATATTTAATAAAGATACATTTTCTTCTTTGTCCTGCCTTTTTGCATTCACTCTTAGTACCACACAGTTCCATTAAATTTGGAAGGTTTTTACCTGAAAAATGGAGCATAATCTCTTAGTTGATCTCTGTGTTTATCAAGAGCACTGATGATTGATTTGATTACAGCTCTAGCAGTTAGAGGTCTGTTCATTTTATGATCAAGAAGCTTGAAAAACACTTCTTTAAAATGAATGCTTCTTTTATAGTTGGTGATTCTTTCAGTGCACACCAGGGTCCCTCTTGCCTGGGCTTTCCCTGCAACCCTCCTTGTGACATTTCCATTAAACTGTAAACAATTAGTGTTGACTGATTAACATCTTACTTTAAGAGTTCTGCTAAAAGCCATATTCATGAATCAAAGTCAATGTGTACCACTGGTAATTAACTTGACAAAATTCAGCTTTCCAGGCTAATCATCTTCTGGCTGCTTTATGTAATGGCTGTCAATTCAGATCTACAAAACAATTGGAGTCCACTAAACGGGAGGGGGAGGCATAAGAACTAGTGATTAGGCCATGTTCTCTAGCTGGGAACATATTCTCATTAGAATTCTGAAGTATAATGGGAAAACAGAAACATTAAAACATGTTGACTTGAGATTCCCACATTTATAATTATATAAAAGTAGCCCAAATAAGATCAAACAGATGGTTAGGGGTAAATGATGAAATTCAGTGGAATAAATATGCTAGGATTTGCCACGTAAGTTTCCGAGCAAGACCCCAAAGAGGCAGTAGGTGACCTGCAGCACTGCAGGGCATTGTGGTTAAGAAGGCTGCTTCTGCAGTGAGACATGTTCAAAGGCTGGCCTGTTCTAGTTGTGTGATTTTGGAACTACTAAACTTGATTCTACCCATATTTTCTCATTAGAAAAGTAGAAAAAAAATAATTTTACATACTTCATATGTTTGTTTTCAGGATTAAAGCAAATGATGACCTTAGCCCATTGCCTGGCATTTAGTAGATGTTAAATAATTATCACATATTACCATTCTATTATCAATTATGATCTATCACTATGGGAAAAGTCAAGTACACAAATTATCATATAATCATGTAATAAGCATGTCAAGAAATATACAAATGAATTGCCCTTAGGTTTCAGAAAAAGAAAACCAGCATGTACAAGACCTTGAAGGAGGAAAAATTGATTTTGAAAATGTTTTTTAAAAGACAGGTTTAATTTATCAACTCAGGTGAGAATAAGTATTTCAGTTAAAGAGTATGAGGAAATCATGTAGCAGTGAAAGCATGAAGCATAATTGAGGAACAGGAAAGAGCAATCATTTTAATAGGTCATAAAATTTTATTATAAAGCAAAAGAAGATTATACCTCAAAGAAAGGCTGGATAAATATTGTAGGTTGACTATATATTTTTTAATGTTTATTTTTGAGAGAGCAAGAGACAGTGTGTGAATGTGGAAGGGGCAGAGACAGACACACACACACACACACAAACACACAATCGGAAGCAGGCTCCAGGCTCTGAGCTGTCAGCACAGAGCCTGACACAGGGCTCGGACCCATGAACCGTGAGCTCATGGCCTAAGCCAAAGTCAGTAGCTTAACTAACTGAGCCACCCAGATGCCCCGTAGGTTGACTATAATTAAATCACCAAGAAATCCTTGAAAGTTTCAAAGGATATTTTATTTACTTTTTGCAGGCTAACATACTACACCATTGGGGAGTCCAACAGAACCTGAACTAAACATTTCTATAAAATCAGAGTTAACATCTAGTTAATAATTAAAGCCATTTATAAACTTTTAGAGATTAAAACTGATAGCTTTTATGGAAGTCAATTTAGAACTATTTTTAAGAAGTTGCAAGCATCTTAAAAATATATAACATGCTTAAAAATGCACATTTGTTTGATACAAAGAAAACAAAGTTAAGAAGAAAAAAGTAGAATATTCTAAATATTGTTAAAATCTATCTTTGTTTAGCTAAGCCAAGGGTCTCACTCCCACAGAAGAATCACCTATGGAGTTTGTCAGCTTACACGGGTTTTGGACTGACCCTTGAAGGGGGACTGATTCCATTAGTAGAATGCTGCTTAAGGCATCAATAATTTTCAAATACGTAAGTGAATTCCAGTTGTGAGAAGGGGGAGTACAGACCTTTCTTTCCCTTTCTCTAGTCTGTAATCACTGAAAGAAGAATAGCAAAAAAAAAAAAAAAAAAAAAAAAAAAGTATAAATCATGTTTTGACAAAACTAGGCATATCTGTACTCTTGAATCATAGTTTAAGATGAAGCATTGTCAAACGCAATAAATATCGATCCAGGATACATGAAAATACTGTCAGAAGACATATGCAGTTACATTGTCTCAGACACAGCCAGCTAAACACATTGTTCAGACCGTGTGAAAGAAAAGGCAACAATCTTTGGTTTGAGCCAAGGGAAACAACATGTTTGAACAATTTGTGTAAGTTTTGAAGACCTTCAAAGGCAATGCCATTAAGTATTTAAGATCACATAATATGTAACAGTATAGTTTGAAATGTTTAAGAATAATAAAAGAACAAATTAAGGATATTTCTATACCTCAAGAAGTAAGATTATCATTCAAATTGCTTATTGCATGAGATATATTAAAAATTGAGTCACTGTTGATCTAAAATTCAGTTTTAACAAGCAATCCTGAATTTTATGTGGCATTCCCACTGCAGAGGAGATCTAGAGAGGTAAACAGAGACTCCAATCACATCTGTAATGTTTGATTTCATTAATGAAAAATCTGAAGCAAATATAGTCAAATGCTAGAATTTGACAGAGGTAGGTGTTTAGTACAGGGCTATGCATTTTATAAGCCTATTTACTAATGTAAAAATAATTTTAAAGAAAACACAATGGATGAATAGACCTCATTGGTAGTAACACAAAGTAAAAGCTATCTTGATGTAAACTTATCAATAAATCTGAGATACACTGAATAACACATACTATACTGTTTCAGGTTAGGAAGGAAGATACGCATAGAAAGACATGCTGTATTTTATTTTGGATAGAAAGACTTAATGTAAAGAAACATGCTTTTCTTGTTATTAAATAAACTTAATCAATTTCCTTAAAAACTCAGTATAATTTTTGGTGAACTAGACAACATAATGGATTCTGAAGTTCATAAAGATAAATAAATTTGCAAGAACTGCCAGATAAATCTGAGAATGATGATCAATAAAGGGAATAACACAATCTTGTAATAAAATATATTATGAATAAATCTACGGTTTTTAAAATGAGTGGTATGTAAAAATATCATAATTACATTTGAGCTGAGGTTCTGTCCTAACATATTGGATGGCCATAGAAGTAAAATTGTGACCATCATTGCATAATGTGGATTTAAAAAAAAAATTTTTTTTCAACGTTTTTTTAAATTTATTTTTGGGACAGAGAGAGACAGAGCGTGAACGGGGGAGGGGCAGAGAGAGAGGGAGACACAGAATCGGAAACAGGCTCCAGGCTCCGAGCCATCAGCCCAGAGCCTGACGCGGGGCTCGAACTCACGGACCGCGAGATGGTGACCTGGCTGAAGTCGGACGCTTAACCGACCGCGCTACCCAGGCGACCCGCATAATGTGGATTTGCCCACAATTTACTTTTGAGTCTTCACTGCCTTCCCTTTCTTTCTGCCCGAGTTCAGTTCTCCATCACCTTTCATCAGGAAATTGTAATAGCTCTTCACTTTCTCTTCATACTTGCAGTATTTTTCAAGTCTTTCCTCCCACCTCAAACGATCGATGGCAAATACACATAATGTGTTAGCTTCCTTACATAAAATGGTTCAATGCCTCTTCACTGCATACTAGACAAATGTTAATCACATTAGCAAGGTATGAAGGACACTCTAGGGCTCAGCCCTGCCTCCCTCTTCAGCCCTGTTTTAGCACTCAAATAACTGAAAGTTTTTCCCCATCCCTTCCGACACACCAGGCCATTTCTCACTGCCTGGAGTTTCCTTTCAACTTACTTCACCTGGCCAGTTTTTATTCGTCCCCAAAAATAAATTCATCCACCATATCTGCACCTTTCCAGTGGGATGGACTAAGTGTACCTCCTCTGGATATCTCCCAGTAAGTGTGAATTTTATAGCTCACAAGTGAATCTCCTGAGTGAATCCTGCAAGTTTAAAATTATATACCAGTCTTTTCCACTACTCAGTGTACTCCTGGAGACAAAATTTTGTTATCTTTTTTCACTTAGTTCCCAATAGAGTGTATACATAATCAGTGATTAATAAACATTAAAGTGACTTGTTGAATGTGAGTTGCAGCCCTTTCAGTAAAATATCACACACATAGTCAGGCAAATGATCTCTCATACCAATAAGCAGGAAAAAAAGCACACTAAAATTCCTAGAATAGGAAGGTGAACGGTAATATTTCTAGTTTTTTGGGCTATATCTTTACATCTGCTTGTTTCCTTCACTTTAAATCAGCTTCAATAATTTTGAATTTTGACTTGACTTAAACTTATAAATTATAATCCACATTTTTTCAAATTTCCAAGTGTGGTTCAAAAAAGCCTCTAATGAACAAGGTTTCCTCTTTTATTATGGTCCATCGTTATTTTTCCCTTTTATGTTCTATAAAATATCATATACTTTACCACAAAAGATATAAGAAAGATAAACTAAAATGATGAATTTAATTAGAAATAATCTGACCATTTAGCTTTAATTAAAGCCTATTGAACAATCCCCTCAATGAGATATACTAAATTTGATCCCTTTATTGTTTAAATTTCATTTCAAATGACATATATTGATCACCTATTTGTACCAAATATTATAAATATCAACGGAATACTTGAAATAATCAGTGCATTTACATACTATTTTTATTTGACAGATGAGGAAATGTCACACTGAGTGATAAAATAAATTGTTCAATATAATGAATGATAAATGTCAACCCACAGAGAAGCAAAGAAGTAGACTAATTGATTTTACTTCAGACTTATGTTCCTTGATTACAAGTATGATCTTGTTTTTGCTTACCTTGTATGTTAGATGTTTATAAATAACTTTTATTAGATTAATGGAATTTTAATGGAAAGATTGAAAATTCTACCAGTGAATTTATAATATCATTACTAATTCGTTACATTTAAACTTATTATGTATTTTTAATTTGCTTTGAGAGACTGAATTTCTTTTTTTTTTCCTTTTACCCAAAAGGGAAAAAATCTAGATTTATAAACTTTCCAAGTGTTTTACATATACTCTCAAAATATCAAGCAAAAGTACTTCTACTTACAACAGGACTTTCTCTCAAGTTAGACAAACTGGCCCAATAATATCACATTACAGTGGGAGTTTGCCCTGAAATGTTTAGAATATAACCCATGTAACCTAGCCACAACTGGAGGGAGCCAATAATGTTCTCCTACTGTTTGAAGATAAAAAGAACTTGAGGGAAGTTTCATTTATCCTGCTCTTTCACTGTGCAGCAAGGTGACTGCCAAGTTGAGTTTTACAATAGCTGAAATGGGCTAAAACTGAAAGCATTTAGTAGAGTGGTATTTCACCATAATAGCTCCATCGGTCAATAGCTGAACCAAGAGTTTACACAAAGAGGGATAGAGGACAAATGCTTTGTTTTTGTGGCAGAGAATTCTATCCAAATCGAATTGCATTTGATTATTTAATATTTCAGAAATGGCAACATTTTCAAGGGAGTAAAATTTGTCTTTGCTGCTTTTGAACTCTTCCATCATTTCATTTTTTAAAATTTTTTTAGTGCTTATTTATTATTGACAGAGAGAGAGAGCAAGCGAGCATGAGTGGGGGAGGGGCAGAGAGAGAGGGAGACACAGAATCTGAAGCAGGTTCCAGGCTCTGAGCTGTCAGCACAGAGCCTGACGTGGGGTCGAACTCACAGACAGCGAGATCATGACCTGAGCCCAAGTCAGGCGCTCAACCGACTGAGCCACCCGGGTGCCCCTTGAACTCTTCCATCCTTTCTATATCTCACTCTCTTTCATGTCCTTTGCCTTCTATCCCTAGAGGCCTTTCAGGCTCTTGTATTAGTTCTCTTATAAGTGCCCTTGATCTTGAATTATCTGATATATAAGAATTACCCTTTCCATGAATATCTGTTTTGTAATATGGTGCTCTGAAAAATTTCCACATTCACCATATATTATCAACTGTGTGCTAGGCACCGAGCTAAGCATTAGCATATTGTAGATATGCAACTAGTATATTTGGATGAAAAAGTGATATGATTTCCTGCTCTGAAGGAAATTATCATTTGGGAAGGAGGATAGATTAACCAACAATTAAATTCTGTTAATTTACAGTAGAGAATGTGTTAGATATATGAATACAGCATTATGGAGATCTGGAGAAGAGAACAAGGTAACTCTGCAGCCTGGTGACAGGAGGAGAGGTTTCATTAAAGAGGAAAGCTTTGAGTCTGGCTGTAAAGGATTTTTGAGGGGAGGGGATTGGGACAGTTTTCTAAGTAGCTGAGGTTTGCACATAGTGATGGGGGTTGAGAAGGGATCACCACGACCTGAGTTCATTCTGATCAGTTTCTGCAGGAATACATGATGTAGGGTAAGGGAGTATCAGAAGATAAGCTTGGACAAGTACACTTGCTGTAGACTTGCAAGAACTTTCTTTGAGACACTAATACGTTTGAATTGCTATGTGGGCGATGGGAGACAAAACAATATTTGAAAAAAAATAATTAGGAGTGACATAGACACAGGAGATTGTTGGAATAGTGAAAGATGCCAACTCTGCCACTTACAAGCTGTGTTATCCCATTACTTACCTTTTATGCATCAGTTTTGTCTGTAAAACGGTGTTAATGTAAATAATCGGCATAAAGATTAAATGAGGTAATATTGACTGAGTTTTTGAAAGGAGTGTTTGGAAAACAAATATAAGAACACCAGAGATGAATGTATGGATAAAGAGAGAGTTGAGAAGATATGTCAGCTTCAGGAGACTTCCAGAGTGGAAGAACTGGTAATCGGTGACTTGCTATTCATGACGGGAGAGGTAGAGAAAGTAGTGAAGTTACCTATTAAGGTTTCCAACTTGAGAAATAGGCATGGTAACATGAAACCCTGTACAGGAGGCCAGAGGTGATAAAGGAAACTCCTGTTAACATTTTTGTACAAAATCCTTTCAAGAAAATGTACATTCAGTTCCTGTTAGAAAACACAGGGCGGGAACTTAGAGGTAGTAGGTAGGAGAGAGAGACTTGGAAGTTAGTGGAATAAAAGTGGTTGTTAAAACCATTGAGGGTGAATGTAGGAAGTAAGAAATGGAAAGAATCTCTTTCCCCAGTTTTTCAGGATGGACAGAGAAGAAATCTCTAAAGATAGATTCATAGATATACTGGGAAGGGGGCTGTTTGGGTACAAAGACTCCTTCATGGAGGCATGACATATATATACTACTAGTGAGATGTATTCGAAAAATAAAATCACTTTCTTAGAGACTACCAGAAGGAATATATATTTTTTCCCATCACAACCATGGTTATCATTTTGTGTGTCTATTTTTAGTCTTTTGTTTGGTAAACAAATGTTTCTTTACATAATTGTGATTAGAGTATAACAATGTATAACCTGCTTCATTCACTTAACATTTAATATGATCCACATTGCCACATAATCATAATCACCATGTTTAGCAGCTGTCAAGTAGTTCATGTTGAATTGTACCGTATTTATTTATTGTACAATTTATCTCTATGGGGAGATACATTATTTTACTTATTTACTTTGTGCAGGCAAATATCAAGACCTAACCTGTTTTCTAAATTTCCCATTTTTTCTTAGGCAGCGGTATGTATGAGACTGGACACTGATCACAAACTGCCTATTCTCTAACAGATGTGTTATTTATTTTTACAATGAACTGCATATATACCTTTCCAACAATTATTATTCATATAACTTAATTATTATTGACATCTTCAGTCTCCACATTATTACAGTCATTTTCAATCAAGATATGGGTATTGGCATCAAATACTTCACTTTTATGTTTATTTATTTTTGAGAGAAGGAGAGAGAATGAGCTGGGAAGGGGCAGAGAGAGAGGGAGACAGAGGATCTGAAGTCAATTTACTGTGCTGACAGCAGAGAGCCCAATGTGGGGCTCGAACTCACAAACCAGGAGATCATGACCTGAGGTGAAGTTGGACGTTGAACTAACTGAGCCACTCAGGTGCCCCACTTTAAAAAAAGATAAAGTGCTGGCCAGGGTTACTATCACTGATTGATATTTAATTTTATAACATTTTGAAGTATTAAAAATGGTTTCAAATAGTCTTGGATATTTCAAAATATATTAAATAACTTAGTTCTTTATTCCTTGTTAATTAAAGAACAAACTATATGAGCACTTATGTAGATTAATATAAACTAAATATGTTTTGCATAATTGAAAAAATAATGATATGTTAATATAAAAACCCATTCTGTCTCTATTACTTAATTTCCAATTGAAAAAAAATTTCCTTTCTTCTCAATTGGTGTATCTTTTACAAATGAAATGATCACATACTGCATTTCTATCTCATTTTTTTTAAACTGGATGACAGTTATACTAATATTATAATAATATTCAGGGACCAGATGTTTTGTCCATCTCCTTACTGAGGGCCTCTTAAAGTGTTTTATTTATTCATTTAAAAATAATCATTGAATAATAACCATGTGCCAGGCATTTTGCTCTTGTCTGCCTTTTTAAACCTTTCACTGTAAACTTCAGCATGCGGGTTGAGTAGAGGGATGGAAAAAAGAAATGGCTCAGCAACATAGTTTGCTATTAGATTTTGAAAATATTTTGATGTGAATTATTTTGATTTCCTTTGAAGTTTTAAGACTGTTGGTGTTTTTATTTTTTTTTTTTTAAATTTTAAATGTTATTTCTGAGAGAGAGAGAGAGACAGAGTACAAGTGGGGGAGGTGCATAGAGAGAGAGAGGGAGACACAGAATCTGAAGCAGGTTGCAGGCTCCAAGATGTCTGCACAAAGCCCAAAGAGAGGCTTGAACTCACAGACCATGAGATCATGACCTGAGCCGAAGTTGGATGCTCAGTTGAATGATCCACCCAGGCACCCCAAGACTGTTGGTGTTTTTATTGATCTGTGCTCCCCATCTATATTATCAGAAGGACAAATTTGTCTGGTACAAAAAAAAAGCTTAAAGAAAAAAAGCTTAAAAATCATTGTCTTGGTTTTAGAAATACGTACTTGACCAAAAGGTACCTTGTAGGCTTTGTGGGACCTAGAGTTAATGAATTCAATTCATCTCGGATTTGCAAAGCCCTGTGGTTTAGTTTCATTTCAAAAGAGCTGAAATTCTGTACAAAATAATTCCACAAATGACTTTGGCAATAAAATCTCTCCATAAAGCAGGTTTTCATAGCACATTGAGTGAGAAACCAGCTATTTTATAAAATGGGTAGAAAGATATTTTTATTTTATGTTCTATTTTTTGTTTCACTTTGGAAATTCTACCTGTTTTCATGTAATTCCTAGCATGCATTTTACTCTAAATTGATTCTACTTGTTAAACACACGCACACACACACAAATACTTGAGCACTTATATTCAAGCTGCTTTACTGGATTCAAGAACATTCGAGCATTCAGACAAATGTCTTTCCTTAAGGAATTAGTATTCTGTTTAAGGAAACAGATTATATGCTTGTTAACAGAAGGATTAATTTACTAATTGAACAAATGTTTATTGTGCATTTCCAATATAGTAAGTTAGGGATATAGCTATAAAGATTATCTCCATTGTATGGAGTTTACATTCCATTTGAAGAGTTGGCCATAGAGTAGCATCAGAAATTAATAAAGACAGATGATGCTAAATTCTAAGAAGACAGCAAAGAAGGGAAAGGGTAGAGTAATCATGCATGCCTGAATGTGCGTGTGTGTGTGGGTGTGTGTGAGTGCGTGTGTGTATGCATGTGTGTGCATTCATATGTACGTGTTTGTTTTAGTGAATCTTTTAGAAAAGGTAGTCATAGAAGGTCTTGTCAGAGAAGTAAGCCATGCAAAGATGTGTGGGAAGAATTGCATAGAAAAAGGGGTAAAAGTGTAGGTTCCAGGAGTCTGGTGAGCAAGGGCAGAATGATAAATCCCAGAGCAGAAATGACGACGCAGGGCAGGCAGCTGCAGAGTGATGTGTGATGCTTTTGTCTTTCCTACTGAGTATAGGAAGCCAGTAGAGGCTTTTGAGCAAGGCTGTGACCTGATATGATTTGCATTTTTAAAATATCAGATTGGCTGCTATATGGAGAATGTATTGTGGAGCACAAAAGAAGAAATAGTCTAGTCAGGAGGTTATTGCTGTAAAATGACAGCATAAATAACAATACAAGAAGTTTTAAGAAAAATAAGTGATAATGAGTGTTAATGGACTTGACTGTGATATGCTGTTAAAAAAATACTCCTTGATAGGAAGCTGTAGTACAGAGAAGGGTGAATCCATTATAGGCACTGGAGAACTGTTTTGATATAGGAGGTTTGAGTTTGCATTATTTCTTTTTAGGCAATGATTAGTACTAGTTGAGTGAAATGGAGTATTCATGAAGGAGCATATTAGGCAATAAAGCTGTATAGACAAGAGATGCAGATTGTGGATGGCATAAAATACAAGGTCAGGAATTTGTACTTCATTGTGTAGGCAGTGGGGGTCATTACAGATATTTGAAGAGGACAGGGGAATGTGCAGTTTGGTAGTAGTTTGTAGTACTGTCTAAAGAGCTAATATTGGACGGAAGAGGATCTGGGGAGTAAAGTAATAAGTGAAATAGGAGGCATCTGGGCAGAGGTCAGGGTTAGTGTTAATTATTAGGTGAGGAACGTTAGAAAGACTGTGTATTGAAGGGTTGAAGGAGAAGGAAGAATGAAAAATAACTCCAAGGTTTAAGTAAAAGATATATATCACTTTTAATCTCTTCAACAAACTACTGAGTGTTAGACGGGATTTTAACACCATCTGCAAAATGTTCTGAAAATCTAAAATTTCTAAAGATTAGTTGTGCATAGATATAGTGCTATATTCTCAAGATATTTTTTTTTCATGTTGGAATAGTTATACTTGAAAACTATTATGCTCATTTATAAATGTTGCTGTTGTTGTACTCAAGATACTTAAAACACAATGCAAAGTGAAAACTGTCTAAACAGAATTTTGGCTTTTATTCTCATTGTTTAATCATAAAAATTACATTAATATATTGGTTTCTAATGTCGTATATTAGATGTTTTACTGCAAATGATTCATTACTGATTCAATGATTTCTCTACAAGTCTAACTGGATACCACCAAGCATAAGAAAAAAGAGTGGGACAAAGAAGAATCAATCTAAGAAACAATTTAGCAGAAAAGAAAATGCTTTTCTCATAAACAACAGTTTAAAAATTATAGGTACAACATATATTTTTAAAAATTTTTAAATGTTTTTATTTATTATTGATACAGAGAGAGACAGAGCATGAGCAGGAAAAGGGCAGAGAGAGGGAGAGATAGAATCCGAAGCAGGCTCCAGGCTCTGAGCTGTCAGCACAGAGCCTGATGTGGGGCTCAAACTCACGGACCGTGAGATCATGACCTGAGCTGAAGTCAGACGCTTAATTGACTGAGCCACCCAGGTGCCCCTTTACAACATGTATTTTTAATCATCTTTTCTTGCAGAGTTAAAATTACAATATTTTAAGACTGAAAACAGAACACCTTTTAGGTTCTTATACTTGCTTTTATATCGTAGCATTCTTGACATTAATGAATTGTTTCCATTTAATTCTTTGAATTGTTATTGCAATGATTAACTTGGTGTTCTTATTTATTAGTGCTAACTAAAGAGTACCAATTCTTTATTATGTCTCTGGATTCTATTCCATTTTGTAAGAATTGTCCAGGAACTAAACTATATGATAATTGTATACAGTTGTCCTTTTTAAAAGATTTTAGGTACATTGACATGAATTAATATTTATTGACTTCATACAGTGGACCAGGTATTATAGTAAAGTAGATAGAGTATATTTAAAGTATACAGCCTATATCCCCATTGTCCACCTTTCAAGTTAACCCACCACAACTCAGTGATATTTTTACTGAAAAAATATTTCTTTGTATAATTATGCTTAGTCCAATACATGTGTTTGCAAATATTGGGAGGTATGTTAATACTACTTGAGATATCTATCAAATGAAGGAAATAAAGCATCTTTGGGTAGATAGAAGACAGAATATAAGTTCAGTCTAATACTTTTTTTTTTCAATGACCTGGTAGATGCGAGGTCCTGAGTGAATATTGACCAAAATGAATAATTACCTATATATATATATATATATATATATATATATATATATATATATAATAATAGTAGTTATACACATTAGTTCATTTAATTCTTCCAACAACCCAGCACCCAGCTCTTACTTATGATCACCCATTTTCATGGATAATAAAAATGAAGTTCAGAGGTTAAATAACATGACTCAAGTCATTGGATAGAAGAGCCACAGTTATAATCCAGGTATATATGACCTTGAGTGCTATAATGTACTCCTAATAACTACATATATTTTTCCTAATAACCATATTTTAATATAAATTAAAAGATATGGTAATTGGCCTATGCAAATGTTCAGTAAAATATGAGTTTTCCTGAACTTTAATCAAATTGTGTAAGATATTATGTTGACTTCCTTCTTCTTAGCATGTTACCATTGTTGTAGATGTATTTACTATGTTATCTGATTTGTGCTTCTGGATAATAACAACATAAAAAGTGAATTTAAAGGAAAGAAAATTGACGTAAAAATATCCATTTGGTTGTCACATGAAATAGTGTAAGTAAGAATTAGGAGGATCTGAACCTTGGATTGCAAGTGAAGTGTTTTGTGAGTGTTCTGCAAGACAAGCAAACATTTCTACTAAATTTTAATTTGATAAACAAGTGATGTCTTGTAATACAAGTAGTATATGGTGCCAGATGTCACATGATCACTGTTGAGCCAATGGTTCTTGAAATTTGCTTTAATATACAAGTGCTTTGGATTGCAAGCGTTGTTCTTGAACAAATTATGCTCGCACACCAAGGTTTTACTGTATATTAATTAGTATGATTGTACAAATAGTAAAAATGAGTTATATAAATGATATTTAGGGAGTGCTTAATATGGGCTGGAGACTAGTATAAACCTAAGCCCTTGCTGTCATTGAGCCTATATTTCACAAAAAATAACTATATATACAGGTAATAGGTATATACACACAGTAATAGGTACTGTGAAGAACTTCAGTAAAGCTGGATAAGGGGGAAAAGAAATGTGGAAAAGAAGGGGCATTGAGGTCTGAGGTGTTGGGGACAGGATATTCACTATTTTATATATTTGGTTAAGGAAGTGTTGAAATGGTCTCAAGAAGGAAGGAGTGATATACTGTGTCAAATGCCCCTATTAGTTCTATGAAAGAGAATTGAGGATTGGCCATTAATTTGGTGGTGCAGCAGACACTGGGGCCTTGACAAGAGCTGTTGCATAGATTGGGAAAAACAAAAGCCTAAATGAACTAGTTCAAGAGTTTGGGAAAAGAAGGGGAGATGGTATTAACACCTCTTTTGAGCCTTGCTGTAAATGAAAGCAGAAAAATGAAACAGTGGTTGGATGCAGATGTGGATCAAGAGAATTTGTTGTCATTTTTAAGATGGAAAGTTTAAAAATCAGGTTTGCATGATATTGGGAATCTTGGTTAGAGAGGAAAAATCAAGGAGGCAAGGGGGGTACAGATTTTGGAGTATTGTCTTTGAGTAGCTAAAAGGTATGGATAGATTCCAAGTATATAAGGAGAGACTAGCTCTAGGTAGGAGTAGGTCAGCTTATGCATATTAACAGAACAAAAGATGTGGTATATGGATACACATGAAAGTAAGTTGGTGGATGCGGTATTGGCAATATTTAGGACTTCTCTTTTTTGATTGCATCTTCTTTTTCCCCCAAAGAAATAGAAAGCATAGACATCAGCTGAGTGTCAGAAAAAAAATAAATATGCAAGCGGGGGGAGCCAAGTGCGAAAACTCAAGACAACTCAGTTTGGTGAAAGAGAATTATAAAGAAAAAATGTTTATTTTGAGGATATTATGTTTGAGGTTCTGTGGGTCATTCAAGAAGACAGGATATGCAGTCTTTTTGCTCAGTCAGGAGATGAAATCTAGAAACAGTTTTGAATATTAGTGGCACAGTTATGGTAATTTAAACCATGATGTAAAAGATATGGCCAGGAAGAACTAGCAAAGTGAAGAGAGGAGCCAAGGTCATAATTAAAGAATTTTATTATTTATTTAAGTAAGGGAAGCAATGCCAGCAATGGAGAAAGGAAGCAGAAAGGGACAAAGAAAACTAAGATATAAAATGGCAATAATAGTTATGAGTGTTCAGTTTTTCTTATTTTTAATATTTATTTATTTTCTTTAGGTTTTTATTTTTTTTTTAATTTTTTTTTTCAACGTTTATTTATTTTTAGGACAGAGAGAGACAGAGCATGAACGGGCGAGGGGCAGAGAGAGAGGGAGACACAGAATCAGAAACAGGCTCCAGGCTCTGAGCCATCAGCCCAGAGCCCGACGCGGGGCTCGAACTCACGGACCGCGAGATCGTGACCTGGCTGAAGTCGGACGCTTAACCGACTGCGCCACCCAGGCGCCCCTCTTTAGGTTTTTAAAAATTTATTCATTTATAGAGAGAAAGAGACAGAGTGAGAGCAGGGGAGGAGCAGAGAGAGAGGGAGACACAAAATCCGAAGCAGGCTCCTGGCTCTGAACTGTCAGCACACTGCCTGACATAGGGCTGGAACACATGAACCGCAAAATCATGACCTGAGCCGAAGTCTCACGCTCAACTGACTGAGCCACCCAGGCTCGCCTCTTTTTTTTTTTATTTTTAAGTTTATTTACTTATTTTGAGAGAGAGTTAATGCAAGTGGAGGAGAGTCAGAGAGAGAGAGAGAGAGAGAGAGAGAGAGAGAGACACTCACAAGCCGACTCATGCTGCAAGCATAGCCCAATTCGTAGCTTGAGCTCAGGAACCGCAGGATCACGACCCGAGCTGAAACCAAGAGTCAGTTGCTTAAAAGACTGAGCCACCAAGGTGCCCCTGTAAATGTCATCTAATAGGATGAAGACTATAAAAAGACCATTACATTTTGATTATTAGGAAGTTATTGATTACCTAACCTAAGAGTGGGTGATTTTGAAGCTATAATACAGGAACTGAAGTTTCAAGATATTTGATTATGATAGTGAAAGGAAACATCATGAGAGGTTAGTAGTTTTAAAGTGAGGTGGACCAGGGGCGCCTGAATGGCTCGTCCAGTTAAGTGTCTGACTCTTGGTTTTGGAGCAGGTCATGACCTCACTGGCGTGCCTCAGTGGCAGTGTGGATCCTGCTTGGGATTCTCTCTCTCTCTCTCTCTCTCTGCTCCTACCCCACTCACGTGTGCATGCGTGAGTGTGCATTCTCTCTGTCTGTGTGTCTCAAAATAAACAATCTTAAAAAAAATAAAGTGAGGTAGACAAAGGGAACTTTTATATTTTAATAAATTTTACTAAGTATCTTCTCTGTGCCAGACACTATTCCAGGTATCCTTAAAGTGGACATTGTGAACAAATTTGACAAAAATCCCAGTCCTCAGTATCTTATATTCTAGTTTAGGTGGCTTCTTTTAGCCTAGAAAGCATTGAGCATTTAAAATTTTCATATCAGGAGAAAGTCAAAGAAAAGAGGAAAATAAACAGTGTGATTCTAGGGCACGGAAGAGCCAAAGGAAGTGCGTGGGGTCACTTGACATCACAAGAAAAAACCATGATAAGATAGAAAACAGGCCTCCTTAATTTTCAGTTTATGGCATTTACATGGACGAGGATTTTGTACAAAAACGTGGTGGTTCAGTCAAAAGAAGAATATAATAGTTTTCAGAAGACTGATGTTCTATATCCAAAACGTAACAAGCTATATGAGCGAAGGAAATAACCTTGAGAAACCATAGCTTCCTCACGTGTAAGAGTTCTATGTTCTATCAGAAGGTGGTGTTGGGTTGGTCAAATGGGATTATATATTCTCTAAAAAACCTTATAAATCAAAGATCTTTTTATAAGAAAATGATAATTGGTAAGGCATATCTGCAAAATCTTGTGACCTATTTTTTGTAGTTCTTAAAATCCAGCTTTTTATAATCATTTTTAATTTTTATTTATCTGAATATTTATCTGAATATATTTAGAGTGAAACTACATCTTTTTATTTCACATTTAAAATTTTGTATTTGTAAAATACATTTATAAGACCCCCTGATTGTTTTTTATGAGTAAGTTAACAAAATATAGAATATATAATTTCCTTTGACCACTGTGCACTAACACAAGAACAAAGACTTTAGTATGCCCTGTGTGGTCACGTGTTTATAATAGATGAGGCTTGGCTTACAATGACTGCTTTGTTTGATGTTTATTAGCCCATGCCTTAGTGCAATTGAACTTGTCCTAAATTCACTGTTTCAGAGCTACGTGTGTAGCACATTCATTGTCCTATGAATGATGCTCTCTTGCTTCAGTCAAAAGACAATAACTTTAGGACTTTTCAGATTCTTTTCATGACACAGTCTAGAAACTCCTGTTAAAACATTGAAATGTGTAAAACAATGAAATATTTCAAATGGCAGACACTTTATGTGATATGATTTTGAAAAATATTTAACTATGTTATCTGCATGGGATCAGCTTTGTCTTTCATCCCCCATCTAGGTGCTAGTTTTAATGAGTGAGATCCAAGTATAGATTTTAATTTGTGGTCGTTTTATTTAATCCCAGATAGGACAATTTCATGGTACATTAAATTGCTTATAATTGTAATCTCTATTCCCAGGAGTTTCCAATAATTTTGAAGACTATTACTTAATGCTTTCAAATGATATCATAAAAGTTAAAGACTAAAAATTTGAAGTCTACAGAATTTTAAAGTCTACAGTGCTTTAGAATCTTTTTATATGTGCATACCATATGATTTATAAAAGTAATAGTTCTGTATTTCCCCTTATTCTCTCTGCATTACTAAATCAAACAGATAAGTAATCAAAGTACTAAGGTAAAGAGGATATCTCATTCATCCATTTTTTGTTCTCATTAAACTTTTGTTTTAATGGGTCTCAAAATTCTGTGACAGATTTTTGTTCAAGTTGTTTCCATTAAAAAGTACTGATTTTAAAAAATAATGGCTCAAAACTGTTACACACACACAAACACACACACACACACACACACACACACACACACGCATGCACAAATGGTCCACAAAACATTCTCCTTTTCCTTCTTAAAGTTTTATGATGCATTGTTATCATTAACAAATCTTTTACTATTAAACTTAGATGGCCAATTGGGACAATTAGTTCTGAGACCATTCTTCCACCATGGATTAAGACTGGGGTGACAGGCATTGGGGATGATATTCACACAGCCTTCTCAGCTTTCTGGGCAGATTTGGTGACCTTGCCAGCTCAGCTGCCTTCTTGTCCACTGCTTTGATGACACCCATAGCAACTGTCTGTTTCATGTCATGAACAGCACAATGGCCCAGATGATGACAGTCAGAGAAGATCTCAACACACATAGGCTTGCCAGGAGCCATATCGATGATGGCAGTACTACCACATTTGAAGAACTTGAGACCATCTTCCAGTTTTTTTCCAGGATGATGATCAATCTTCTGCTTCAACTCAGCACACTTATAAGCAATGTGAGCTGTGGGACAGTCCAGCACAGGTGCATATTCAGCACTGATTTGGTCTGGATGGTTGAGGATAAATATCTGAACTGGGGAGCCAGGTGCTGCCATCAGTGGATCATTTTTGCTATCACCAGTCACATTGCCACAACAAACATCTTTGACAAATAACGTTCTTGACATTGAAGCCCACATTGTCCCTAGGAAGAGCCTCCCTCAAAGCCCACTGTGTATTTCAATAGATTTTACTTCTGTTGTAACATCGACTGGAGCAAAGGTGACCATCATGTTAGTCTTCACTTAGCCCACAGGGACAGTACCAATACCACCGATTTGTAGATGTCCTGAAAGGGTAGACACAAGTGCTTGTCAGTTGGATGAGTTGGTGACAGAATGCAATCCAGAGCTTCAAGCAGTTGTGGTTCCACTGATATTGCCATCTTTACGGGTGGCTTTCCATCCCTTGAACCAAGGCGTGTTAGCACTTGGCTCCAGCATGTTGTCACCATTCCAACCAGAAATTGGCACAAATGCTACTGTGTCAGGGTTGTAGCCAATTTTCTTAATTAGGTGCTGACTTCCTTAACAATTTCCTTGTATCTCTTCTGTCTGTAGGGTGTCTCAGTGGAATCCACTTTGTTAACACCAACATTTAGTTGTTTTACACCCAGTGTGTAAGCCAGCAAGGCATGCTCACAGGTTGGCCCATTCTTGGAGATACCTACTTCAAATTCACCAACACCAGCAGCAGCAATCAGAAGAGCACAGTCAGCCTGAGATGTGCCTGTAATCATGTTTTTGAAAAAGTTTCTGTGTCCTGGGACATCAGTGATGACGTCGGTCTTGATGTTGCTGGTCTCGAATTTCCATTATCACTGGTGATACCACATTCGCATTCAGTTTTCAGTTTATCCAAGACCCAGGCATACTTGAAGGAGCTCTTTCCCATCTTGGCACCCTCCTTCTCAAATTTTTTGATAGTTCTTTTGTCGATCCCACATTGAGCAGTAGAGGTAGCCTTGCTCGAATCTACATGTCCAATGACAATGATGTTGATATGAGTCTTTTCCTTTCCCATTTTGGTTTAGGTTTAGCAGGGGTTTTTACAACACCTGTGTTCTGGTGGCAAACCCATTGCAAAAAAAGTCAATCCATTTATTTTGTGATTAGAACTGAAGTTCAGAAATACTCTCTGACTGCCCAATCCACATGGGTGGCATAGAGAGCCTAGAATCTCCTCATTGCTGTGCTAGATGTCATTGCCCTTGGTGGCTTTCATAAAATATCTGCAAATATGGTGGTAGGGGTGGTCGTGAAGAACCTGCAATAAACTAATTGTTCCTGTGCAAGGACCTACAAACCATGTGACTACCTTGAGGCACTAGTGATTTCTGACCAATTCCCACTTAAAAAAGTGGAGAGAAGAAAACTTTACTCTTCTCAACTTGCCTCCTTCCTCTTCATCATCTTCAATATTTGTTGCTTTCTTAACTTTCTAAATATACTGCTGTTAGAAAAGGTGGAAAATACTGAAGAAAATTGCAATTACCCATAGCTCCATAACTGAGAATAGTTACTCCGAATACTTTGCTATCTTATCATTTTTTGGTATATTATTTATAATATTATAATGAATACTTTAGGAAGATGAGATCACTTATTTTATACTATTTTGTAGTACTATTTTATACTATTTTGTAGGATGTAGGAGGGTGCCTGGAGTAATATCAGCTATCCTCACATATTCTTCAAGATTATGATTTTTGTTGCCATATCACATTCTAACATAAAGATATATTATAATTTATGTAATCTCCTATGGTCGGGAATTTATATTATTTTTAATTTTTTTGCTGTTATAAAATAGCCACATTTTTTAGACCTTCGCTTTATATTGTCAAGTTGCCTTCAGGGAGTTATCAGCTGATAACAAGTATGAAAATACTTTCTTGTATGTTTCATAATATAGGGTACACTACGTTAGAGATAGAAATATAGGCATTGGGGTGGAAGTATGTTGTACATCTATATATATAGGTGTGTGTATATTGTGCATGTATATGTATATATGTATATATAAGCAAGAATAATATATCACCTTTGTTTTTTATTTATTTATTTTTTTTTATTTTTTTAAATTTTTTTTTTTTCAACATTTATTTTTCGGACAGAGAGAGACAGAGCATGAACGGGTGAGGGGCAGAGAGAGAGGGAGACACAGAATCGGAAACAGGCTCCAGGCTCTGAGCCATCAGCCCAGAGCCCGACGCGGGGCTCGAACTCACGGACCGCGAGATCGTGACCTGGCTGAAGTCGGACGCTCAACCGACTGCGCCACCCAGGCGCCCCTCACCTTTGTTTTTTAATATTATTAAATATGTGTAAAGTTAAATATTTTTCATATGTTACTAGCTATCTATACATCTTCTTCTGAATTTCTTAACCGTGAGAATTGCCCACTTTTTTCTTTTGAGCGATAATTTGTAACAGTTATTTATGTTTTAATATTTTCTCTCTATTAATTTGCAAATTTTCACCAGGTTTTCAATATATTTAGAGTTTTGGTTTTACTTAAGCTACCTGTTTTTGTTTTGATTTGAAGTGCCATAATTATCACATTTAATGTTAGGTTTGTTTATTGCCTCTATTAAAAAATTCTATTTCTGTTTTTAGTATCATTCTTCATGCTATTATGCTTTATAATTTTTTTTTTGGCTTTATAATATGACTTAATACTTAAATTTTTTTTTAATGTTTATTCATTGTTTTGAGAGAGAGAGATGGAGCATGAGCAGAGGAGGGACAGAGAGAGAGGGAGACACAGAATCTGAAGCAGGTTCCAGGCTCCAAACTGTCAGCACAGAGCCTGACATAGAGCTCCAACTCACGAACCACAAGATCATGATCTGAGCCAAAGTCGGATGTTTGACCAACTGAGCCACCCAGGTGCCCCATGACCTAATACTTTTAACACAACCACAGCTTCATCAATTCGGTAAATTAAAAAAAAAGAAAATACAGGGTTAGTCTTATCATTTATTCTTCCAGAAAAAAAAAATATTTATTTTCTTATTTCCTAAAGAAAATTATCTGGGAAAAAACAAGTTACACCAAGTTTGTATGTTGATAAGAATGAACAGTGGGTGTAGAAAGAAACTGTCGACCCAAGAAGACAAGGGGAGATTTGCTGAAGTGATGCTGGTAGAGTAGAGGGATGGGATCTTATGTACAAGTGGCGGCTGTGGTTTTGTAGAATAACACTTACATGGTGTTTATTCAGTAAGGATGGAATGAGGGAAGACATGTTCACAGTTGTAGGAGAGAACAATAAGTATGAACTTGTAATCTAGGACAGTGGGAGACTAAATAGTCTGGTTTAACAGCTCTTTTTAGGATACTGTTTATGAATGTAAGGCAAAACCATTCAGTATGATTCTATGCTGTGATTTGTTTTTCTAGCCATGTTCAGATACATAGATGTGGGCATACAATAGATGGAATTGATTTTAACTAGGGTTGGATTTATTCAAGAATAGAATAAAGCAAGAAAGGGGCAAGAAAGTTGGAGTTTTATATAGTGGCGTGATTTCAGTGATGTACCATAAAATTTATGATGAGAAAGGAAAGTGGTGAAGGCAAGAGTTGGGAGTGAAATATAGGAAACAAGTGGTAAATCCATGGATTGTAGGTCCTGCTGGGATAAGAGAGTTATTGGAGTCAGGGAACTTAGAGGTAGTGAACTGGGAAGAAAGGAGGAGTAGTAGTCAGGGCATGTGGTGTTAGAAATTGAGATGGAGGGGTTTTCTTCTTTTTTTAAATGTTTGTTTATTTCAGAGAGAGAGAGAGAGAGAGACAAGCAGGGGCGGGAGAGAGAGAGGGAGACACAGAATCTGTAGCAGTCTCCAGCCTCTGCGCTGTCAGCACAGAGCCAAATGTGGGGCCCAAACCACAAACCATGAGACCATGACCTGAGCCAAAGTCGAACTCTTAACTGACGGAGCCACCCAATGGGAGGAGTTTTCTTATGGATATGACCAGAGGAGCTGAGGTAGTGTTGATGACAAGATCACTGAATGAGGTTGAGATGAGATTAGTGTTGGAGGTTTTGACAGTAAATAAAGATTTCTGAGAACTGGGTAGGTGACTGCACCAAGAAGAGGTACTCTATCAAAATTGAGGGTTGATATGGAGAGCTCATGTACTAGATGTTCCTCATGCCTAGAACATTTTCCACCAGACCACTGCCCCCCATAGTTTGTTCCTTCTCATTAATTTGGTCTTTGCCTAAGTATCACCTTCTTCAAGAGGCTTTGCCCATCATCCAATCTAAAACCGTCTCTGAGGCATGCTCTACTTTGTGTTTTATTTGTTTTATATTTTAAACCCATTTATGACTAACTGAAACTAACTTGTTTATTTATTTGTTTTCATACACTGGTCCTCTTATAGAATACAAATCTTTTGAAAACAGTGATTTTTGCATATCTTGTTTGTGGCAGATTTCCCCAACTTATGATTACTGACACATAGTAGGCAGTCAATAACTCAATGTTGAATGAATGAATGAACATTTATAGGGTTCAATATCATCTCCCACTTTCCTGTGACTTCTTCCAAAATCCAAATATACTTTTTAAAGGAATTTTCCAACTCAGAGTATTCATTCATCTTATAAGAATTGCTATTCACAACCTTCTCCTCACAAAAGGTGAATTAGTAACACAAGTAAGAAGAAGGTATAAAGTTGTTTTGTTTGCCTTATGATAGTTATTAGGACTCAAAGATGTTGTCACTCATTACTTCCAGAAATTCTTACCAGCAGAATAATGAAGTATAGTTATATCTCCTGATTTATTGCTTTCAACCATCACTTTTTCTGTTATGATCAGCCAATAGTCAGCTTTTCACAGATTAGCACCCACAACTGTAAAATTGAATCTCCCCTATGTGTGACCGTAACCTTTGCTTGCTTTTTTTGAAAAAGATTAAAGATAAATTGACAACCTTGTTAATCAGTAAAAAAGTAAAAATAGAACAATTTATATTCAGTTTTTTATATTAAAAATCTTTATATTTTTGTGCTAAATACAAAGTACTAGAGATCAATTTATGTTCCTATATTTTGTCAATAAGTAGAAAGGTTATATAATTAGTTAACATGCTATTTAGTTTATATGTAGAAAACTATATATAGCATGGTTATACTAGAATGAGTCCTTGGTGTTGTCAAGGATTAATTAAGATAACAAATGTAGGGGCGCCTGGGTGGCGCAGTCGGTTAAGCGTCCGACTTCAGCCAGGTCACGATCTCGCGGTCCGGGAGTTTGAGCCCCGCGTCAGGCTCTGGGCTGATGGCTCAGAGCCTGGAGCCTGTTTCCGATTCTGTGTCTCCCTTTCTCTCTGCCCCTCCCCCGTTCATGCTCTGTCTCTCTCTGTCCCAAAAATAAATAAACGTTTGAAAAAAAAAAAAAAATTAAAAAAAAAAAAAAAAAAAGATAACAAATGTAAATTAGTTTCCCCTTTTTTTCTTTCTAACAGACCAGATATGTGTTATTCATCTTCTTAGACAGAATAAAACTATCCACCTTAATTTGATGCCCAAGGCAAGAAATTTTTTCCACATTGTAGATGGTTATTATGAAGCATGATTCTAATTGTCGCTGCTCTATTTTTATGAAGTACCATTCTGTAATCACATCAGTGATTTAATGTTTCTAATCATTTACATTTTTAAGCCTCTGGTATTATGAATATTTTACACAGTAGTTGATTTATGTTTGTATATTCAGTATATTTCAAGTTTAAGACAAAATGTTCTTTTGTGTTTTGAGAATTTTCAAGGCAACTTAGAAATCCACCATTTTAAATTCTGCCATTTAATGAGCACTAAAAATGAAAGGCCCTGTATCAGCCAGATTGGGCTGTCACAACTTAATACATTAAGCTAGATGGTTTAAACAACAGAAATTTATTTGTCACAGTTCTGGATGCTGGGAAGTCCACGATCATGGCTGGGTTCTGGTGAGAATTGTCTTCCTACATTGCAGATGGCCATTTCTCATTGTGTCCTCACATGGTGCAGAGAGGAGAGAGCAAACTCTATAGTGTCTGTTCTTATAAGAACATTATAAGAAGGCTCCTCTCTTATGATGTCATTTAAACCTAATTATCTCCCAAGGCCCCATCTTCAAATACAATCACTTTTGGAGTTGGAGCTTCAACATATGAAATTGAAGAGGTACAATTCAGTCCATAGCAGACTTTGAGCTAAAAAATACAACGTTTTTGAAGTAAAAATCAGATACAGTATAATTGCAAGAGGTTACCATCATTTAGATTTTCTGTTGGAATGTAGCCCTCTGTAGCTGCTTCAAAATTGTGTTTTATATACATTATAAAACATTTATGGACACTCTGCATTATAAAATTTTACATCCAAGTAGACTATGGGACCTGGTTCTTTTTTGTTTTATTTTGTGTGTATTATGAAAAATTTCTTATATGTTCAAAACTAGACAGAAAAGTCTAATGAATTCTTAATGCACCCATGACCCAGTTTCAGCAGTTACCAACTCAAGGTGAATCTGTTTTTTTTTCCCTTACCTCACCCACTGTATATAACTTGCCTCCAGTCTGGAATCAACCATTTCCTCCAAGTTCTTTGATTCATTTAGTCTTCAGTTTTGTTGCTAAGGGATCTCTTATGGTTGCTTATTGGGTTTTTCATTCATTTGTTTTGTTGAAAGAGTAAGAAAAATGTTTTGATTTTGAACATCAAATACATTATGAGTTCATACTGATTTTTGCAATTAAAACTCAAGGCTTCAGGAAGTTTAGTTAATTTCTTCCAGAAACTAGAAATCTCAAGTAGATTCTCTTGCTCAACTTATCCATAAACCCCAATGGGTGTTTCTAGACAGACAAATGATATGGTAGAACAAGATACATGGGGAACAAGATGAAAAGATAAGTTGCAGAGTGGGGATGAAATCCAAAATGACAGATATTTTAAAAGTAGGACCCATTAAACTTGGTGACCGATCAGATGGATCTGAAATTAGGCAAAATCATGATTGCCACATTTTAGACATGAGTCACTGTGTGGGTAGCTGTTCTTTTTAATCAGGTGGAAATATAGAGACAGAAGTGGATGTCAGAGGGTGGGAGATGTTGAGTTTGTTTTGGAAGGGGCCAAAGGGTCCATGGGAAATTTCCAAGTATTATGTCCAGTAGATAATTGAAAACAGGAATGTGGACTTTAGAAGAGATATTGGTAGTGGAAGTAGATTTGAGAATCATATATTAATAGTAATGAAAACCAGAGTGGGTAACATTTCTCAAGGAGAGTTAGTAGAATAAAGAGAAAACAAAAATGATCAGGATAAAAAAAAAATTAAGAATTTTATATGCCTTATTCAAAATTCTTTTGCCATGTAAAACATGTCTGTGTTTTATAAAGTTATTTTAAAGGAACCAAATGTAACAAATCAAAAATGATACATTTTTAACATACCCAATAAGGGTATTTGAAAATTTCCAATTTAATTTATATTCTATCTACTCTGGTAATTACTAGTAGTCAAATGGTACTATGACATAAAATTTTTACTCTTCAATTATTTCTTTATAATGGAATTGCCTTACTTTATTTTTAGTATCCATTATTCTTATGTTACTTAAAAACCACTTGGAAAGTTATCAAACTGAGATAATTCTCCATCCACTTTTTTGATTTTTTTTTCTAAGTGAAAATATCTTTTAAGTGTTTTTATTTGAATTGACTTTTCTAACCTAATAAAAATTGAAAGGATCATATATTGATGATTCTGCAGTCTTTGAATTCATGTTCCTAAAAGTGAAAATCTTAATCTAAGAAATTATTTCGTTGCAATATCTCAATTTGTTAGCTTATACCTCTACGGACAGATCACAATAATTTAAAACTTAATTTTATTTCCAGTAGAAATGGAGATTGGCTTTACAATCCTACTTTACATTCTTATTATATTTTGTTATCTTTTAAAATTCTTCATGGCATTTGTGTTGCAGTTTATCATTTATATATTATTTATAGTTGTCATGTTAGTTAATTCTTACAACTCTGTGACGTGGGTATTAGTAATGCCGTTTTAGGGAAAAAGATATCTCATATCAGAATGCATTGTCATACAGCTTGTAAAGGTTGCGCGGGCCCTCAACTCAGCTCCTCCTCCTCTATATCCAGGGTTCTTTGACCATACTTGAGCAATTGCAAAATGATACCCTATTTTTTTAAAGCATTTGCTGTATGCCTCTTACAAGCCCCTTGGGAGCACGCTGTAAGTTAGGAGATTATATCCTTTATAGACAATGGCTAGGCCTGACTAATTCCACACCCCACCCTTCCCCCAATTTTTTTTTAAACTAGGTACGAGGGTCTCTTATGAAACTGAAACAAATACTACATTTTTGGGATCATAACAAAGAAAGGTTATTTTCATCTCTAACAGTTCCTGGCTGGTCACAGTGTTCCATGCCACAGAAAAGCCTGAATGATTTCTTTAAAGAAAGCACTGAAGCCAAGAATTAGCATTCTTTCTGGCTGAACTGCAATTGCACACAGGTTGGCTTCTCAATTTTGCAGCAGTGTTTCATTAGGTCAGCTGAAAGGCTGCCCCCTCTGCTCTAAAGCAAAATGGTAAACGTGGACAAGGAAAGGGAGCTGGAGCAAGAAAGTATCTCTCAAATTTCTGAAATTTTAAATAATTGAAACCTTAATGCTTATTGCAATTGAGGACTATTTGTTTTTATGTTATTGTGCATAAGCACCTGTTTTTTTGGTCTTTTTGTTTGGTTTTGTTTTGTTTGCTTGTTGGTTTTCTTTTGTTTTATGTAACTACTCGAGCTCTGGTGGTCTTCCCTAAAGCAGTGTGCAGTGAGGATCAGTGTGAGCCACGCCTCTAGAAGCAGCATCAGCAAAGGGTCTGAGAGAGTACAGGTGCTTTCTAGTTGTAAATAATTATTATAAATTATAAAGTTATAGTGTTTCTGTATTGAAGTATAAAGAATTTATTATTATTTGTGGATTCAAAATGCTTAAAAAAACTTCATAGGTGGGATAATGTCATCAAGGTGACATTAAATAGTTATAATAATATATTTACCTGAAGCACATGAGTAATTTGATTATTATTAAGAAGGGGAGAAGACTAGCACTCTATTAAATTGGATCTCCTTAAAATTCTTTTAGAAATAGCAGCAGAATATAAAGTGCATCTCATGAGTGTCCATGGCCGACAATTAAAATTCTAAGTATGGAAAAATAATAAAAGTATAGATTTAGTGTTTAATGATATGTATACTGACATTGATGAATTGAACAACTGTAGCTATTCTACAATAAACCAGTGCAAGATAAACAAACGGCAGGTGTGAGGACTTATTTAGCTAGATATAGTATATAATATCTTTTCTTTACTTAAATTTTTAATATTCTGTTCATCGGGGATTTTTGCTTTAATTTTGATGTTTTAGAATATTCCATTAAAATATTACTTATCTTGGGGTGCTTGGGTGGCTCAATAGATTAAACATCTGACTTTGGCTCAGGTCATGATCTCACAGTTCATGAGTTCAAGTCCGGTGTTGGGCTCTCTGCTGACAGCTCCAAGCCTGGAGCCTGCTTTGGATTCAGTGTCTTCCTCTCTCTCTGCCCCTTCCCTGCTCATGCTCTTTTTCTCTCAAAAATAAATAAACCATTTAAAAATAATATTACTTGTCTTGATTACTGAATTTGGGGAGGTTCCTCTTAAATTTTTCCCTTTTGACAAGTGCCTTACTGTTATCATCATGGGCTTGGCCCTGGATTGTGTTTAGATATTTTAAGGCAATAATAAATTGCACTGCTTGCGGAACTATACCTATATTTTACCCATTATGTTCACTAGTTGCTTGTAATATCTCTTTGAGACAATGTTATTAGGGAAAAAAAGAGAGTTACATATTGAGGGGAGAAAACACGGGGCTTCAGGACTGTATTGTTGAGAAGTAAGAAGAGAGTTTTTAGATCCTTTTGCATTCTGGTACAATGTTATTTCTAGAGGTCATGAAATTGAAACTGTACTCCCATCAAGTTTGAAGGCACTGTGTGGCCTTAGTTATGCCAGGCTTTGTATTTCAATAAATACTACCAAAAACTTCTATATGAAGCAATCAGGTTATTTGAGCCCCTCAAAGGATGCCAATTTTACCTGGAGAGAGGGTCCCTTGTATAACAGATTGGTGGTCTTCAAAATCCCTGTTATTCTAGAGAGGCAAATTCACTAAGTTGGCCATCTGGAAAAAGAATAGCTCTCAGGACCAGTGTTTGATTCAGAAAATTTTCAGAGGAAGTAATTAAGATCCTTTTAAGCTTATTCTAAAGACCAGTTTAGGTGTTGTATTATTTAAAACTGGAAATAACACTTGTGCCAGAAAAATTAAATTTATACATAAAAAGTATATAAAAATGAATGAGCCTGGGTGGCTCAGCTGGTTAAGTGTCCCAAGTCTTGATTTTGACTCAGGCTCAGTCATGATCTCGTGGCTCACAGGTTCAAGCCCTGTGTTGGGCTCCAGGCTGACGGTGCAGAGCCTGCTTGGGATTCTCTCTCTCTCACTCTCTCTCTCTCTGCCCCACCCCTTCTCTGTCTAAAAATAAATAAATAACCTTAAAAAAAAAACCCAAATTTTTCTACCTCAAAATTTTAAGTATTGCCTTTTTTAACTATCTGTGTATATATCAGAGCTTTGGATATTTAGGCCATGAAAACAATGTTTAAAGGGTGTCTGTACAGACACTTAGGTGGCTCAGTTAAGCATGTGACTTCAGCTCAGGTTCCTGAGTTCAAGCCCTGCATCAGGCTCTGTGCTGACAGTTTGGAGCCTGGAGCCTGCTTCAGATTCTGTGTCTCCTTCTCTCTCCCCTCTCCTCACTCACACTCTTTTGTGTCTCTCTCTCTCAAAAATAAACACTAAAAAAAAAAAGGTGTCTGTATAGTTAATATCGATTTGCATATTAAGGTTGAAATTGTAATTTTAGTGGTTAGATGCTGCCATAAGGAGTACAGAAGGCTTAAGAGATAACATATAATTAACAAAAATATAATCACAAGAATTGCTCAAATGTGTGTATAAAAATGATGATCAGAGACTGCAAAAAAGGCTGAGACTGGCCTGGCTTGATTAATGCTTTTTCTATTACTTTCTCTAATCTGAAACACATGCTATATGCAAAATAATAAATATGAAATATGAAGCAATTAAATTTTACTAGTGACAGTGAAATAAGCAGAAACAGGTACATTATGAAACTAATGATGTGGAAACTTCCTTATTAGGATTTCAATTTTAATTAATTGTTTTCCAATCCCATGACTTGAATCTTGCTTTGCTTATCAAGTTAGAAGCCTCAGTGCATTTCCATTTGTTGAAAAAATATTTTGTGCATGTAGTAGAGAAGACTTCTCCAAGGAAAACCTAGGAAAGAAATCCATACGGTCTCATGAAATCCTTAGACATATATGTTATTCCAGTAGGAAATCACATTAGGAAAATCTCATTGTACTATATCTAAAAGGAAAAAAAAAAACAAGAACAAAAAATGACACCTGTGAAAGTTTGTTCACTTGCTCAGAATCACAGTTTGAACGTATTAGAATCTTGGCTAAAACCAGTTCTCATGGATTACAAACCAGATGATTTTCCCCTATACCAGCCTGACTCTGTCACCTTCTTGAGTTGTCAATATGCGCATTTTTTTCCCACACTGGCTTGAGGATAATTTACTGATCAGCTTAATTTTCAATTAAACTAAAGTCGATGTCCAGTGTTATTTCTTTAATAATGTTATTCTTGCAAATATTCTGCTATAGATGGGAAATTATATATTTAAGAGGATATGTTCTGGCGTATGTAGTTCAGAATTAAGAAACTTAGAATATTTAATGTATGTTGTTGCAGAAAACCCTCAATTTGGTATTCGTTAATGATAATATTAATAAGTGATCAAGATTTGTATTGCTATTTTTGTGAACACCTGAGCTGCATGTGAACATGCAAGACGGGCCCCTCTGGGCTGTGGTGGCTTATAGCATTGTCCAGGAGGAGAATGGCCCATTATAAAATCAAAATCAGCTTGGGGTGGGTGGTGGATTTTAAGCATAGCTGACTGAAAATAAAATATATGACCCATTGTTATTATTTGATACTACCAATTATTTAATCATAACAATTGTATAAAGATTTTTAGTTGTTGCAAAAACAATTTAATGTTCCTTATCTTCTCCCTCTGCCCTGTAGCTGCTTATGCAGAGGAAAGGTGTGAATGTGGAGGAGATGGTTGTGGTTAGGAGAGAAGAGTCTTTCCTTTGGGGAGTGGCCTCCCCAGCATCAGTAAAGCTGATGGGAGCAGTGGGAGACAAAGCAATGTAATTCATTTGGAAAATAAATAAATGTTTTCCTCTTCATTTGAGGTTTTTCTCCTTTATCTTAGACTTCGTTGTATACATTCCGTTAGTCTTCTCAACACTTTGGCAGCAATGCTGAGGGAGTAGATGCTTTTCTAAATAAGACAATGTGGGATAAATACCCAGCAATTTGGGAGGGATCATGTCATAAAAGTCAGAGGAAGACTATGCCGTCTGCTTGAAGGGATCCTGACTCCTTAACTTTCCCAGGCAATCATGCTTATACTTATATATGTTAAAGTAGGGGCGCCTGGGTGGCGCAGTCGGTTAAGCGTCCGACTTCAGCCAGGTCACGATCTCGCGGTCCGTGAGTTCGAGCCCTGCGTCGGGCTCTGGGCTGATGGCTCAGAGCCTGGAGCCTGTTTCCGATTCTGTGTCTCCCTCTCTCTCTGCCCCTCCCCCGTTCATGCTCTGTCTCTCTCTGTCCCAAAAATAAATAAACGTTGAAAAAAAAATTAAAAAAAAAATTATATGTTAAAGTAAATTTGCCTGAGAAGAAGGAAGCCTGAATAGCTTGAAATTAGAATATTAATTTTGGCTTTACCTCTTACTTTTCATGTAAGCATATTTCTAATTCTGTTTTATTTGTAGAATAATATAATGTCGATGTTATATAGAGCTGTGAATTATTCGAGTGAGTCTAAACAGAGTTGTTTCTAAACTACCTTCACGTATCTGGATTATAAGGAAAAATTGATTTTATATAAATTTGTATAAATTTCAGTAGAGCACATGACTCTGGATCTTGGGTTTGTGAGTTCGAGCCCTACATTGGGGGTAGAGTTTACTTTAAAAATGTTGCATAAATTTATATAATATGAGTCAAAAGCAATAAGAATGTTATTTCCTTGATTGAAACAATCATATCTCATTTGTCCATAGTCATGGTCCTACTTTCTGTTGCATTCACTTTGATATATGAATTCCATTGTCAAGTACCTGGAACAGGAATTTTAATTGTAATGTGAGGCATTTAAAGCCAGAGAATAAGTAACTAAAACCCATTCTAGAATTAACATTAGAGAAGAAATGGAATAGAAGGGAGGTATGTAATGCTTGTTCAAGTGCTATATGTTTTGAAGATTCACTTTATAACCTATAGGATGTTTTCTATCACCTAGTAATCCAGGACTCTGAGTTGAATACTTAGGCTCACCAAAAGGGATATGAGTATCTTTCTGTACCTTCATAATCTCAAAATTAGTATTCAACGGATGCTGGGAGGCCATTGAATGTATCTGAACAGGCCAATCAGATAATTAGGCTGTGACACAAGAATATTTGTCTGGAATCAGTGCGCAGGATAAAGTAGAAGGAGGAAGCTAGTTGGAAAGTTGTGCTCATCAAAGCTATAGAAAGAAGGGCTTCATTTGGGTGGGAATGTGAGATTTAAGAGGATGGAGACTCCATGAAAATTGCTACTTTACATTCACTTTCCAAGAGAAGTGGAGGTAAAATGCACTAACATTACTAACATTTCAAGTGTAGATACATGCAGAAGAAGGGATTAATAAATGTGGTGCCTTCCTGTGTGCCATCCACGATATGCCATTTACATATATTATCTCATCTAATAATAACAAAAGGCAGTCTACTGGAAAAGAAAGAAGCTATGAAGGGGATTAAAGAAGAGGAGCCCCATGAGCTTCAGACACAGAAAACCTCTAGCAGCATTTGGAAATTCAAGAATTGTGAGCCTGTGGTTCTGGACCTGACAAGAGTGATCTGGAAATAATCATTGAAGCTTTCAAAGTATATGACAGAACCATTTACGTTTAGAGATAAAAGATAATAGAATGATGGTCAGTACTTTAGGTAATGGCTACTACTTTTAATGGATGACAGGAGATTTGCAAGCCAGTGGTAAGGGCAGAAAAGACAATGGACAGCTATCACAGTACCCATGGTGCTGTATCATAACGACCAAAGGAAAAAACAAAGAGTTTTAAAAAGGAAAAAAATTGGACAACACCAATAAATATGTTGTAAAGAAAATGAGGGTAAAAAGAGTTAAGAACAAAGCTTTGTATTTTGAAAGTAGAAAAATAATTAATGATAAAAAATATGAGAAAGCAGAAACAATTCTGTAGCCCTTTATGAGAAAAGCCAATAATTCAGAGACCAAGCCAGGATGTAGCAGCTGTAACCCAAAGCAGTATTTACTTTGGGGGTGGAGGGTTCTTGACAAAAATGTAATTTGGGGAATTTCTAGGAGCTCCGTTGTAGAATGCAGCCAAGCTAAGGCATTCAAAATGTCCCATTAGTAGACAGAAAGTAAGTCCAGGTTCAATCTGGAAGGTATCGAGAACTAAAACAGAAGCAAAGCAGGGAAATAGATATCAGAAACATTCATAGGATGAGAAATAATGTGTCACTGCATCATTATCACTAAGAGGAATGAACAATTATGATTAATGTAAAGTTCTGAAACCATAAATCTGAAGTCTGGGGTTAGCAGGAGAACCAAATCTTTGCTGTAGGAAAAAAACAGTGTCTTGCTGGATAATATTTTGTGGTCACCATAGCCCTGGCACTCTACAAAGTACCCAACATAATATAATAGCCTGTAAATAGACAAGGAGTATACTGAATGAATGAAAGAAACAGTGGGGGACCAGTTAAAGGATTTTGAACAAGAGAATGAAATGACTAGCATAACATTTTAGAAAGGTCACATGGGCTGCAATTAGGATATGAGATTTGATCTAGGAACAATTGTAAGCAGCCAGTTTGGTGCAGAAATAGATGTGAGCTGTGGAAGAAATGGCTATGATTGTTTAAATGGAGACAAAGTGGATAGACTTAAGAGATGTCTGAACTGAAGAGTCAACAGAACTTGGTTATTGGATGTATGATGTTGAGAGTGAGGGAGGAGCTGGGAAGGTACTCAAGGTTTCTCGCTTGAGCGACAGGATGAAAGATAGTGCCTACAACTAAATCAGAAAACCTAAAAAGAGGGCTCATTTGGGGAGGGGTAATGACATAGCAATGAATTCAGTTTTAGATTTGTTAAATTTGATATCTCTATGGACCATCAGTAAACCTGATCAGTAGGGAAGTTGTATTTATTTCTGGATCTCAGAAAAGAGATTTGAACTAGCAATGTTGAGATTTGGGCTTATCAGCCTAGAGCTGGTCATTAAAACCATAGAAGTAAGTAAAATTGCCCATAGGAAATATGCATAGGAAGAAAATAAAACCCAATACAGATTGCTGGGGGAAGTCTGCATTAAAGGATGGACAAACGAGTTCACAAAGGAAACCGAAGCATAGGAACAAAATAAGGAGATTGTGGTGTGAGTTGGAGGAAGAAAGCTTTTCCAAACAGAAAGGGGGATAAAAGGTGATAAAGCTGTGTAAAGGTTAAGCAAGATCAGAAGTAGAACTATCTGTATGTTTTTGAGTTGCTTGTAATCAGGCAGTTGACCTTGATGAGAAAACATTCAGGGCAGGGAGAGAGGCGAGAGCCATCTGCAGTGTTAAGGCCTGGACAGGGTGTGAGATCTTGGAGTTTACCAGTGTGATGGGGAAGCAAAGGCAGGTTGAAGGAGAGGGATGCAAGGTCAAAGGAGAAGGCAAAAGTTCCAGCTCTTCCTCTCAGAAGGTGGGTTTGGGATGACAAAACAGAGCTGCAAGTTTATATTATTATATCCCCCCAGACTTCCTCTGAAGTGCCTCCTGTTGTGTGGAGGGACTTAAATGTAGATGAGAGGCAGAGTCCCAAACATTATCTGTGTGTTTTGGTTTATTCTGTTATTCAGAGTTGTCAACAGGAAAGAAAAGCATTGTTGTGAGTCACTATGCTTCATGTTCTAAAATCAGATAAACTTCTCTTTTCCTGCTTCAGTAGTCCTTCCTTTCTTTCATTGTTTTCTTACTTTCCTTATGTTCTTCTTATTCAAAACAGGCTAGAATATTTTGTCTTTCCTCCACCTAAGATATAACATAAGGTTAAAATATTCCTCTCGTGGAATTTAGTATTACACAGTTTACTCAAGTTAATTATATAGTTTATGAAAAACCTTATGGTGCCAAAATATAGCATATTTTTATGCCTTAAATGAGCCCTCTTCCTTGAGAATACATATGTGTGTGTGTGTGTGTGTATATATATATATATATATATATATATATATATATATATATATATATAACCTGAGTGATACTCAAAATATTTAACTACAAAACAAGTCCTGTATCTATACTTATATCTGTATCTATGTCTATCTATTTATCCATATGTATGTGTTAGTACAAGCTTTCAGTAATTGATCTTCTATAGTCAAATGTGCATAACATATTACCCCATGGCTGTATCATCTCTTTTAAAGCTTAATATAATGTAGTCACCATATCTTGACACTCTGATATTCATGTCTATATAAAGTAACACCTTTAAAAAATTTAAGTCTGTGAAAATTAATACCTGAATTTAAGAAAACTGAATTTCAGACTTCCATAAAGCAAACTGCTGATAAAACACTCTATGTAAACCTGTAGCCTATTTCCTTTTGAAACTGACTGGCTTGGCACTTTCTATTTGAAAAAAAAATAGCAGTATGGTTAAGTGCACTTAATTTTTACTTTTATGTTCATCCCTTGGAACAGTGATGATTCAGTTATTTTTCCACCCTCTCAAATGCTTAAAAGGTAGATTTAAAAAAATAAGAATAGATGTATACACCTGGAAAATAATTTATTTTACATAGTACAGCATTTTTTTTTTTTTACTTTCAAAGAGTTAAATTTGTGATGTTGTGCAGGGATTTCATTTAAAAGACCATTGTAGTAACCTGGGGGATAGCATGGGCCAAGTTGTTAACCATGGAAATGGTGACAAGTGGTCAGATTTTACATTTGTTTTGGGGTAGAATCAGGGCTTACATCAGAGGTCTGACATCTGTGTTATCACACCAAGTCCTTTGCTCAGAAGAGCCCATGCTTGGTTTTATGCTCTGCTGTTATCATCTTGAAACTCTTTTTCCTGTCTTTCTAGAGATACACTTGACATATAACATTATGTAACTTTAAGGTGTCCCATGTGATGATTTAATATGATTTAATATGATGACATATTTAATATGATGACATATATATTGTGAAATGATGTCCACAATAAAGTCAACACCTCTGTTACTTAAAAAGAGTGTATGCTATTGTGCACAGTAGGAAGCAACAGGGATTTAGGAAACCAAAAACAAAACCCAAATGAAAAAAACAAAACAAAACAAAAGATGTTTGCTTTGTGATAGTGTTCAGAACTCTTTACTTCAAAAAAAAAAAAAAAAAGTTTTTTTTTTTTTTCCTGACCTCTGCTCTGTTCATGTCGCTATTCTAAGTACTTTGTCGCAGGTATTTGACACAGATCTCCAGTATTAAGACACAAATTGTACACCAAAGGTAGAATACAGTTTCAAACCAATGTATCAGCAGATAGTAGGTTACGTGGTTTATAATTTATATGTAATTATCAGAAACATGTGTTAATATTGGACACAGGACTCTAGATAGGGTCCTGATCAAATACAGTCTTCATAGCACCTGTTTTTAGCAGCACACTTCATATCTTCCTTCCCTAAAATTTAAGCTTAATTGTAACAAAGATGTGTTTGACTTGTTCCTGTTGGTTATCACTGTATTTGCAATATCCAGAAGCGTCTGGCATATAGAACGAGCTCAGTAATTTTCTGTTAATGATTTTTATTATCCTTAACATAACTTCTTAATTCTGTGGTTACTGATGCAATTCTGTGGTTACTGATGCAATTCTGTGGTTACTCATGCAATAAAACCTCTCTCATTAGTATTGACTCATATTCAACATTATCAATTCAGATTTCCAGATTTCAGTTTTTTCCTTCCTTGTTTTCAAAATCATGACTTCCCCATCCTATATGAATGCGACTGGAAACTAGTAGTTGATGCTAATTTACAAAAGGTAGCGAGACTCTTATGAGCAAAAACAGAATTGCAGACCAAAAAGATTGTAACACAAGTCACTTGACTGATGTCGGTGGGCTGAGTTGATCAGTGAAAAGAGATGAGTAGAAAACAACTTGGACTTGGGATAATGTCTTTCAAAACCATATCTAAAAGTGAGGATTGTTAATGGAAGAAGCCTCACATTTGAAAGAGTTGCTTGAAAGATTCCCAAGCAGTATGGGCTTTGTGTGGTTGGAATGGAACTCTAAGGAGGTGGTGATAGTTACTGTGTCAGGAGAATTTCAAAGACCAAAATTCATTTTTGGATGATTAAGGGAAGCAATGGATCTGTCAGTAGTTTTATCATCCCTGAGAATATTTGCAATTTCACAAGACAACACATAGTTGAACAATGATTACAGAAAATACCTTTGAGGTAGTAATAGTCTCCTTTCATGGAGGAAAACACTAATGGTGATCGTCAACTCCTGTGAGAATTTTAACAGACAAATAAACTAAAGGTGATAAAATCAGTGCTTTGCAAAAGTACTTCACCTCTTCCCAGCCAGTCTAATTTCATGAATGCTTATAGAAATCACACATTAAATCTTGTCTCAAAATGTAATTGAATAATTCTTTATTTTTTCATTATGATAAAAATATTTAAATTAGATTTATATTCTTCCACTTTTAAGTTTTTTTTACCTTTCTTTAGCTTTTTAAAAAAATCAGTGTTTACTAAAATTTTGAGAAAGAAATTAGAGTAAGTCTTATGTATTTCTTTCTAATGTTTAATAAGAAAGTGGTTATTTTTCTTTGTCCGTTCTATGGAGGAGAGATTTGTTTTAATAACTACCTATTGTAGTTGAAAGAGAGCTAACATATTCAAATGAAGGGTTCAATTAAATGGTTTTAAAAATATAATATATACTTCTTTAGGTAGATTTCCTTATCTAAATCTGTTAACGTGAGAAAATTTAAGAACATTTCTTTTAATGTTTATTTATTTTTGAGAGAGAGAGAGACTGAGCACAAGCGGGGGAAGGGCAGAGAGAGAGAGGGAGACACAGAATCTGAAGTAGGATCCAGGCTCCAAGCTGTCAACACAGAGCCTGATGCCTGATGTGAGGCTTGAACTCATGAGTCATGAGATCATGACTTGAGCCGAAGTTGGACGCTCAACCAACTGAGCCCTCCAGGCGCCCCATGAAGAAGTTTTTAGATATGAGGTTTAATTACTTAGAAGCTTGGGTAGTTAAGATTTAGCTTTATGATTCTTTTTTTCTGTTACATTTTTGAATATGAAATAAGTATACAATTTCCCTTACATCTCTGTAAGTCTGATAACCTGATGAGGGGTAACATATATAGGTATGTTACGAAGAAACCATGGTTAATCTTCATTTTTGTACTGTTTGCTTTTTACTTAATTGAAGAGCCTTTTCTCTCAATTTAGGTAAGGCATAAACATGCTGTAAGTCTAGAAATCATTCTGAAAGAAAGTGTGCAGATATCTAAATTTGTGAATTTCACAAATGACTACGGAAAGAGATAGATCCTTGTATGATGTTTGTTATTTGTAGGCACCAGTTAAGTTTTCACAACCCAAGATTGAGGTTAAACACAAAGAACTAACACAATGACTACTTTGCATGGTATGAAATTGCCTTGGGATGTATGACCAAAAACAAGCAAGTGAACAAATTAAAGGAAACCGTAGAGATCAATATGAGGCAAAATGTACCAGAAGTAATATATTACTGCACAGTTACTCTATGAGTCAATTATAGATCTAGATAGATTCTTAATGTTATGAAACAAAAGCTTACTTGATTCATAGAATGTGGCTCATTAATTATCTATTGTAAAGGCTACGAAAGTGACTATTTAAGCCATTTGTCTCATTCCACATGATAAGCTGTAATGTTATTGCAGCACACCGCACTGGTGTTTCTGTATTATTTTGTTTTGTATTTCTATTCTCATGATTAGGTTCTGAGTTCTTGCAGCATTCTAAAACAAGACTAAGCATTCTTATGCTTATGTCCATTATTTGATGTGTAAGACTAAAGCCTCTGTAAATATACTAAAACTCATTGAATTTTTTACTTAAAATGGGTCAGTATTATGGCATGCAAATTATATCTCAATAAAGCTATATCTCAGTAAAGCTGCTTAGAAAAAAAGAGAACCAGGACAGGATTTTATTTTTGCATCCACTAGTGATTTGTGACTTGGGATTTTTGGGTCTTCCATGAAATACAGTGGTGTCAATGATTTATCCCCCATTTTTATATTTTTCAACTTCAAAAATTTCGAATGAGCTTCTGTTTTTTTTTTTTTTAAGAAAAAATCTTTTTCCTTTCTTCCTCCTTTTCTGCCTTCTAAATTTTAGATTAAAAAAATAGCCTGTGCCCTCTGTTTCTTTTTCTTGTTTTCTTTAAATGTTTATTTTTGAGAGAGGGAGTGTGTGCACAGGCAGGGAAGGGGCAGAGAGAGAGAGACAGACAGAGAGAATCCCAAGCAGGCTCCATGCTCAGCCCAGAACCCAATCTCACAACTCCAAGATCATGACCTGAGCTGAAATCAAGAGGGACACTTAACTGACTGAGTCACCCAGGCGCCCCTGCATACTCTCCTTCCACCTCTTTATCCCTCACCCTATTCTAGCCCCTTCCTTTACTGTTGGATTGAGACTGACTTTACGGAATTCACTAGTTACTCTTGAACTGCGAGCTGAAGTGATTTCTGCACAGTTCTCATCTTCCTGGAACTCCTTGAAGCAGGAGACATTCCTAAAAATCTCTTTTCACAGGGCACCTGGGTGGCTCAGGTCAGTTAAGTTTCCGACTCTTGATTCAGGCTCAGGTCCTGGTCTCACATTTTGTGGGCCGGAGCCTGCATCAGCCTCCGTGCTGACAGTGCAGAGTCTGCTTGTGATTCTTTCCCTCTCTCTTCTCTCTGCCTCTGTCTGTCTGTCTGTCTCTCTCTCTCAAAACTAAATAAACAAACTTAAAAAAACTAAAAAAAAAACAAAAACCCAGAATCTCTTTTCATTAACACATGTTTTGTTTTGGCTTCAGTGATCCTGTTTTTAACTTGTTATATCCATTCTCTGATCACACTTTAACTTTCTTTCTGTTTTTTGGCTCATCTTGTAGATCCCACCGCTGCTAGTCCTAGATTCTTCCCATGTATGTTCTCTCATTTTCTTGGCCTTAGCTCTTACACCTCTATGGAAATGACACCCATATCCCTGACTCTAGCCCTGACCACTCTCTTAGCTTTGGGTACATATATTCCATTCCTCTGTGACTTCTCCATCATCTGCATGCTTTGAACCTTAAAAATAAGTCATTTTCCTTCTCTCCCAAGACTCTATCTCCCAATCTTAATATAATGTTTATATATCCAGTCAGTCATGCTGTAATGTTCAGAGTATCTTTAATTCTGCTCTCCTTTTTCACCCTCTGTATCCGTTTTCATAGTAATAAACTATTCCCAGGACTTAAAGGCAGGGAAGAGGCTGATGTTACATATACAGTCTAGGAACACAGACTTCCCTCAAGACCTTACTCTTTGTAACCTTCCAGGTGGCCATCCTGGTACAGATTTCCTTTAGTATAGTGTAAAAGAACAAGGTCACAGGACTGAAGCTATCATATATGGCACATTGCTGTGAATTACAAAAGGTTGCTTATAAAATATATATTCTTTTATCAGAAAAATTTTCCTAATACTGATTTTGTAAGACACATGAAATTTATTGTTGCCTGTGGAAAATTTCTACAATAAGCATACCTATGTCATCTGTGCCCTTATGTGTTGTAAGAGTTCCATAACTTGCACAATCATACAGAGTAGCTCTAAGTATAGGGCTACATTGTTCAGATCCTGGCCTTAGAGTTTAGTAGCTATATAACCTTGGTAATTTACTTAGTCACTTTAAATTACAGATTCATGACCTATAAAAGGTGACTAATAACATTATCTCTTTCAGAGGTTTTAGAAGGGTAAAATAGGGAAAAAAAGGGTACAAGGGTAATTTAGGAAAAAAAAATATATAATTAGAAAGTTCAAATTTACCTACAGATGTTCTCAGTCTACTGCTTCAGAGGCACAAATCATTGAACATGCCAGATTGTGAAATTCTTTACATTGGAGAGGAGATGAAACTACTATTGTTTTTAACAGCTCACCCTATGTCATTGAAAATTTTGTCTTTGAGAATATTTCATTTAAGGACATTCTAAAAGAGCTAGAGGAGCAGTTGCCCTATTTTTCCAATGAGTAAATGTGTAGCTCAGAACCTAATGTTTCTACTTGAATGTTGCTGCTAGCTATTTGGACAAAACAATGAGAAGGCTTTTGAGGTACTACAAGAAAATGTCTTGACTTCATCATTTCCAAGTTATGATTATATTTTATTTTTCTCCTATTTCAGGGTCAGCAAACTACAGGCCAGGGGCCACATCGAGCCCATGTACGGTTTTTGTAAATAAAGTTTTGTGGGGACACAGCTACCCACATTCATTTATGTATTGTCTTGCCTGCTTTCCCACTGCAATGGTAGAGTTGTGTAGTTGTCACAGAGACCTGTTGGTCCACAAGCGTAAAATATTTACCATCTGGCCCTTACATATAAAGTTTGCTGACCCCTGCCTTTTGATAGTTTTAAAATATTGCTTCAGTCAAACGTCCATTTTGCTCAATTCTACACATAGAAAAAGAAAGATTGGATTGATCTGGAGTCTAGTGGGTCTTACTCTTTCCTCCAGAATATCTTTTACTGATGAACAGTGGAAACCCAGGTGCATTGTGCTGCCTTAAAAGCATTCAGTTCCTTAGGTTTTACCAAAAATAAGACAAATGAAAAAACCCTAAGGCAGAATAACCTGTTCCTTTTCCCCAGACTACTGGCATTATCGAGAAAATGCTTCTTATAGGAAATAAGCATTTAATAAATATCTTTTCCCTTCTTTTGACATTAAAAAGTGATAGTAGGGAAAAGCTGCTTAATATCAATGAACCATCTATTTGATGACACAGTGAGTGACTTAGTTCACTGTTGAAAACAAATTTGGATTGAAACTTGGGTAATTCTGTTAGTACCTGTCTTGTTCATTAAAGCAAGTGATTGAAACCATGTCTTTCACATGGGAAAATAATCTCTATTTTGCAAGATTTCTAATATAATAATGTATGTTAAAAACTTGGTAAATGAGTATTTCTCAATTAATAGCTATTATTTTTATTTTAAAGATTAAGTTCATTATTTAAAATATATCAAATTATTTCAATTTACCCTTCAAAAAGTCTACTTAATACTCGATTTCCTGTTTTTTTCCAATTACTTAATACCTTCTGTGTATTCTTATTCTTTAAAATGAATAAAAATGTAACCTTCCTCACCTTTTTTTACCTCCCACTTGAAAGAATTCTACAAAGAAGATTTATAATTTAAAACCATTTTTTTAATGTTTATTTATTTTTGAGAGAGAGAGAGAGCGAGCGAGCATTGGAGGGGCAGAGAGAAAGGGAGACACAGAATCTGAAGCAGACTCTAGGCTCTGAGCTGTCAACATAGAACCTGACATGGGTCTTGAACTCGTGAACTGTGAGATCATGACCTGAGCTGAAGCTGGATGCTGAACCAACTGAACCACCCAGGTACCCCTAGAAGATTTATAATTTAAAAGCTAGTTTTTAATAACTTTTGTGTGGTGTCATTTGGATGTGTCGATACACCTAAAGTTATAGTTGGTTATGAAGCCCAAGAATATATACTAAGCCTTAAGAAATTTACTTCTTTGTCAAGCTTTCCAATGTCCTAAACCCATGGTTATGGATTGGGCCTTAACTGTAAGTACATTCTCCGAGAAGTTTACTGTCACTTAAGACATTCTTTGTAATGTGTTTTAGAGTCAAGTCATGAAAGTTAAATTTTCTACTTTAACTGTGAAGCAGTTAAGAAATATTTGGGGATCCAATATAGAAAATCCCCAAAGTTAAGTGAAAATTGGAGCAGAAGGGAAATCCCTTTTTAAAAGAAGAAATTGATTTTTAAAAATATCATTTCCACTGATACCAAAATAGAGCTACAATCAAAGTACAACATGATATATTTTCATATACAAGCATAGTTCAAAGCCATCTAGTTCTGGTTTCTGCTCCTATCACAGTTATGAGGACTCATTTTTGCTGGAAATCTAAATATCTATAGAGTCAGTGTAGTTTGGGGGCAAATATAAGGGTTTTAAAGTTAGAATGTAGTCTGGATTCCTAAAATCTTCAGGACCATGTATCTTTCTTTTGAAAAGATACTTCAGACCAAAGTATAGTTTGTTGTTGTTCTTGTTTGTTTTTGTTTTGTTTTTTAATATTCTATTATAGGTTCTGTGAAGCTTAAAATTACCTAGTCTAGGGACTATAGTTTATCAGTACAGGGTTAAGGAAGAGATGTTTATACTCTTATTATACCAGGATCACTGCTCACCAAAACACACAGCATATGCATGTGTACTAGAACTTGAAGTAATTGAAGCCAGCATGAAGTATTTATATACAGTAAGTGTAGTCTAAGAGGAACATACTTTGGGGAAAGTTATAAGAAGTTAGGGTTGGAAAAGACAATCATGAGGAGCCACTCGTCTCACAGTTTGTGGAAGGTGGAAATACTGGAGAAGTTTCAGACTTGTTGCGTGCACAACCCAGTTGGGAAGAGGCATATTAATCAACTGAATGATTAGGCTTTGAAGTTTAAGGCCATTAGGGATTTGGAATATTAGAGATGAAAATTCTGAAGCATCAGCCAAGAATTTATTGAGTTGGCAATTCTGTGGGGAACTACAATACGATTCTAGGATATCTGACGTATGAAGTAAAATTTGAGACGTTTTCTGATACTTGTCTTTTGTATCTTCATAGAGATATAAAAGTGTGGTGTTTTCCTTTTTGTTTTGAGAAACAAAGGATCAAGCCTCATTTTAAGGTTCATCTCAAAATTCCATGAATCAAAAGAGAAGAGCTTAAAATAGGAGCTCTATTCAAGCTTCTTGTTTTGGTTAGGGGTTCAGGGCTCATAGAGTAGGAAGATGTGATCTATTTCCTGGAATTGATCACACCAATGAGTAGATTTTCTTTTTTTAATGTTTTAATTTAAATTCTACTTAGTTAACGTGCAGTGTAATATTAGTTTCTAGTGTACAATATAGTGATTTAGTATTTCCACACAACACCTGGCGCTCATCATGACACGTGTGCTCCTTAATCCCCATCACCTTTTTAACCACCCCCCCCCCACCTCTCTTCTGGTAACCATCAGTTTGTTCTCTGTAGTTACAGGCCTGGGGGTTCCTGGGTGGCTCAGTCTGTTGAGTGCCCAACTTTGGCTCAAGTCATGATCTCATGGCTCATGGGTCCGAGCCCTAGGTTGGGCTTTGTGCTGACAGCACAGAGCCTGGTCTGGATTCTCTGTCTCCCTCTCTCTGCATCCCGTCCCCTTGCACTCTCTCCCTGTCTCTCAAAAATAAACATTTTTTTTAAAGAGTCTGTTTCTTGGTTTGCCTCACTTTCTCTTTTTTTTTTTTTTCCCATTTTCTCATTTGTTTTGTTTCTTGAATTCCACATGAGTGAAAAAATTGTCTTTTTAAAAGAATTTTTATACCAGGATGATAAAAGGCTCTCATTTATTAAGGTAGCATGACTCATTAATTCATCAAACTTTGTCTTAGACTAGAAAGTAATAATGTGCTCACTAGTAAAGTTACCTCTGTTAGTAAGAGCTGTCTCATTCATAAACAACTAAAAGTAGGAGCCAAATACATGATACTAAGTTGGATGTAAAACAAATTCAAGATGTAAAACAAATTCAAAATGTAAAACAAATTCAATATGTAAGTGAACAGCACAAGCAATGTTAATCTTGGGATGTAAGCAATGATTGTATCAGGCCTCTTAAACCACCTGTGCATGAGTAAAGTGTTAGGAACAGGTGAATTCACAACCATATCTGGGAAAAATGGCTTCAGATGAGACAAAGGGAAGAAAAATTTCACCTAAGCCACCAGAAGACATAATGACTCTGCCCTCCTGCACTCGTGTCTCTAACATTGCCCATCTTAAAATTTTTTTTTTTAAGTTTACTTTTTTAGAGAGAGAGAAAGAGAGAGAGAGTACAAGCAGGGAAGGAGTCGAGAGAGAGAGACAGAGACAGACAGAGGATCTGAAGCAGGCTCTGTGCTGAGAGCAGAGAGCCTGATGCAGGGCTCGGACTCAAACTGTGAGATGACCTGAGCTGAAGTCGGACACTTAATCTACTGAGCTACCCAGGGTCCCCTGCACATCTGTCTTGATCATTCAAAATAGAAAATGTAAATCTCAGTTCAGGCTGAGCCATTGAACATGACCCTGTTCCTATGTTGACTATGTGTCAGAGATCCTTGGACAAACTCTCCTTTCCTTTCCTAAGGGTTTCATTGGAGATAAGTATACCCAACCCCTCCCCCCACCACTCTGCCATCTATAAGAATAACAGTGTAGGGGCGCCTGGGTGGCGCAGTCGGTTAAGCGTCTGACTTCAGCCAGGTCACGATCTCGCGGTCCGTGAGTTCGAGCCCTGCGTAGGGCTCTGGGCTGATGGCTCAGAGCCTGGAGCCTGCTTCCGATTCTGTGTCTCCCTCTCTCTCTGCCCCTCCCCCGTTCATGCTCTGTCTCTCTCTGTCTCAAAAATAAATAAAACGTTAAAAATTTTTTTTAAATAAATAAAAAAAAAATAAACTACACTGTTATTCTTTTTTTTTTAAATTTTTTTTTCAACGTTTATTTATTTTTGGGACAGAGAGAGACAGAGCATGAACGGGGGAGGGGCAGAGAGAGAGGGAGACACAGAATCGGAAGCAGGCTCCAGGCTCTGAGCCATCAGCCCAGAGCCGGATGCAGGGCTCGAACTCACGGACCGCGAGATCGTGACCTGGCTGAAGTCGGATGCTTAACCGACTGAGCCACCCAGGTGTCCCAACAGTGTAGTTTAAATCTTGTTATTTCGTTATCTTATATGGGATAAAGGGAGAATTGTCCTTGTTCTGCCTCCCATGAAATTAGTCACCAAAGTGAAATACCGGTGCCAGATATCCAAAAGCAGCATCATTGGGTGAATATAGCAGCATAAAAAGCCATAAATTTAATTGTCTCTGTGTACCCTTTGTCTTCTCTATTGTACACTATTACAGTCAAAATGGATCTTTATTGATTTAGTTAATGTCTTTTTATATTTTGGCTTCCGCATCTGATTTCATATTTTCTTAGGAGAAAAAAAATAACTTCCCCTTAGAGTGGCTATATAAATGATCAAAATAAATGAATGAGTTTTAGAAATCGAATGCTCTCTTTTCTGTCCTCTTTCTATTGCTTTTCAGCAGTCATCTCATGAGATTAAATGGTATGTAGAATATTACTTGGGTGCAATCTTGCCTTGTCACAAGAAATTGTCAATCCTCGAAGTTCAATTTTGTGACAGAATATTTTAGTTGATTAACTTGTCAGGTCTGCTGTACATAACAAAATATACTGAGTTCTTAAGGAGAGGTTTATAATGCTCCTGCATGAAAATATTGAATAGTAAAAATATGTCTGGAAAACATATTTTTTTTTCTCCCCAACTCATCACATGATTTCCTCCCTTAATTAAACACACACACATACACACACACACACACACACACACACACACACACACACACACAAGGAGATCGAAAATGCCAACTCTGCTTTTTTTTTTAATTTTTTTTTTCAACGTTTATTTATTTTTGGGACAGAGAGAGACAGAGCATGAACGGGCGAGGGGCAGAGAGAGAGGGAGACACAGAATCGGAAACAGGCTCCAGGCTCTGAGCCATCATCCCAGAGCTTGACGCGGGGCTCAAACCCACGGACCGCGAGATCGTGACCTGGCTGAAGTCGGACGCTTAACCGACTGCGCCACCCAGGCGCCCCACAACTCTGCTTTTTTAATTGACCAGAGGAAAAGCCAGTGTTACCTTCCTGCATCTTACTGAATCCACTGAACGCTCTCCAGTCCTCATCTGGTTTGTTGTCTGTAGTGCTGCACACTTTTGCTCAGTCTCCTTCCTTGCACACATCTTCTCGTTTGCTTCTGTAATGTCATACTCCCTTGGATTTGCCTGATTTCTTGGTTTCTCTACAATCTCCTTTGGTGGTTTGTTTTCCTCTGCCCATTCCTTAAATGTCTGCATTTGCTTCAGGGCTCTGTCGTTATTAGTCTCTCCTCTCCTTTTCCCACCTCTTCTACCTTCTGAGGTGTAGCTAAGTCTTTAACAGCCCAGGTCATGTAAACCAACTACTCAGATTTTATCATGTGCATTAGTTTTCTATGCTGTATAACAAATAATACAAACTTTATGGCTTAAGACAGACCTTATTTAGTATTTTACAGTTCCCTGGGTCAGAAGTCTGGGTGGGTTTCAATTGGGTCCTCTGCTCAGGGTCTCAACAGCCTGAACTCAAGCTGTTAGCTAGGACTGAGGGCTCATCTGAGGCTTGAGGTCTCTTCTGAGCTCACTGGTGTTGGCAGAATTCAATTTGTTGTGGCTATAGGGCTGAATTCCCCATTTTCTTGATGGCTGTTTGCCAAGGGCAGTTCTCAGCTCTTGGAAGCTGATTGCAATGCTCTGCCATGTGGCCCCCTGCATAGGCCCTCTCACGCTTTTAATCTCTGGTGGCAGGGAGGACCTCATTTCCTCTGAAGGGATCCACTGATTAGGCCAGGCCCACAAAGCTCTCCCTTTTGGTTTTGATTAACTCAGAGTCAACTCATTAATAACTAAATCATGAGAATTATATCCCATCACATTTACAGGTTCTGCCCTACACAGGACAGGACATTGTACAAGGTGTGAACATCATGAGTTGGGCATGTTGGAGGCCATCTTAGAATTCTGCCTGCTATACCCTAGTTCTGCCATTTACTAAGTCTGTGAATTTGGGCAAATTCTATAATTTCTTTGTGCCTTGGTTTTCTCATCTTTAAAATGGGATGATAAACAGTACTCTTTATGGGGTTATTGTGAGGATTAACTGGATTGAAACATGCGAAACAGAACAGTGACTGATACATAGTAAGAGTCTGCAAAAATTCTGTTATCATTGGGGTGCCTGGGTGCCTGGGTCGCTCAGTCAGTTGAGCATCTGACTTTGGCTTAGGTCATGATCTCATAGTTCATGAGTTCAAGCCCCTGTGTCGGGCTCTGTGCTGACAGCTCAGAACCTGGAGCCTGCTTCAGATTCTCTCTCTTTCTCTCTCTCTCTCTCTCTCTCTGCCCATCCCTCACTCACACTCTGTCTCTTTCTCTCTCTCAAAAATAAATAAACATTAAAAAAATGGAGACACCTGGTTGGCTCAGTCGGTTGAGCGCCCAACTCTTGGTTTTGGCTCAGGTCATGATCTCTCAGTTTCGTGAGTCCAAGCCCTGCATTGGGCTCTGTGCTGACAGCTTGGAGCCTACTTGGGATTCTCTCTCTCCATCTTTCTTTGCCCCTCTCCTGCTCACACTATCTCTGTCTCTCTCAAAATATAAATGAATAAACTTGAAAAAATTCAGTTATCGTTATTACTCTATTTTCTCCCCATCCACTCTCATGGCATCAGTGTTACTGATATTCCTATGACTTCCAAATTTATGTCTCCAGTCAAGATCTCTGAGCTTTAGACACTTAAAATATCCTAATTCATATCTCCACTTGTATATCTGATAAGCAATCTAAGTACAATTTGTCTAAGTCTAAGCACATGATTTCACTTGCAAACCTGATCCTGGCTGGTAATTCTTATCACAGTAAATAGTAAACTTCATGAAGTTCCGTACACTCCCCAATTTCTTCATATTTTCCTACTATGCATTCATTCAAAAAACATTTTTTTGGAGTATCTGCTGTGTGCAAAGTATTGTGGCAGAGGATATAATGGTCAGTAAAAATTGAGGTCTCTACCTCATGTAGCTTACAATCAAGTGAGAGAGACAGATTATAATCTATCCCTCCAAACTTATTAAAACAAACCAATTTTATCAATGTATTTTGCAAATATGCTAGTCCAAGGCACTTTCTTTCCTGAACTAGAGCAATAGCCTTTCAACTGGGTTTCTACGTTCACTCTTCCTCCACTTTCTCTTTCCTCACCAGAGCTACCATCTTCAAGATCACACTACCACACTCCTGTGTATAAACCTTGCAGTGGCCTCTTGTAGTCTGTAAGATAGAAACTCATCTTCCTCATACCCTGCTATGGCCCTGCATGACCTCGCCAGCTTTATGCACCCCTACACACTGCTCCATTCCTGTTTCTGCTTTAACAGCCTTCTTCCTGCTTCTCAACACTGCCACACTTGTCCTGCCTCAGCACCTTGCACCTGCCTGTCCTAAAATGGGCATTCTCTCCTTCTTGACAACTCTATCTTTACCTGGTAACTCTCAGCTCAAATTTTATCCCTCTCCTTTATCCTCCCAGTTTACTAAGTGAGGATCCCCACTGGAGTCAAGGTACCTTATGAGTCTTCTTCATGACATTTAATGTGGTACATAGTTATGTATGAAGTTGAGTCATTACCTGATTAATATCTGCTGTCATTCTTGGAGAGGGGTGTTTGATGCAAGATCTAAAAGATGAGCTTCAGCCATATGTAGAGCTAGGTTTTACACCTATGTTTTGTTTATGAGGGAATATGACATGGGCTGCATTTTAAATGGAAAAGCTATTCTCACAATGTGTATTTGATGGGACAAGTTTTCTACCTCTGTGTCGATTCAGCCAAGCTTACCCTAACAGTATTTGAGAGGAAACATTTGTGGTTATGAGGGTTACTAAAGACCTGGACAAGAATGTGAAAATATTCTGTAAACTGTAAGACTTAACACAGAGTTTATTGCATTTACTGTTGTGAATATCACCGAAGTATCAGTTTATCCAAAACCTGAGCTATGTTGAATTTAATCCATTTGATTTTACCCAAATATTTGGTTTCCTCTGTGAAATGTTTTAGATTTACCTGTTTTTTTCCCCTTAAGTTTGTGTGTATGTGTACGTATTAGTGTACTATCAATATGTATACATACATATGTAATGTGCACACACAAACACAGTATATACAATTTGGGTATGGTGTATATACAGGCTTCTCTAAAATATATTCCAATCTAGTGTTCAGTATCATAAAATGGGATCAGCTCAGCAGCTATTACCCTGTTTTATTTAAAATGTTTATTTTTAGTTCAATTTAATGATGGTGAATAACAGGATATTTGGACTCTGAGCCATCAATAGGCTTTGCAAACAATGAAAAAATCAAATCCCTTTAACTTAAAAGTGCTTACTGATTTTATAAATGTATTTTGTAAATATGCTAAAATTTTACTGTGATGGTGAAAGCAACAAACAAAAGCTTGTAGAGGATTAAAATGCAACTTTTTTTTGTAGAAAATGTTAAAAATCATTGCTCAAGTAGCAATACCTTTGTCTTCAAGCTAATTGACTATAATTTCATAATTATTGATTTGTAGATATCCAATTTGGATCATTTCTGAAGCTGAATTCAGAACAATCTTAAGGTAAGGTGTTTACTTAGAGAAAGAGAGATAGTGTGTGTGTGTGTGTATGTGTGTGTGTTACAGAATAAAAAAATCTGATATTGAAAATGATATTGATTCCATTTTAACTTCTAATATTTCTCAACTTAAAAAATATATCAAAACATATGATAAATAGCTTGATGACTACTTAATAAATGTCCTCTAAGTGTCCTTTCTGCAAATGCCCATATGAGCAAATCACTGTGGAAATATACAAAACAATTAGTGTACAATTAATACTAAATAGTGTAATGCTCAATGTTACTGAGTTAATAGATGTTGGAATGAGCTATCAGATGTGGGCTGAATAATAGGGACGTATCATGGAATTAATAGTAATAACAGTAACAATAACACCAACAGCGATAATAATACTATTTACTTAACATTATAATCCAGTCTACTAAATACTTTATAAAAATGCTTTATGTCATACAATCTTCACAAATTTCTGAAGCCAAAGTATTATTATTCTTGTTATTATTGTTAATATCATTTTATAATGAGAAACCCGAGGCATGTCTAGAGTCATGTAGCTGGTGAGTGGCATGGTTACCAGCTGAGGTCTATACCACACCACGTTTTGGTTTCCTACCACTATATAAACTGCCAGGGGAAGGTAAGAGTTAAGCAGCATGTTGTGAACTTTGGATTCAGAAGAGAATGAGAAGGGAAGTTTTTGCAGTATGAAGGCCACTTAACAAAAATGTGAAAGGTGATCTAGATATTCACTGTGCTTGAGTGACAAGTTGGAATGAAGAACATTTGAGGAAAATGTAATGAAAATTGTGTAGCCAGAGCAGATGGAGCTTATGGACATATTTTGGTGGATAAATACTGAGTGTTCCAGTTTCATCTTTATTGCCCTCTACCTGAAAACTACTAATCTGGATTTTTGCTATTATAGTTGAGTACAGTAATCTACAATCTGGTGAGGGTAGCCAGTTAAAAAAAAATCAATTAGCAATAAAATACTAGAATTAGGAAGGATCATTGAAAATTATGTAGTCCTGTGAAAGCATGAATTGACAGCCTACTCCTGATAGAGGCGTTAGAAACAGAGAGGCATGCTATTACCAAAAGACATGAAAGTAAACAAATATTACAGGTCTTCATGGTAGATTAGATAAAAGGAATAAAGGGGAATGAAGAGCAGAGATGGTTTCAAGTTTATTACAGCAAAAAAGAAAAACTACAAAACTGATGAAAGGGAAATATTGTGAGACAACAGAGTAAGTTTGATTTTTCTTTCTTGCATCCAAAATGTCAATGGAGCCCCATATTCATATATCCTACAGGACACAGAAAATTACATGAAGAAAACAGGTGAAGATTGGGTTCTAATATCATTAAATGTATTTTTTAAGAGACTTTAGAGTGGATGATAACTGTGGAAGGATTAGTATAAAAATAGAAGCACGTGGGCTGATTTTTTTCTTTATTTTTTATTTTCTTTTTAAAATTTTAAAAAGGTTTTAATTTTAATTCCAGCATAGTTAATATACAATGTTATGTTAGTTTCAGCTGTATAATATAGTGATTCAACAATTCTATATAGTACTCTGTGCTCATCATGATAAGGGTACTCTTAATCCCCATCACCTGTTTCACCCATTCCCCTACCACCTCTCCTCTGGTAACCATCAGTTTGTTCTCTAGTTAAGAGAACAATACTTAAGGAGTGTTTCTTGGTTTGTCTTGCTCTCTTTTTTTTCCTTTGCTACTTTGTTTTATTTCTTTAATTTTGCATATGAGTGAAATCATGTGATATTTGTCTTTCTCTGACTTATTTTGCTTACTCTCTAACTCTATCCATGTCATTGCAAATGGCAAGATTTCATTCTTTTTCGTGGCTGAATAATATTCCATTATATGTATATCCTGCCTCTTCTTATCCACTTATCTATTGTTTGACACAGGGTTGCTTCCCTAATTTGGCTATTGCAAATAATAATACAATAAACAGAGGGATGCATGTATCCCTTTGTATTAGTAGTTTTGTATTTTTTTTTGTAAATATCCAGTAATGCAATTACTAGACCATAGGGTAGTTTTATTTTTAACTTGTTAGGGAACCTCCATAATCTTTTCTACAGTGGTTGCATCAGTTTGCATTTCCACCAACAGTGAATGAGAGTTCCTTTTTCTCTACATCTTTGCAAACACTTGTTATTTCTTGTGTTTTTAATTTGAGCCATTCTGAGAGGTGTTAGGTAATATCTCATTGTAGTTTTGATTTGTATTTCCCTGATGATGAATGATATTGAGCATCTTTTCATGTGTCTGTTGGCCATCTGTATGTCTTCTTTGGAGAAATATCCGTTTGTGTCTCCTGCCCATTTTTATTTGGATTATTTGGTTTTTGGGTATTGGGTTGTGTAAGTTCTTTATATATTTTGGATACTAACCCTCTGTCAGATATGTCATTTGCAAATATCTTCTCTCATTCCATAAGTTACCTTTTAGTTTTGTTGATTGTTTCCTTTGTTGTGCAGACGCTTTTTATTTTGATGTAGTTCCAATAGTTGATTTTTGCCTTTATTTCCCTTGCCTCAGGAGACCTCTAGAAAGAAGTTGCTATGGCTGGTGTCAGAAAAATTACCACCTGTGCCCTTTTCTAGGATTTTTATGGGCTCAGGTCTCACATTTAGGTCTTTAATCCATTTTGAACTTGTTTTTGTGTATGGTGTAAGAAAGTAAAGTGGTCCAATTTCATTCCTTTGCATGTATGTAGATGTCCAGATTTTCCAATACCATTTGTTGAAGAGACTTTCTCCCATTATGTATTTTTTCCTCCTTTATCAAAGGTTAATTGACCATATAACTGTGGATTTATTTCTGGGTTTTCTTTTCTGTTCCATGGATATATGTGTCTATTTTTGTGCCAGTACCATGCTGTTTTGTTTGCTACAGATTTGTAATATAATTTGAATTCTGGAATTGTGATGACTCCAGTTTTGTTTTTCTTTTTCTTGACTTTGACTATTCAGGGTCTTTTGTGGTTCCATTCAAATTTTATGATTCTTCAAGTCCTGTAAAAAAAAGCTGTTTGTATAGGGATTGCATTATATTTGTAGGTTGCTTTGGGTGGCATAAACATTTTAACAACATTTGCTCTTCCTCCATGTGCATGGAATGTCTTTCCATTTCTTTGTGTTGTCTTCTGTTTCTTTCATCAGTGTTTTATAGTTTTCAGAGTACGAGTCTGTCACCTCTTTGGTTAAGTTTATTCCTCAGTATTTTATTCTTTTTGGTGTAATTGTAAATGCTATTGTTTTCTTGATTTCTCTTTCTATTGTTTCATTATTAGTGTATAGGAGTGTAAACGATTTCTGTACATTGATTTTGTATCCTGTAACTTTACTGAATTCATTTGTCAGTTCTAGAATTTTTTTTTTTTTGGTGGAATCTTCAGGTTTTCTATACGTAGTATTATGTCATCTGCAAATAGTGAAAGTTTTACTTCTCCCTTACCAATTTGGATGCCTTTTGGGGGCTGATATTCTAAACACCATTTTCAGTTGAACATTTTAAAAATAAAATATAACTATGTAATGCTGAAAAATGCATGTGAGATAATGCAACCTGATAATAGTCCGACCTTCTATGCCTAATTCTAAACTTGTAAACTTTTTGTTTGTTTGGGATTTCTTTGGCAATATAATGTTGATTTTTTTAACTAGGTAAATGCAAATTACTTAAAACTCAACTCTGGAAAACATTTATTTTAAATGCTGACAATATTGATTGCCTTTCATTGAGTATTATCTTGTTAATTATGCTTCAGGTAAAATACAATTTAAAATCACTTTTATTTCAGAATGAAAACATCCATTGTGTAATGAAATATGTGAATTAGACGATAAACAGGAAGAGAAAGAAAGAGAACAAGCTCAACTTAGGCTACAAGTTAATTCATTTGGAGTGAAGTCTGATCAAGGCTGGCTTACAATACTATAATATTTTTTATAATACCATAACCGTTTTTTCCTAGGATTAGTAAAAAAAGGACAAGTTGAAATGATATGTACTACAGAATTATAAACTTCTTACATTTTACTAACCATTTTCACTCATAGGTTAAATTCATCAAATATTAATTGAGGACCTAAATTTAGTGATAAATTCTGGGTCTACCACATTTTCAATAGATACAGTTCCTCTTTTCAAGATGCTCAGAGTCTAGTTTAAAAAAAAACAAATATGTAAACAAGTTATTATAGTATAGTGTAATTCCTTGCCGTAGAAGCAAAGGGATAGGATTACTTCTGATTCAGTGGATCAGGACTGCTCATAAATATCAGCAAGGGAATGTGGAGCTTCATAAGCCTGAAAGAAGATATACTTCTGAAATTTGGATTTAAGCTTAATCATGTTTTAGAAAACTCTAATGTTAGTGCAAAAACTAACAGTAGGCTTTGAATTTCTTAGAATTTGATTCTCAAAGACTGTGATTTTTTTTTGTTTTGATTGCAGTTTGGAGGAGAGTCTTCATATAATGGACCATCTATTTTTAGCAAGTAGGGATTTAACATGTGAAACATATTGCCTGCGATTTGCTACTGATTTTCCTTGACAGCAGTACTATCAAGAATGTTACTTGTTAAGTGCATTAAGAAGCTGACTGGGAAAGCTATCACTTTGTTAACAGTTTTAAGTAATAAAACCTTTGTTATATAAGCAATGGGATGTATTATTTCAATTTATAAAAATAAAGTTGGATAGGTTTTAAAAAATAGGGAGACAGTTCCTTTTCTGGCAGTTGTGAAATGAAAAACTGTAAAAATATAACTACGAAACCCTTCTTTTAAAATGCTTTTCTGAGATGGTAGGAAAGTAAAGACTCTAAAGAGGATAAAAACAAAGCAAAAGCAGCAACCCTCAGAGGAAAGCAAGGCCAAAGCTGGGGAGACAAGGTGAAGTCTAGGGCTAGTCCAAGTTGGAGTGTGATAGATGGTTTCTCAGGAAACCAGGATCCTTAAGGACAACAGTAAGAGTAAGGATGCACAAGAAACCCACCACTGAGAAGGTGCATCCAAAAATTGCCTATCTAGACTTTGACACTGAGTGAAGTGACACAGATTTGCCCTTAGAATTCAGAACTTTTGGTCAGCGTTCACTGGGATTTGGTGGCAGATTCACCTGTGTGATCCAACATATTTCATCCAATAATTTAGAATGTTTCTGGATTCACAATTGGTGGGAGGAAGCAAAAGAAATAATTTGCCACATGAATCTAAATTCAACGTTTTCAAGATAAATTTCTAGAGAAATTAGTTAACAAGTCAAAACTACAAAACATAAAGAATAAAATGGATTTAAAAGAAGGCTGGAAAAAGCCATGACAGAAGATACAGTTTTAAAAGGTATATTATGCTACAATGACCAGATTTGGAAGAAAAATATGTTTAATACTGTATTAATTTTCTATTGTTTCCATACCAAATCACCACACACTAAGTGTCATAAAACACACAGATTTATCACGTTACATTTCTATAGATCAGAAGTCTAAAACGAGTGTCACCAGATACAAAGTATAGCCAGGATGCATTTCATTCTAGAAGCTCCAGAGGAGAATTGAATTGTTTTCCTGTTCACTTGGCTTCCTGTCAGAATTCAGTTCCTTGTGGTTGTAGGACTGAGCTCCTTGTTTTGTTGCTGACTCTAAATTGAGGATTTCTCCTAGCTTCCAGTTGTTATCTCATGCCTTGCATTGGTCCCACCTCCCCTGCTTTTTTTTTTTTTCCCCAAAGCCAGCAATAGCAGGTTGAGATCTTCTCACATCCTATCACTCTGACCACTTTCAGTTCAAGTTGGCAGTATCTTTGGTTGTATAAAATTCTCTAGAACTCTGTGGGTGTTCCGTGGATGGAAGGATTCTATGGAGGATTCACCCCATTAGACAAGAGCCTCACCAACAGATCTTAACAAGAAAATCTCTTCACTATTTTTGGCTTTGGCTGAGATGGCTGAGGGTGTTTATGATCACTTCCTTAATCTCTTTAAAGAGTCTTTTTTTTGCTACAGAATACTTTGCTCTCTTGGTTTTTCTGAACAATATTAGAAAACTAATCACTTAGTTTTAAATAAAAATTGCATTAAAATAATCTTTTAATTTTAGCATCTTTGCATATTTGGGATACAGATAGGTTAAGAATTTCCAAAATCCTCAAGCCCTGGTTCCTTTTTGTTTAACAGCTTCTCCTTCTATTTATCTCTCTCCCCTCGCATTTTACTCTAAAGTGAAAAAAAAAAAAAATCAGCCTGCACCTTCAACATTTTGCTTGCAAATCTTTTCAGCTAAATATTCAAATTTATTGCTTACAAGTTCTGCTTTCCACATAACTGCATGACACAGTTTGTACCACTATGGAAAAAATTCCTTTCATCTGGTTTCCAATAACATGTTTTCATTTCCTTCTGAGACTTCAACCAGCAGCATGCTTAAAATCTACATTTCTGTTTAGTCTGTTCATGACCATTTATGTTTTCTTCTGAGAAAATATAGAATTTCTCTGTAATGCTTGCACTTCCTTCTGAGCCCTTGTGGACAGTCTTTAAAGCCCTTCTTTCTGCTAACAGTCTATTCAAATAAATGTCAGCTTCCTCCCCCCGCCTGCCATGCTTCTCAGAATTCTTCTAACCTGTGCCTGCTGCCTGATATCAAAAATCAGTGCCACAGTTTTAGATATTTGTTACAGCAACACCTCACTCCTGATACTGAAATCCATATTATTTTTCTACTGCTGCTAACAAATGACTACAAACTTAATGGTTTAAAACAACACAAATTTATTATTTTACAGTTTTCTAGATTAGAAGTCCACTATAGTTCTCAATGGATTCAAACTTAAGAGTGGCAGAAATATATTCCTTTCTGGAGGCTCTATGGGAGTATCAGTTTCCTGCTCATTCAAATTCCTGACTGAGTTCAAATCCTTATGATTGTAAGGACTGGGTCCCATTTTACTGATGATTATAAGCTGAAGTTTGTTCTTGGCTTCTAGGGGCTGCTGCATTTCTTGGCTCATGGACCCATCCTTACCTTTCAAAAGCCAACAACAGTGGGCTGAGTCCTTTGCACTTTTCATCTCTCTGACCAATTTTTCTGCCTTCCTCTTCTGCTTTTAAGAACTCATGTGATTAGACTGGGACAATCCAGACTTTTAGGATAATCTTACCATCTCAAGTAAGCTTACACTGATTACATCTTCAAAGTCCCATTTGCCATGTAAAATAATATACTCACAGATTCCGAGGACTAGATCACAGGCATCCGGTGGGGGGGGGGGGGGGTGGGGTGGGGAAGGGGGATATTATTCCAACTATCAAAAGTATATTTAAAGAAATGTTTGTGGGGCGCCTGGGTGGTTCAGTCTGTTAAGCGTCCGACTTTGGCTCAGGTCATGATCTCACGGTCCGTGAGTTCGAGCCCCGCATCGGGCTCTGGGCTGATGGCTCAGAGCCTGGAGCCTGTTTCCGATTCTGTGTCTCCCTCTCTCTCTTATCCTCCCCCGTTCAGGCTCTGTCTCTCTCTGTCTCAAAAATAAATAAACATTAAAAAAAATTAAAAAAAAAAGAAATGTTTGAAAATATGAGCAAGAAACTAGAGAGTGTAAAATGAGAAGTAGTTTTGGAAAAGAATCTAATAGAAACATGTTATAACCAAAACTATAAACTTAAAGAACAGTTTAGTGGGACTGACCCAGCTAAAGAGAGAATTAGTGATCCAAAGAAATGGCTATCAAAGAGAGAAACATTATAGGGAGAAAACAAAAAAGGTAGAATTTACCAGAGAGAAAATAGACCATGGAATGGATGATGAGCAGAATAAAGATATAATGTATGTAATTGGTATTCTCAATGGAGAAAATAGAAACAAGGAAAAGGAAATATTTGAAGAAGCAATTGCAGAGAATTTTCTAGAATTGTTGAAAAATACTTAATTGTCATATCCTGAAAGTCCAAAGAAACTGAAAGAGCATAAATTACAAGAAAATTACATCTGAACACATAAAAATTAAACCACAAAATCCCAACAATAAAGAAGAATTGGCAGGAGTTAGAAAAACAACTGCTAAAGGAAGGGCAGTTAGGTTAATGGTTGACTTCTAAATAGCTAAAATGGAAGCCAGAACTTTTGGGATATGGGATCTATTTGGAAGATTCCCTTTCTCTGGGAACAGCTTCTACCTCATTCTACCTACTTTTGTCTTCCAATTATATGTTATTGTGAAGGCCTTCTTTGCATTTCTTCACTCAGCTCTTATTTATTTTCATTTTTTTTAATGTTTATTTATTTTTGAGAGAGAAAGACAGAGTGCAAGCAGGGGAGGGGAAGAGAGATAGAAGGAGACCTAGAATCCAAAGCAGGCTCCAGGCTCTGAGCTGTCAGCACAGATCCTGATGTGGGGTTTGAACTCACAAATCGAGATCATGACCTGAGTCGAAGTTGGCTGCTTAACCGATTGGGCCACCCAGGCACCCCTCTTCACTCAACTTTTAAATACTGTGTAACATTTCCAATATCTAACAAATATGAGCATAAATCAATGTGTGATATTTTTAACTACCCATTAATTCAACAGATATCCATTATCAGCTCACTGTGATGCTCCCTATACCCCAGATTCTACTCTAGGCACTAGGGATATTAAAAAAAAAATCTATCCTTCTGTCGTAGTATCTATTTATATCAATTTTTTATCAATTATAAGTTATGAGTATAGCCATACCATTATTATTACTTGTAAGGTGACTTCTCTCATTTGTCATTTAAAATCCTTTACATCTTTATAACTTTTAATTTTTTTTAATGTTTTTATTTATTTTTGAGACAGAGAGAGACAGAATATGAGCAGGGGAGGGGCAGAGAGAAAGGGAGACACAGAATCCAAAGTAGGCTCCAGGCTCTGAGCCGTCAGCACAGAGCCCGACGTGGGGCTCGAACCCACGGACCGTGAAATCATGACCTGAGCCGAAGCCAGATGCTTAACCAACTGAGCCACCCAGGCGCCCCTATAACTTTTATGCTATATGATTTTTCAACAGTTCTGTGGACTCTCCCTAAATACTACAGTTCATGTAGGACTTAGTGGCTATCATCAATGAAAAGTAATTTGTTTAGCACCAAATTTGTGCTCACTATTCTGTTTGGCATTTTTTGAACACTGGGAAAAGTTGTAGAGCCCTAGTGTATCTCTCAGTGTCATTAAAGCCTATTTATTGTAGTACATCTTGGCAGACTCTCCTTATTGTTATTTCTGTTAACACATCTGAATTATTTTGGATGTTTAATAACTTGAGTTCCTCATCAATTATATTAGAATGAATTATAGAATACATATTAAAAGCTATTGCTTTATTTTTCAAGCATGACTAATGTAGGAAAATCTCATGACTTTCTATTCCATTTCATCAGAACAAGAACTCCTTATTCAATAAAAGGAAATCCAAGACGACACAGGGGATTTAGTGTCTGAGATTCGATGAAGAATAAAATAAAATGACTGTAACTTTTCATAATGAAAACATAAGCTTTATTTTCTTTCTGAGTTGCACAGTGCCATTTATCTGGAGTTTAAGAAAACATTTTACTAATTATTAGTGAATAATTATTTACTGGGTCTTACTAGATATATAGTTATATCTGGAAAATCCATAATTTCTTATGACATTTCTTTTGTAGAGGACAAAATATTAGTGTCAAACAGAATTCATTTCAATCCTAGCTTTGCAATAATAGCTATGATACCTCAAAGTATATATCTTCTCTGAACCTTTATATCACCATAATAAAACAAACAAACAAACAAAAAAGTGGACATCAAATGTAGTCATGTCTCTTTTATTTATTTTTTTATATAACTCTAAGTTGGCATGCCTGTATTAGCAGGAAGCCCAATGTCTGCATCTTGAGGTCCTTTCCACACCCACTTCCATTGCCCAAGATTCCCAGAAGACTATTCCATCAAATATGGGCTGCCCTGCTTCCAAATCCCAAGCAGAAAGAACAAAGTCCATCTGCTGCTTTCTGTCCCTACACACAGAGATGCTATGGAAAACTGGTTCCTCGGCTCAGTCCAGCTGATGATTTTGCACCGCTACTGGGATGTCCTGCCCGAAACAAATTTCTGCACTCTCTTGGGCTTCATAATTCCATCTGTCAGCTAGAAGAAGCTCAGGCATTGTTCCTGTAATGTCCACTGTCATACCATGTCCAGGAAAGGAGAAAGTTTGCCAGCCTCAGCCTTTCCTCAGGAATAGCTAAACCGTGCTTCTAAGCTTGGGTCATGGCCATGCTCTCCCTCACCTCATGGTGATCTCTTTGAGGGTCCTGGTATCCTTTCCTGCCCACAACCTCAAACAGGAACAGGAATCCTTCAAAGAGGTTCCAATAACGTTAAGTCACAAAAGGATCATTCCCCAACCCCAAATAACCTCTTGGAAAGTCTATTCAGTGACCCTCTCATAGAGGAGTGAGCCATAATTTAGCAGATCATAAAAGGTCCTATTGTTAACTTCTCAAGGGAAATAGGTATCTACTAGGGACGAATAAAATGGCTCTTTAAAAAGTTCTTTCTAGATGATTTTTTAAGTTCACTAGAGAAGCTTCTCTTCCTTTTAGGTTCTGCCTCATGAGTTATGTCATGAGAATTAATGAGGTGACATATATAAAGCACCTATCAGTACCCACTACATAGTAGAGGCGTTAATACATTTTAATTTACTCCTTTGTTTGTATTCTTAAATTTTAGTCTAAACCTTTATTGTTATTTTCTTTTTTCATATATATATATATATATGAAAAAAGAAAATTATATATATATATATATATATATATATATATATATATATATCCCAAATGAGATTACAAAACATTTAAGGGAAAAGAATTATATCTTGTGCATCTATAAAATTGTTTTTTTTTAATGTTTGTTTATTTTTGAGAGAGAGACAGAAAGCAAGCAGGGGAGGGCCAGAAAGATGGAGACACAGAATCTGAAGCAGGCTCCAGGCTCTGAGCTGTCAGCACAGAGCCGGACACGGGGCTCAAACCCATGAACTGTGAGATCATGAGCAGAGCCGAAGTCAGATGCTTAACTCACTGAGCCCCCCAGGTGCCCCATATCTTGTGCATCTTTAAAACCTCCATAGATTATTCAGCACAATGCCCTATAGATAAATATCAATTGCTATGTAATTATTGATTTAGTGATTACTTTGAGATTGATTTTTCCATATGTAGATAACATAATCAGCTTTTTAAATTTCCTGGTATGATTTTCGGCTGTCATACTTATGTTATTATTCTGAGCAGAAACTTGGCAATGAAAGGAGATGAAATTCTAATCCATATATTTGCATTTTGATTACTGAATCACCTGTCAATAACACTTAAATTGCTTAGAAATTATCACGAACACTTGAAATGATGGAGTTCTTTCTCAGAAATGGTGAGGCAAGAATATATTTGTATGTATTGCAGTGGAAAGAATCTAAAAAAACTTAAATTTGAATTTTAGATCTCCACTAACACCTGTAAGAGTATAGGCAAGCCATTTAATTGCTCATGTGACAAAATGGGGTGGCAATTAAAAGATTTTTATAACAATTAGAGAAAACATGTGTCTAATAGGAGTGATTTAACTTAAAAATGCACTTATTTTGAAAAAATTTGGAAAATGAGAGCCATAACTCATAGTGTCACATGTCCGAGATAAGCTTTTATTAACATCTTGAGATATTTTGAAGTCATGTGTACCTAATTTTTAACATTCATTGTTTTCACTTCATCTTGTGCTGATTTTTGAAACTTTCCATTGTCACAAATTCTTCAAAAAACATCACTTTAACGTTATACCTTATATAATTTGGCCATTTCTCCTGGCTACATAAATTCTTTTTCTAATGTTTCACTTAAAAATAATTTTTATTTTAACATGCTTTAAATAGTCCCATATTTGTGTATATTTTTTCAGAACATAACCTATGAAAATTTGTAAGATTCTGACTTTTTATATAATTACACCCTTGATATTTACTACTTTAACATTGCTTGGTCCGTCTAAACTTGAAATAGCTCCACAGATCCATGACTTGTAGACAGCTGTTATTTTGCAGAAGTTCATACTTTGCTGCCCAAGGCTATTGTCAATTACAGGTACTTAATCTATTGTGTGAGTCTGGGGGCTTCATGTTCCCTTGTATTCAGCTTAATTGATCTCTCTGCTCCATGGTCCACATTAATCTCTCCTTATCATGGTGTTATAATAGATCCATAGTTTTCCTAACATAAACCATCCTTTTACCCAAAAGAGTATTCATTTAAGTCGTTCTGGAGCTTGATTTGCTAGGGTTTTATTTATTACCTGGCGCCTATGACCACATCTATATTTTTTCCATCTTATCCTTTGGTAGATTTGGTATCAGAGCTGGAATTCTAGGTTTATACAATGAAAGTGGTAGCTTAATTATATTCTACATAGTGTAATGGAAACCTGGGAAAATAAAAGTTAAATGTAACAACTAACTGTCATAATTTAACTCAGTAGCTAATATTTTAGATGACAGAATCAGCATTTGAATCGATTACAATTATAATACCGAGTTCAAACCAACAAGATAAAATATTTCAGAAATAAATACAAAATGTCCTCTTTTACACTTGAAAGTAGAATTCTATAAATATGGGGTAGTAAGGATATGACTGGACACCAGTTGTACATTTGGGAAGAGAAAAGTGTTATATGCAGCACCACAGTTCACCAGCTGTGAATGAAGCTAGTGTCGATTACATTGTGCTCATAAAGCAGAAAGAGAGTGGCACTTTCTCACCATATTTCTGAGGTTCTTTCACAGCTAGAAATTCCAGGACATGAAAGACTTGTGTGATACGTATTATTTCTGCTGTTGAGGCCCACAATTGGTTGGTCTTTGGCACTTGACAGGTCCAGTTGATGCCCTTTGCTGCCTCTAACGGTAACACAGATGAACTGGAGGAGCCAGTGAATCTCCCTAGCAGCTTTTTGAGGGAGACAGTCTACCGGATAGGAAACCACATTCCTTTCTTAGGCCAAGTGAGCTGTTATCACCATTCTAGTCCCTTCGTTCTGCCAGGATATCTCTTATAAGACTTGATCCCTAGGTCAGAACTTCCATTCATGGTCGGTGGACTCCCTAAACTCATAGGAAACTCACAGTTTTCTCTGTGCATCACTGAGTCACATAGAAAACTAAAGTGGACTTTGCCTTTTTCAGGAAGAAAAGTTTGTGCCTCTTGGACACCTTGTAGCAGTTCAGTCCCCAGGTCCTAGTGGCACTGGAAATATCTGGCTTTCTGCTGTTCCGTTAACCTGCAAGCAGGGAAGGAGAGCCAGCATCGCACATTCAAAATCCCTCGCAAACCTCAAGGGCGAGTTTTCTGTTTACCTCTCCTACCCCTGCCACCACCCAACAGAGGAGGGGGAGCAGTAGGAATCTCTTATTTCACCATAAATTCTTCTCTGCAGCTCTATTACTGAAGCTTCTGTTAATTTTTTTTCCGTTAAAAGATCCCATAAAACCAGTTCTGCCTGTTGCCCAAAAAACAATGCCTTCACTCAAATTTGAGAGAGGCTGTTTTGCAGCAATTAGGGGCTGAGACTTTATTCTCAGGTAGCCTTTACCTCCACAGAATCCCTGCCTTTTTCTTTTAGACACAACGGATGAGAGAGGCTTTCCACTGCTCTATGGCTAAGGTTAGGGAGGAGCATTTTTCTCAAATTTTTATTTTCTATTATTACAGCAATGTTTAATACTTATTGCAGTTAGATCTAATTTCCTACCCTAAGTGCCATATTTGACAAATTTGAATTATTTGTACACATTGATGCATATGGTATGTATGTAATTTATCAATTGGTTCCTGTTTACATTTTAACACATGAAAAGGTGATCACTTTTAAGATGGCATCTTTGATTTTGCCTAACCTATGTCATTGTACTGCCTCCAGAAATGGTTTATCACCGTATTCTAGCAGTAATTACAGGTGGTTGTATGGCTCACCTTTATTACCTCTCAATACATCCAAATTGTCTATTGTAGTGTGAAATTCCCCCTGTCTCACTTAGTAGTGCTCTTTGTGACCAAAGTTGGGCCATTTTCTCTACCAGCTCAATTAAAATACATATGGGCACTGATTTCATTTTTTTTTTTTTTTTTCATTTGAAACAGGGACATCGACTCAATTGTCAGATTAGCTCAGGGATAAATTTGGTAGGAACTAAGAAACACAAGTAGACTATTTCTTTAAATATTATAAACATAAACCTATATTTCATTGCTCTAAAGCCTCTATCATTCATTTACATACATAATCATTGTTAAGCTTCATAAAATGCCTGTGAAATAGGTAGCTTGTGCATGTTCATAGACCATTAGTAGTAAAACTACAAGGTAATACAGATACCACTTTGTTAAGATATATAAGAGTTGACTCTGAATGCATACATACTATATATTAAAGAACAACCAACCTATATGTTCCCACTGAGCACTGGCAATAGTTGATGATTCATTACGGGAAGGGAGAGGGTTATATTAAAGCAAAATAAGGGATGAAATTCCTGCAGATACAGCCTAATCAGCCCACAGATGGTTCAAGTCACTTGCTATGTGATCAGCACTCTATGGGGTTTTATGGGTGATGCATAAGAACATAAAATGTGATTCTATTCATCAAAGATCTCATAATCCATGCAAGAGGATAGAATTCACCTTGAAGAAGTGTTAGAAAATAATTACCTGTTAGGGTGTAGCATGCTGACCTTAGGAATTCAGAGGATGGTGGCCTAAGGGAATGATTCCTCTAAAAGATAATGTGAGCTGAGCTCAGGAAAGAGGAGACCGAGATGGGCTGAGCACACAACTCCTCCACTCACTCTTTTTATTTTTGGAAGAATCTTACTTAACCTCTTTGAATCACACATAGCCATAGGGGTGAAACAAGGAGACAATGTCTACTTAAATCACTTTAAAAGCTGTGAGGATTAAATAAGATGTTTTATATAAAATACTTAGAATGCTTGGCAAAAAAGGAAATAAGACATTTAATCACCAGCATTTCTCTTTCTCCTCTTTTCTTTGAGATAGGTAAAATCTGGGTATGTAAACAAAGGAACTTGAAATAATCAAATAGGTAGAAAAGGTAAAATACTGTAAACCCAAACACAAAGTAGGAATGAATAGAGTAAGCCTAGACAGCATGAGAAACCAGCTTACCTATGGAACAATGGAAACAATATATTCTTAATTTCCAGAGACCTCCTCCACATTATTTTCTATCTTTTTAAACAAGTTTTTAATGTTTTTTATTAAAAATTTTTTAACATTTATTTATTTTTGAGACAGAGAGAGATAGAGCATGAACGGGGGAGGGGCAGAGAGAGAGGGAGACACAGAATCGGAAGCAAGCTCCAGGCTCTGAGCCATCAGCCCAGAGCCCGACGCGGGGCTCGAACTCACCGACGGCGAGATCGTGACCTGAGCTGAAGTCGGACGCTCAACCGACTGAGCCACCCAGGCACCCCAAGTTTTTAATGTTTTTTAATTGTTTTTAAGAGAGAGAGAGAGAGAGAAAGAGAAAGAGAGAGAGAGAGAGAGAACAAACGGGAGAGGGGCAGAGAGAGAGGGAGACCCAGAACCTGAAGCAGCCTCCAGGCTCTGAGCTATCAGCAAAGAGCCCAAATGAAGGACTCGAACTCACAAACTGTGAGATCATGATCTGCGCTGAAGTAAGAGGCTTAACTGACAGTCACCCAGGTGCCCCTTCATTACTTTCTATCTTGATTTACAGTTAATTGTCATATTTCTCAGTAATGAGGTCTTAACTGCTTTTGTTTTTGCTTTATTTCTTAAGTTATAGTTGTTTGTTTTTATTCTCCATAAACCTTGGCAATGTTTCTTGCATCTGGATTCTTAGGAAATGTTATTCATTTATGTATTCATTAAGTAAATATTTATTGAGCACCTACTGTGTGAATAAATTTAGGTTATATAGATAACAAGAAACCAGATCATGAAGCACGTTGGACTTGGACATAAAATCTGATACTCGTGGGGTGAGTGCCTTTCTCGTCCACTCTAAGGTATACTTCATTCCCTGTGGTTCTTTAAACAGCATGTGCCAGGCTGGGTCATTCCTCAGTGCTTTTAAGTGGCCTTCTCTTCCTGGAATAACTCCTCTGTCCTCCATCTTATCCATTTGGAAAATATCTACTCTTGTCCAGTGCTCAGCTAAACGAAACCTTTCCTGACCTTGTTCCTCACCTTCTCAGGTCAATTATACACTTATCCTTTCTGCTTCCTCTGAACTCAGTACTTATTCTCATCATTGTACCTATAATACATTATTGCATCTGTTCACATCTCTCCCTATTAGGTTACAAATTTAAACACTGAATGGGAGAGGAGTAGGGAGGAATTTCATATGGGTAAATTTAGATCATTTTTCTTATACATACCTAATAAGTTCAACAATTCAGGATTTTACCTAGATGTATGTAAAATGAGAAAATGTTCACTGTCTTGACAAAAATAATAAATTTAGTTTAATGTCTGTATCATTGCACAATGAAGAAACCAACTGAGATAAATATGCTCTTTGAGCAGCACTTTTTGTGAGTATTTTTTAGCTTAGCCTGTGAGAGACAGCAACATTATTTTTGTATTGCTGAAGTGCTTTGAGAGCAATGCCCCGGTGACAGCATAAACAAAATACAAAGGCCAGTTTGTTTTTATATCTAAATGGGGGATTGTTGGTGAAGAGTTGTGCCAGCCAGTACAGAGTGGAATAGTGTTTTATTCCTCTCAAGATAGATGGATTGCTGAATTGCCTGAGTTCCTGCTGTTTTATACTCTGCCCCTTGAATTTGAAAATGAATAACTGCCCTTTTTTTCTTGAATGAGAGTGAGAAAATATATAATTTAAATAAAACTGAACTCATAATATTGTCATTAAAGAATATGTCCACCTGGTATTTTACCCACATGGTATATTGCCAAAATGTCTTATATGTTAAATGTTTTATTTTTTAGTAAATCATAACATTATTTAAACTGGAAATGCACAGTTTGCCAGTGTGTTACACTATTAAAATGTTGTTCCTTCCAGTGAAGTGACTTAAATTTTGTATCATTGATACAGCCATAATTTGAAATTTTTTGCTGGGAGATAATTTAATAAAAATTAAAAACTTGTCTTTTGAGCACCATGGTGAAAAGTCTCTGTGGGAGATAGAAATAAAAAGAAAGTTCCCCCAACCAAGGAGCTCTCAACAAACAGAGAAAAATTATTTCATGTACAGAAGATTACAACACAGAAGGATACGGGAAAGTTACAATAACTATGAGAACAGCGAAAAGAAAGTACTTCCCATGGAGATGAATAATTGGCTTCACAAAATGATGGAACTTGAAAAGGGAGTCTCACAGATGAGGAGGGAGGAATTAGAAGAAAGGAATGAATTAGATCATGGAAATCTGTAACTACCGAGAGAAAATTTTATTTTTTTCTCTAGATATAAAGGAGTTGTGGCAGTTATTTTTTCTGTGTGCCAATGGACTAGGCTGTAGTGCCCAGTTTTTTAATCAAACATTAATCTAGGTGTTGCTGTGGAGGTATTTTGTAGATGTAGTTAGCATCTAAAATCAGCTGACTTTAAGTAAAACAGATTACCATCCATAAGGTAGGGGATTTTATCCAATCACTGAAAGGCCTTTAGAGAAAACACTGAAGTTTTCCAGAGAAGAAATTCTGCCTTAAGTCTGCAGAATCAACTCCTGCCAAGTTTCTAGCCTTCTGGCCTACCGAGGGATTTCTTACTTGTCAGCCACACACCTATAATCACGTGAACCAATTCCTTGAAATAAATCTCTTTAAATATATTCCATACATTACACATATATATTTTACATGTTATACATATATATTCTATATATCATACATACATGTCATGCATATGTGTAGATCTAAATATATTGACTGTGGTCAATGATTAGTGAGCAGAATATAGAAAGCAGAATATATTAACTGTGGTCAATGATTTGTGATCAGAATAAAACTATGTTTTTAAATATTCATAAAAGATAACAAATAGCCATGTTTGTTATAGAAAGACTCTGTAGAAGGAGATTGATGGCTTAAACAGTAAAAGTAGAAAGGCAGCTTAGATGGTGATGACAAGATCCTAGAAAAGGTAAAGCAATCATGGCATTTTCAAAACCTGACAGTCAACTTCCACCTGACTTTAACAAACTTACCTCAAACTGTTACAGTGATGCTAATCAAAGTATGATTCTGTGTGGCCTGGTAGACTATTAGAAATGCAAATTTGGGGGCTTTACTCCAGGTTTAAAATAATTTTTTTAATGTTTATTTATTTATTTTTGAGAGAGAGAGAGCGAGCAGGGGAGGGACAGAGAGAGAAGAAGACAGGATCTTAAGCAGGTTCTGTGCTAATAGCACAGAGCGGGGATCGAACCCACAAACCATGAGATCATGACCTGAGCTGAAACCAAGAGTCAGATGCTTAACCCACTGAGCCACCCAGGCACCCCTACTCCAGTTTTTGTATATCAGAATTTCTTAGAGTGGGGCCTGGGAGACTGTGTTTTAAAAGAACTTTCCAAGTGATCCAAATCATGTAAAGTTGGAAAAGAACTGCACTATAGCAACAGGGACTAGCAGAGAAGAGTCTTGTGATGCTGAGGTAAGCTTCTCTAGGAAAGCAGAATGAAGAAATCAAGCTGGAGCTAACTAGAATTAATAATGGTTGATCAATGTTCCGTCTTGGGCTGAGATGAAGTATGGGAAACTGGGACAAAAATAAATTTGAGGGAAAGAACTTGAGTAGGGTCGTGGAGATGATGAAACTCTCATTCAAGTGAAGATGTGTTTGGACACAGGGTCAGGCTACACAGCATAAGTGAAAGAGGTCAAGATGATATATATCAAATATCAAAGTAGAATTAAAGATTAAGGCAGACTTGGTAAGACAAGGAAGCAAAAATCCTGGGAAAAAGGAGCAGTATTTTAGAGAGAAACTAAAGATATAAGGTCTGAAGATATAGCCAAAGGTCTGAAGTCGATTATAAACTATTTGGTAGCAAGCATCCCAGATATATTAGGACAACCCTATGACAGTTGCCAATTCTCCATCCTAAAGAATCAGGTCTTACTAGCTAATACAATTAATTAGTAACTAATACAGTCACAGATTGCACCACTGATTCATTCATTTATGAATTCAAAAAGTATTTTTGGCATCCTCTATATGCCAAATACAATGATCAATAAACAGAGATAAAATGTAAGTGACACAAATGTGCTCTCAGCCATCAGAAGAGTTAGTCATTAAATAAGCGATTATACAAGTAGGTAATTCTGATTGCCGTAAGTGCCATCGAGAAAAAATACAGGTATTGTGAGAATGAATCACAAGATGCCTAACCTAGCCTGAAAGGAGGAAGGTTAAAAGGATGCTTTCCCAGAGGAACATTTCCCAGGGAAAATAAATTTTTTGAAAAAAGTTTCTGAAATTTTTTGAGAGAGAGAGAAGGAGGGAGAGAGGGCATGCATATGCATGTGCAAGCCAGGGAATGCCAGAGGGAGAGGGAGGGAGAGAATCTTAAGCAGGCTCTTCAGCGTGCAGCCCAAAGCAGGGCTCAATGCCCTGACCTTGAGATCATGACCTGAGCCAAAATCAACAGTAGGATGGTTAACTGACTGGGCCACCAGGTGCCCCTCAGAGGAAGTGAATTTTAAGGTACAACCTTAAAGACAAGATGAAGTTGATGAACTGTTGAGGGGAAGAATTCTAGGCCAAGAGAACAGTCTGTGCAGAATGCACACCTTAGGATAGAATAGGAGGATAACCAGTGGGATTGGAATGTAGCGAATGAGGGGAAAACAGTAGATGAGACTAGTGATGATACAGATCTGCTATGTCCCATTACAGACATAGAATACGATGCTAATTGCAGTAGGAAAATACTGGCTGATTTTAAGCCAGTAAATGATATGATGACATTGTTACTAAAAATTGTATCCTTCCAGGTGCTATGGTAGGGTATCTGATATGGATTATGCAGGAAAATCTCTAGGATGTTACTGTAATAGTTCAAGCAAGGGATGTTTTGGATTAGGTTTGTTTGGATCTAGGTTTCTGGTATAAATAGAGACTGGTACCATTAACTAGATAGAACAGGGAAAGTTGGAGGAAATAAATTTTGAGAGAAAAGTCAGGAGTTCACTTGTGGACTACTGGAGCTATACAATACAGAGGCTCAGAGTATTAAAGCCCATATTCCATCCACACTAATTTTGAGTCAGAAGCTGAAAACAGTCTGAACATAAGCTCAAGTGTCATTATAACCTATTTTCTAACCTTTTATTTATTTATGGATAAATGTCAGTAAATTAAATTAATACAGAAATCTAAGAGAAAAGAAGTCCATAGAGATTGGTTGCTGGAATTATTAGATTTGATAAATCATGTAAAGTATTAGAGAAAATGCTTGGTGCAAATAAATCTCGATGTTTGTAAGCCATTATTATTTGATAATGTGTAATCAAATTCCTATTATCCATTATCTATAATCTATTTTGATATATTATACATATTTGGCATTTGTATGCACAGTAAAATCTATTATTGAGTAGTTACTTCTATTCCTTCTTAGAATTTGAACTAAGTTGATCTGTTTCACCATGCTGGAATATAAAATAGGTTCATGTTATGTTCAATATTTAAATCACTTTAAATCCCTGGTAAGAAGGTTTTTTTTCCTCTCAGCATTAAGGAGTTAGTAAAAAAAAATTTTTTTTAATCAGTAAACACTTTAATGTGTTTGTATCATTTTTGGCAGAAAGTAACCCTTGTGTTTTTAATGAATGACTTTCCTAGTGGGAGATAGTATTTTCTGAGTCATTAAGACCTGACAAAGCAGAAGTACTAAGAAAGTCTGGTTGAATTTATTGATCAATCAGTAAGCATTTATTATAAACTTATTTTATGTAAGCCCCATGCTATCTATCTACCTATCTATCTATCTATCTATCTATCTATCTATCTATCTATCTATACCTATCTATCTATCTATCTACCTATCTATCTATATGATCCAGCAGCATAAAGCATGGTGCTAGCATTCAGAGAGTTTATGCAATAATAGTAACTAACAACTTTTAACCCTTGCTAAATTGGGGCACTAGACTGTTCTTGCATTTAACCAATTCTCACAGTATTCCTATGATGGAAGTATTATTGTTAGTAATATTTTTATTTGACAAAGATATTGAGATTTTAGGAGCTTAACTATTTGGTTATGGAAAAACAGCAAGTATAAAACACAGAACTAAACACCAGGATGTAAGAAAGGAAAACTTATTCTTTTACCTGCGTCTCTCTCCTTACAACTCATTGGGGAGGCAAGGAAGATATAGTTGAAAATATTAGTACAAGATAGGAGTAAAACACTCTTAAATTTTTCTTTTTGTAACAATAATCTTTACTTTTAAGCATTATTTATGAAATTATTAAATTAAAAAAATATTAAAAAGCTTATTAACCAGTTGAGATTTCTGAGTTTTTATGAAGGAGGAAAGTGATAGTTTAGTTATTAAGAGTACAGAAATAGATCACACTTTGGAAACTAGAAGTCAGAAAAGCTAAAGACATTAGGGTTTTTTTCACATCTCTGGCAATCATTTCTATACTAGATTTGAACACATTAGTTTTAAACTACCAGAAGTTTATGAGCCAGCTAAGAAAATTCTCAAAGGGCTGAAGAGACTCTCCCAGGAGAAAACAAAATGAAAACAATAGCTAGAGTTATTAGAATTAATAACAGTTAATGAGTGTTCTGTCTTAGGCTGGAAATATAAGACAACTGAGAATTCAAGTAGGTCAGGGTGTAGGTAGGGTTGTGGAGAGAATAAAACTTTACCACTTAAGAGCAAATGAGTTTGAACACCAAGTCAGAGCAGATTGTCCAGCATGGGTAACCACAGGTCAAAGTCTATTGACCTGTACAGGTTTGACAAGCTAGGGAGGCAAAATCCTGGGACAGAGACAAGTAGTACAGAATTTTTAAGAAAGTTTAATACACAAGTTTTCTTAGCCAAAGATCTGAAGTTGGAATTGAACTATTTATTCAAAGGCAGGCAGCTCAGTTCTGTCTGGTTAGCTCTACCACAGTGACTGATAATTCTGACCTAAAGAATCAGATCCTCTGATTCAAGCATACACTGTGCCATTGATTCATTCATCCATGCGTTCAGCAAATATCATCTATGTGCCAGTCACAGGGATGAACACCAGACCTATGATAAATGAAAGGCAAATGAGACAAATATGGTCTTTACTGAAGTGAAAATTACATTATACTGGAAAATTAGGGATTAAATGCATAATTAATTACAATTTGGGTCAGCTGTAAAGGAAAGTTACTGAGTATTGTGAGAATGAATCACAGAAGGAACTATATCCTTTTCAAGGGGTTAAATAAAAGATAGAGCCCGAAAGGTGAGTCAATTAGCTAAGCAAATATTTGGAGAAAAATCATTCCCAGCAGAAGGGGAATAACTTCTTGAAGTTAGGAAGAAACAGAGAGATGACCTGAGGGGAAAAGAGAACAGTTGAAGCAAGGGGATTAGTTAGGGGGCTGTAGGACATTATATGCACTGCTGAAGATTTTCAATATTATCTTCATTGTAGTGGAAAACACTGAATGTTTTTATGCCAGTAAACAACATGATGACATTTGCATTTTAAAAGATTCTTTTAGGTGGTCTCATAAGCTATTTCATATGGATTAGCAGGCACAAGAGTGGATCTGGGGAGAACACCTATTTCAGTAGTCTAAGCCAGAGATGATGATAGTTTGACCTTGGTTATTGACAATAAAGATAGAAAAAACTAGATGAATTCAGTATATAATTAGGAGGTAGAAAAGAGAGGTGCAGCCATAGACTTTAGGCATGAGTACATGGTGTAGGGTGGTGCCATTCACCAGGATAGGAAGGCCTGGAGGGCGACCCACTTTGGAAGACAATACTGAGAATCTAGTTATTTCAGAGTGATAGAACCAAGTAGGAATATCAAGCTTATGTGTCTAAACTTCAGAAGAGATATCTTGCCTAGAGACACAGTTGGAGTTCATGAGCAAATATATGATCTTTCAAGTATTGAAAGATGAGATCTCAGCTTCTGGCATGAGCAGATGAGTGGATGGTGGTACCATTTTCTAGCATAGAGAGGTAAAAAGGAAAACCAAATTTAGAGAAAATAAGTTGATTTCATTTGTGAACTGCCTGAGTTTGAAGAGGATTGTGAGATACCCAAGTATAAACATGAAGCATATAAGTGGGCTGATGGACCTGGTGTTCAGAAAAGATCTTTTAGCTAGAGATATAAGCTTGAATTCATTACACATTATCTGCTGAGTTATGAGAGTGGATGAGACTACTCAGGGAGAGCACAAAATGAGAAATGGAGATGGGAGGTGGCAATAGGGCAGGAGAGAGAAATCTTTAGGGCTACAGATAGTTAAGGGGAAATACATGAGCTGATAATGAGAGATAAATGCTAGAGAAGGAAGGAAGGAACCAGGAGAGTATGCTGTCCTAGTATTCAAATAAAGGGATGTTCTGGTTATTAGAGATTGGACAGGACACTGAGGAGTCAAGAAAGGGGAGGTGAAGTAGACACATACACTTCACTGTTTTCTGTCATTTTTGGATAATCAGTTTTGGCTGTTGTCAACACCCACTGATTTTTTAAGGTAGAAACCTTGCTATTATTCCCAACATTGCTTCTTCTATCCCCCACATAGAATCAGTCAGCAAACTCAGATAAGTCTTTGATCTCTTCTTGCTTCTTCTTCTTTTTTTTTTTTTCTTCCTTTTTTGAATCTCTTTGGAAATTTTATTTTCTTTTTTTTTATTTTTTTTTTTAATTTTTTTTTCAACGTTTATTTATTTTTGGGACAGAGAGAGACAGAGCATGAACGGGGGAGGGGCAGAGAGAGAGGGAGACACAGAATCGGAAACAGGCTCCAGGCTCTGAGCCATCAGCCCAGAGCCCGACGCGGGGCTCGAACTCACGGACCGCGAGATCGTGACCTGGCTGAAGTCGGCCGCTTAACCGACTGCGCCACCCAGGCGCCCCTGGAAATTTTATTTTCAAGTAAAAGCACATTTGTAAAAGTTGATGACTCACTGAAAGACAGGAGACGTGCTGGCCATTAAAGCCCAGGATGGCCACAGTGCCCCTGAAATGCTCAGCACAGCACCCATGGCTCACAGGGGAAGCCAGGACCTCTGTGGTGTGCCTTGGGTTGCCCTTGCGGTGCTGCTGCTGGTTGCAGATGGTCTCACAGCTGCTCCTTTGCAGCTCTCCAGCGTGGTGTTCAGCTGCTGCATCTGGCTCACCAGGTCGGTCTTCTCGCCCCTCAGGCACTTCCGATCGGCTTTCATGGCCTGCGAGGCTTCTTTGGCTCCCGCTAGCTCCTGCTCCTTCTGGGCCAGCTGGACCCTGAGCTCAGTGGCTCACAGGGCCTCCCAGGACTCGCTGCCCTGTGACTCCTCCAGGTCCTTCGTCAACATCTGGCGGAGAAGGTGGACTTCCTCTTGGTCTTCTTGCTTCTTTATGCTTACAGTCAGTGTCTCCTTTCAGACTCAGTTTATTTATCTTCACCATTTGACTACAATATACATTTTTTTTAAGTTTATTTATTTAAGTAATCTCTGCTCCTAACATGGGTCTTGAGCTCATGGCCCCAAGGTCAAAAGCCACATGCTCTAATGACTAAGCCAGCCAGGTCCACCTTATTTTTAAGTGACTATAAAATACATTTTCAAGTCTCATCTCCTCAAACATCCTCCAATCTTAAAATATTCTATGTCCCTATATTATTGAATCTACTCCTACTTTACTCTTTACTCTCTTGATATGGGACACAGTTTCTTGTCTCTTTTGATATCCCACAATAGTTTTTTATTGTATATTGTAGGTTGTGTGTGAAAGGAAAATAAGGACTAAAGTAATAATATTTATCACCAGGACAAAGCATGCTCCTTCTTTCAGGTCACCAGTCTGGACGTCTGAGTCAATGTAATTTATAGTAGATCCAGACGGAGGCTTTGTTGCCACTTTGGTTAAATTTAATTCACAACTAATTTAAGGTATTTTAAAGGGTTGGATAAAGACTTTAACTATAGTAGCGTTTAAGATACGAGTATACAGAGTTCCAGCAGAACTCTGATGTTAGATATTTCCAAACAGCTAGCTTAAGAAAACCTAAAGATGGTGCTAGTCTGTCCAAAAGCTAGTGCCACTCTCTTATGAAGTTGAAGCTTTCTGCTGTACCCAAATCAAAGCATATCAAAGATCCTGAGGTAGTCCAATAAGTGCTCCAAATTAGGAGGGATTTAAAGATTCTAGTTAAGACTAAGAATGGACCTCCCAGCATCCTTCTCATACACTGGCAGAATCTCATTATCATTCTCTATCCCTATATATTTTTCTTTTTTTTTTTTTTTAATTTTTTTTTTTCAACGTTTATTTATTTTTGGGACAGAGAGAGACAGAGCATGAACGGGGGAGGGGCAGAGAGAGAGGGAGACACAGAATCGGAAACAGGCTCCAGGCTCCGAGCCATCAGCCCAGAGCCTGACGCGGGGCTCGAACTCACGGACCGCGAGATCGTGACCTGGCTGAAGTCGGACGCTTAACCGACTGCGCCACCCAGGCGCCCCTATCCCTATATATTTTTCAAGTCGAATCTGTAATGCTTATTTTCTCTCTCTTTCTCTCTCAAAAATAAACAAACATTAAAATAAATAAATAAATAAGAGAGAGAGAGAGAGAGAGAGAGCGAGCTGGTGAAGAGTTAGAGAGAAAGGGAGACACAGAATCAGAAGTAGGTTCCAGGACCTGAGCTGTCAGCACAGAGCCCGATGTAGAGCTAGAACTCACCAACCTTGAGATCATGACCTGAGCTGATGTCGGATTCTTTACTAACTGAGGCACCCAGGCACCCCTCTATCTTACTCTTTTAAACCATTACACTACACTTAAATTATTGTTATATTTTTTTTAGGTGGCTACCTTAATAATCTATTCAACTATAGCAAAAATGCACATCTGGAACTTACGGTATATATGCAACTTTTTATCATTTAAAAAATCTTTTGGGGTGCCTGGGTGGATCTATCAGTTGAGTGTTTGACTCTTGATTTCAGCTCAGGCCATAATCTCACTGTTTGTGGGATCGAGCCCTACCTCTGGATCTGTGCTGACAGTGTGGAGCCTGCTTGGGATTCTCTCTTCCTCTCTCTCTGCTACTTCCCTGTGCTGTGTTTCTCTTTCTCTCTCAAAAATAAAGAAATATTAAAAAATAATCTTTTAGTATTATTGTGGAAGAAGGAAGGACAGTCAGATGGTTAAAAAATATATATATAGCTAGAATTATGTAACATATTTCTATAATTTGATAAAGGAATATTTCTATAATTTGATGAAGGGAAAGGTACATTGATAAACTATTTGTTTACCTGGATTATCTAACTACCTTTGAATGTATCTTGACTGTTTTTTCCAGTTCTTAATAGGGAAAAAGAACAGATCTTTTAGGATAAATATTCTCAGACATTTCTATAGTTTCAATCATTGTACAATTGGGTAAGAGAGGTTACCAAAACTCAACTTTTCCCTGTCCATACTGGTAACATTAATTGAAATTTTGAGGGAACACTGTTAAAATTAAAAATGGAAAATAGTGTTGTTGGAGTTGGTTGGGCATAATTACTTTTACAACTTTCTATACACTGAATTCCAAGCTGAGGTATGCTGCTAAATGTTTAACAACTGGCTTTTCAGGGGGAAAGAAAAAAACCCTGGGTTTTAGCATTTGCTGATTTCAGTCCTGTAAATATTTTCACCATGGTTGATTTCAAGCTAGCAACATGATGTCATTGAACATGGAGTTAGAGGTGCCCAATAGCACGCTATTATATAGCATTTCCACCATACAGATAAAATATGTATAAACAATCTTTAAAGCACTGACAATCGTAAAATGTATATGAAGTGATATATTTTGAGTATTTATCTTTTTAAAATATAATTTATTATTTATTTATTACAAAAATTAATGTTATTTTTGAGAGAGAGAGGAGAGACAGAGTGCAAGCAGGGGATGGGCGGAGAGAGAGAGAGACACAGAATCTGAAGCAGGCTCCAGTCTCTGAGCTGTCAGCACAGAGCCCAATGCAGGGCTTGATCTCACAAACTGTGAGGTCATGACATGAACTGAAGTTGGATACTTAACCAATTGAGCCACCCAGGCGCTTCTAAAATATAATTTATTTACATGTAGGTTTATATCATTAAATTATTAATAATTATATTTAAAACTGGCTTGCCAATTTCCCCAAAATTAAAATAGACTCTTAAAAGCTGGTATGGGCTGGCTCCAATGGACCACTGATTCCAAACCTTTTGGGATAAGAATCATTAAATTCTCAGCACTGAGCTGGATTTGGATCCATAAGCCCCATCAATGAATATTTGTTAAAGGGCTCAAATCAATGGTATTTGGATCAGAAGAAAGCCAGGTTTCTTTACATTCACACTTGTATGCCCCAGACCCCTTTTTTTCTCCCCTCTGTTTCATAAACCTGTCATTCTTTGTATCACTAATTAGGAGTAGTTTTCGAACATAATTATTACTGGCTTGTGTAACAGCCTCTGTACCCAAGGGTTTTTTTGCATTTGGTAGTTTTGCACTAAGAAGGCAGTCTAGGTCATAGGTTATCCTTACAAATTAGAACTTGTTCCTATTTTAAATTGCTTATCAATTTTTAATTTAAATCCTCATGCATTTCAGTAAAGTATCACTTTGTTCAGAAAGATCCCTATATTCACTCCCTAAAACTAAAATATTAGTTATATTTTCAAGATGCTTTTATGAATGCCTCTTTAATTTCATAGGACAACTATCTGTGATAAAATCTTATCCAGGAAATTACAGTTGCACATTTAAAGATAAACCTTCTTATGAAAAAGTAAAGTTGATTGCCTTATGTAATAACTCCATGAAAACAAATATTTCACAAAAGAATTTACTGGTACATTAATATCCTGCTTTGAGACTTAGCTCTTGGTAGAAAATAAAATGTGTTCTGAGGTATTCATATCAAAAGGAACTTCTACAAAATTGCTTTATTAAATGAGAGTGTAAAAGTTACCTTTTATATTTTGAAACTATGGTCAAATAAGAATGGGAAGAGTGTGAATACCAAACACTTGTGCAACTTATTTCTGAAATAGCTCTAGATCTGTAGAATTCTGCATCACTATAGATTCGTTGTGTAAAAATATGTAACCTATCTTGTTAGCAGTCAGAACAGTGGCTATTTTGGGGAGGTAGTGGAGGGTGGGCCTTTAATTACGTATTGTTTGTTGATCGGAGTGCAAGGGACATAGCTGAGTCCGTTTGTGGAAATTCAGCAAGTTAAATGTACATTAATATGAACTACAGTATAATTTAAGTTTTAAAATATTTGTGTATATATGCAAATCCCACATGAATGCACACAATATATACTTGTGCTTTATAATCATGATGTGGTTACGTTAAAAATGTATCTATTTAGTAATAATGAGGCTAAAACTTACAAAAAGTCTACAAAAACAGTTTGTATTTTAAAGTATCATACAATCAGATATTATAGTAAATGTATCATCTATTTTTTGTTGGCATTTGTTCATTCATAAATTCATAAAATCAACCTTTTTTCCCCAGTAAGCCTGCTTGAAGAAGTTACTTATGGGTTGGATCATTCTTTTCAAAAGCTTAAACATCCTAAAAGACCTAAGAAGGTACAGACTTCTGTTAAATAAAAAATCGAGACATAGTGAGGTAGGCTTAAATTATCTTGAGACTAGAAATATATTTGGACCAAAATGATTTGTAAGTATTTAAATTTGTTACTGGAAGAAGACAAGCAGGATATAATTTTTTTTAATGTTTATTTATTCTTGAGAGAGAGAGGGACAGAGCATGAGTGGTGAAGGGACAGAGAGAAAGAGAGAGAGGGAGACCCAGAATCTGAAGCAGGCTCCAGGCTCCATTCTGTCAGCACAGACCCCGATGTGGGGCTTGAATTTACAAGCTGTGAGATCATGAACTGAGCCGAAGTCAGACACTCAACCCACTGAGCTACCCAGGCGCCCCTAATTATTTTATTTTATTTTATTATTTTTTTTTCCAAGTAGGATATAATTTTCAAAGCTTTTCCCTAATGTGTATCTAGAGACAGATTGGCATATATGCAGAGATGTTCAGTAGATCTCATGGGGTAGAATTGGTTGCTGATGTCTTGACTTGAAGTTAAATATACCTTCAAGAGCTTTTAGTCACTTAAAAAGAAAAACTACCGTAAATTGGTGATAGGGATTAAACTGTGCACTTGTGATGAGTACTGGATGATATATGGAACTGTTGAATCACTATATTGAACACCTGAAACTAATATTACACTGTATGTTAACTAACTGGAATTTAAATAAAAAAAAAACCTGCCTCTCTTAAAATAACTAAAAGTAAATATGATTAAATAAGGATTGTAATAATTATTTGGGAGATATTATACCTTCACAGACTTGAAAGGCTTTACATTATATTTTTCTTTTTTTTCTTTTTTTTTTTTTTAATTTTTTTTTTTTCAACGTTTATTTATTTTTGGGACAGAGAGAGACAGAGCATGAACGGGGGAGGGGCAGAGAGAGAGGGAGACACAGAATCGGAAACAGGCTCCAGGCTCTGAGCCATCCGCCCAGAGCCTGACGCGGGGCTCGAACTCACGGACTGCGAGATCGTGACCTGGCTGAAGTCGGACGCTTAAGCGACTGCGCCACCCAGGCGCCCCACATTATATTTTTCAATTATACTTGTAACCATTAGTAGGATTCTTAGTACCTTTATTTTACATGGAGATTGAATTATAATTGGGTCTTTTTTAATTATTATTTTTACAATTTTACATCCAAGTTAGTTAACATTTAGTGTAATAATGATACCAGGAATAGAATTTAGATTCATCCCCTACATATAACACCCAGTGCTCGTCCCAACAAGTGCCCTGCTTAATGCCCCTTGCCCATTTAGCGCATCCCCTCACCCGAAACCCCACCAGCAACCCTCAGTTTGTTCTCTGTATTTAAGAGTCTCTTATGGTTTGTCTCCCTCCCTGTTTTTATATTATTTTTGCTTCCCTTCCCTTCCCTTATGCTCCTCTGTTTTGTATCTTAAATTCCACATATGAGTGAAGTCACGTATTTGTGTTTCTCTGACTTATTTCACTCACTATAATGCACTCTAGTTCCATTCACGTTGTTGCAAATGGCAAGATTTCTTTCTTTTTTATCGCCGAGTAATGTGATGTGGCCAAATTTCTTAAGTTTCTTTGAGCGGAACTCCTCATGGTAAGTAGAAGTAAGTGCTACTTATTTCACAAGGGCTGTACTGAGCATTGCGTATTCTTATGGGATATGTTTAATATATACTAGAAGTTTTCCCTTTTGCAATCAATTTGTAAATGATGTCAAGATAGCAAGTTAACATAGGGCTTTCAGTTCATTTTGTTTCCTACATCTCAGGGTATCCACCTTATTTTCATTGCACAATTTCAAGTCTGAGTTATTTCTTTGACTTCCTTAAACAATTCTGGTTGCTCCCAAACACCTAGTGAGCTACAGTTTCATTCTCAAAATGTCTGCTGTAAATTCTTTAAGTATCCAATTCTTTACCAACTCTTCATCTTGTTGGTGGTTTATTCCTCCCTTGCTGTGTATAATATTATAATCTCATCTCACCATCTTCTTATAATATCAGTCATTCTTTTATCCTTTGGATAGGAGTGAGAGAAGGACACTGAGTTACCCAAGTCCTGAAAGCCTTCCAGGATTCCTCCCAACCTCTTCATACTACTTAGTTCTACTGACTCTGGTGTTTAAATATCTCTAGAATATTTAAACATCCCTATATCTGCCTTGTTTAGATCCTTATCACTTCTGGTAGATTCCAAATAGTATTCTCTTAAACATATTCTTTTCATCTGTTTACTGCTTCCAGTCTATCTTCCAGCCACAAAATCTAGTCATATTATTCTCTTGGTGAAATCTTTAAGTATTTCTTTCTCTGCAGAATAGCTTCAAACTTCTTAACAGTGCTAAAAATGTTCTATATAGTCAGAATTGTAACAAAGTTTTTAAAAGAGTCTTATATAAATCAGATTTTATATAATTGTGCCTTATCACCTGACAAATGTCTATTGTATTCAGATTCTCATAACGTACACAATTCAGTTTCTCAAGCATATTATGTGATATCCTACCTTGCCACAAATGCACATGGTTCTCCTTACTGAAAATGAAGTTTCCATCAAAAATATTCTCCAAGATTAAGCTTTGGGGAAAAATGAATCAATGTTTCTAAAGTCTTACTGGGTCAAGAACTGTGTTAAGTGACATATAGACATTGCAATATTTGAATTTCCTAATAACTCTAAGATGTTGATATCCTCTCCATCTTAAAGATGAGGAAATCAAGGTGGAATTTAAAGTCTCATCTGTATGACTACAAAAACTATATTTTAACTCTTGTGCTCTAAATTACTTTTTAATTTTCACAGAAAGCTAGAGATGGATGTTTAACTTGATTTCTATATGACATGAATGATATAAAGTTGCTCTTCATGGAATATGGGTAGCATGTGCAAAGTAACATAAATTCAAAGAAGCCTGAATTTATTTTCAAATTTGTCAATCATTAAAACCCATGTTAGTTCCTTTATACCACTCAATTTTTTTTAACTATCACCACCTCCATGAATCACTTCCTCATGCCCTATGGGCAGTTGGTAATGCCAGTATTTCTTCTGTTACTATACCTCTATGCCTCATCTAGTGGAATAAAAATTAACAATTAACACTTACCCAGCAGTTATTTAGCATGCAGACACAGTGCCTTTTAGTAATTATCTCATTTGCATATCTTAAAGTATATCAAAGTGATTATATTCATCACTCTGCATCTATGTATTTACCTGTTTTCATCATTAAAGTATGATTACTTTGGAGGCAGCCACTGACCTGTACATACTTGTTTTCCTAGCATCTAGCACAATTCCTTTCTCGTAGAAGGTACATAATAAATATGTTTAATTAAATGAATGTGCTATGATTAGGGGATGATTATAGTATTGGTAGGACAGAGCAAGAAAAGAAGGAGTGTCTTAAATCTCAGAGAACAAATGCAGTCTGCTCCTACATTCCTTGAGCTCAGGAATGTAGAAACTTTGGTAGCCTCAGTTATTTTCCTAAGGTTACATGTCATTATGTTTTCTTATAATGGATGTAAATTATGCGTTTTTTCCAAATGACAGTAGTCAGACAGTCTAGTTATATATCTTAATAGATATCACAAGTTTAGTAGACTAAATATGCTTTGATTTATTTCCAAATTTTGATTCATTTTATTGACCCTATCGTACATTACGGAGTTTATATTTTACATGCTTTATAAATTCAAAATATTGGAAAGCCTCTTGATCTGCAAAGAGATGAAATTCATCTCAAAATCTCCATCTCTGTTTTCCATCTATTTGAAAAGATCGGTCAAGTGTCTTTCTTACGCATCGCTGGACTTCCGGAAAGTGGAAATTGGTTCTTATTATCACCTTTGGGTTTGTTTTATCTAAGAGTATAATTGGCTACTTTTCCTGAGTTGTTTTGATTCAGGCTTACTTGTGGCTCCCACTCTGATGTTTTAGGGATTTACCACCTGTATAACTTTTCTCATGCCGTATTCTTCTTTGTAGACTTCTAGTGTTGGTCTCTTCTAGGTTGATGAGGTGTTTGTGTGTGTGTTTCTCAGGTCTCTCCCCACCTTTAAGACCACTGATAGTGAAAATTCACCAAGTAGATACAAAGTTGCTATCTTCATTGTAGACTTGGGTCTTGAGTATTTGTATGGGAGAAAAGATACTGACTTTGTCCTCACTCACCGCAGGAGGGATGAACTCAGCTTTTCCTATCCACCTGGTTATGCATTATTGAATCACGTCATCTCAGAGAGGTTAATTTTCTAATGCTTACATGAGTAATTATTTTAGTTTATGTCAGCAATTTATATCTCCAAAATGATTGTACTCTATATCCCCATACCTGATAACTTAAATTTTAAAGTTTTCAATTTCCTACTATTTTTAAATGAGATGTTATCTTCATACAAACTGCTTCTATAGGTGATTAATTTGATAAAACTCATGGCAAGATATTAATCCTTAGCTATAACTTCTATGATTTTTAAAATGTTTGAAGACTTTCAATCTTCTGTTTAAAGAATAAAGAATGTCATTCAGATAAATATTTTAAAATAAGGTCTACATTGTAGTTCACTTGAAGTTTATTAGGTTAGAGGCAATATATATAAATGTGCATATAGTCTGCCCGGGGTAGGACAAAACATTATGGAATGTGGGATATGTAATAAGCATAGCAATTGGATGGTTAATTTCTCAGACTGCCATTTAGAATATTTTAGCATCATTTTGATCAGTTAGGTGCAATTATCTTTTCTATGACCTAGTAGGCACGCTCTCACATGCATTGGAAGAAAGAAATGTTTCCCCGAACTTCCGTGAACTCCATCCATGTTGTCATCAGCACTCCTCCTACCCTCACAGGCTGATATCAGTTGCTCCTGGTTTATTGACTGGAAATCACTGTGACCATTCTTCCTCCAAGGCTGAACTGCTTCTTGTGCAGTGTAACTGTTAGATGGCAAACCTTGGTTATATTCTATCCTTGGTCTATATCTCGGTCTATATTATTCTCTAGTCTAGTCTAGCCCTGAGCTGTGAAATTGCCGATTTCACTCAGATCTTACAAATAGTCAGATGTGATAACACAAAACTATGACACTTGTATGTGTACCTGGTACCTATGTATATGTAATAAAGAGAGGCTTTGGAAAGACACGGTATTAGGCTTCTAAATGATCTTAATAACATCATATTTAGTCTCCTTTTGGTGGAAAAAGAAAGCTTAATTAATTTTTACACTAAAGATACTTTGGGAAATTGACAAGCATTTGTATACATTTGCTGTTTTACATGACTCTCTCACTCTAGTGTTTGTTGTAAATATTATTATGACATTTTAAAATGCTATGTGTATTTTTCCTTGATGAATATCACCCTAATGAAATGAACATTTTGTTTTAAAGGTTTCTTTTTTGAGACACTGAAAAAAGAGCAATAGAAACCATGGTGTGTTCTTAGAAGCTTGAATTCTAAGAGAAAGGGCTTTCAGAACTATTGACATTACCAGAAAAAAAAGGTGCTTACCATCCAAAATACTTAGCAGTAATGAACACATGTACCCACTATGGTGATTAAAAAAATGTCTTCCACATTATTCAAATAAAAGTTAATTATTTTTAAATTAAAGTCCTCTAAGAAAGGTTATCCACATGAATCCAGGAAAAATCTCCTATAATTTGTAGCCATACATCACTCTTTATGTTTTATTTTTTTTTCTTAATTTTCAGTTTAGCCTGTTGATTTTCCTGAAATGGTAAGGAAAAAAAACAACTCTGTATATCTCACTTATAATGTAAAATATTCAGTCTAAATCTGCAGAAAGTATGTCTTTTGAATAAAAGAAGCAGATAGTACAGTGTTTCTGCCAAAGAGAGTCCAGTTTAAACATTCTGCAGTATGCAAATGTTATCTCCTCGATGTGAGTGTTTTCCCTGAGTGGATGTTGCAGAGTTGGAGCCTTCTGCCTGTGATTTAGGTTGTAATTTTATTTGTGGAAATAAACCAATTGCGGAGCTTCAATTGTCTTAGCGATGAGGTGATCAATAGCCCATTACTGGATTAGAACAGCAGCTACAGGAAGTGCATTGAAGATTTTAATGCATGAATTATGCATGCGGTGCTCATTCTTTAGTCTCCGAACAGAATGACAGGGTTTGTGAGGTCGCCTCAGATAGTTTCTTGCGTTAAGTGACTGCAGTGAAATGCTTAATATTTTCAGGCATAGAAGCAGCATTGACTCAGGCCAGCCGAATTTGGAAGATGTAAATCCCCCAGCTCCCAGCACAGAATGCTTTATTTGAAAGTATTGCTATGTAGAGAGCCAGCTTCGCTGTCATCTAACCTGCTCTTCCCAGAAGGTTGGCTGAAGGATGGGAGCGGCTGTGCCTGCCTCTGAGGTCACAGCTTGAAGTCCTTTTAACTTGCTTTCTGCTGCAGGAGAGAGGCGTATTGTGGTATAACTGTCGCTGCATTTATTCAAATGGACAATTTGCAATAAATACTATACCCAGCACAACAGATAACTCAGCATATCAGGTAAGCACAAGGTTTTTCTCTAGGTAATTGTAAGTGAGAATGTGCTGAGTTGGGATAACGGTGATGCGGTATTAGTAACGTTGACTCAGACCTCAGTATTGCGATGCAGCATCAGGGTTCTGAATTGTTTTGTTCATTGAAAGGTGACTTTATTTTATATTTTTGACAGTATTGTGCCGTAAGGTATTTTATTTGCATGCAAAAGCTATTCAAGAATGTACCAGAGCTCCGATGTGTGTGTCTTAGGTAGCTAGCCTGCAAATTGGGGAGGGGCAGCACTGAGCGTGAGCTGAATCAATAAAAAAAAAATTATCTCCTTCTGGAGAAGTTTTAGCAGGGTTGTGGTATTCCTTTGGCGCAGATTATTTCCTTATTGTCAACATTTTCAAATGATGGTGAAAGATGTTGATAGACACCAAAAATGTTCAATCCTTCTACCAGAAGTAGAGGATGGCACTGAGGTACTCAAACTCAAATACTGTGTTGCATACAAATTGAACAGATGGAATTGAAATAATTTGGAATAGCATGTCCTTGAAGGAAGACCTTGTTGTCAGAAACAAAACAGTTTGACTTCTACGTGTTTTGTTTTCTTTCTTCCTGTCCAGAATGCCTTACTTTAAAAAGAGTGGGTAGATGGCATATTTTGAATTTACTACAACCCCCCCGAAAAGTTTTATTTTTTTTCTTGATGTTTTCAAAATTAAGCTTATGGAATTATAGAACCCAGTATAGAAAAGCCAAATAAAATCCACAAAAACTCTGAAAAACTGAACAGTAAAAATAATGTACTACTATATTTATCAGTCTTTGTGAATTAAAACTGCTTGTTTAAATATCATGGCAAATAATTAATAAATATGCAAATAATGTGCGGTATGATATGAATTCCTTGACCTCTCTTCAGGGTGGGAAAATAGCATTAAATATAACATTTTAAGGATAATTTTAAACAGTAAATATGCACTATTAATGTATATATATATACACACTGTTAGTATATATACACACATGCATATATGTACACATATGTATTTCTACACATATACACTATAATATATAATTGATAGAACATAATATACGCAATGTAACATGTATGTATATGTCCTTCCTCAAATATGATGCTAAGTTTTTAAAATTATGTTTGCTAAATAATCCATCAAGAACCAGTAATAGATAATGCTAAGTATGCCTTGTGAATAAGCATCACCTATTAGAAAAAAAAAAAGGAGAGAAATACAGAGTAATGATAATAAGAACACAGGGAAACTACCTTTCAAGCATTTCACAATGCATTTTAATTCTGTCGTGGTATTACTCTATTATATTTGAGTTTCCTTTCAACTGCCTGGTAGTATGGTGGCACAGAACTCACATTATAGAGCGTGTTTAAATCTGCAAAGCTGAGCTAGTTTAGGCACAGGAGGAAACTCACACGTTGAGTTTTTCCTTAGGGAGGGGAAGATAGGAAGGAGAAGTAGCTGCCCCTATACATTTTAGAGTCTCCTGATGCTGAGTCATGGTGTTCATTCCTGCTCAAATGCTTCCTGACTGAGGTGGCCCATTAACAGCTAGTAAAATGGAATAGAAATGAAAATGAAAAAGAACGGAGGGGGCAGAAACTAAAAGATATTTATGCCCAAAGACATACTAAATTCTGAGTGATGAGCATAATGGCAGTGCTACTTGTTTGATCAGGCTGAGGTGACAGTAGAAGAAAAGCCCCCATGCTGGATGACAAGAACGTAGCAGTAAAATTAATGGGCTAACATGGGGAGATTGTATAAACAAAGGGGTCCGAGTAGCACTGCACTTGTTAAATCTCTCTGTCATTGTTCTAGTCTCAACTCAAACCATTACTCAATATCACTGAAAATATGTGATGGTTAGATAAAGAATATTTCCTGGATCATGTGAAGGAAATCAGGAATGAGATGTGCTCTGCTCCCAGTTCCCACAGTAGTTGTAATTAATTTTTATAGATTGTCAATTGGGAGAAACTAACAAGAGATTAATGAGAAAATTTGAATATTGACCACAGTATATGAAGTGAGACGCCAAAATGAGTTTAAATAATGATTATTATGGCAAAGCATAATCATATTAGATACAGTTAGAAAGGAGACTGAGGACATACAAAAAGGGTATGATAAATGGAAAGAGGAAATGGAATGAGAAACCCATATAGCAGTGAAATATTAGCTATAAGATTTTGAAAGAAAAATGTACTTAATGAATAATTGATATACATAATTAATGCCCTTAAAATCAATTTATAAGAATTCTGAAATATTATGATTCACTAACGTAAGGCTTTGTAATTTACTTTAAAAATGTATTTTAAAGGTGACTTAGTAGAGTAAGAAATCAGTGAAGGGTATTTTAAAATGGTAAGCTGTCCGTTTTCTTTTTAGTATAATACTTATACTAATAAGGGTTGTTTGTACATATGTTATAATAAATCTAAGTAAAAGTCTATCTCTATATTTTTATATATCTCTATATGTCCTGTATTTAACATTAGCCATAAACTAGGGTTGTAAAAAAGTTACGAATCGTTTAATGGAAGATTAGGAGACTAAAAACATTTGAAGAGAGATAATATGTCCATTTTCCAAACTTAAAACACACATAAAAGTTTTTTTCAATCTGAGTTTATTTTTTTATGATAAGGAAGTCTTCCCTGTATTTTTTTAGTAAATAGTTCTGAAGAATTGTAAACTTTGTAAAATTCAGAAACTTTTTTAAGTATGAATTTATAACAAAGAGTGACACCAAGAAATTGTATCTTCTCTTTTCTCCCTTTGGAAAAATAGTAACATTAATTTCTCCCTAAAATATATTTTCTAAGAAATTAGTGTTTGAATTATTTTCCTTTTAAAAATGCTCCTAGAATTTGACTCTGAGGGATGTGTCATTTTAATACAGCTTCATGAATGTTTCAGCAATGTCTTCCCTCTGATTATAAATATAAATTTTACTCTGTTTTTCATTGCTTTCTAGTCACTTTCCTCTCATAAAACAACTCAGTGTAATGAAGAATTTATTTAAAGATCTTCCTGTGTGCTCTTGCTAGGGATTCTGGCTCTCTAGTTGTGAAAAAAGAAGAGGGGCGGTGCTTTCACTAGAGCAAATAATTCAAATGTAGGAAAAAAAAGTACAACATAGTGTCATCTAAAACATTTGGTAAAAGTTTAAGTGTCATAAGACAAATAAGGAACCATAATCAAAATTTTTAAATGGAGCCCAGGAGAAGAATATACATAAAAGCATGGAAGCAAAAATTAATATTTTATATTCCAGTGTTAGGGATGAAATAGAGGAATTGGACTGGTAGAGTTGAGAACAAAGACGGTGGGAGCAGATTATTAAGACCCTAACCACTAGAATAACATGTTTAGACTTATTTTTATAGTGATTGGGCACTCACATCTGTTATTCAATCCCATTGGGGGCATTTAATGCTCAAAAAGTTTCCGACCCCTGAATCAGATGAATGGTGAACATTTTTAAATGATTGTTCATTCTAAATTAAATATTGTATTAATCTTGCCTTTTATTTTCTATATTCTAATGCCTCGCTTTGCTGACCCTGGGAGGATTGCCCTTCCTGAGGTTAGCCAATTACTAGTTAGTAAACCAATGACCCCTGAGTGAACTTTTCAAGTGCAAATCAAGCAACCTGGAGTCCACGCCTTAAACCTTCTTCTTTATCAAGGTTTTCACACTCTGGCCAATTTCTTCCTGCCCTAATCACCCCTGGGACCTGTACCAGACAACTAGGGATGGCTCTGGTGCTTACCCAGAGCTTCTGAAGTAATTCAAACTAGCCCCCGTAAATCCACTTTTATCCTCTCTCCTTCCTGAGAAAATCACACTAAAGGCTTTTTGCCTATAGTTCCCCCTCTCCTTCTGCCTCTTGATTGACCCCCAAGCCCTAAGATTCCCTGTGTGCCCCCATGCATGGTATGCCCCCCTTCTCTTGGGATCTGTGAGTATAACAAGTATCTTTTCAGTGGCAGTTATCATCAGATCCATTGGCTTTACCATACTCAAATAATAATAAAACCTGTGTTAAAACAAACATGAAGAAGTCTTAACATCTTTTTTTTTTTTAAATTTTTTTTTTCAACGTTTATTTATTTTTGGGACAGAGAGAGACAGAGCATGAACGGGGGAGGGGCAGAGAGAGAGGGAGACACAGAATCGGAAGCAGGCTCCCGGCTCTGAGCCATCAGCCCAGAGCCTGAGGCGGGGCTCGAACTCACGGACCGCGAGATCGTAACCTGGCTGAAGTCGGACGCTTAACCGACTGCGCCACCCAGGCGCCCAGAAGTCTTAACATCTTTAACACCAATTAACATCAATGGAAATTATATATTCCCAGTATTTAAAATAAATGATTTAAGGGGCGCCAGTCGGTTAAGCGTTCGACTTCAGCCAGGTCACGATCTCCCCGTCTGTGAGTTCAAGCCCCGCGTCGGGCTCTGGGCTGATGGCTCAGAGCCTGGAGCCGGTTTCCGATTCTGTGTCTCCCTCTCTCTCTGCCCCTCCCCCGTTCATGCTCTGTCTCTCTCTGTCCCAAAAATAAATAAACGTTGAAAAAAAATTAAAATAAATGATTTAAGTCTTTAAAAATAATTACCATGTTATTAAATTGCTATATTATTTCAGATTTAAGGGCAGATCCTGAGTGAACCTCCTCTAAACATAAGCTTAGCTTTTTTCTAAGCTGTGGTTGAAAGAGGGAGGGGATATCCTCTAGAAATATGAATGGACAATTAGAAGTTTTTAGTCTAATGGCAAGCTACATAGGTCTAAAGTTTCATCATTTTCCTGAGTCTGCTTTAACTTGTAGCATTTCTGTTACATAAAAACAAGCATCTACCTCATCCAGCAACTAAATCAATGTCAAGGGAAAATGCCACCTTATTCTCCTAAAATATCAAACTCTGAAACTGTAATTGTCAAATGCTAGTGTTGTTTATATAATGTCTTTGGTATCCAGTGAGCAACACACATCCTAATTAAGAAATATTTCTGCTACATTAAGCCTACAAAATTGAATTGAATTGTCTTGAAAATGTGGTGTCCAAAAAAAGGTTTTTGGTAATCAGTAAATGCCAAACTTTGGAACAATGAACCAAACACAATTAACTTTAAGACTAATAAGAATTGGGCCACACAGAGGTAGTGCTCTGAAGAATATATACCAAAAGACAGTAATGATCTCTTTCAGTGGTACACTCTATTACTTCAAAATACCATCACTGAGAGAAATTGAGAACATTAATTGACTTTAAAGGGTAGAAGAATTAAAACATGAAATGCATGTTTGAACCTAATGGTTTTTAACTTCCCTTTCTACTTCAAGATTGTATGATATGTTATGATTGCAATTGCAGTAACCCTTTAAGAGATGAGCCTTTGATAAAGAAATTCAAGTGGAAAGTTGAAGACAATTTAGATTGATAATAGGTTAGAAAAGACACTAGTCATGCTAGCAGATGGAGGGCAGCAAGGTAGGTGGCTGGGAGGGAATCTGGAGGCAGAGCTGTGCCAGAAAGAACATAGGAATTTAAACAGATGGAAGATGATATATTAGTTGGCAAGAAGATAAGCTGGGTGACAAACAGGAGGATCTATTGAAGAACTGGCTGAGCAGACAGCCAAGAGGTGAATTGGATGGACCAGTAATAAACAAAATAGGTCAGTATGAGGGCACCCAAGTTCCAGAACAAGTAGGCAAGAATAGTGGAAAACAATTGCAGTTGTTCCCTTCACTCGAACCTAGGAAACGACTTTTATTATAATTTTTTAATGTGCTTTGAAATCATGATGAATGGTGATCATCTATGGAGGGAACATTTTAGTAGAAAATTCAAAGATGCTCACTACTGAAAAAATTTATTCTGTAAAATTATCGAGAGCATGAAATTTATTTTTTATTTCCTAGTTTTGTGTTTTTTATATTTGAATTCTGGCCTTGGATTGGCTAGTAAATGAAAAATTGGCTGGAAAATAATGCTAAAGGTTAATGTAAGTAAGTAAGTAAGTAAGTAAGCAAGCAAGTAAGTAAGTAATTAGAGAATCAGAACTTTAACCCCTACCAAAAAGAGAATTTTTCAGTCTATGAAAAATTTGAATTTAATTGTATGTTTAGAAAAATTCCTTATATTGTATTGCCTGTTTAAAAAAATTTTTTAATGTTTATTTCTTTTTGAGAGACAGAGAGAGATAGAGCATGAGCAGGAGAGGGGAACAGAGAGAGGGAGACACAGAATCTGGAAGCAGGCTCCAGGTTCTGAGCTGTCAGTACAGAGCCTGATGCAGGATTTGAACCCAGGAATCATGAGATCATGACCTGAGCGGAAGTCGGATGCTTAACCCCACTGAGCCACCCAGGTGCACCTCCCTGTATTGGCTATTAAAAGCGGTGATAGCAGTGCCTCAGTGAACATAAAGATGATTACAAGTCATTTGGTCTCTTTTCTGTCTTCAGACTTATCTACCTTTAAATCACTATATTCTTAGATAATTATTTGTGCTTACAAATTAAGTAGAATTGTTTAATGTAGTTAAGTACTTTTTACATGACAGTTGCCACCATGAAAAAGTGCCAGGCATAGTAACGTTCATAGGAAGGTGCTGACTTTACAGCTATTCTAATTGACCTTCAGATGGATACATGGGTTCTAAGCAGAAGAGATACTTCCATTTGCCACATATATAAACTTTGAATTAACACCATTCTTTCCTTTGTTCTTCCATCTAAACGATAAACTTATTTTTCTCATACATCAACCATATTTCTCAGGTCAATCTATTGCTATCTATTTTACTAGCCAAAGGTCTTATGCCAATATACCTGAAACTTTGATATTTATTGCTGGCGTGATCATTTCTAAAATATCTGGATTCCAGAGCACCTGGCTTGCTCAGTCAGTAGAGCATTGACCCTTGATCTTGGGATCATGAGTTCAAGCCCTATGTTGGGCACAGAGTTTACTTAAAAAAAATAAAATATCTGCATTCCAATTAATTCCACACACAGAAGCAAAGATGATTTATCAAGGGTTATCTGGGCTTTATGACTGTTCTTTTCAAGTGAAGCTTTTAGTTGCCATTTTAATCCTCTGAATTAAACTTTTGAGCACAAGGCTAATAGCAGCATCTTCCCAAGTTCTAAGTAATTCTCTTCCGCTGGGGAACCACATTTGCCAAATTCTACACATATGTCAGCCACTATGCCAGACTTTGGGGATACAAGGATGAATAGAACATGAATCTTTCCATCAAAGAGTTTATATTCTAGTGGAACAAACAGATTTTTATATGTTAGATACTATGGCACGATTTAATAGATGGAATAATACTATGTACATAGGTAATAGATATGTATCCCACACTACATAATTATGAATCTCTTGAGGTCACAGAACATTCTAATTTATCAATTCAGCAAATGCTTATTAAGACCCTTCTCTATGCAGTGGTTATGCAAAGGGAAGTCTATTCCCTGTTGCCATGGAAAAAAAACAGTCTCTTGAAAAAAAGAGAGGAGCAAACAAAGTTTATTGGACAAAGATAGCTCTTGTAAAGATGTAAACCAGGTACAATAGTGCATGTAAATTGGGCTCTAGACAAAAGTAGGGGAAGGCATCAAGAATAATCTCCTGGATGCAGCAATCAAAGGACAGTTAGGATATTTTAAAATATTTGTATCATTGTTTATTACTTATAGTTATAAATGATGTTCACTGAAAAATTTAGAGGTTCACACTAAAAAGAGGTAGTTAACACAATTTGAAAGGATAGAGGAAGCAAACTACGTCTTTAGTGCTGAGATAATTGCTTTAATGCATGTTCTCATTTAATCCTTTCTAGAAGACGATGAGATTCTCACTTTAAAGGTTAGAAAACCAAGACTGAGTTTACCCTGTTTTTAAAACTATAGGTTCAGGATTAAGAGATTAAAATTTCTCTGCTATATTCCCATAATTTTGCTATTTTTTTTGCATGTTGCAGGAACCTTCAAATGTCAAAGCATGGATGCATTCGATGATATTTTGTACTCCTATGTTCATAGGTGTGTTCACCTATCTTTTAACTAAAATGGACATACATAATGGAACCAGTGCAAAGTTACAAATTTATTTTATTAAGATGTCTGTAATTAGAAGAAAGTCAAGTATAATTTGAAAAGTAAACTATCCATAAACAAACTCTAAAAGAAAAAAAGGTCACTTTGCCCAAGTGTGGAAGATTTGAATGATGATAAAGAACAAAATGACACCTGAGGAAATACATACATTTAACAAGATGCCCAATACATGGACCAGCTTAAATGCCGTTGAGTAGATTGATGAGTAATATGTTTTTAATAAATTGATATTACCCAGTTTATTATTGTTTTCTCTAAAATGTGAATTAGTGATAAGAACTTTTTTTACTGCTTTTCCCTGGGAGGATGCTTTCAGAAACTTTTTTCCTTCTTAACTCCTTCAGGAGAAAATGTGATATTAATGAGGCAAGTTTTCTGTATATAACTAAAGAATAGAAAGGGTATCGCTTCTGTTTTATTGATCATTGCATTCCTGGAGTCTAGAACAGGGCCATGAACATAGTAGATATTCAATAAATATGTGATGAATGAATGGTCACATGAATTAATGTTACCACATTTTATTAATTCTAAGACACTATGTTTGAGTCACACTGTTAAATTAATAGACTTTGGGGATCATATTATGTAAATGGACATATCAAATGTAAGATGAATCCTGTAGTAGTAGGAATTTTTTTTTGTAGTAGGAATTTTTTATGACAAAAGTCTATCTTGACCTAAAGTATACCTGTACCTGGAGATCTGAATGTCAAGTCAACAATTTTAGCTTCTTTATGAGTATGGTCTTCAATCTCAATGAAGACCAACTTTGCTCTGACTTAGGGAATATGCCTGGCTACCAAGATTTACATATCTTTATGTCTTATAGCACCCTCTCTCCCACCACCATGATCCATGAGTATATTTTGTGTTAGTTTTCACAAGGAATATGTTGTAAATGGCAAGTTCAGGGATTTGGAATGACCATACTATGTGGTTTCTTTCTTCTTTTTTCTTCTTTGTCTATTTTTTTTTTACTGATTTTTATTGATTAGAAATTTCATATAAAATATTTGGTGATTTAAAACATGAGCAGATATTCTGTCCAACAAAAATATTTTGAATATTTTAATAAAAGATAAATCATGTATTAGGTAGAACTTACATTATGTAAATAGCAGGGATGAAAATAATTGAACTCTTTTAAACTATTTTACATAATATTAAAAATGTTTTCAGACTCATGGGCACAATCATCATTCTGTTTATGTCTATCCATATCCTCAGCATTTAGCACATTGCCTGATCTATTGTAAACAGTTGCTTAATATTTGTCACTAATATGTTGATACTAAGGTCTTCTTGACTTACATATTTAAGTCATAACAATGATAATAAAATAGTTCACAATGAGGCAGTAGCATTGTTAAGAAAATATTTAAAATGTGGTGAATATATTCCATACTGTGGTCTATTCATAGCTGAATGACAAATTATATAAAACAATGTGTTTAGAAATAAATGACCTGCCAGATAAACAGAGATCTAGGCCATAAAAATGTGTCTTATTGAGTCTGAGTTGTCTGATATTGTTAAAGATGACTTGAAATGCAACATTGTTTCACTGGAACTTAATGAAGATGTTAAATAAATAGAAAATTTATGAAGGGAGTAGATCAGGCATAAATAATAATAAATATTTTGAGAGACATGGTTATTTGTACCAGAATACTCAATTAGAAGAGAGAAAACATGGCCAATTGTTTACATGGATATATTTGGATGAGACCTGTGCAGGAGAGCATGAATACCAAATAGTGTTGATTTTTAAATAAATCATTTTTTATAGGAAAAAGTAAAATTCTTTGGCAAAATGATTGTTTTGAAGTTATTAAATACAAAATAGTATTACAAATATGATTATTTTCTATGGTCTTTATTGTAGTAGGATGTAGCCCTCACTTATGGAAATATTAATGTCTTTAAGTGACACCCTCCTTTCATTTAAATTGAACTTAAATAGATGCTTCATGCAGTAATGAAAAAAAATATTTTTGGGTAACCTAAGATAAAGATTATTTAGAATTTGTTGGCCATTCCCTCATCAAGGATGAAATGAAATCTTAGAGTTAGAAGGGGTTAGTTTTTGTAAAACTGTGACTAATCTTTAGTTTTTACATGTGGAAACTGAGTTTCTGATGATTGAGACTTATTATCTAAGGATCTACTATTTAGGCATACCTACATATAGAAAAATAAGTTTCAAAGCATACTGGTTAGAAATTTAATAATAATACAAAAATTACAGTATTTTTTCCTTAATTGTAGGACTCTTGATTCAGATTTAATATTCTTCCTGTAATTAATTTCTTAGTTTAAGGGAAAATGTTCTTTAATGAATTCTTTAGCTTCTCTAAATTATCTATTTCGAGAAACATTCTTAAGAAAAGAAAGGAAACTTCAGTGAAAGAAAATCACTCCTCTGTGATTCAAGACAGAATTCTTAGATCTTAACTACAGAAGTATAATGTTGCAAGAAATTCATGAACATTGTTTAGGAAATGGGTACTCACTGAGACATTCTCAGAGTCAGTATAAAATTAGTTCTTTAAAAGAACTAGTCATTTGTCAATCAATGGGTTGAAAATAAGTGCTTTGGTTATACTGTTAAAAACAAAAATTTCAGTCACTTGTAATTTAGGAAGAAATGAGTAAATGTGTTAAAATGAAATGGAGATTGTATAAATCTCCATTTCTCATATACAAAGCTGATTAGGATTAAATTAGTCCAGCAAAGTGTAGAAATGCAATAGATACTACATGCAAAGAACTATGAAGAGTGCACTGCCTAGCAATTGGTAAAATAAGGAGAATGAAGAACAGAAATTTAATTTTTTAATTGCCTGAAGATGTTATCACCTGTGTCACAGCAAAATTACTCTATTTTGCTGACAAAATAAAGCACTATTTAGAGGGAGAATTGGTTATACCAACATTTGTTCATTTTGTACTTTGTGCTAGGAAGTGTGATAAGTGTTTTGCATATTCATTAATGTCATAGACTCTAAGTCTAAAGTTCTCTTTTGGCCAGCAAAAGAGCAGGCACAGGATTAAAGTGAGAGATGGCTAATGTCAGGGAAAAGACAAGAGCCCTGAATAAGGGTCCTTGCCTCATATTTATTAAGATCAGAAGGTTTACAAACATGATGGGCATGTACAAAGAGACAAACTGGGAGCATTAACTTGGAGACATGAGGGAAAAGGGGGTTTTTGAAGATATACAGTGTTTGGGGTTTGGGTCAATATAAAACAAAATCCTGGTGCTGACAGACAGGAGGCACCATGTCTGTTTAAGTTAGCTAGCTTAGAGGATAAGACAGATAGGGGGAATAACCTCAGGGTTAATAAGGCACTTTTTCTTTTGTTAACCATCTCCCCTCTGGGCTGCTTTGCCTGCAGTACAGTGGTTCATAGTCCAATTCACCAATTTACTTAACCTGGCCCTATCCTCCTGTGAAAGCAGCTTTTCTGCTATAGTACTAAATTGGGGGTGCTTCCACCCTGAATATCTAATCCTGTTTATTTTATATACCTATGTATTGGGTACCTTTGCACCATTCCTATTTTAGGCCTTTGCCTCTCCCTCTCTATTCTGGGGGCTCTGCACCCCCTCTCTATTTTGGGGTGCCTATGCACCTCCCTATTCCTGGCACCTTTATGCCTCCCTATTCTTGGTGTGCCTTTGCCCCCCCCTCTATTCTTGGGGTGCCAATCTGGTTTACCCAAACTCAGGTGTGAGCATTTTATGACTTTGTATTTCTTTATGCTTTGTTAACCCATTGGTATAAACCCGGGGGATTCCTGAGCTTATCCCCCACACATTAAAATGCTATCACTGGTGTAACAATAAACATGGCTTTTTAAAAAATGTTTATTTATATATGAGAGCAAGAGAGACAGAGTGGGAGTGGAAGCGGGGCAGAGACACAGGGAGACACAGAATCGGAAGCAGGCTCCAGGCTCTGAACCATCAGCACAGAGCCAGCTGTGGGGTTCAAACCCATGAGCTGTGAAATCATGACCTGAGCCAAAGTCGGAGTCTTAACCTAGTGAGCCACCCATGTGCCTGTATACATGGTCAACTGTGTTAATAAAAACCAATATTTTAATTTTGTTTAGGAAATATTTTTTGTCATATTATGTCATATATATGATTAGTTATTTAAGATACAATTTAGGATTTAATCTTCATAAACCATTACAAATTGCATATGAAACAAATTACAAAGAAATAAAGCCCCTATTTATTTATTATTTTGTTAACGGAGTGATTAGGGGCACGTGGGTGGCTCAGTTGGTTAAGCATCTGACTTTGGCTCAAATAATGATGGTTCATGAGTTTGAGCCCTGCATCAGGCTCTGTGCTGAGAGTGAAGAGCCTGTTTAGGATTCTCTCTCTCCCTCTCTCTGCCCCTCCTTACTTGCTCTCTCTCTCTCTCAAAATAAATGAATAAACTTAAAAAACAAAACTTAAAAGAATGGAGTGATTAGGTTTAGGCTGTAAAGAAACATAACAAAAATGCATATGAGTAGAATGGAAATTAAATATTCCATGTAGGCAGTAAAAATGATTATATGCAGATTGACTAAATTGGGGAAACAGAATCATGTGATGAATTTAGAGCCTGATCTAGAATGAATTCAGCAAACAAATCAATGGAAAGTTTCAGTTTATAGGTGATAGAAGACTTTACTTTAGCAATGGCATGGCAGTAGAAGTTAGAAAAACCACAAAACCATAAGGACAGTTGCTATGAAAAGAATAGAGGAAATCTATCAGTAATTGCAAAAAAAAGAGATGGCAGCAATGGGGGTGGATGGTGAGAGTATTAAGGACTCACATGCTTCCGTGAAGTCTCCTGCAGACTTAAGTATTCATTTCATTTCTTCCTATGCATCATCACCCCATAGAGCAGTTTTTATTGTCCAATATCTGTAACAAAGTAATTCAAACCAGCCACAGATGTTTTTTTCCTGTGCATATTTTTGAGAAAAAAATTCAAATCCACTAATGGTTACTCCTTTCAGTTTGTGTCACTTTCAAACATTGTGTGACCTATTTATGACAAGTAAAAGTGTGAGCTGAAAATTGTTTGAATTTTCTTATTTTCAAACATCTTAGAGAAGAGATGAAACAATGAATTGATGATGTAGACAGCAATTAGAGCTGTATCTTACTAGCTATGCACAGGCACGTGCCTAAATAAGGAGCAATAGTGTGAGTTCAGCAGGAAGGAGTGAGTTGTTACTCTAGAACTCCTAAACTCTACGCATATATTGTCATAGGACAGTAAGCTTTATGCCTACATAGGATGGATTCTCAGGGCTGCAGTTTGATATCAGAATGAACATAAGAATTGTATATAAAGAATGCTTCTAATATTCATTGAAGATTTTATTTTAAATTGTTTTTTTTCCCAGTGACGTTTCTGTAAAGTCAAAATTTCTCTTAGTGTTTAATGTTGGGAAAATGCTTTAATTCAAAATTATTCTTATTTCTTTTATTCGGTGTGAGCTGTATTGCCTTTACTTTCTTTTTATTTTACTTTGCATTGGAAGCTAGGCAGCTTATAGCTAAAATTTCTATTCAATTAATAAGTAATGTGCCCTAGGCTAGTTGACTTGATTCTCTTCATACTGGAGTCTCATTCTTTTATCACTATGTTGAAAGCTTTATTGACTCTATTAGCTGCCACAAATTCTTTTCCTAAGTATTAGTGCATATATAATGAACATGTAAATATGTGAATAATTTGAATTAGCATCTAGACCCTCACCTGATTTGATGAGTCAAGAGATCCAAATGCTGTTTTGGATTTGGGGTAAATACTAATCTGACTGCTTCCAGTTCTCTTTTAAAAAGATGTAGATATAGTAAAATGAAGAAAGGATATTTCAAAACCTTCTCCAGCTGAGTTATTTTTCCAAGGCCTTTCAAGAATGCATGTCATATACCTGGTGGCTGGTAGCTAGTCCTTAGGTCTTCTCAAAGATGAAACTCCTCTTTTTTAAATGACGTATCGTAGTCTTGTAGTACAGATGGAATCTAAAACATCACCATTTTTATTGAAAAGAAAAGGGCAGTAAGATTATAAAGGAGAAAAATCACTTCCTTCTCCATGAATTGGCTTCTCATACAAAATAATCCAATATAATATACAAGTGTAATGTGATAGACTTTGTGATAGATTCATAGTAGTAAGCAATAGATAATGAAGAATCAAAAGAAAACGTCCTTGCACACTTAGAAAGATCCATAAATATTAATGGGGTGGTGTCATCAAACTACTGAACAAAGAACCAGCAAACCTTGAAATTTATCCCTTGAGATTTTAGACAAATGGATTAATCCCTCTAAGCTTCAGCTTGCTAATCTTTAAAATGGGGATTAGAAATATCTGCCCTCACCAATTCTCAAACTGTTTTTGAAATACAGATAAAGCATTCCTGGAACCATTAATAACTTTTACGCCTCTAAAAGGTATAAGGGCCAAAGAAGAGTAAACTTAATATTAATAGCAACAATGAAACAATCAACCTTTGATTAAAAAGGTAAATTTTACTTTATATATAAATATAAATAGGAAGAAAGAATGAATGGACAAAAGAAAGAAAATCATGCATTCAGGGAAAGTAAAACAAATGCAAAAACTACATTGATGATCGACCCCATGGAAATAATATTCAATCTTCAAATCATTTCCTGCAAAACTGACTCAGACAGTTGTTCTCCAATCTAATCTATCCATCTATCCTCTTGTTCCATAAATACCAACAACAAAACTTGGTTGGGTAACAGTGGAGAAACACTTGGAGAAACAGAGTTAAGTAGTGCTAGGCATTATGCTGGAGTCTCTGATTTATTCCTCTGTCATCTGGAGAATTTCTACAAAGGAGACTGAGTCTCCATAAAATACAAAATGCTAACAACAACTTCTATGATACTTTTGTCATATTTGTTAATATCTAACAGTGATTTGCATCATTAAAGTATTTTCAAACAATTTCTTAGCCATGTCATGTGCAACTAAAACAAACTTAAATTAGGAAGAACCTCTTTATTTTTTCTCTGTGAGACGTAGAATACTACCTTAGTGGATATATGAATCCAGTAAAGAATTAATCAACCAACTAATCAACTCTTTAGAAAATAATATTGAAGTAGTATATTTGTTAATGCTTACACCTTCAGCATTATAAATAATGTTTGTAGATTTCTATTTAAATTAAAGGATGTTTTATATAAAGGCATCTGACAATTTGCTCATTTTTTTTCCTCAACTATCTCTGAGCACTGTCAGCTGGCTCAAATCATCTAAGGACTGGGCCAGAATTATTATTTTTCTTTCTCTCTATTTTTCAGCCAAGACCCTGAATTTATTCAGTACTTTTCAACTGTTATGTTAGATGAATCCCAAACAGTGTCCTGAGGGGCTACCCAGAAGGAGTGTGGTAGGAGGAGTAATAGTTACTGAAAGTTCTGCTCCTTTATGTGTCGTAAAACAAAATGGAATTGTTAAAGCTTCCAACGTATTCCTTGACCATGCTCTGTATTTTAGAGACAGCTTTCAGAAGATGCAGACACAGTCTGAATATATTATTGTTACTGTTTCAGCTGACATAATCAAAATTATCCAAAGTGATGATATCAAAATATGAGCTAGTCTTGAGTAACTTGCATGTCTGAATGAATAGGCACAGATAGCTTTTGTATTATTCAGCTGTCTATGAGATTATGATTGATTCAGATATATGCCAATTGATATGAGAGTGTTTTTTTAAAATTACTTTTTAGTGTTTATTTTTAAGAGAGAGAGAGAGAGAGAGAGAGAGAGCGCGGAGAGGGGCAGAGAGAGAAAGGGAGACACAGAATCCTGAAGCAGGCTCCAGGCTCCGAGCTGTCAGCACAGAATCCGATGTGGGGCTTGAACTCACAAACCGTATTATTATGACCTGAGCTGAAGTCGGATGCTTAACTGACTGAGCCACTCAGTTGCCCCCAGAGTGTTTTTTGTTGTTGTTGTTGTTAATGGGAATTGTGGATGAGGCTATTTGTTTATCTTTGCATTATTACCATACTAATAATTTACTCGCCCTAATAATTTGTATGTATCTGCATGTTTTAAGTCATAATTCACAAAGGAATAGGTATTTCATGTGAAATGTGTAGTCAAATAAGAATTTCCATCAACATTTTGGGATCCCTCTGGGACATCTTTCAACCATTCACATTTTGGGTTCTCAGGGGTTAGTCTTGCTTACAGAACTATATGCTCATTTTTGTTAAACATTAATTTGCAAAGTTGTTAAACATATCTTATCCTCCCATAATAATCCCTTAGTTATTCTTATGGTTGATGTGAAAGGCATTTCTATTACCATGTTACAGCTGGAAACAGATTCAGAAAAGTTGGCTTCATAAATATCACCAGACTGAGCACCAATGTTTATTTTTAATCTAGACCAGCTTTCTCTGGGACCACTGCTTTTTCCCTACATGGTATGATTGTGGCTTGGCTTCAAGATTTTTACCAGGTTCCTTATATCTCATAGTTTTTATCCAAAATGTCTTATTAATATTTTATGAATCACATGTGCCTTTTTTATAGCTGCGTATTTTTTCAGTTCTAAATAGCATATTTCTCTCAATTTGATGTTATTGAAATTAAGATGCCACAATAGTTAATGTCACAAGGATGTTTTCACAAAATCTGAAATTAAATTGATAAAACAAATGTTGTAATAGAACTGAGAAGGCAGTTTTTTGTGTTCCATCCTATGTTTAGAAAAATTGTATATATATACATATACATATATTTGAATTCCCTTATTCCTGAAAAAAAAATTCTCTACTTTTATGTGAAGACTTCATATAAGATTCAAATTCAAATTCTATTTCATTATTTCTGTTCTTACAATTTCCCCAAACCACTGGCAAATCTTCCTTTATTAATTTTCATAATTTTCTAAATGTATATATTGTTTATTTATTTTGAGAGAGAGAGAGAGAGAGAACATGACTGGGGGAAGGGCAGAGAGAGGGAGACACAGAATCTGAAGCAGATTCCATGTTGTCAGCACAGAGCCTGACGTGGGGCTTGAGCCCACAAACTGTGACGTGATAACCTGAGCTGAAACCAAGAGCTGGATGTTCAACTGACTGAGACACTCACGGGCCCCTAAATGTACTTTTTGAAGCTAGTTTCCTCCTGAGAAGATAATTTTCATTGTATAGTTTTCTGAGACAATTTGATTTAATATATATCAGTTTTTCAATGTTCTCACTAAATAGTTACTGAAATGTTTCAGTAACAGCCTGATTTATTAAATCTTCTTTTCTCCATGTGTTAATGTAAGTATTACTCTGTCCTCAAACTTACCTATACTTCATGACACCTCCCCACTACTTGTTCAACTTAATGAGGAAACATATATGTGAAAATTGAGCTTCATATTTTTTGCTCAACTTTTCTACCTTTTCCTTAAGTCGTTCAGGTTGTTACCAGGGATGTCAAGGACTTGAGCACAGTGAAAGTTGGGGTTGAAAAAAATTAAACTGTCCAAACCACTGCCTCCAAGAGTTAAGGAAAATGTAGAGGTAGGTAGCATTCCAAAGGGTTATGTTCACTGTAACTTAAAAGAATGGCTCCAATTTTGCATGGCAAATTATAGAGTAGGAAACTGAGGCTGAATCCTTATTGAATGGACCTAGCCATTAGTAAAGGTTAATGAGAAACTCAAGTGAGGACTCAATCCAAAGCCTACTTTGTATTATACCTATGATATCAAAATTGTTTTTCACAGTTAGTGAAACAGCTGCTTATTTGTTCCTTGTCTTGGTATGGTTTCATTCACTCATTCAGCATCCATGTATTGAATGCTCGCTGTATATGAGATGCTATGTTTCACATTGGAAGGTCAATGGTAAATAATAGACATACAGTCTTTTTTGTCTATAGAGATTGTTAGCTTGTTACAAATGCTAGGAAGGAGTTTGCAGAGGTATAGAATTTCCTCATCAGATAAGAATGAGTGAAAGCTAATTTATATGACAGTGGAAAGACTCTTGGTGGAAAAGTGATTTATTTTGAATCCTGAGGGTTAAAGATTTATTTAAGCCAGAGCATGGGGGAATAATCAAGAGGTAGCCTCAGCTCATCTCATGTTTCTAGAATTACAAATTTGGTCTTATTTTATGAAAACGTGAATTACCTTAAGTTTATATGTATACAAATCTGGATCAGAAATTAGTTGAGAATGTCTATAAACCTGAATCAGAAATTAGCTGGAGAAATAAGAAAATAAAAAACACGCTCATGCAAACATCTAACCATTTAAAATATGAAGATTCAAGGAGACAAAGCAAGATGAACCAAGGGAAAGCTTTCAGCTTCCATTATAATTTATGTTTCTAAATAAGAATTTATGTGCTGTGACAACATAAATTAAGGGGATTTCTAACTCAGAATTGGAAGGCCAAGGAATATTTATAAAACAATGGATATCAGAATTGAAATCTAAGTCATGTAGGAGTTAATTAGGAGAAAGGCAGATGGTGGAAGGAGGAGAAGTGGAGGGAGGGAGTGAGGATGAGTCAGAAAAAGAGAAAAACCTCAGTAAAGGCCCAGAGGCAGGAGGCTGGGAAGTATTGTAGTTCAGTTTCCATAGAATTGATGATAAAGTGCAGCCATGACAAGAGTCAATGGAAGGGTACACAAGGAAAGACAATGAGAAGACACTGCATTATATTAAGTAGAGAAGTGACTTGATTGATTTTTTGCGTTTAAAGATCACTCTGTGGGGCACCTGGGTGGCTCTGCACTGACAGTGTGGAGACTGCTTGGGATTCTCTGTCTTTCCTTCTCTCTGTCCCTCCCCCACTTGCACTGTCTCTGTCTCTCTCAAGATTAAATAAGCTTAGGGGCGCCTGGGTGGCGCAGTCGGTTGGCGTCCGACTTCAGCCAGGTCACGATCTCGCGGTCCGTGAGTTCGAGCCCCGCGTCGGGCTCTGGGCTGATGGCTCAGAGCCTGGAGCCTGCTTCCGATTCTGTGTCTCCCTCTCTCTCTGCCCCTCCCCCGTTCATGCTCTGTCTCTCTCTGTCCCAAAAATAAATAAACGTTGATAAATAAGCTTAAAAAAATAAACAAATAGGGGCACCTGGGTGGCTCAGTTGGTTAAACATCCGACTTTGGCTCAGCTCATGATCTCCTGGCTCATGGGTTCGAGCCCTGTGTGGGGCTCTGTGCTGACAGCTTGCTCAGAGACTGGAGCCTGCTTGGGATTCTGTGTCTCCTTCTCTCTCTGCCCCTCCCCTACTTGGGCTCTATCTCTCTCTGTCTCTCAAAAATAATCAAATGTAAAAAAAAATTTAAGATCACTCTGACATCATTTTTGAAGACATTTTTGAGTAGAGCATGGATGCTAGGCAAGAAAAATATTAGAAGGTATTACAGTAACCTTGGAAAGAGATGATAATGGCCTGAACTAGTGATTTTCAAACATTTTTCCTTAAAAATCTCCAAGAGAATATATTAAAACTGTACATCCTCACATATACTTATGAATTGACATACAGATTCATCATAATTTTAAATAGCAGCAAAAAAAGTCATTTTCAGCATATTGCAAGTTTTGACATTTTAAAATAAATCTGTTATATCACTAAAATATATCCATTAAAGTCTGAATAGTATTGAGATTCCATGTTCATTGTTATCCACTTAAAAATATTTGAAATAGCTCTTGCAGAACTTTAAAACATTTTATGTAGTTCTCATTTCTTTTGAACTCATATTTCTATTCCCATGGAAATTTATCCTGTTATTATATTATGTTTTAAAGTATTTAATTCAGTACCCTATCATATTTTTTATTTATATAATTTGATATTTTTCAACTTCTTATAGCTATAAGGTTTAAAGGTTAATTTTTCTTCTAGAATTAATCATCATGGTTTTTATTAATGCATAATTGACCAAAACTATGTAACTGTATTTAAAACTCTGAAAAAGTTGTTAGTGCCAAAAAAAAAAAATACAACTTTATTAGAAATGCAGTGCTAAATGTGACAGATGGGCTTCTTTATTTTAATTGATTCCTCTACTTTTAGAACAATGTTATTTATTGCCAAAATGAGACAGAATTTGGTATTTATTTGGACTTTTCATTTTTATAGATGTGAACTAAAAGATGAAGAATTGAGTTATAATGATGCAATTTAATTATCTGAACTCTTTCTGATTATATGTAAAGAACTACATGATGATCAATTACCAGAATTTATCTTTAGTAATCTATTAATTTTGTGGAAAGCAAAGAGTTGGATTTACAAAATAATTTCTTTAGTGGCCATTCATTTTTTTTCAATAGTAACACTAGTACATCTTAACATTTATCTCAATTGTCCTTTTGTTTGGTGCCCCATAAGATTTACATGCTGGCTCAATGCACATAAAATTGTGGATGGGTAAGAATCATGTTTTTAAACATAATTTATTTATTTATTTATTATTGTAAAATAGGATAATTTATTTATTTATTTATAATTTTACTTATTTATGATTACAAAATAAGAGAACATTTTATTTATTTATTTATTTAATTTATTTATCATTGTAACATAAGAGAAAGGTAACTAAGAGAGGAATGTTTGGAAAATAGAACCTATACCTCTGTTATGGAGGTACCTTCACTTCTTCCTTAAATTTCTTTCTGGGAACACCTTGGAGAGGATTTTTGTACTCTCAAGAGCATGTATGTATACATGAGTTAGAAGACTAGTAACTTAGATTAGGGCAGTAATAGTGGTCATGGAAAAAAGTAGTAAAACAAAACAAATAATGAAAAATATGAGGTGGAAAAAAAATCAATGAATTTTGGTGCTTTATTAGAGTCAATGCATGTGTAAAATTTCTAGAATTTCAGAAGTGGAGTACATTTTAAATATTCTTTTAGAGCATGGAAAAGAATTGACCAGAGAAACAGAATGATTTGTCTGATAACTGGAGATAAGGTCACTGACCTACAAACTGTGCATTTTTTTTTTTTTTTTTTTTTTGCAGTCATTAGTTACCAGTGTGAAGGTATAGAGAAGGCATAGGTTGAAGGCTTTTAATTTTAATTTCAGAAAGATGGTTTTGAGAAGCCTGGGTGGCTCAGTCAGATAAACATCAGACTCTTGATTTCAGCTCGGGTCGTGATTTCATGGTTCCTGAATTTGAACCCTGCATCAGGCTCTGCTGACAGAAGAGAGCCTGCTTAGGATTCTCTATCTCCCTTCTCTCTGCCCCTCCCCTGTTCACTCCCTATTTCTCTCTCTCTCAAAAATTAATAAATTAACCTTTAAAAAAAAGAAAGTTGGTTTTGAGGGATATGGATGGATTGAATTATTAACAATGGAGTTGACAAGCTTTTTTCTCTTTGTGTTGTGGAGATTTATGCCACCGGAAACACCCCACAGAAAGGAGTCAACCAATTACAAAGAGGAAGAAACGGCTGCCTTGGGAGGGTCTTGCCATAATGGAACAGAATTGTACATAATAGTAGCAATAATAGTTTTATTTACGGAGAAGGGTTAATCTTACCTGGAGCTCTTTTCCTCCATTAGCTTCTTCTTAATAAAGTAGGCATTTGACACTGTTAGGGATGTTTTTTTACTTTCGTTTACACATTAGGTAATTGAAGCTCACAGAGCTGAAGTCTCATGTGCAAAGCTGAGAAGGGGTCAAATCTGAATTGTAAGCCAGGTTTGTGTTCCTTATACTACACCAACAATATACCAAAAGGCCTTGCAGGAGGTTTTCTCTGATCACCCTTAGACGGTTTTACATTTATTCACTTAATTACTTAGTGAGCAGGCCTACTAGAAATTAAGGAAATAGTGAGAATGAGGAACAGTACTTGGCTCGTGGATCCTACATTCAGGAGAAAGAAGTAGATGATAAATGGAAAACACAGCCTAAGAGGATGCTAAGAAGACAAAGAACATGATGCTGAGTAAGAGAATAACTGGATGTGAAGAAGGTCTCTCAGGAACAGAAAGTGCAAAGATTTTCAAATGAAAGTAAGCTAAATATTTTCAAGAAGCAGTAGGAAGGTCATTGTAGCTGGAGTAGCAGTCAGTAGAAAGAGTGTAATAAAGGATGTGATTAGAGAGCTGGGCAAGAGCTGTACCATATATGGTCTTAGTGATCCTGTAAGGACTTTGGATTTTATTGATTATTTTTTTTCCTAAAGCCATTGGAAGGTTTTAAACTAAATAGTGATATGTTCCTGAATGAAACATGGGCAAGTAAGAGTGAAGGATGGAGAGCTTCAGAAAGGATGGAGAGAGCTAATGATTTAAGGTGTGTTTTGGAGGTAGAGTTGACAGGACATTCCTGGAGTATTAAATATGAAAGGTGAGGATAAGAAATGAGTCAAGGATAATTTGCAGATGTCTGGTTTGAGTAACTGTATAGATGATGGTGCCATTCAGTGACTGAAAGATGTGGTGGGTGTGAGGGTGGGGAATCCAGAGTGGTTTTCTTTTTTTTTTTTTTTTTTCAACGTTTTTATTTATTTTTGGGACAGAGAGAGACAGAGCATGAACGGGCGAGGGGCAGAGAGAGAGGGAGACACAGAATCGGAAACAGGCTCCAGGCTCTGAGCCATCAGCCCAGAGCCCAACGCGGGGCTCGAACTCACGGACCGTGAGATCGTGACCTGGTTGAAGTCAGACGCTTAACCGACTGCGCCACCCAGGCGCCCCCAGAGTGGTTTTCTATCTAGGTTAATCTGAGGTTTTTGTGAGACACCAGAAGGTAAGTCAAATAAACAACAAATATTGTGGTGAAGACTTAGTTATCCACCAAAATATTTCTTCTCTTTGTTGGCCATACACCTACATTACACTACATTCCTCAGCTTCCTTCAAGTGTGAAATGTACCTATGATTTTCCCAGTTGAAAGTGAGCAGAGTAGATGTGCACAGCTTCCAGGCCTGGCCTATTAAAAAACATCAAAAAACAAAAAACAACAAAACAAAACAAAACAAAAAACTCCTTTATGCTCTTACTTATTCTGCCAGCTGGAAACTGATGATCACCAAATACTGGAGAAGGCAAGTTCTCAAGATAGAAGATTCCTGTGTAGAGGAGAACTCTGCTCTATTGACCTAAACATCTAACCAGGACTGTTATAAGAGGGGGAAAAAGTCTTTATTATGCTGACCTTTTTTTTAATGTTTATTTTGAGAGACAGAGAAAACAAGCAGGGGAGGGGCAGGGAGAGCGGAAGAGAGAGAATCTCAAGCAGGATCCATGCTGTCAGTGCAGAGCCTGACACGGAGCTTGATCCCAGGAGTCATGAGATGATGACCTGAACCAAAACCAAGAGTTGGATGCTCAACTGAGTCCTTATGTTGAGCTTTTCAAAGAAAAGAATAGAGGTGATGAAATGGGAAAGTAGTTTAGCTTCTCTGAAAAGGATAAAATAAAAGAATACACAAACAGAGGAATTTACTGTTGAACCTTGAACAATGTGGAGGTTAGGGTACTGACCCCTCTGACTATGAAAGCCATGTATAACACACACACACACACATATTCTATTCCTTTAATGGTAACATCGTACATAATCAGAGTGCATTTGTTTATAACTAATATTAACACAGTATTACTGACTTTATTCAGAGGTCACCAATTTACCCACACATGTCCCTTTTCTCTTCCAGGATCCAATGCAAGATACTACACTGCATTTAGTGATCTTGTTTGCTTAGTCTCATATATTTTGGATATTAATGCCTGATCAGTTATATCATTTGCAAGTATCTTCTCCCATTCAGGAGGTTGCCTTTTCATTTTGTAATGGTTTCCAAGGTTTAAAAAATATGTTTACAGCAATGATACAACTATACAATACAATATACACTAAATATAGTGTAAATATACACTAAAATTAGATTCTTTCAAAATATATATACATATTTCAGTAAGAGTTTAGATACCAACTACTAATATGCAATGGGCTATATAAGTTTTTCTAAATTATTTTATGGAATTCATAGACAAAAACTTTGAATACCACTGAAATGAAGTACTTATACCCAGGAACAGAGGTTTAGGGAAGATGCTATTAAATCTAGATGCTGGATAACATAGGATATGGTATAATTGTGGTGGTAGTTTTACAGACAAAAATTAATGATTAATCTATATAATTTTTCCAAAGAATTGAGTAACTATAAGTATTCCAAAGGTGTGACCCATTTTAAGAGACTTTTACAGCTGTGGAAAATAATGGAGGGAGTGGAGACATGCTACTTCTTTTAGCAGAAAATTTGATAAATTTGTTTTTATTACATTGTGGCTTGGAGCAGTTTCCTCATGGAGGAGATGCCATGTGAGTCCTTAAGGAAAGTTAATGGGAGGCAGGCCTGGGACTAGAAACATTTCTATGATGTTTAAGTCATTCACAGGTAATTAATGACCTGAAAGCAGGTGGGGTCTCAAAAGTAGGCAGAACTGTGGTCTTACTACAATGAAGATACAAAGTTGCTTACTGTAGAAAACTGAAGTCTGAACTCTTCAGCCTTAAAGCAAAATAGTATAAAATTAATGAATTAAATTATTCCAAGTGGGTAAATCTCATGAATTTGTATAAAAAATAGTCCCAAGAATGTCAATCACTATTGAATTTCAGATACAAAAGTCTGAGCTCTGCAGATAAAGCTCTTACAGTTCCTGAGATAACACATAACTATAAACCATCTAGCCAGGCTCACAGCTCCATGGATCAAACTAACAGGTCCTTTGAGGGTTTTTTTTTTTCTCCATTTTGTTTTCGTGTCTTTTGTGGTGGCAATGGATATTACTTTTTTCTGTTCTGCAAGCAAAACACTGCAAATTTGGTGTCTTAAATCTGATTATCTCAGTTTCTGTGAGTCAGGAGTATGGGCACAGCTCAGCTACGGTCTTTGGTTCAGAGTCTCATTAGGCTGCAGTCAAGTTCATCTGGCCCTGTTTCTTTCTGGAGCTGTGATTCTCTTCTGATTGTTGGCAAAACTCAGTTCCATGCCATTATAGGAAGAAGGTCCCCATTTTCTTGCTTACTGTTAGCTCCTCGAGGCCGCTGGCCCTTTCGTAGGACCTTTCAACCTCAAAGGCTTAACTTATTCACGTCACATCTGTGGCTTTGCCATTTGGAATGCGTAGCCTCCCAAGCCACTGTGTTAGGAAGAGATGGCTGGAGAATTTTAAGGGCTAGTCTTAGAAAAATGCCTTCCGCCATTTTTGTCCACATGCCATGGTCTACGAGCAGTCATAAGGGTCCAACCTTATAAATGCAGAACAGAAGAATAGCACTTGCAGTCTCTGCCAATCATTAAAGCATTTTATAATAATGAAATCAATATGAATCTACTATTTTTCCAAAGCCTCCTTTCATATCCTGGAACTGCCAAACAATGCTGGCTTTCTGATCTATTCGTTTATTAATGCTTTTATTCAAATAATATTTATTCAATGCATGTGATATGCTTAGAACAGTAGAAACACTTAGAAAACAAAGACATATTGGACACAGAATTATGGATAATGAGAAGGCAGTGTGCTCTGTATGTTATTACCAAAATGCTAGAGGGATACAAGGAGGGACAGTGTTTAACTCTGCCTTGGGCAGTCAGAGAAGTTCAGATTTTAATTTTCAGAGTCAAAGAGAATGACACATGAATCTTGTTTTGCTAGGTAGAGAAGGGATAATGGCCTTCCAGACTAAAAAGAATTGGAACATAGTCAGATTTAAAAATAAAAAATCAAGTTAAATTTTAGTTATTCCTAAATGGATCAATTTTTTGACTGTGCAGTATAAATTACCTATACCTAATAGCAGCCATATGTCTAATTATAATTACCCTGTAAGCCTTAAGCGAATTTCCCTAGTCACCTTGATTAGAGCATATGGAAATATATGTTTTAAAAGGATCAGTAGTTAGTAGGATAGTATCTAAGATCAGTATGCTCGGAATTAATTTTCTTCTAATGTATGTATATGATTGCTCTTTGTTACATATTTAAAAATATAAAATGTATGAATGCTCGTTCCCATATGTAAAGGGGAGACAACTAGAGCTGGGCTTTCTGGATTCACTTATTTATTTATTATAATGTATTTTTCTGTGTGTGATATCTTTGGTGGTACTTTCATGTTTGCTTCAGTACGGATGAAAAAACATTTGGATTACATCTTAACTTTGGACATTACTGTGGGACTGCTTGTAATTTGTGATTTTGCCTTTATTAAAAACTACCGGAAACAGTATTTGCTTTGAGAAGTTAAAAGTTTCATTGATAAGTCACAACTTACTAAGATTTTTTACATCCTTTTTTTTTTTTCTTGCATTGATGGCTCCTGTTTCTTTTGTTTTCATGTCTCATGTAATTCCTTTCTCATAGTGTATAAGATCTTTATCTCAATAAATCAAAGTAATCATCCCCATGGAAATCTCTTAGTTATTAGAACTAAGTTGCCACTTGAATGCTAAGTTTTTTTTTTTTTATATATAGAAGCCATTAAGATTTTAATTGGGACAGAAATTTGTCATTTGTAATTAATGTTTCAAAATGAAGCTTATGATCTAGTTTATCAAACAGGATTAAGAGTATCTACTTCCATTATTTTTGTCCTTTGAAAGAATATTAGAAGTTATATAGCCCAATTTCCTCTCAGAGTAATGTCTTGCCAAGAGATTCTTGATTATGCACAAGTGCTTACTGAAATAAATGTTTTTAAATCTTTATTATTGCAAGGCTACAGGCTGTAGCAACTATCACTGACATGTTGAACCATGAAAATATCAGTCAGAAAATTATATTTCTGTTGTGCAAGGTGTGTAAGTTATATATGGAAAAGTTAAGATATCTTTTTAAAACCTTTCCTTTTCCCTTGTAAGTGTGATAGTCTATCTGCTACAGACTGACTGTTTATTTGCCTCAAAATTTATGTTAAAATCTAATAACTAATGTGATGGTATTTGGAGGTGGGGCTTTTGGTGAGTGATTAGGTCTTGTTGATGGAGTACTCACAAATGGGGTTAATGCCCTTATAAAAGTGTCCCCAGAAAATTACCTTCACCTTTTTCCCATGTGAGGACACATTAAAAAGACTACCATCTATGAAACAGGAGATGGTCCTTCACCAAACACCAAATCTGCCAGTGTCTTGATATAGGACTTTTGAGCCTTCAGAATGATGAGAAGTACATCTCTGTTGTTTTAAAGTTAACTAGTCTATGATATTCTTTAACAGCAGCTCAAATAGACTAAGATACCATCCGTCTCTAAGTATTTTCAAATAATTCAGCTATTCCAATATTTTCTATGCTTTGCCTCATAAATATGCCAGTATACATGGAGATATTTCCACATATCAGTCAATCAAGATAGAATATGTGCAACATTTCTAATCATCCCTAACTCAGACTAGTTTCTTAAAATTAGGAAGGACAGATCAATATTGAGAATTCTGTAATTCAATTTATGCAATTTGTAGGTCTGAGAGTATTCAAGTAGCCAAAAATTGACCTGCATTAAAAAAATTGGTGACTTAAATCTAATTTCTAAAATATATCAGGGTATAATTCAGAGAGAATGCAAATGTGTAAGTGAAAACCGGAAAATGTGAGGATCGTGTAACCAACTACATGGAACATGTCATTACTTTAGGTAGAAATTTTTCAATTTATTAAATTAAGAAATGTCCATGAAATTATAAGTATATTCCTATATTTTTATGGGTAAGAAGTTTAGATTTTTCTCTGATTTGTATCGTTACATGCTGCTAGATTAGTTTTTTTTGTTTGTTTGTTACCCCTTCCATCTATGGCATTAACATCTTCTGAAGGATCCTGCCCTCTTTCTTGTTCATTTGCTGTAAGGCTTAAGTAAGTTAATTACGTAGAACGCTTGAATCATAGTGAATGTTTATTATTATTAATAGTGTTCAAAAATATATTAAGTGAATTATAATTTATCTAAATTGGATTATGCCATTGGCTGTTTAGTAACATCCGATTTATTGGTCCTATTAACTTATTCTTCAAATACCTTTGTATAAAGCACTATGCTAGGTAGTAGGGCTCTACCCATATGAATATAGCCATATCTGACCTAAAAAAGTTTATAAGTCATGGCAAAACAAAACGGTAGTTATTTATTTAACAGAGTTTTTGTTTTAGGTTACTGTGTCTCCCGTATGTCTTCAGCTATGTTCCAGTTTCACATTTACTGGGCCATTTTAGTTAAGTAATTTTCTCCTGAAAACCTCTGTTCAAAGGTTAAGATGCCAAATGTAAATAACAATTATTGAAGCCATCATGATCTCTTATCACAAGAGCACAGATGAGTTCATTATACTAGCCAGCATCCCCACAGAGTTCTGAAGAATGGAACATAAATCATTATACTTTCATTAGAAATGAGTATAGAGGGAAGAGAAAAGCAGTGACATAAAATCTTTAGCAATATGAAGAAAAATTTAAGCCCCCCTTGTATGATAAAATTTTTACTTTCATATAATTTACAGTAAAATTGGTACTCCTGTTGACTCTTGGATCTATTGCAATTATCTCTGGTATCCTCATGGTCCACATTCTATAGGTCGGGACTCACTGTGCAGTTGGACAGTACTGAGAGATGGGAGCAGATATTCAGGTTGAGTGGGCATCTACCTATAAGACTATGAATCAAAAACCCAGAATGCCTGAGGTACATTAGCCATAACAATTTCTATAAAAGCCACAAAAGGGTAGTATAAAGATGCCCAAAACAAACACTGACCTCTGCAGTAGCATCTCTCTATTCCTTATTTCCCATCCCTACCAGCCCTGCACTTCTGCTCCAACCTGTTGGAAATACTTTCACTTCCTTAAAAACTGTGCACTTTGCTTCTCTTGATGCCTTTGCAAATGCTCCTGTTTAATTTTTATGTGGCTGCTGATCCTGCTGCTGCATTTCACTCCTCGTAGTCGACACGTGTTGCTGATTGTTGCCACTTACTTGGCCGTACAACTTGTCAATACAACTTGTCCATAGTGGATTATAGATCCCATGTGGATTGAGATCAACTGTGTTATATTTTGTCAGCAGCTGGAATCTCATGAGTCCCCATTATTAGTTGTATTTTGGAATGCTTAAGAAAAAGTTGTCAAATGAATAAAACTCAGCTTTGTTTGAGTTATGGATCTTGAGGCTACTTGTTATTTAAAGATTTTTAACACTACCATATCATAATTCACTTTAGATTCGTCCTAAAAATATTAAGGTCCATATTTACATAAAAATTGGAAAAACTTTCAGATTAAATTTATGATTCTGGATAATTTTGAATAAGATGTCACATTTTATGGGTATTCATATAATTATAACTTAAGTGACATTCTATGAGATCTGATCCTGGGACATTTAAATACATATTTAAATATTAAAAAAATCTAAATAACAGGATACTAAAATTTATCACTTCATTCCTTTTGCATATACAACATTATTATAATCAATCAGAATGAACTATAGAAATATATTTCTAGAAAATATTTTACATATAGTTTCTCAATTAGTGATGTTTACTATTATGCTAAAACTATTGAAAAATCTATATACTGGCTTTTCATTTCATATTGCTATCATAGTTTTCAAACTAAATACAGATGAACTACCACTGATTATTTTGTTTCTTAGGGAAGATATTGGAATGGAAAGGACATTATTTTGAACTGCAAATACAAATATACTTTGAAGACAATGGTTATTTTTTCTCATATAAAATTCTCATATTTCACTGTAATTATTCAAGGAACGAAGCAAAAAGAAATTAACAAAAAATGGCAAAATTATGGAAAGAAGGAAGTACACAAGGAAGAATCCACTAATTATAGCAAAAATGTTTACACTTTGTCTAAAATGCTACTTTACTGAAGATTTTTTAATTCTTGGAGCAAAATATAGTGTGATATGTACATTAAATTATTTTCAGCCTAAAGGAATTTGGAATTACTTTAAGTTCTTAAGGTTGACACTCCAGTCATCAAATTTCTTTTGACTTGCATTTCTGATGTAAGGTACTTATGAATTCACAATCAGACAGATCATAGATGGTAATTCTCAAGCTAATATTTCTAAGTTCTGAGCATCATTTTTGAAGGGAACTAATAAATCAATTTTTAGTCAGTATGTATTGAGTACATACTATGATGGATGCTATAGTAGGGATACATATGAGTAACGGGATGCCAGAAATTTGTGAAACAATTCCTGATACAAGGAAGCTTGTTATCTGGTTATATAGATTACACACACACACACACACACACACACACACACACACACACACACGTATAAAGCTTAAAATATCATTGAGTTTGGTCAGATCATAAAGGGTTGGTCTGAGTAGAAAGACTAATGAGAGGGGTGCCTGGGTGCCTCAGCTGATTAAGACTTCAGCTCAGGTCATAATCTCATGGTTTGTGGGTTTGAGCTCCCTTCCTCGGACTCTCTGCTGTCAGCACAGAGCCCAGCTGGGATCCTCTGCCTGCCCCCTCCCTCCCCCTTCTCCTCCCTTACTTGCACATGTACATGCACTTTCTCTCCATCAAAAATAATTAAACATTAAAAAAACAAAAGACTAACGAGAACTATGATGTTCTGGGTTTAAGGATATTTTCATGTTAGGTTGCACAGAACTAGCAAACAAGAAGCTAAGTGTACAAGTGAGTAAGTAGATGTACAACCACTTGGTGAGGCACACCTAAATTTGTGGTCCATCTCTCAGGAGGAGAGAGTCAAAGGAGGATCCTGCTAGGCCACAAAGCAAAAAGCAAGGTCTCAGAATCACTTGTACTCTTGACTGACTAATCCCCATTCATATTTCTACCTGCTACCATAAAACACAATTCCTTGCTAGGAGTAGGTGACGTACTAGTGCAAAGACACTAAGGAAGCACTTGGATATGTTAAAGGAAGTAAAAGAAGCTGGAGGATAATGACCCAGGAGAAAGTGTTATGGGATATGCTCTAGGAGTAGATTAGAGCTGAGATAGGTTGAGTCCTATGGGCCTTATAAGATGACTAATTGAGATGAACCCTCATTGTCCTGACTCAAGGGAGGAGAGGAACATGATTGACCTTTTTTTTTTTTTTTTTTTTTTTTAAAGATCACTCTAGCAATGCTGTGGAAAGTAGACTCTAGGGAAGCCAGTTAAGGGGGGATGAGTGGATGAGGATCCTAACAGAGGAAATAGGGCAAAGTATTTAGATTCAGGATATTCTGAAGCTAGATTCTAGAGGACTTGCTAACAGATTAGATATCAAAGGAGAGAAAGAAGTAATCAGTATTTATTTCAATATATTGAAATTTATTTCAGTGTATCAAAATTGAATATGTTATCACTATATTTCAATATATTGAAACATTTTATGTAAAGCTTTAAGGTGATGTTTTGCTTTTGACATCACCAAAACAGAATAGAACCAGTTTGGCGAAAATTATTGAGTTTAATGGAGTGAGTCAGACCGACTTGCATCATTCTAAAATAATTGGAATGTTCATCCATTATTTTTATTTGCCTCAAGGTTGTTGTTGGTGGTGATGATTTCACAGAGACATTTCAGACATTTTTTTGCCATCCAGGAGGAGTAGAAATTCAGACATACAAAAAGTATGGTTTAGTGAGTGATTTCCTGTGTGAAAGGTATTTCTATATTTTACAATATGCATTTATATTTGTTCTTTGTCCATCGCTGATTGCGGCTGGATACTTTTTGAGATGGAATGATGAAAAAATATTTTCAATTTGCTTGGATCCATTTCTTGAAGTTACCTCAGAAATCATCCAGTGTGACTCTTAATTTTACAGGTAGGAAAAAATTGAACTAAAAAAATGAATTGATAAAAGTCTCACAGGTATTTAATCAGTCAGAATTGGATCACAATCTTTTGAAATTCCGGTAGCATCTTGCTGTTGTTATCTTTTGTTTCTTTGTGCTGTCATAATATAGAAAAAATACAATATTTGTTAGTTGCAAATATATTGTAGTTTATGGCTATATCAAGTGTAACAAATCAGTATCAAATAGAAGAACCATTAAATGAATTGGTGTGGATTTCAATAAAGGCTTCCACAATACAATTGGAATGCTGTTTTTATTCTACCTTGTGTATTTTTTATTATGCAGACATCTTGAGAGGTATTAGTAAAATTTATCTGCTATTCATTTGACCTTTAGAAAATAATAATGGTAATTAATAATAATAGTAATAGTTAACGTATACACTAAGCATTTTATATGCAGTGTCTTAATGTGTCCTCATAATAGTCTTACAGATGTGGTTCTATTGTCACTTTTTATTTAAAACATTTTTTTAATGTTTATTTATTTTTGAAGGAGAGAGAGACAGAGTGTGAGTGGGGGGTGGGCAGAGAGAGAGGGAGACACAGAATCTGTAGCAGACTCCAGGCTCTGAGCTGTCAGCACAGAGCCCGACGCGGGGCTCGAACCCACAAACTGAGATCATGACCTGAGCCGAAGTTGGATGCTCAACCGACTGAGCCACTCAGGCACCCCTCTATTGGCACTTTTTAAAAAAAAATTTTTTTTTTTTAACGTTTACTTATTTTTTTGGGACAGAGAGAGACAGAGCATGAACGGGGGAGGGGCAGAGAGAGAGGGAGACACAGAATCAGAAACAGGCTCCAAGCCATCAGCCCAGAGCCCGACGCGGGGCTCGAACTCACGGACCGCGAGATCGTGACCTGGCTGAAGTCGGACGCTTAACCGACTGCGCCACCCAGGCGCCCCTCTATTGGCACTTTTTAACAGAGGCATAAACTTACTCTGAGGGAAGATAAATTGCCAGGTGTCACTTAACACCTCCGTTAGTGTATCCTCTTTATTAAATGCAATTTTGATAGACCTTTCCTTGGTTAAACTTCTCATTATAAGACAAGTATTTTTCTCTACTTCGGTTTGATTTTAAGAACATTTTTCCAATGAAAGCATATAAAACTTAGCAGTTTGCCTTTGCTGCTTCCAACTATTCATACTAAATTTTAGTATTTTAGGTCAAAGGGCATTTATTATTGTATGCATTATGTTAATATCTTTGTGGATTCTAGGATATTTGGCCAAGAATCTTGCTTTAAAAACACAATACAATTTTACAATAGGCCAATGTGTTTTAAAGGCTATGTCTGTACAAAACTAAAACATAAATTTAATCCTCCAGTTTCTTCAACTCTTTTCAATCCTCTACAAATTGTATCCCAGCTTGACACATTTGGGCTAAAACCTGCAATGGTGCCTCATTTCCCCCAAACTAAACACCAACCAATAACTGTCAACCATTGGATATTCACTATGTTCTGTACCTTTGTGTATGTTGCTTCTACTCTTGCCAACCACTCTACTATAGATACAGGAAAATTAGGGTTCAGAGAGATAAACCTGAAACTCAGGTCTGATTTCACTTTCAATTCTTTCTACTAGGAAATGATGATTGCCAGAAATTTCATCTTCCATTTAGTGACTGTCTGCCATGTTCCAGGCACTATATTTGGTCTGTCTGGATTCAAATCCCAGTTCTGCCCCTTTCTAACCATGCTCTTGGGTGCATCACCTAAACTCTCTTAGCCTCAGTTTCTTCTTTTACAAAGTAGGGCAAATGAGATTACTTTATCAGGTTATAAGAAGAAAAAAGTGACTAGGCCATTTAAAGAGTTTAGTACAGAACACAATATATATAGAAAAATAAATTTAGGTTATTATTGTTATTATAAAACACTTCAGATATATATACAAAAGTTAGAAAGATAATAAAAAATCACAGTACTTACAGTGAAATTGAAAAGATAAATGAACACAGTTGGAACACAGATATACCTATCCCTGATTATGTTCACTCCTATCTTCCACAGATGGAGCTATTTTTTAATTTAAATATCCTTCTCATGCCTACTTTCATACATTTACTACATTTACATTTTCTATATATTGCTAAACAATATCTAGAGAAATTTTCAGATTTTTAAATGATGAGGCCAAGTATATATTTTTTGTAACCTGCATTTTATGATAATTATGTTTGCAAAAGTCATTATAATTGATACATAAACTTCTGGCTTTTTAAATTTCACTAAATTTCACGAGTATACAGTATTGTATTTTATGAGTGAAACTGGTTTCTTTCATCCATTCTTTTACTGATGTATATTTAGATGTCTTTACAAATTTTTATAAATTTATATTTATGAATTTTATAAATCATAAAATTATTATTTTATGAATTATAAAATTTTATAAATGTTTACAAATTTCCATTCTATTTTTATAAATTTCTATAGCAATAATATAATGATGAAATTAGTATAAAACACTTTTTTAGTGTTTATTATGTTTCAGACACTGTTCTAAGTGACTTATATAAGTGACTGAATCATTTAGTCCCACAATAATTTATAATAAATACTATTATTGTATATAATGTACAGACAAGGAAACTCAGTCAACTTTGCACAGCTAGTACATGGTGTTGCTAGAAATCAATTTGACAATAAGGCTTAAGAATCAGTTTTCTTAACCACATGTCTCTTGGGGCATACACATGAGAGTAGCTCTAAGACAGGACTCAATCCTGTCTGACCATCTGAATTATCTAGGCACTTAAAAATGATGTATGCTGGGGAACCTGGTTGGCTCATTTTGTTGAGCGTGTGACTCTTGGTTTCAGCTCAGATTGTGAACTCATGGTTTGTGAGTTCAGGCTCCACATTGGGCTCCACACTGACAGCACAGAGCCTGCTTGGGATTCTCTCTTTCTCTCTCTCTCTCAAAATAAAATAAACTTTAAAAGTATTCAAAAAAATGATGTATGTCAAAATTTCCCTCCAGATCAGTTGACTCAAAGTCTCTGTAGATAGGGTCTATACATAAATGTCTTTGAATCTTATTATTTTATTTATTTATTTATTTATTTATTTATTTATTTATTTATTTTAAATATGAAATTTATTGTCAATTGGTTTCCATACAACACCCAGTGCTCATCCCAACAGGTGCCCTCCTGAATACCCATCACCCACCCTCACCTCCCTCCCACCCCCCATCAGCCCTCAGTTTGTTCTCAGTTTTTAAGAGTCTGTTATATTTTGGCTCCCTCCCTCTCTAACCTTTTTTTTTTCCTTCCCCTCCCCCATGATCTTCTGTTAGATTTAGCAGGATCCACATAAGAGTGAAAACATATGGTATCTGTCTTTCTCTGTATGACTTATTTCATTTGCATAACACTCTCCATTTCCATCCATGTTGCTACAAAAGGCCATATTTCATTCTTTCTCATTGCCACGTAGTATTCTGTTGTGTATATAAACTACAATTTCTTTATCCATTCGTCAGTTGATGGACATTTAGGCTCTTATTTTAAATTTAACTTTCATTTTGAGGTAATTGCAAATTGACATGCAGTTGTAGAAAACAATATAGAACGATCTCATTTACCCAATTTCCCCAGTGATAATATCTTGCAAAACCATAGTACAATATCACAACCAGGATTGACATTAATAGAGTCAAGACATTTCCATCACCACAAGGATCCCTCCTATCGCCCCTTTATAGCCACATCCATTTCTCTCCCACCAAATCCCTTCTTAAACCCTGGCAACCATTAATTTATTCTCCATTTCTATAATTTGTCATTTCAAGAATAGTATGTAAATAGATTTATAGTATATGTAAATTTTGGTGATTGACTTTTTTCATTTAGCATAATTCTGTGAAGATTCATCTAATGTGTTGCATGTGTAAATAGTTTCTTCCTTTTTATTACTAGTGGTATTTCATGGTATGAATGTACCAGAGTTTGCTTAACAATTCACCTGTAGAAGGACATCTTGAGTGTTTCCAGGTTTTCTGGTTATTACATATAAAACTGCTGTAAATATTCATTTTTAAGTTTTCGTTTGAACGTGTGTTTGTATTTCTCTAGGACACATGTCCAGGAATGCAATTGCGGGGTCATCTGGTAGTTGCATGTTTAGTTTTTTAACTTCCAAATGGCCCTGATGTATTTTCAGAGCTCCTCATAATTTGAGCATCATGGTGGTAGGGGCTCTACTTAGGAGGACATAGGGTATATATATTTTCAACATTACTAGATTTTGGCAAACTGGCTTACAAAATCAGATGATCATTTGTATTCCTATAAGTGAGTGTGTTGCTCTTTCCTCCCCATCACTTAATACTTTAAAAATCTTTAAATGTTTGCACACTGATGAATGTTTAATGACATTTTATTATGGTTTTATTTTACTTGTCTCTACTTACTAATGAGATTAAGTGTCTTTCTATACATTCATTGACTTTGCAGCTTTCATCTTCTTTAAGTTGCCTGGTCAAAGTCTCTGATCACTTTTCTAAGTATCTTTCTCTTTTGACTTTTTCTTTATTGATTACTATGGCTTTTTTTTCAACATATTCTGGATATGAAAATTTTGGTAGTTATGTGAATTGCAAATCAGTTCCCTTGAGCTCTGGCTTGTTGTTTTACTCTGTTTATGGTAAATTTTGATGAATAGAAGTTTTGTTGTTTTAAATATAGCCAAATTTATAAGCCATTTCCATTTTAATTTGTGCTTTCATTTTTAAAAGAAATTCTTTCCCATTATGAGGTAATAAATATATTTCTATTTTTTTCTGGAAGTTTTGAAGTTTGTGTTACAAATTATTATTTTTAAACAATTTTTAAAAACATTTTATTTATTTTTGAGAGACAGAGCATGAATGGGGGAGGGGTAGAGAGAAAGGGAGACACAGAATCTGAAGCTGGCTCCAGGCTCTGAGCTGTCAGCAGAGAGCCCATGCGGGGCCTGAACCCATCAACCGTGAGATCATGACCTGAGCTAAGTCAGCCGCTTAACTGACTGAGCCATTCAAGATGCCCTACAAACTATTTTCTTTATTAAACTTAGAATTAATGTGAGGGTAGGGTCATCATTGGTTGGATCATCAGGCCTCCAATTGTCACAGCCTCCAATTATTAAATAATTGATCCTTCCCTTACTAGTTTCAGAGATATTTCTTTCATTTATCTGATCTCCATGTATGGTGGATCTGTTTCTGGACTCTCTCTTTTGATCTACTGACTTATTGTTCCACTCCTCATTGTTGTTCCACCCCGCCTTGTTACTACACTTCCTTTTTTATTATAACATAATAAATCATGGATCTGCTGAAGTAAGGACCCCATGTACTTCTTTTATTGTATTGTCTTGACGACTTCTTCTTCTTCTTCTTCTTCTTCTTCTTCTTCTTCTTCTTTTAATTTACATCCAAGTTAATTAGCCTATAGTGCAACAGTGATTTCAGGAGTAGATTATTTAATGCCCTTACCCATTTAGCCCATCCCCCCTCTCACAATCCCTCTAGTAACACTCTGTTTGCTCTCCATATTTAAGAGTCTCTTATGTTTTCCCCCCTCCCTGTTTTTATGTTATTTTTTCTTCCCTTCCTTTGTGTTCATCTGTTTTGTATCTTAATGTCCTCATATGGGTGAAGTTGTATGATATTTGTCTTTCTCTCACTGACTAATTTCTCTTAGCATAATACCCTCTAGTTCCGTCCACGTAGTTGCAAATGGCAAAATTTCTTTTTGATTGCCAAGTAATACTCCATTGTATGTACATACCACACCTTCTTTATCCATTCATCCATCAGTGGACATTTGAGCTCTTTCCATATTTTGGCTGTTGCTGATAGTGCTGCTATAAACATTGGGGTGCATGTGCCCCTTCAAAACAGTATACCTGTATCCCTTGGATGAATACCTAGTAGTGCAATTTCTGGGTCATAGGATAGTTCTATTTTTAATTTTTTGAAAAACCTCCATACTGTTTTCCAGAGTGGCTGCACCAGTTTGCATTCCCACCAGCAGTGCAAAAGAGATCCTCTTTCTCCACCTCGCCAACACCTGTTGTTGCCTGAGTTGTTAATGTTAGCCATTCTGACAGGTATGAGGTGGTATCTAATTATGGTTTTGATTTGTATTTCCCTGATGATGAGTGATGTTGAGAGTTTTTTCATGTGTCATTTGGCCATCTGTATGTCTTCTTTGGAGAAGTGTCTGTTCATGTCTTTTGCCCATTTCTTCACTGGATTATTTGTTTGGAGTGTTGAGTTTGATATGTTTTTTAATAGATTTTGATAGTAACCCTTATCTGATACGTCATTTGCAAATATCTTCTCCCATTCCGTTGGTTGCCTTTTAGTTTTGCTGATTGTTTCCTTCGCTGTGCAGAAGCTTTTTATTTTGATGAGGTCCCAATAGTTCATTTTTGCTTTTGTTTCCCTTGCCTCCGGAGACACGTTGAGTAAGAAGTTGCTGTGGCCAAGATCAAGGAGGTTTTTGCCTGCTTTCTCCTTGAGGATTTTGATGGCTTCCTGTATTACATTTAGGTCTTTCATCCATTTTGAGTTTATTTTTGTGTATGGTGTAAGAAAATGGTCCAGTTTCCTTCTTCTGCATGTCTCTGTCCAGTTTTCCCAGCACCACTTGCTGAAGAGACTGTCTTTATTCCATTGGATATTCTTTCCTGCTTTCACTCTTTGCAGATGACATGATACTCTGTATGGAAAATCCAAAAGATTCCATTAGGAAACGGGTAGGACTGATTCATGAATTCGGTAAAGTTGCAGGATATAAAATCAATGCACAGAAATCAGTTGTATTCCTACACACCAATAATGAAGCAACAGAAAGAGAAATCAAGGAATCAATCCCATTTGCAGTTGCACCAAAAACCATAAAATACCTAGGAATAAATCTAACCAAAAAGGTGAAAAATCTATACACTGAAAACTATAGAAAGCTTGTGAAAGAAACTGAAGAAGACACACACAAAAAAAGGAAATATATTCCGTGTTACTGGATAGGAAGAACAAATATTGTTAAAATGTCGATACTACCTAAAGGAATCTACATATTCAGTGCAATCCCTATCAAAATAACACCAGCATTCCTCACAGAGCTAGAACAAATAATCCTAAAATTTGTATGGAACCAGGAAAGACCCCAAATAGCCAAAGCAATCTTGAAAAAGAAAACCAAAGCAGGAAGCATCACAATCCTGGACTTCAAGCTATACTACAAAGCTGTAATCATCAAGACAGTATGGTACTGGCACAGAAACAGACACTCAGATCAATGGAACAGAAAGGAGAACCCAGAAATGGACCCACACATATATGGTCAACTAATCTTTGACAAAGCAGGAAAGAATATCCAATTGACTATTCTTGACTATCTGCTCTTTAACATGTTTTAAAATCATCTCACTAAATTCCTTACCAAAAACTTTGGGGATTTTGACTAGAATTGAATTGAATTTATAGATTAATTTGGGAGCAGATTGAAATCTTTAATATATTGAGTTTCCTTATTCTTGGACATTTAATAATAGTTCTTCATTTAATTAGCAATTCTTCAAAGTCTTTTAATAAAGTTAGCAATTTTCTTCAGAAAGGTATTATACCACTTTTGTGAAACTTATCCTAAATGTCCAATAGTTCGTTGCTAATGTAGATGTTTTAAAAATCACACTTTAATTGTTTTCTGCTTGTTTATAGGACTACAACTGATTTTTCAGAATTGATTTTATATGAAGAACATTGCTGTGCTATTTGCTTCAATTTGTAATTTGTGTTTTATATTTTCTGTTTAGACAATCATATTGTCTGTGCATAATGGCATTTCTCTTTCCTCCTTCCTAGTCCTTTTATTGTTTTTTTTTTTGACCTTGTGGTACATAGCTCAAGTGTAATGTTGAATAGAAGGAGTAGAGACAGACATCCTGACTTAGTCCTGACTTGTAAGGAAATTATGTTGATTTACCAATACCTCTCCCTTTAATCACACTTGGAGGTAAAAACGTCTCTCTCAGGGTAAAAATACATATTTTTCTTATTCTAATGATGACTTTTATCACCAAACTTTTTTTTTTAATTTTGGGTAGGAATGTTATTTCTAAGACCTTGGCAAACATGAAATAGCCACAGGTTAAATACTGCTAACATGACTTAGTAAAAAGAGAACTTATTGTTTTAGGTTTTCCAGTTTGTAATGCATACTACAAGTTTAGTAGGATTGATGGCACTATGCATCCATTTTACTAGCTTTGTTTTTTGGATATAACATGTGAGAGAGAAAAAAAATCAAATGCTTAAACACTTTTGTAGTCTCTTAGAACCAAATGAAAAAAAGCATATATTTGTAATGATGTGTTCATTGACTTAAAATCAAAATAATAGGAATTTGAAGAAAAATTGGAGAAAAAAATACCCAACAATTTTTAGAGTAACCTGGATATAAAGTTAAGTTTATTTATTTATTTATTTATTTATTTATTTATTTATTTATTTTTAGTTTTTTTTTCAACGTTTATTTATTTTTGGGACAGAGAGAGACAGAGCATGAACGGGGGAGGGGCAGAGAGAGAGGGAGACACAGAATCGGAAACAGGCTCCAGGCTCTGAGCCATCAGCCCAGAGCCCGACGCGGGGCTCGAACTCCCGGACCGCGAGATCGTGACCTGGCTGAAGTCGGACGCCCAACCGACTATGCCACCCAGGCGCCCCTAAAGTTAAGTTTAAACTGTATAGAATGTCATGGAAAAGTTAATTGACTAGCATTGAGTGATGTCAATCCGAGAACAATTTGTCTTCTTTAATAGAAATAGGACTACACCATCACTGTGGCCACGTTTATTTTTGAAAGTTGTCAGGATATCAGAGCCAACAAAAATATAGCATAGTATTTTAGTAAGGGAAATATAACTAAATCATCACAGAAGTAAAAAAAATAATCCATTATACTTATTCAAATATTTTAATATGTTTATTTGTATACAAAAACATTTCCTATTATATCTATGTAATGAGCATATTGTAGTTATCAGATTTTCTTTTTCCCACATGCTGCAAAAAGAGATTTCTCTGCTTCCTTAAGACAGAAATATAACTGTATTTCTGTAGGACACATTATCATTTTCTAAAAACTTTGATAGGTTACTTTTGTGATGATATCATTTTCATGAGTTCGGTATATTTATAAAGGAACTGAAAAGTCCAATATGTTTGCCTCTATGCATTGCTTTCTCTAAAATGTAGCCTAGATAAATTTGAACTATTTGTGTGTAATGTTTCAAAACCTAAAACTCAAGGGTGTTTTCATTTTCTATTGCGATGAATCATTTGGTTTTGAGATGCTCTGAAAAGTGAATTTCACCAAAATAATTGTGGATGTGAGCTTTCTTGTTTTGTGACATTCTTATCTGAACAACTTGCCATATTTTCCCTTCAACAGTTCTCACTGTTGCCAATGTACCATTATACCTAGCTTAACACTTATATTTAATTATCCCACTGTGGACTCAGTGAAGGTCAGGGATATTTAGTTGAGGTTTTCTACATCAACGTTTCAAGTTTATACCTTGAGGGTGTTTTTTTGTTTTGTTTTGTTTTGTTTTGTGTTTTTTTTGCAATTGCTATTGTGCATTTAGTCACTGTTCTAGGTTAATAACCAAAATGGTATGTTCAATTAAATACTCATGATTGATTAATAAATGCACCCACAACATCTTGCAGTAATTTTTAAATCACCTTTAATAGAACATTGGTTTTTACTCTAGAAGTTTTTTTGTGAAAGAATCAAAGTAAGAAACCTAAACATATTAAAAAATGTTTCTGCTCAAAAGAACAGATCATCTTAATCTTCAGGAGCTAGACATGCTTAATGCATTTTCTATGTGTTAATTAGATTTGTCTACACTATTTATCTTCCTATGAGATGTTTTGGATTAATTTTTGATCTCTATGCGGAATTAATACTATTATGGAAATAAAATCAACATAGCTGGGGAGTCTGAAGGGCGATGAGGTCAGATCTCCCTTCCTTGGTTTATTAAGAGATTGATTAGTAAGTAATCTGTGCCTTGGAGGTGGCTCATTTGCAGGAGCTAAATCAATGTCATGGTTTTTCAAGTTGAGATTTTGAAGCACTATGACGACCTTAATTACATATATAAAATCATTTATGCACAGCATGGTTTGCTCTTTCCGTATAGAATATTCATCAGTATCTCTTTTGGAAGAGTACTCATCTAATCAGTATTTTATTTACTACCTCTCTAGACGATTTCCCTGTATCCCTTCTACAATGAAGAAAATCCATTTCTTTGGTGTATTTTCTCTAGAATCCCTTAGCTTAGTGAGAAAATTCTGAGAAAACAACAAAAATTTGGCTGCTTGAAGAAATACCCAGACACAGGATTCCGAAGAAGAAGAAATAAATCAAAACATTATAAACTGCACTCAGAGTTGTCCTCTTTTTCTCTCTCTTTTCTCTACTTGTTATGCAAAATGAGTCAAGTGACAGAGATTAGAAACAAGAGAAGGAAAATCAGAAAAGAAGTGAGAAGATTAGAATTGAAGAAGGGACTAGTATTATCACCACAGAAAAGCAAGACATTTGTGCCGGGAAACAGGGAAGGAAATTGAAAAACTAACTAGAGGCTGGAAAAAGAAAATCCTCTCAGTCTTGTTCTTGATTTCCTATGCATACGAGTAAAATGCAGTCTGCTATAATAATAGAGGAGCAGAGAATCATAGAGATACAGAAGTTTTTCATCATAATCAATCCTATGTATATTGTGACTTGAGTGCAACTGTATTTCATAGTTTGTTGATGGTTTGTTGTACATTTTAAAGGTTTGTAACAAGAAAAAAATAGTTAACTCTTTAGAAGCAAGAAATTATTAGTGATAATTGTACACTATTCGCAAATAAATAACATTATTGAGTAAGCTGAATACAAATTGTAAAAATATCTGCAATAATACTTGTGCTTCAGGGAGTTTGGTGCTGATTGCTGTAAGGAATACAAAGTATTGTAATACAAAGTGTTCTTTTTAGGAGCAGTTTACTTGGTATGATAAATATTCATAAACAACATATTATACAATAGAGAAATTAGAATAGCAGTAAAGGAAAGGCTAATTAGGTGATACATGTTAAGATTTTGTATTCATTCATTTAGCAACTATTTGTTGAGTATCACAAAATCTAGAATGAAGTAGATATTAGAGGTTGAAAGATCATTGTCAATTCTGATTTAGGAAGTTTTTTAGGAAGAGGCTTCTTTTTTGCTGAGTTTCTATGGATAGGTAGATTTGAACAGGTAGTAGGAGAGCTTTCTTTCCTAAGTAGAATCAAATACATTTACTAAGTAAAGCAAAGCCATTAAGTTTTCAGGGTATAGTACTGGTAAATCACTTGGCTGGACTGTAGGGTACAAACAGATTTTTTTTTAAATGAGATAGAAGTAGGGGTGCCTGGGTGGCTCATTTGGTTAAGCGTCTGACTTCAGCTCAGGTCATGATCTCCCAGTTCGTGGGTTCAAGCCCTGCATGGGGCTCTGTTTTGACAGCTCAGAACCTGGAGCCTGCTTTGGATTCCTTGTCTCCCTCTCTCTCTCTTCCCCTTCCCTCTTTGTGCTCTGTCTCTCTCTCTCTCTCTCAAAAATAAATAAAAAATTAAAAAAAACATTTTTTTAAATGAGATACAAGTGAAAGTTTTGGAAAAGACACATTTTAGTCACTAGCCAGAATATTTGTATTGGTATTCTGGGCAAAAAAAAGAATTTACTTTTAAGCAAGTAAATGACATAATGAAAGACTGTGCATTGCGTAATACTCCTTTACTGATAATTGTCAGATAACCAAACTATAGCTGACTGAAGAAAGAAAGGATTTGTACATATCATGGAAAAGTTTAGAGGTAAATTGGGTTTCAGAAACATGCTGGGGATACAGATGATATAATAAGGAATTGGTTTTTATCTTTCTCTTAACTCTGTTTTAAATCTCAAGCTCCATATGGTACTTTACTTCAGTTTTAGGCTTACATCCTCCTAGGATTAAGTCCAGAATAAGAGACAGAAATTTCTGTTGACTCCTGAATAAAGTTACTATATTTTATGCTTGAAATTTCTAGAGTCACAAACTCATCTCTGATCCAATTACTGTGGCTAAACGAATGGAATTATACAGATTTACCAGGTGTGGATCATAAGCCTATCCCTGAACCATAACTCGTATGGATAAAATAATTCAATAATTTAATTTATGACTGGCTGGGCATTGAACACTCATATCATTCCCTACAACCACATAAATAAGAATTGAGGATGGGTTGTTTCCCAGAGGAATTTTTTTTTATATTATGGAGAGAGAGACAGAGACAGAGACAGGGAGACAAAGCCAGAGAAAGAGGGAGAGGGAGAGAGAGGGATGGAGAGAACCAAGTGCAATTTGGATTTTAGAGGCTGAAATCAACCCAAGTATTTACTTCAGGTTGCTGTATGATAGCAGTATGTAAAATGGATTGGAAGAAAGAAAGCCTGGAGATAGGAACACCAAATACTATTGCTTTAAATTATATGAATTTGATCTATATATGTTGAAATGGAAACAGTGACTTTAAAGTGCAAAATTTTTCAAGGTTGACTTGGTAGAACTTGATGATTAATTAGCTATTGGTGGTGGTGATGATGATGATGATGATGAGCTTGGTGATCCATCAATATTCCAATATTAGGTATTGTCATAGTTATACATGACATAGTTATAATATGGCCCAGAGGTTCCCAAACTTTTTCAAATTACATCACAATTAATATCTCAGTTATTTTTATTCATGGCACCCCCACACCAAAATAAATACCTAAGAGATCTGTTTAATAAATACTTAAATCTATGAAATAATGTGGATGGGTTTCATTTAAAAATTTTTAAACACCCTATAGGACCCCTATTTTGTAAACTGTGGCTATAGCCATTTTCTTAGAAAAATGGGCCATTACTTTTTGAGAGTAATCAGGAAATCAAAAACAGATAACATGAGTTTCACAGACATTTGTTTGGTAGCCTTGCATATAAAATATTACCATACTCATACAGATCTTGACTAGATGATTACTGTATACCATTTTGTCCAAATTTTGCCCAATTTGAGTTCTGATTAGTGGAATCTGATTAGAAAGTAAAATTTGAGAAAACTAATTTCACGTTATCAGGCATTTATAGTTGGGGAAAATTTGACTTGTTTTCTGTATATTCAGGTTAGACAATTTGCCCCCTTTGCACAACGTGATTTGGTTTTGGATATATGAAATGATTTTATGTCATTTATAACTTACTGTGAATGATCATAAAATCATTTTTTGTGGGGAAGAGAGAGACAAAAGTTAGGAGAATTGAACCTTTTTAAAATGGGCAATAGATGGTGAGAGAAAGGACACAAGGACAGGAAAGATACATAGAAGTGGAGCAAAGATGGGGCGCCTGGGTGGCTCAGTCGGTTAAGCGTCCGACTTCGGCTCAGGTCACGATCTCACGGTCCGTGAGTTCGAGCCCCGCGTCGGGCTCTGGGCTGATGGCTCGGAGCCTGGAGCCTGTTTCCGATTCTGTGTCTCCCTCTCTCTCTGCCCCTCCCCCGTTCATGCTCTGTCTCTCTCTGTCTCAAAAATAAATAAACGTTAAAAAAAAAATTAAAAAAAAAAAAAAAAAAAAAAAAAAAAGAAGTGGAGCAAAGATAACCTAAGATAAATTTGGATCACTTCTTAATTTTCCAAGATTTAACCTTGATTATGATTGGATAAGTCAACAAAAGAGCTAAGTAAGTATCTGGCAAACAGGCATACCAATAAATATTTAGAGAACAGCTGAACTAACAAGCATTTTGAAATACTTTAAATTCTATTAGTGATTCATTCTGATTATTTAGACACATGGGTTAAATAAATCTTATTAATATATTTGTGCCTTTTCTTAATTTGATTCCAAGACTGTTACATACAAGAAGAAACATGTCATTAACAATAATAAAAGTAGACATTTATAAAGCTGTGGAGAGTGAAAATAAACGGTATATGTCCTAGAGTATTTTTGCTTTCTGACTCAATCTCCCAGAGAATTCTCTATAGACTGATTGGAATGTGCAACACAGAAAACTGAGTGATATGAACACTATTTATTCTAGATTTTCTCTCTTCTAGGACCAGAGGTACTAGTCCTTTCAGAGGACACAATCATATCAGGACCTCTTTCACCTGTTGCTCACCCTTTATACTTCATGGTGTGTTAGAGCTTAAAATTGTATTCCATCTCTAATAAACCCATGTGATATACACACCCTTCTGAAGGAAATATAAATATCAACACACATGAACACATAATCTCTTTATAAAATGATTTGAATTCAGCATAATAAATATGTAGTAAAAGTAAAATATTTTATAGTAAAATAAAGACATTCTAAAAGGTTTTGACTTTTCATTTTGGGTTCTATATGGTTTATTTGAAATTTACCTTTCAATCATTATAGAAAATCTGTATAAATTAATATATTTAGGATAGGCCTGAAGATAATATTTTATTAATTTATTCCACAAACTTTAGTTATCACTTACTACATCACTTCCTACATACTTACAACACTACAGTATGAGGGAAACAAAAACTGATACTGCAGATCCTGTAACGATGCAATGGTTTTCAACTCAGGACATATGTTAGCATCACCTGATGAGCTTTTTTTTTTTTTTTTTTAATTTTTCTAATGTTTATTTATTCTTGAGACAGAGACACAGTGCGAACAGGGGAGGGGCAGAGAGAGAGGGAGACACAGAATCTGAAACAGGCTTCAGGCTCTGAGCTGTCAGCATAGAGCCTGATGCGGGGCTCGAATCCATGAACTGTGAGATCATGACCTGAGCCGAAGTCGGAGGCTCAACCAACTGAGCCACCCAGGCGCCCCAGTGATGAGCTTTTAATCATCACTCAAGACAGAATAACTGAGGTTTTCAACCAGGACGTGGGCATGTTTTAAAAAAGTCCCAGATAGTTGGGTCGCCTGGGTGGCTCAGTTGGTTAAGTGTCCAATTTCAGCTTAGTGAGTTTGAGCCTCGCATCAGGCTCTGCATTGACATTTCAGAGCCTGGAGCTGATTCAGATTCTGTGTCTCCCTCTCATTCTGTGTTTCTCCCCCACTTGGGCTCTCTCTTTCTCTCTCTTTCTCTAAAGTAAGTAAATGAACATTAAAATTTTTTTTTAAAAGAGTCCTGACTATGTCTAATTTTCATTCAAGGTAGTGTATGATCTAATGAGAAGCCTGCTCTTTTAAGTTAAAGGTATTCCTTAGATTCAGTTGCTAATTATTTCTGGTCTTGAGAAAATAAGGATGATATAGTTATGGTATCTGTTGTTTTTCAATCCAGATCCTTGGCAGTTAACGGTATTACTGAAATCATATGACTGAAAAAATTCAAATATATTTTTCCCTGTTTAAAGCATAGGCATCCAAAGTGAATAAGAGAATTCTAGTGATTATGGGATTGATAATGCTTTTCTCACTTTGCAACTGTCTGCTGGCCCAATATTCATTGTTTATTCACAGGATAAGAGAGATGTTTTTAAGCATTCTCCACAGATACGAGTGATTGATATTAAAAAAGACTCTGGCTTCAAGGAAGTTTCTAGGAAACACAATTCGAAGATGAAATCCCCTACAGAGCAATCTTCCATCCTGCAACAAACAAGTGCAGTGGTAGCATGTTCTGATGTAGAAGATGGAAAAATAATCTAGTAAAGCTATACCCAGAGGGAATCTGTTATTGGTTTACTTAAATAGCTTCATTTTTGAAATACTTTTTATTTATGTTGCACTGAACTTCCACATAATTTGTTATTTATTTGGGCAAAGATAAAATTGTAAGCATATAATGATATTTTGTCAAAATAGTCACTTTTTTTTTTTCAACGTTTATTTATTTTTGGGACAGAGAGAGACAGAGCATGAACGGGGGAGGGGCAGAGAGAGAGGGAGACACAGAATCGGAAGCAGGCTCCAGGCTCTGAGCCATCAGCCCAGAGCCCGACGCGGGGCTCGAACTCACGGACCGCGAGATCGTGACCTGGCTGAAGTCGGACGCTTAACCGACTGCGCCACCCAGGCGCCCCAAAATAGTCACTTTTAAAAGAAATACACATAAACATAAAAATAAACTCATGGAGAGTGTTAATGCTAAGTGAAATAAGTCATACAGAGAAAGACAGATACCGAATGTTTTCACTGTTATGTGGATCCTGAGAAACTTAACAGAAGACCATGGGGGAGGGGAAGGAAAAAAAAAAAGTTAGGGAGGGAGCCAAACCATAAGAGACTCTTAAAAACTGAGAATAAACTGAGGGTTGATGGGGGTGGGAGGGAGGGGAAAGTGGGTGATGGGCATTGAGGAGGGCACCTGTTGGCATGAGCACTGGGTGTTGTATGGAAACCAATTTGACAACAAATTTCATATTTAAAAAATAAACTCATGTTAATTTTAGCTTTAATAATTTTTTGACTATTAAAGTAATGTATCCTTTATCACAGGAAAATTTGGATTGTAGAAAATATAAAGCAAATAATAGTGATCACGCATACTGCCACACAGAAATAACCATATTTTGGTGTTATTACTTCATATTTATTCTAAATACTCAGTAATGCTAGCTAAATGTTTTTACAGTTTTTTAAGTTATGAAAATCCCTGATTTCTGCAGATAAATTAGTTTTATCCATTTATATTTATTATAATTTATTATGTATCCTGGTGTATTTCTAAAATTTTGTTTTATTTCTTTACTTTCGATACTATTGCTCTTTCTTCCTTCTATTCAATTGAGAATCTTTTGTATACCTTGCATTTTTGAAGTCATAATCTATTATATTTAGTGCTGCTTTTTACATAATAGTATAGTATGAGATTTTGTGATTCTGATTCTGATTATTATGATGCATAATTTTAAGTCCTGCCTGATATTTTACCATATTGCTGTAGTATAATATAAATATCTCCAGTTATTTCACTAGAATAGATTTCTTTAAGAACCCTTAATGCATATTACTAAATTATTTTCTCAAAAGATTGTCTTGGTTACTGCTGCTTGTAGCAATATGAGAAAATATTAATCATTGCATCCATGCCAACAATGAGTATTATTAATTTTAATGCTGTGAAAATTTGATCAGGTAAAATATACATAGCATTTTTTAAAACTTGCATTTTTTTTAGTCTTTGAAGTTTATTTATTTATTTTGAAAGAGAGAGAGAGACAGAGCGAGTGAGCATGAGCAAGGGAAGGACAGAGAGAGAGGGGGAGAGAGAAAAAGAATCCCAAGCAGGCTCTGCACTGTCACCACGGAGTCTGATGTGGGCCTTGAACTCATAAACCATGAGATCATCACTTAAGCCAAAATCCAGAATTGGACACTTAACCAACTGATCCACCCAGGCACCCGTTTTGGTTTATTTTTTAATCATTCATATTTTTCCTTCATATAAGTATCTAACCATGTTTTTCATAAATGGATCTATTTGTAATCTTAAAAATTTTTCATGTCTTTTGCTGTGAGCTCTTTATAGCTGTGTCTGTAATCTTTTTGAAGCTTTCCCTCCGTTTGTATTTTGAAATTCTCCTCTGCATTTTCTTTTATTCAGAGATTGATATATGCTTTTCCTTTTAGTTTTTTCTTCAGTGGGTTTGATTTTTACATTACATTTCAACCTGTAATTTGTCTGAGTTTATATTGATGTATGAAGTGAGACTGGAATGTTTATTTAGTTTTCCAACTGTCTAATTGCTTCAATGTCCTCTATGAAATCATATTTATATTTTTATCTGTTAGCATTTTGACAAATGGAAAATATAAGCATTGTAAGTGTAAGCCTGGGGTCAGATCTCAGCTCCCGCACACAGTAACACCACCGTCTTTGGCATCTATGTGCCTGAGTTTGTCAAAGAGTCTGTATCATAGGGTAATTGTGAGGGGTGAATGAAATAATATATCTAAGGTATATGGCACATAGCAAATGCCCAGGAAATGTTACCTATTATTGAATCTTTTTATCTTGGAAGAGCATCACACTTTTATAGATGGAGATTATTTTTATAGTTTTCTATCTGTTGGGATTTTTCTCATTTTATTAGCTTTGGGAGACAATTTGGCATAGTATTTAAGCATATAAACTCTAGAGCTGAACTGCCTGCATATAAATCCCAGCATCCAAACTAATTAATTATATGACCTTGGATAATTGCTTTACATAATTGTTTTTTTTTAATTTCTCTATCTATAAAATTGAGATATGTATAGCATTTGCCTCAGAGATTTACTGTGAGGATTCAGTGAGGATTAAATATATGTAAAGTAGTTAGTGGTAAATGTGTTGCTAGCATGAACTATTACTTGTCTCAAAATGTTCTTAATGTCCTTTTCATCCATTTTTATCCTCTAGTGAAATTGAGATCTATTCTGTCAAGTTTAGAGAAATCCCATTTCTATTTTGATTACAAGTACATTGTTTTGTAAAAGAAATTATAATATTGAGTCTTCTTACTAAGGGAAAAGATGTATTTGTCCAATTTTTCAACACTGCTTCTACATCTATCAGTAAATAATTACAGTTTTTTTCTTCACACTATTTTTTAAGAATCCTACTAGAAGGGTGCCTGGGTAGCTCAGTCAGTTCAGTGTTGGATCAAGTTTTAGATCATGTCATGACCTCACGGTTTGTGGGTTTGAGCTCTGCATTGGGCTCTGCGCTGACAGTATGGAGTCTGCTTGGGATTCTCTCTCTCTCCCTCTCTCTCTCTGCCCCTCCCCTGCTCATTCATGTTCTTTCTCTCTCTCTCTCTCTCAAAATAAATAAATAAACTTTTAAAACAAATTTTAAAAAGTACTACTAAATAATTATGTTTGTTAATATTATAAATATTTTATATTAAATATTTTAAATAAATATTTTATTTTTCTTATTTTTAAATATTTATCATTAGTACTCAAGGAAACCATTGTTTGGTTTATATTTATCTTCTTTGTAGCCGCTTTGCTCTTAATTCTAGTATTTTATTTAAATCCATTTTCTTTCCTATTCTTGTATATAATCACATAGTATGCAAATGATAGTTTCGCCTCTTTTCTAATTGTTTAAAATCTGAGTTTTACTAAATCTTGAACTGTATTTGCGTAAGCTTCCATAGTAATGCTAAATTCATTTTAACAAATATTCAGTGGGTGGTTTCCATGTTTCAGGTTCTGTGGAAAGAACTTGGGATAAACCAACCGACAGCATAGCTATGGGTCCTTTTCTTAGAGAACTTTAAAACTAGCCCCATGGTTTTAACATAGTATATATCAAATGATGTGTGTGGGTTTGCATTATTTGTGGAAGATGTTAGATAGGTTTCATTAGATTATCAAAAACAGTTTATCACCACAAAAGCTTGAGAACCATTAGTCCTAATTTATGGTGACAAATTTAAGCCTTGTTTGTATTCTGAATAATTTTACTTCATAATGATTTAAATGTTCTTATTCCCTATTATAGCTTTTTTATATTTGAAAGCAACTATGGTAGTAATATCAGTTTCCTTAATATATTCATATTTTAAAAATTATCCACATTCTGAAAAATCAGTTACTGATTTTTCATAGAAATCTGTTAAAATAATATACACATTATAAAAAGGACTCTTTAGAGATACATTAGTTTAAACTTTAAAAAGTAATATTTTGAGTATTAAAAATCAACATTGAAATGCAATTCAAGTCACAGATTTTTCATTCCTGGTTTCTAAGGAAAAGGAATAAACTGGGGTATGGTTTGCAATCTTAACTTATGGTTATTTGTTCTAGACTAAAGATTAGGGGTTTAAAGAAATGTGCTTAAATGAAAAGTAAACAAATAGGCTTGTCTGTGTTTATTTGTTTTTTTCTTTTGCCAGTAATTATTCTTTACACATTTCTATTACCTGATTGCTAGGGAAGACAGCATGACTTTCTCCAGGTTTGATGTAGTGACTATGGGAGCACTTCATTGGTTCAACAGAGTAAGAATCTAGCCAGCTAGGTGGTTCTCCACAAACAAAACAAGGTTGAACAGTGTGGCAGATACCCACTCATGTGGACAAAGAACAAGCCTCACTCCCCCAACTGCCTCTCACTTTGCCCCACTGTAGCATGCCAGTAAGTACGCAGGCCTGGGCCAGCAGATTATTTGCTTCATGGAGCCAGTCACTTGAAATCCTTGAAAGTACTTTGAATGGAAATATAAAAAGTTAAAGCATTGAAAATTTCCTTCTCAAGTGATTATCTGTAAGGGTTCAATCCACTATCTTAGGAAATTCACTTTCTACCTGTTCACCTAATTCATTTACAAATAAATTAGGGAGATTCTTTAAAACGTTTGTGAGAAGTGGCTAGAGTTGTATTTGGAATCACTGACCCTCAGTGAATGGATTTTAGCCATGATGTGAAGAGGAAAAGGCAAAGAGAGGGGATGCTATGAGTGGTTTAAAACAAAAAAATGACCAAGACAGAATGTGATTGAAGAAAGAGAAAAGGGCAATTGATAGGTTCTTCCTTCTCTTTACAGTCTCTTCAGTTTATCACTTCAGGTGATGTACAAACATGTAATCATTATTTTTTAGGTCAATGAAATAATTCTGAAGGCATTTATTTTATATATTCAGGGATTTTTAAAAAATGTTTATTGAGCATTTCCTGTGAAATATGCAGGTGGTAGCTTCTAGCTAGAGCTTCCCCTTTGAAGTTTATAGACCAATGGGGGCCAAAGTCATTAATAAGTGTCCAATCATAAAAAGCATACTTGCAATAAAGGGAAGGCACAGGGAACTATGAAAGTGTCATTGGAAAACCTGATTTCACTTGGGGATTGACAGACAGCTTCTCTAAGGAAAGTCAGTTTAGGTCGCATTCTGAGAAACGCTTGAGTTGGATGAAAAGCATGTGATAGGCAAGCAGGAATTAAACAAAGCAGAACCTTGTCACCCACATTGATGCATTTATTATTATTATTTTAAATTTAGTGAGCCATGAAAGGAGGGGGCCCATATCATATCTCCAATATTAGAAAACACTCTAGCTTCAGTTTGGGAATAGTAAAAAGATCTGGAGGGGTGCCTGGGTGGCTCAGTTGATTGAAAGCCCAACTCGATTTTGGCTCAGATCATGATTTCATGGTTTGTGAGATCGAGTCCTGAGTTAGGCTCTGTGCTGATGGAGCCTTCTTGGGATGCTCTCTCCCTCTCTCTTTGCCCTTCCACTGCTTGTGCACATGTGTACTCACTCTCTCTCTCTCTCTCTCTCTCTCAAAATAAATAAACATTTAAAAAACTATCTAGACATGGGCAGTGGTGATGGTTACAAAATGATATGAACTGTACACTTAAAATGATTAAAATGGTAAATTTTATGATGTGCATATTTTGTCACAATAACAGAAGAAATATACTCAATCTCTCTGACTATATGCCCTCACATAAAAACTGGATCATTATATTAACCACCTCAGTGTGTCATAATAGTATTAAAAGAGGTAACTCAAATCAAGTACTTGACAGGGACCCCGGAAGAACTGAACTGCTGTATTCATATTCTAATGATGAGCAGATTGAAGATGATGACAGTGCTGTGGATGAAGATGTTAGGATCCAGGTACCATCATTTATTATCATTGACAAGTTCTGTAACTGCTCTTAACCTCATTTTCTTGATTTGTTAATTGTGGTTAATAGCAGTTACCTATTGGTTATTGTGAAGATAAAAGATATGTAGAACACCTGCCCAGTATCTGGAACATAGTAAGCATTCAACAAATAAGTTAATTTCTTTTACTGGGCTACTACTCATGGGATATTAGTCCCTAAAACTATATAAAAATTATTAATAAAAATCAAATACAGATGTATCCGTTGTAAATTCTAAGAATGATAAGGATCCAGGAATACTCCTAGTGTCATTTGAAAGGAGTAAGAGTGCCGGATCATATGCTATGAGTATGTTTAGTTTTGTAAGAAACTGTCACCCCGTCTTCCAAAGTGGCTGTACCATTTTTGCATTCCCATGGGAAATGAATAAGATTTCTAGTTGCTTCACACACTCACCGGCATTTGATGTTGTGAGTATTCTGGATTTGAGCCATTCTAAGTGGTATTTTCTTGTTTTGATTTGCAATTCCCTTATTGACATGTGTTGTTGAACATCTTTTCATATGCTTATCTGCCATCTGTATATCTTTTTTGCTGATGTCTCTCTTCAGATCTTTTGTGCATTTTTAAATCAGGTTGTTTTCTTGTTGAGTTTTAAGAGTTCTTTGTGTATTTTGCATAATAGTTCTTTATCAGATACGTCTTTTGCAAATATTTTCTCCCATTCTGTAGCCTACCTTCTAATTCTTTTCATATTGACTTTTGGACAGCTAGAGCCTTTAATTTTAATGAAGTCCAGCTTATCAATTTTTTTCTCCAGAGATTATGTCTTTGGTGTTGTGTCTAAAAAGTTATCACCATACCCAAGGTCACTTAGGTTTTCTCCTATGTTACTTGCTAGGAGTTTTGTAGTTTTGCATTTTACATTTAGGTCTGTGATCCATTTTGTGAAGAGTGTAAAGTCTGTGCCCAGAGTCAGATTTTACGTGTGGATATCCAGTTTTTCAAACTCCATTTGTTGAAAAGATGATCTTTGCTCCATTGTATTGCCTTTGTTCCTTTGTCAAAGATCAGTTAGCTATATTTGTGTGGGTCTATTTCTGGGCTCTCTATTCTGTTCCATTGATCTATTTTTCTTTCACCAGTATCACACTGCCTTGTTTACTATAGCGTTATAGTAAGTCTTGAAGTCAGGCAGTGTCAGTCCTCTGCCTTTGTTATTTTCCTTCAATATTGTGTTGGTTATTCTGGGTCTTTTACCTCTCCATCTAAACTTTAGAATTGGTTTTCAACACACAAAATAACATAAAATAACTTGCTGGGATTTTGATTGGGATTGTATTGAATCTATAGATCAAGTTAGGAAGAACTGACATCTTGACAATATTGAGTCTTCTACCTTTTCATCTTTGCATGAAAATGTGCTAAAATACTTGTTTAGTGAAACAATAAATTGAACTCTTCCATACCATAGCCATATTGCAAAAGTTTGTCCTTTTTATGCAGCTCAGTTGTAGCCAAGGAGCCAGCTGGCTGATAAAGTTAAAGATCTACCACTGAGAGGTTGCACCTTTGCATCAGGCATGTCTGAAGGTGAAAGGTGTATAGATTAGATGCAATTAACAGAAAGTGGTGGGAAGGACATAACAGTGTAGTTGAGCTAATCTCAGGTTTAAAAAATCTATGTCACTATGTATACCCCTAAAGATGCTGTGGTCAATGGGGTTTTTCAGCTTTATAAAATAATATGTATGTTCAGATATGTCAGGGGAGTTTCTCATTCTCAGCAAAACATTAAGTACTGACTTTCAAATAAAAATACTAATTGCAAAAAACAAAATGGAATCCTTCCCAAACAAGGAGGCACACTAACAGGAGATGACAGAACCACCATAATTAAACAATCATTACTCTTGGCATTTTAAAGGAAGACCGGAGGATGAGTATCTATAGTAATTGACAAATCTCCTGCATGTGTACTAGGAATAATACCTGATTTATTTAAGATATCTTCCTTTGATAAAAATACTGAACGTTTTGGGGGACGTAACTTATCCAATAACTGTATACTCTTAGTTTCTTAAGAGGCTCACTTCTGCAAGGGCAAGAGATTTGCAACCTGGAATTTTTAACTTTTTACCAGATTTGACTATAAGGCAATTTGCCAACATCTTATTAGATGACGTATTTAAAAGGAAATATAAAAGGCAGTACGTGGTGCTTTTGTTTCTGCTGGAATGCTGAGAGTCAGAGAGGTTTAGTATATAATGATATAAATCATTCCCAGAAATTTAAGACACATTATTCTAAGCAAATGGAAACAAACACAAGTGAAAACAACTCGAGGGTGAATAAACGAAAACATGATGAAGCTGGAAGCAAAATATACCTATTGATAGAGGAAAAAATACTTATTAAAATACCAAAAAATATTAAGCAGGGATAATCTGGTTGTTGTTGTTATTATTATTATTATCATTATTATTACTAAAGATTTCAGAGATAGCTCAAATACAAGTAAAGTATGAATGGTCACTTAAATAATTTATGTGAAAATATTGCCTTTGCCTAAAGTTTACTGCTTAATAATAATAATAATAATAATAATAAAATAATTGCCTAACTTTTTTCATCTTAACTGTGGAGATCATTATATCATTTCTGTATGGTCGTGTAGGGAGTTTAATTTTCCAGCTAAATCAAATTTCTTAAAATATCAATGATAATTTGAGATTTGGAGATATAAATATGGACATATTGAATTCACCACTGATATTTTTTTGAATAGGACTAAAAGTCTTTTAATAACCTTAATAAGCCTGATGCATTCAAAACTAGCTCACAAAAATAAGAGAGGATGAATTTCTGAAACCTATGAATTTCTGTTTATTCTAAAAAACTGAAACTACAGTCATGGTATATTCCTTAAATCTTCAAAACACCAAGAAGCATTTTTAAAAATCTGTTTTAATTCAGCAAGAATTTTTGAGCAAAAGCCAACAGTATTTCTTCTAAACTCATAGAAACTCGAAGAAAGTAAATAATTCTGGCAATAGAGCAAAGGGCTGCAGGGCTCCTGCCAATATTCACAGCTGTCACTGCTTTCTTCCCTTATTTTATGTTTTTAGTTAGTGAGAGGACCATGATGGGGGGAAATCATTTTAGGTTTATATTTCTGCTGTTTCTTTTATCTTTGTTTCATTTTTCCACTGCATAATACAAATTGACTTGAAGGTTCTACCTGTTACTGGGCTTCACATAGTATTTCTATGCAGATCACTTCCAGGTACCTATTCCCAACCCCAATCCCCTCCAAAAATTCTGGTCTCATTTATTCAAATGTTTACTTGGTATCTCCATTTGGATGTATAATGGGAAACTGAAACCCAGCACATTCAAAACTAAATTTTTGGCCAACTCACTCTCCACCAAAACCCTACTTCCCCTTTGTCAAGTGGCAGCATCTTCACCAATGGGCAAGTCAAGAGGTGAGAACTCACCCCTGAGCTTCTCTCTTTCCCTCACCTTCTACTTCCAAACTGTTTATTTCTCACAGGTCTGAGGACCATCGAGCTTGGGTCTGTTGAATCTCTATGGACCTAACACAGGGTACATGATAGACACTTAAATATTTTAAAACAAATATAATTGCCTATATAACAGTTTCTACATTTGCTAAATAAATTATAAGTAAATTACTGACTTTACATATCTACACTGGAAATTGTATTGGCAACCTCACAGCATTAGAGAATTCATTAGATCTTGGAAGAGAAATGGTGTTGTATCATTCCTCCCAATTGTAGAAATGCATGGAATTATCTTCAAACCAATGTTAACTGTTTAGTAGTGATTCTTGTGCTTAAAGACTTCCAAATAAAGGCAGTTACATAGCCATTCACAGGTGTAGTGTTTTTCTTTTAATTATCAGCTTTCTTCTATGACATATCTTCAGTGGCATTAAATACACACACAAATACACTCACATGCACATGCACACACATTTATTGATCTCACACTGTGCAAGGTTTTGAGGCCCCAATAGGAATATGAAGATATGTATAAGGCATGTTCTTTTTACTCAGTAAATTCTAATCTAGTTAGAGATTAAGAAAGAATAATATAGGTGTCTTACTTACATTTTTTCATATAATTCTCACAAGTAAGTACATATCAGTGTTCCTACTTGCCAGTTGCTGAAATAATTTGCCCAAATGAAATAGCCATATGAAAGAATTCTCACTGTATCTACATTCTTGTGTTTTAATCTCATTACCTTTTGATAATATAAAAATCTAAAATGCTCTGACCATATGCACAGACTTTCCAAGACAGTTTTATAGTCAGATGTTCTGCTATATTTATCTTCATAAGCCATCAAGACCTGTCAAAAATACCAAATTTTGGCTAAGAAACCACTTCTCCAAAATATTTTTTTCACCCCTTAGTTCTTGAAATCGTCTTCAAACAAGTCTTCTAATAAAGTGTCCCTATATTCAGTTGGAAGTGGCCTGGCATTTGAAGATAAGCAAGAACCTAATAATAAGGAATCCATGAGTGAGTCAAACAAATGCTCCATGATTTTAGACAAGGGAGAAGATCTCATAGGACATTGCCAGAGGTTAGATTTTCCTATAAATAGAAAGCTTGATTTAAGTCTTGAAATATAGAAGAGACATTGTTTTCTCATTTATAAACTGAGGTTAAGAATAATTACTGTATCATTTGAGTTCATATGAATATTAATAATAAGCTTCTAGAACAGAGTCTGCCTTTCAAGTTGAGAGATAATGGAGTGTGGTTATATTAACTATGAAGCTAAGGGTTATTTAATTGATCTTTTAATTTCTAAAATATTTATAATTCTAATTACAGCATATATAATATGATTATAAAGTATAAATATGCTATAGTATTGTAATTTCTATAACCTAATATAATGTATAGTATAACACATAAAATAATAGATATTGAAGGAAGTATGAAGTGTTGGTGTACCGCTGACAAATTTTGAGGCAGAGTACAAGAGAGTTAACTTTTTTGAAGATCAAATTAAACTTTGTATTATTCACTGAGCTTCAGATATTTCGATACATGTTCCTTAAAATAATAAAATTCTGGCATGGATTCCTCTTGGTAACCGGGATCAAGGATAGATCCAGCAAGATTGTTATGATAGGTGTGCTTAAGTAGACTCTAAGTATCTGAAGATTGAAAATTTGCCTATACTTCTAATACTAACTGAGGTTTGTCTGGGCCCTTTCATACAGTAGGTGCTCAATAAGTACTTGTTGTCTGATAAGACTTGAGTTTCATAAAAAGAAATAATTCCTTACGTTAAGAGAAAATAAAGGCATTATCAGAAACTGTGGAATCCCTTTCCTTTAGACTTCAGACTTTGCATTAGCCATATCTTTGTTCTGAAATTGTATTTAAGTGGAGGGATATATCCACTCTTGTCTTATGGAAAATTTAATTAATATTTGATACAAATTTGAATAACAAGGAGTAAAATTCTTTCTATAGCTCAAGACTACATTGTTGTTATAAATCAGAAACTTCCACAAAAGAGCATGAGAATAGGGAGAGAATTAGGGAGCTTCCCCAGTATTTCTTCTGTGAATGGAACACTGAAAAGGAGACTGAAGAACACAGTGTTCATCAACCAAAGCACTTGGGATCAAATAGAATGATGATATTTTCCTGCAGAACAATTCAGCAAGGGAAACTCACTCACCACCTATGAAATCAAAGTTCAACATTTGGTATTTAAGGCTCCATAATTTGATTCCATTTTCTTCCCACTTATCTTTTTTCTAATTTCTCCCATGAGTGTATGCCCTGGCCATATTAAACTCTGCAGAGTTCTCGGACTTTAACCTTTACTTTCCTTCTGTATGCTTTTACTATTGGCACTTCCACCTGCTTGCATGGATCTACCTGTCAAATATAGACCAATGATTTGCTTTTAGTAATTATTCCATAAACTTATTCAACCAATGTTAATTGTGTGCCTTTAATGAGTAAGGCTTTGTGTTAAGCAATATGGAGTATGGTAAAAGGAATGAGACAAACTGTTGCTGAGGCGTTTACATCTAGAAACTCTGTCACTGAATGTATATCCTTGATTTACCAATACTTTTGCTGTTGCTACAAAATGTTGCTACTGGCGGGTGCTTCATAAATCGTGTGGAAGGAATGAATAATTAAAAAGGATCATCCAGCTATGTTTATATGATTATTTTATAATCTTCAAAGGAAATAAAACAAATTTCTTGATCTTTGAACAGCACCCAATAAAAACTGATATCTGATTCAAGTGCACAAATGTTCACATATACCCTCTTATATGTGTTTCAAAAATAAATACTTATTAAATACGTATTGTTTAATTGAATTGAAGTGCATTTAAAAATAATTCTCTTCTATTGTTTCTAGGAATAGGGGCCTAAATTATTTTGGTAGGAATCACTCCTCAGTTTAAATACTGATATAACGACCTACAGTTAGTGATTCTCCCCTGTTATTTGAAAAATAGAATGTCAAGGTTATATCCTGCTCTTTCCTTCTGTATGGTATCTCAACCTGAACAGCAGCGATTAGGAGATACAAGATCATTAGCCTCATTCTTCAATCATGGGTGGGTCTCTTGTCAGAAGACAGTAAGAAATTTTATTCTTGAGCCTTGAGGCTTTATTCTTGAGCCTTTATTTTCAGCCTTGAGGTTGGTGAGGTAGTATAAATACCTGCTCTTTTACATGTAAGACATACAGATATTGTGGAGCAAGAAGCAGCTGTTTTAGGGAGAATGGCTACAAATGGAGCTTCAGAAAGCAGAGTGGCCATAGCAGTGAAGCCTTGGTATTAGACATGGCCATCTCTACAGAGGAATAAAGTCATACAGAGGAGAGCTGACAGCCCAGGAAGTCTTTAAAACTCCCAGTGTAAGTTGAGTGCATGTTTCCATCTGGTATGGTTTCTTCCCAGGTTTCATTCTCTTGCGAGTCTGTGGGAGAGCAAAAGGGAAAGTTCTGTCTTGCTGGCATGGGAATTTTTCCTGCTGTCAAAGACTTATTCAATCCTAATTTGGATTGTTAGATATGATTCACAAGGAAGGTATCATGAAACACATTACTTTGACGTAGTCCAGCTATCTCAGATCAGTTTGAACGGCTGTTGGGCTGCAAGAGAAGTTAATAGTACATTTCAGTCATGTCATTATAGTCCCACAAGTCTCATTTAATAGTAAGAAAACTTCTAGGTATTAGTCAAAGCAATATGTCAAAATGCCTTATTCATTATGATGTGGTAAAGTAAATCAGATGTAGACATACAGGATATTCAATTCTCACCCAGACCAAAAGCCACAACAAAGTACAGTGCAGACATAATTTTAAGAGATGAGTTATTGAATGTTAAATGTTAGTTATCTTCTGATTTTTAGTGTGCACCGCTTAAAGATGTGGTCTAATGATTCAGAACACATTTGATTGTTGTCTGTGAGTGTTGGAAATATTTTGACTTTCACTTAATACACTTACTACAATACAATAGTTTTTGAACTATAGTTTTTGTAGTATGCCTACAAATTACCTGGGAAGCTTGATTAAAAAGTAGATACCTGGGTTATTCCCACAGAGACTCTAATTATTCTTGGGAGTTTTTCAGAAATCTATTTTATTAACAAGTACATCCAAATACTGTTAAGGTAGCTGGCCCCTAGACCATGTTTTGGGAAGTACCATCTTAGCATTTTGAAAAATATGTTGATCATGAATATACAAAAAAACTTTTTTTGCAATCTAGAGCTAGGATAAATTCTAAGTACCTTTCAAAAAATAAACAATAAAGAGTAAAGGGTTTAAATCTTTCTAGAATAGAAGGAGTCACATGCTGGCTCTGTGTATCTTTGGGCAATCCACATGATCTTGATAACTCTGTTCGTCTCTCAAAATCTTAGACATTTGGTAGTGTCAGAGGAGATGATATATAGATTAATGATTAGTAAAACTTTTAGCACCAATCCTTGGTATTGCTCCTTTATTGTTCCCAGTAGCTGAGGTGACCTTGTTACTGTCAACACTCGTACTCATTGGCTCCATTCAGTTGCTTCCACTATTCTTTATAACACAGGAAGAATCAGTTCTGCTTCCCAGTATCCTTCCTAACTCGTTCTAAAACCTACCTGCTGTGTTTCACCTCTCACTTCATATTCCTCTCTTCTTTTTTTAAATTTAGTAACAGTTCTTTGCCAAATGTAGCACTGTATTCAAAGTAGAGTAAAACATGTGTTTGCCCTTGAATAACAAAGTGATCCATATTGATACACTGATAGGAAAGAGGTTGAGTGGAATTCATAAATATATGTTTGAGTTTTAAATCTTTCTTGATGAAATAGCTCCTCCCTTGTTCATTGACTGAACTGGTAATTTATGGAATTACTTACAAAACCATGTTGTCTGATTTGCTCATGATCACTGTCTCCATTTTCCAATAGCATCTCACTTTTGTAATTTCAAGCAAAATAACGGGCACAATTGACAGTATGTCATGTTGGGGGATTAGTTTGGAATCAGCAGGACCCTTCTGCATTTTCTCAAATGTCAAGAGCTACCCAACCACGCATACACACGCTCCTAAAATGTGGGACAAAATATATGTAGGACTTTCTGTTTACTACCTGAAAGTGATGGTTTCCTGAAATTGTCTCAGTGATAAGCATGACTGCATCATTAGTCTTATATGACATCATTAGCTTAAATTTGCCTGTGAAAACATATGTGCTATAAATATCACAAACAGGGGTTCTACTATTTTTAAATTCCTCTGCATGTCTTACATAATTTTAAAAATAAATGGATAATTAATCATAAAATCTAAAAATGTGAGGAGTCAATTGTTCTGTTAAATGCAAGCTATACTATCAGTACTCAATTAATATACACATCTTCAAAATGCCTTCAGATATTTTTTTTCCTCAGCAGCCCCTAAGACATACTTCATAATCTGATGATGTCATATTTATTGAAATGTTTTAAAATATATTGTATCACTTCGGTCTTTACATATACTTCATACACAGTCAAGTGGTGGACTGTTTCAAGGACTAAGAAGATTGCAATCTAAAGAATATTATGCTCTACCTACTAGTTGAACAATGTATGGCCCTGTTCTGAAAAAGGATACTGTTTATAATCAGTTTCAGAAAATGGGGCGTTTTTCTCTAGTCTGTGCTGTTATTCTTTGGCTTAGGCAGCAAGTTCTTCAGAAACTTTTACTAAGTATATTTGATCATAGCAGTAAGCTGCTAAAATATTGTTAATGACTGCAGAAAAACTAGTGAACTGAGGTAATAATAATTTGATGATAGAGTTTAAAGAAGTCAGTGTGAGACTGGAGAAGAACATCTGAAATATGCAATTATTCAGCTAGAGGGAGATGTGTTACCTATGTTTAAATTACGTTTCATAATCTGAAAATTAGAATATTGATATGAAGTTTTTTTTTTAATATTTATTTTTGAGAGAGAGAGAGAGTGTGAGCAGTGGAGGGACAGAGAAAGAGGCAGACACAGAATCCGAAGCAGGTTCCATGCTCTAAGCTGTCAGCACAGAGCCCAACACGGGCTTGAACTCACGAACTGCAAGATCATGACCTGAGCCAAAGCCAGATGCTTAACCGACTGAGCCACCCACGTGCCGCAATATGAAGATGTTTAATGGACTTAACATTTAAATATATAATATCCCCTCTCTAAAGGGGTAGCCCTTTTTCTAAGATCAAAAACTAATTTTATTTCTGGGAAATTTAACTCACTCCACTTTAATATTTACTTTTATTATGTACCTATGTTGTAGGGCTTTTACTTGCATACACACACATACATACATTAGTACTCACAATAATCCTGTGAAGAAGGAACTTGGATTTCCACTTGCAGACTGGGTGATGACCCCTTGGGAAGATTAAATGACTTGTACAGCAGAGGCAGAATTTCAGAATGATAAATTTCAGGATAAAATGTCCTCTGCTTTTAATTTTTTTTTTCAACGTTTATTTATTTTTGGGATAGAGAGAGACAGAGCATGAACGGGCGAGGGGCAGAGAGAGAGGGAGACACAGAATCGGAAACAGGCTCCAGGCTCTGAGCCATCAGCCCAGAGCCCGACGCGGGGCTCGAACTCACGGACCGTGAGATCGTGACCTGGTTGAAGTCGGACGCTTAACCGACTGCGCCACCCAGGCGCCCCTGTCCTCTGCTTTTAAAATGTAGAGTAGGGGGGGCACCTGGGTGGCTCAGTCTGTTAAGCATCCAACTTCAGCTCAGGTCATGATCTCACAGCTCATGGGTTCGAGACCCGCGTCAGAGCCTGGAACCTGCTTCCGATTCTGTGTCTGTATCCCTCTCTCTCTCTGCCCCTCTTTTGATTGAGTGCTCTCTCTCTCTCAAAAATAAATAAAAACATTAAAAAAATTAAAATGTAGAGTAGAAGACATTGGTATATTTTCACCTAGACTAATCTGTGTTCAACTCCAATAAGCTTCCTCTTACTATTTTCTAGAAATAGTACTTTATAGCAAATGTTTTTCTGAGCCAGAGCAGAACAACAAGCACCATAAGTAAATATTCTTTTTAACATGGCCTTTCATGAGCTGTGTTAAGAATAGATCAGGATAGACTCCTGATATTCCCACAAATCTCTTTTTTCTTTCTAAAATAGAGATGTGACCATTTGATTATATGTATCATTTATCAATACTCCTAAGATCTTGTTCTGTACCAATGTAAATGATTATATAACCATCAGTGCAATGAAATATTAGTTGTTTTGGCCTTAATGAAACATCCTTTGATTCTATAGCAAAACTAAATAATTTTCAAATAATTGTTAGTGCCCAAATGCTCACCACTAATGTATCGCTGAAGCTTTTAAATAGCTTATGTGTGTTAGCCTAAGCCAGAACTAAACAAAAGAGCTAGATGGAGTCTGTCCGGCAGAAAAATGAATATCTAGATATGGACCAAATTTCTCAAAGGAGAACTCTTGCATTGTCTAACATAGAAAGGGAGAGGTAAGGGAAAAGACAAGTGTAGGAAAAAAGAAGGAAAAGGATGGAAGGGAGAAACATGCTGCCTTGTGTTGTCTCATTGTAATGTGTTATTGTTTTAATGTGACTAAGAGATTTAGTGAAGGATGCTGGAGAAAAGAGGTGGAAAAGAAGTTGAATTCCCTGGGAAATTCAAAAGAAGTTGAATTCCCTGGGCTCCAGCAGTCACTAAACACCTAGAGATCTGTGTTGGTTTGGGGGATGCTGCATCTGCAGGGCTGGCTGGGAGGCCTCTCCCGAGTAGAGTAGAGAGGCCACAGGGCTCTGAAAGCCAGCAAGTTCGGGTGCACAGCGCTGCCTCGGGCACAGGAATGCATCCCTGGTTCCTGCTTTTGGTCGTTATGTATTTTCAGCTTTTGGGAAGTAAAATGTCTGCTCCCATAAGTGACACATCTTTGTCAGAGTTGTTTGTTTTCTTCCTCTGTCGCTTCATTTGCTGCAACGCGTTTGGGCCTGTGGGGGCTGGGGAGCGAGCTGTGAATTACTCAATGGTATGTCCTCCAGAGCAAAGTAAGAAGAGTGGCCTCTTCTGAGTTAGCAGAAATGCGCCCATCCTCACTGCCTCTCTCCTCTGCAGCACTGCTGAGCGGATGTGATCAGAGAGTCACAAATAATAAGATAACTGGTAACACAATGGAACAAATCACTAGCAGAAAACAAATGTGTGAACAAGATGTGAAGGCTGCTCTTATATTTGAACAGCAAGAAACTCATTAAATGAAATAAATTACATGTTGTCAGGCTGATGACTCACTGTTCTATGGAAATAGGCAATATTTTGGAGTGAAGGAAAAGATAATGTGGTATGACACAGAGAGGCTCAAAATAATGAAAAACTTTTCCTTCTGACTAGAATGTGCATATTCATATTGGAAGACAGAGACTTCCAACACTTAATAAAGTACATATTAAAAATGCTTTAAATATTGCTAGTTAGAATACCCTCTTCTAGACTCTATTTATAAGCAACAATAATCCCTAACAGAGAAAAGAACTCTAATAGGAGACATTCCTTTTTTTTTTTTTTTTTTTTTTTAGTATATATATATATAATTTATCGTCAAGTTAGCTAACATACAGTATATACAGTGTGATCTTGGCTTCGGGAGTAGATTCCCATGATTAATCATTTACTTACAAGACCTAGTGCTCATCCCAACAAATGCTCTCCTTGATGCCCATAACTGTTTTTCCCTCCTTCCTACCCCCCCATCCCCCCACCATCAATCCTCAGTTTGTTCTCTGTATTTAAGTGTCTCTTATGGTTTGCCTAGGAGACATTCCTTGTTACTATTTTTCATTATCCTACCCTCATTTTAAGGAATTAAAGTTAAATTTCACTTTGTTTATGGCAAGTGCTTTGGAATAGTTACGGAATGGTCCATTCATTCCTTCATTTATTCGTTAAATGTATATGGACAGACTTCTATGTGCCAGGCATTATAAAAGCAACAATGAATAAGAATCATGTTCCCTAACCTGGTGGGTCTATGGCCTGGTAGAATAATAAGTTATTATTTATTAAACACTTTCATCGTAAATATTTCACATGTACAATGTTATGTAACTCTTACAACAGTCTTATGAAATAGTCATTCTTTCCATTTTACATATGAGGAAAATGAGGGTTGGAGATTGAGTAACTTGTTGCAAGCTACAAGCTAAAGAATGGGTGAGAAAAGGTGAACTCATAGCAACAGAGAGTAGAATGGAGGCTATCAGATGCTGGGGTGTGGGAAAGGGGAGGTAAAAAAAATCAAGAGGACTGTTGGGTGTCAGGGTCTTAGAGGAGGAGGTCTTGGGGGATTGTATAATAGGTACAGAGTTACTAGTCTTGAAAGATGTAAAGAGTTACGGTGATAGATGGTGGTGTTGGTTGTGTAACTTAACGTAAGTTATGTGTATTTTACCACAATAAAAAACAAAAAAAAAAACAAAAAAAAAAACAAGACCTTGTCATTAATGGGGAAACTTTTCATAACAGGTACCCAGGTTCTTTGTCCGATGTGCTGTTTGTGAAAACTTTGCCAAAATGAAGATTCTATTACAAAAAATCATGAAATTCATTATTTGGTACATTAGTAATTTATCACTAACTGAAAAAATTTTTTTTTCATTTATTTTTTGGGAGAGAGAGTGTGAAAGAGAGAGAGAGCGAGCGAGCATGTGCATAAGTGGGGGAGGGGCAGACAGAAAGTGAGAGAGAGAATCCCAAGCAGACTCCATGACACCCAATACAGGGCTTGAACTCACAAACCATGACCTGAACCGAAATCAAGAGTTGCACACTTAACCAACTGAGCCCTTGTAGTAACTTTTAAAAGAGAAACAAACAACCACAAAATCTTATATGTTTGGCGTATTCAACCATTAGACTTGAATTATGGCCCAGTTCTAATAGCCAAATCTACTAGCATAATTAATTTTGGGAAAATATAATAAGGGTAATGTGTTTTTGTTAGAACATAGGCACTCATATAGATAAACCTTTAGCAGTTTTTCATTTTTTTAAACATTTATTCATTTCTGAGAAACGGAACATTAATGGGGGGAGGGGCAGAGACCGAGAGGGAGACACAGAATCCAAAGCAGGCTCCACATGCTGAGCTGTCAGCACAGAGCCCAATGCAGGGCTCGAACTCAGGAACCGTGAGATCATGACCTGAGCTGAAATAGGACACGACCATCTGAGCCACCCAGGTGACCCTACTGTAGCAGTTTTGAATAACTGAGAAAACCCCACTCTGGTTTTAAAAATTGATTAATGACATCAGCTTTCGTTTTACAGCAAGTTTTGATTAACATTTTCTGACAGAGGAAGTGAGGAAAGCTCTTAGTTGGTGACTTCCCTGGACAGTACGATATCCACACGTGGCAGGAGATAAGATGAGTTCTAATTACATAGGGTACATGCTCCTATTCATCCCTTTCTAAAGAGAGAAATTTAATGGACCTAAATCATAATTTAATCAGTATATATGTCCACCCAAAGTTATATGGGGACTTTCTGAATTTTTGAAACATCTGAGATTGAATTCATGTTTCTTTTGAGATTCTAGTTATATGGCAAATAAAATACATTTTTATCATAAAAACTGGGTGAGCCAAAATTCCAGCAAGATCTGGCTGAATTCCCCTTGTTCTGTTTTGACTCTGCCTTGCCATAGTTTCCCACATAGTGTGGTTGTTATATAAGAAGGCAATGTCAAATGATATTCCAGACCTAGAAAATTCTTATGTATTTTACCTCCAATTTTCTGAAATCACTTGCTCTGTGTGGGCACAGCTAATCCTCCTTTAGACCAGCTCTCCTTTCTGAGACTACTTTTAAAGTTAATGAGATAAATAGACCAAAATCTCGCTGACATACTTCATCTGAATTATAAACATCAGGAAAACTTTCACAGAAATTGTTCTTCATTCTTTGCCTCGATTCACCTGATTCTTTTTCTGTCTGGTCAGTGCTGGTTCCTCTACCCTCAATACCAAACTGCTGCACCATCCCTGGCTCTTAAAGTTGAACATCTGTGAGAATTATTAAGAGTTTGCAAATCATAACAGTTTATTAATAGGTAAATTAGAACTAGTTAAAATACAATAATTACCACATTAAAGTGTAATGCTTTATAATCTGTAAAATTTTTGCAGTATATTATCTAAGTTAATATTTACAAAAAAAGAAGTGATTGACACAACAGTTTTGGCATGGTTTATCTGTTTGCCTTTTCTACATTCCTTTTCTTTCTTCTTTTCTTCTCTCTTTTCTTTTCTTTTCCTTTCTTTTCTTTTCTTTTCTTTTTGTTTTTAAAGTGAGCTCCATGCCCAGCATGGGGCTTGAACTCATGACGCTGAGATGAAGACTCTCATGCTTGACCAACTAAGCTAGCCAGACGCCCCTACCTTCCTTTTCATGAAGAGAATTCATCCTGATTAGTGTACATAACTCTGTGAGAAGAAATAAGATCTTGATCAAGCAGATCAAGAAAATGCTCAAATGTAAATTTTTTAGACAAGCTTTGCAAGATGTAAGCAATGTGTACAGGTTTCAATAATTTCATTTAGGTCTATCTTTAAATACTAATGATACTGTACATCATAGAAATGAATAGCTAGAAATCTTTCCATAGATCATTTAATTGATTTCCCCGATTCCTGAAGGAATATTCTCTTTTTCTCTCTGCTTAGTAAAAGAAATAAAATTAAAATTAAAAGTCCAGAAAGTACGATTTATACAAACTTGTAGTTCTCACTTTCTCACCTACATCCAAGAGAAAGAAATTGGTTATAAATTGATCCTGGTATTTCAAAATTAACTGTTGATATTTTTACTTAAGCAAGTATATTTTAAACATTTCCTGATGCTAATTTGACCCATTTCTACTATATTTTCTCTGTTTTTATGTTTCTCTAAAAGTTGAGAATTCACCTCAACTTTTTCTTGAAATAATTGATTCTTGATTGATTTTTCAGTGCAGAGTAATCTACATACCAAAAGAGAAAAATGGGTTTATCCTAGTCAATGTAGTACCAATAAATATTTTTACCTGTCTCTGGAAATGCTAGAATTCTGGCAGATCAGGGTGGGGGTGGTGCTAAATATGATCTTAAAATTCATCACAACTGAAAAAAATAAGTAGAATCCTATAGGTTTTTTTTTTTTTACATGTCTTTATGATGTAAGCAATTAGTACCATTTTGGTTTTGCTACTTAAGAAAATGTTTAAATATATTTCTATATTGAACATCATAACATTAGATATTTTCTTCTCAGTATTGTTTTCAGGCTCTGTCTTAATTTAGACTTTACATTCAACTCTAGGTCATGAGCGTTTCCAACGTTATTATACATTGTTTGAAAACGTGATTTAATATCTTCCGAAGTTGAAATTACTGTTGTATCCCAACTGAAGGGTCTCTTTTTAGTGCCCTGCACCATGTTGCTCTCCAGGAGAGAGCTCTCAAGGAGAGCAGAAAGAATTGCTTGGGTTCTGATGTCACCCAATGACTCAAATCTAAGAGTGTAATACCTCCACCGTGATGCTCTCGCTGCCACAGTCAGATCCATTCTCACCATGATGTATTTTACGATGCTTTTAATTAAAGTAATTAACGTGTTTTCAAGTTTAATAGCATTTAGGTCCAAACAACTGTTCCATCACACTGATTTTTGTACACATCTGTGTGCCCACTGAATTGTGAACTTCTTATGGGCAAGTCAACTAAGTCTTTTCTGATTCCTCTATCTATATGCTTACAGAGATGGATTTGGCACAAAGCTAAATAAGCTTAAGTTGTGGTATACAGCCTTCACCAGGCTATCCCCAGCACCTCCTGGATGGATCCTCCCCAGTGCTTTCACATGATCCTAAGTTTTTGCAAAATTTATAAAAGCAAGGTATTTTAATTAGACTACTGCATAGTTCTGTGGTTTAGTTTACATTAGTAATTTTTGTCGTCTTGTTCTTAAATACAGCTTTCCAACTTTTAAAGATTTGGCCCCACAAAACTTAGATTCTCCCTTGCTGACACATAAGTTTTAATTTGCCTTTTTTTTTTGAATGAATAATAAAGGAGAGGATGATGGATGAGTGTGTTATTAATCAACACATTCCATTAATCAACACATTCCACATACTATTTGGAAATTAGCATTACTGGCAAAAAATGTTCCACAAGCCACCAAACAGGTAATCCTAACATATCACTTTTGTATAATGTCTATGAATTTCCAAAGCTCGTATACAGACATATCTTTAATTGAATCTTCCTACCAGCCCTTTGCTTAAATTTGATCTTCAATTAAATTGGTCAATATCAAAATGTTTACTACTGTGCTATTTATAGGAAAAGTACTGTTATGCTCAATGGTTATAGTTAAAATTGAGTGATTTGCTCATGTTTGTACAGTGTTAAGACTAGGAGGCAGCTGATAACCCTCTGATACCAAGTGCACTCATTTCATACAACATGGTGCTTACAAATGTATTTAAATAAACTAAAACTTATTCTATAAACAAGACAGCTAAAATAAAATAGAATTGATAATATTGTTGACCTCAAATGATGAACATTAACTTTCCCTTTTTTTCCCCTTATCCTATCTTTTTCTTCCCTTTCCTTCTCTTTTCTTTCTCTTCTGTTTTGGATGTAGGTGTTTACTATCCAACTGTCATAAAGCTAAAGCTTTTTTGAAAAATCAAAACTAACTTCTGCACCTAAGATGAAAATGTGGTTGCTGGTCAGTCACCTTGTGATAATATCTTTTACAACCTGCTTATCAGGTAAGAAATATCCTTTGCATATTCTCCATAAATTATGTCAATGTAATCAGTATGTGTGTATTCACCTTATTAAATCTGGTGCATGAAGTTAGTATTCATATTTTTTGACATCTGTGTCAGACAAGTAAATTAATACATATTAAAGCTGACCCTATTTTCCTTTTTATTTTCAATTAAAATGTCACAAGATTAAATCAATCTTATGTAGTAGTGTGCTGCTTAATGTTTAAAATGTGGATCTCTGGGAGAGAAAAGTGTCCCTGCTGCATAACATTTATCAATGGCTGGGGACTAAATATTACTGCTATACCCAATCTTGACAAATTGACATAATTTAAAGTGCCATTGGAAAAGATATACAATAGCTCACCATTATGTTATTTTCACCATAAGGATACAGTACCTTAAGTAACCTCAATTGGGTAAATAAAAGTAAAAGGTAGTAAAATAATTAGAGTAATGGGCTTTAAGCATTTGTTACTTTTGTTTTTAATGAATTGATTTGTAACTTAATATTCAATTCCTATTACTGGCTGGTGTTGTGAAAAACAATTTTAAAATAATCTACAGTGTGTTCAAGGACATTAAAAACAACAAAGCAGTTTTGAAAGTGCTGTAGTTTTAGGAGAGATACTATACCTCTGTCTTTCAAAGACAACTACAAAGGATTCAGAAATATTTCCTACAAGGAGAGGGGCATTATATTTTTATCTGAAAGCAACATGTTTTCTAACAATCCATTTTTCTAATACCTTCATTTCATTGCCTTAACTCAGTAAATACTTGTTTGGTTATTATTGAGTGTAAGACTTAGGTGGAAATTATTTTCATTTATCAGTCCCCATTTTTGTTTTAATGATGAACCTGTTAGACATCCTACTGTACTTTTTGTTTATTATTAAGGAAATAAAAATGCTATTTTATTTTGGGGACTAGTTTTTATTATGATGACTTCAGAATCCATAAAATATAATAATTCCATCAGTGCTTGAGAATTTTAATGACATTGCTATAATGACAGGAATTACACACACATACACAATTACATGCATATTTATATACATATTATACAAATATAATAAAATTTTGTGGTAGGATTATTTTGGCTAAGTCTTATTTGTATGAATAAAATGAAGGAATAACCTTATTAGTACTGAAAATTTGTACTAATTCTATTGACCACAAATTTTAATGCAACTATAAAATGCAAAGAAATGAAATAAATAGTTGTAAACATGTGAAGATACATCAACCATAATAAGAAACGGCCAGTAATGTCATTTTATTAACTAGTATCAGTTACTTGAGTAATGTTTCAAACCACAGCTTGAAAAGCTGCTTTGGGATTAAAATTGCTTTTTCTTTTATTTTTAGAGTTTACATGGTACAGAAGATATGGTCATGGAGGTAAGTTGATAAAAGAATAAATTTTTTAAATAACTTTTCCAAATGAACCATATTTTATTTCTAAGCAATTAAATCTATAAACTTAATGGCAAATAAATGTTAGATAACTTGGAGATTCTATAAGATAGTTTATCTGGGGTCATAAAACCACTTGTTTGATTGCCAAAATGAATGAATGGATACACCACAAACAAATATGCTATTAGATTATTATAGCAGATTGAAAATATATTCTAGGTGGCCTTTAGTTTTTCCTAATGCTTTGTAACAATTTAATGCCATGAAGTTTTGAAGCAATATTTTAAATATTGTAAACACCTAACTTACTTTTGAAATCCTCTTGCTTTGTTGAGAGAAAAAGAACTCTCAACAAGTTCTTTAACTTGTTAAAGTTAATGACATTGGAACCTTAAGACACAGTTTAGTTAGGGCTCCAAAGATGGTGCAGAGCTTATTGTTTATAATTTATTGAGTATAACTAGTGATTCTGCTAATTTAGATTCTACTTCAACCACTGAATATTTCTGGCCAGAAATAGAGGCAGTGGTATACTGGAGAAGACAGAATCTAGAGTAAGACCAACTTGGATTTGCATATTCAACCTGGTATTCACTAGAGATTGTGATCTTGTGCAAATTATTGAACTTCTATGAGCTTTACTTTCCCATGTATAAAAATCACATGGTTCTTGTAAAGACTAAAAAAGAATGTGGTGATAGATTCTAGGATAGTGATCATACATGATAGGTGCTCAGTGAACACACTAAGACTCGTAGCTTATAAAAGCTACTGCATAGTGGTAGGAGAATGAAAAAATTAGAAAGAGGCACTGAGCAAACAGTGCTACAACTTGCATGCCAAATCAACAATATTCATGCTAGAGTGGGTCAGAAGAACTTTCATTTGTAGGTTGCCTTGAGGGTTATGGGAAAGTCTTAGCATGAATTCCACCAAAGCCATTTCTGTTCCCACCTTGTGAGTTAGGAATCACTGCATGTACATTATATAAAGATCAGTAAGATATGTTTCTTGACTTCAACAACCTTACTGTATACTAGGAAACAAGTTAGTAGATAACGAAATTATAAGAAAAATGTAATGAGCATTTTAAAAGATTTTCCTTGAGGAAAAAAGGAATATTTAATGATGGGGGTAGTGCATTAGGGAATCTTGAAGTATTTCAAAAGTTAGAAATGGAGCTAATTCCAAATAAATGATGTGGAACAAAAACAACATAGACTTAGGGAAATATGGGCTGTGTCAAGTCAGTGTTTCTCCAAGCATTTCAGAAAACACTTATTCTACAGGATCTTAGTAGGAATTACATTAGAAAGGACTTCATTGTCAAATAAATTTGGGAAAGGTTAGTTTATAAAAGTTCAGTGGTTATTGTTAACTTTTGGTAATAAGTATTTATACTATGTATGTAATAAGTATAATACATATATTACTTGCTTAGGACTGCTGTAATAAAGTAACTCAACTTGGGTGGCTTATAACAATAGAAATGTATTGTCTCACACTTCTGGAGGCTAGAAGTCTAAAGCAAGGTATCATCAAGGCCATGTTTCCTCTGCAACCTGTAGGAGAAGGCTTCTTCTTTGCCTCTGCCAACTTTGGGTAGCTTTGGACATTCCTTGGCTCACGGCAGCATGACTGCAAATGTTCACCTCCATCTTCATATGTCATCTTCCCATGTCTCTTCACATCTTCCCTCTGTGTGTGTCTACGTCTGTGTCTGAATTGCCCTCCTTTTTTTAAGTTTATTTATTTATTTATTTTGAGAGTGCAAGCAGGGGAGGAGCAAAGGGAGAGAATCCCAAGCAGCTTCCGTGCTGTAAGCACAGAACCCAACGCAGGGCTCAATCCCATGAACCGTGAGATCATAACCTGAGCCAAAATCAAGTGTGGGTCACTTAACCAACTGAGCCACCCAGGCCCCCCTGAATTTCCCTCTTTTTAAAGTTGCCAGTCATATTGGATTAGGGCCCACCTTTAACCTCATTTTAATTTGATTTTACTTTTGCAATTACCCTATTTCCAAATGTGTTCACGTTCTGATGTACCAGGGATTAGGACTTCAACATATCTTTTTGTGGGAGCACAATTCAACCAACAGTATTACACTGAGAGAAAAGTATTGTGAATCTCTGAGGAAAGAAGAGTTGTAAAATATCCAGATATTCCCAAGCTTATTCACCCACCCAGCTAGTAGTTACTAAGGGAAAAAAACCTCATTTATGCTGACCGATATCAAGTTAAATTCATGACTACTAACTTCAAATTAAGAGCTGGTACTGCCCAGCCAACATACTCCACTTCCCCAGTGAATTCATCTCCTCATTTTCCTAGCTCATGTCAGAGTTGCTTCCCTCTCTTCAAAACTCCAACAGCTCCTGGCTGTCCTTTACTTTCTATTACACAGAAGTGTTAGAGACAATCTCAAGAGAACTTCCACAAGTTCACCCCACTATATGTAGTTTCCTTCCACATCTATACTCATAGACTGTGTCTTCCTGCTTGTTTTATACGTGATCTCACCATACCAAACCCTATACCTGTGCACTTGTCCTATCCCATCTGGTTTATTTAAGTTCATGGCTCCAGTAATTGCCTGCCTTGTCTCCTCATCATCAGTTTCCCCCTCTCTACTCAATTATTACTGTCAACATATAGACATTCTGTAGTAATTTCTCTCATTTAAATAATCATGTCTCTGCTAATCCCATACTGTATAGCTAATATCCCACTTTTCTATTCTTCTTTTCAACATTATTACTAAAAAAAAAAAAATGGAGTATGCTTTCTGTCTTTCCTTCTCTGACCCATATTTCCCTTTGAACCTACTTTGATCAGACTTTCACCCCAGCATTCAACCAAGATGCTTTGTCCATGTCACCAATGATGTACACATTGTGAATCCAATAGTCAACACTAAGGCTTTCTACTTGACCTATTGGAAAAGTGATGCAGTTGCAGATATTACGTGTAGACATAATAACATCTACAGGTTGTATTTTTTTCTCATATGTATTTCTTTTAAAAGTAAGAGACCTTTCAGTAGTTCTCCAGTCACCTCAATGTCCAGAGTGGGGTCACACATTTACCTCCAATAGGAAGGAGTAATGTAATGACATTAATGAGAGTCAACCTATATTTCTGAGTCATGTGACTGAAGATTTGATCCTTAAACATATCTGACCTTTGTCATCAGGGTAGGAGGGGAGGACTAGAACTGGTTAGTCAAAGAAGAATGTCTGCTACATCACTTAGGTGAGTTGAAAGTAAGGTTTGTTTTTTCACTTATGAATAGGAGAGTTCTATCCAATATATCATTTTGGATCTACAATAGTTTTTAACTATTACTTCATAGTGGTCTTAATAGCCTAGGTGACTAGCTTTTAAATAAAATAAATATATGCATTAAAATAATACATACATATTTTTAGTTTGAAAAATAAAATACACCAAAATTTATTTAAAAATCCTAAAGCCCAACTCCACTCTTCTCCATGTCTCTTAAAAATTTCTTCCTCTTTTATTTTTTAGATTGTATGAAACCAACATGTATCCTATTGAGTTAAGAGAATGAATACAACTGAATTCCATATAGTGAACCTGTAATATTCAGATATTTAATTAATAACTGAATATTTGAGGGTAAATACTTATTTTAGATGCTTTCTCAATTACGGTCTGCTGTTACTTTACTTTAACAATAAGAAAAAAAATAATAAGATACAGCTATTTCAGGACCAACATTCACCTATACTAACCAAAAATGAAAATAAGTATCTCTTTAATTCCTTTGTAATTTAGTGACAAAAAAGAGTATGAGAAGAGATAAAACAGCAGTATAATACTTATTCTGTAGGAATTAGAGTATAAAACAATCTATAATTTGTGCAATGGGATTACCATATGACTATAATATTCAAAGCTAATATCAAGGAAAATTAAAATTCTGAAGAGAGAACAGATATGGAATTTCCATTGTCTTCACGGCACTTACACCCAAATTTTCATGACATGTTTCCCATAAGACTACCATCAAGTACTTAGCATTATTTTCATTTCATATAGCATTAGTCTATCTCTAATTATGGCTGGGATTTTATAGCATTCACTGCCTTATCATTATTTTGTGATATAGTCACTGTTATAAATTAAAATAGACTAGAGATAGCCTGAGGAGTCTAAGTCATACAAATAGGTCCACTAACTGGAGAGTGCTATATAGGGGGATATAGTCAGATATGAAGTAGGTGTGGGAAGATGCCCAGACAGTTAAGGAAAACACAGTGTGTAGAGGCTTTAGCAGTGGTCAAGGAAGGGGCTGCTATCAAGGACTTGATAGGCTCTTCTCTGGAAGATAAAGCCATGCAAAGGGAAATATGGTCAACCTTTCGCTAACCTGACCCTAGTCTCTGTTCTGATAATTTTGTTGCTACAACTTCTTCAAACCAATTCCTTTACATTTTAATTATAGTGAATTACTACAACATTATAGATTCCCCATGACTCTAAAGGATTGGGACACCCAAGTATTCAAACTCCAAGCTCTGAACAGCCTTGTTTCCTTATCAGTGGGGAATGGTTGACAATGAAGACAGTAGGAAGAAGCATTCTTTGAGACTATTTAAATGCTGTCTCATTTAGAGAATTTATTGTATTTCAAGAGACTTGTAACACTCTCCATCCTATAATAATTGTAACATTGTAAATATTGTAAAAATCCCTGTGTTAGACTCTGTTCAAAATTTTTTGCCATTGCTTTTTTCTAATAGTTTTTTTTCCTTGAGATTCTTCTTATACTTATGTAAAATTATGTTTTTATAACTAACAGATTGAGATGACATATTACAGAATGAGAAACAGAATTTGTTTCAAAATAGATATAAAATGAATAAAAAATTATCTCAAGTACAAATCATAATTATGCTTCCAATTTTCAAACATAAAATAGAATAGCAAGATTACAGTGGACCATCTCCACATAAAGAGAGGTGAGGTAATCCCAGTTTAGAGAATACAACTGATTATGTTAGTGTTGGAATTAAGAATGGTACTGAAAAAAGCAGTAACTTTTATCTGTCATTCACATTTGTAAATTTGACAACAAATATTCTTATATGATTTTATTCTTATTAATCTTCGTGATCAAATTTAAGAAATGAGCTTATAAGCTCATTCATTCATCTTATAAGCTGAACCACCAGGGTGGTTCATTTGGTGAAGCATCAAAGCTCTTGATTTTGGATCAGGTCATGATCCCAGGATTGTAGGATTGAGTCCTGCTTCAGGCTTAGCACTAAATGTGGAACCTGCTTAAGATTCTCTCTCTCTCCCCCCAACTCTGCCCCTCTCTCCTACTTGCACTCCTCAAATTAATTAATTAATTAATTAATTACATAAATAAAGAATTTAAAGAATTGAACTTATTTCTGCAAGAGACTAACATCACATGGTAGAAAACTGGTGATTTTGCCTTAAGAGTAAATCAAAAGAAAGAGTGATATGAAATGTTGTCTTCAATTAGCTTGAGAAATCATCCATAATTTTGTGCTTCTTTTTAGAAGAATTTACCCTCTAAGAAAAAGGGCACATATTTAAAAACTAATCTTCTTTTTCTGTAACGTAATACCTATTTCTTGTCTTGGGTGCCCTATACCCTCATAATACATCCAAAGCACTGTAACTTATCATGTAATTACTTCCATGGCTGTAGAAAAAAACAGTAAGATGGTCATATTTTCTGTTTCTGAGAGTGTAATGCTTGCATTAATGATTCCTTTACTGAGCCTCGTGTCCTCCCAGAAATTTCTTTTTCCTCGATCTGAGTGCCCTAGTGGAGTGAACAGAATGATGAGCTCAGACCCTCTTCAAGGGGGTTGTGAGGATCACATTCATAGATTCACCCGCATGCCCATGCAATTCACAAGCTTGTCTTGAGTAATTTATCTTTTAAGGACCCAAATATGTTCCCCAAATAAAATATGTACAGTAATTGCTAAACCATCTAAATGAATACATTGTTTTATTTAGGCCTGTATATTTTACAAAAGCAGGGACCCTCTATTTATAAAATAATACTTACCAGGAACATTACTGTGATGTGAAGTGTGTCCTTTTCTGCTTTTGACCTAGAGAATGAGACGAGGAAAGTATCTTGCTTGAATGCAGTGTTCTCTCAATGTGAAAAATAAATCCAATATTTTGGTGGAAAGTAACTTCATATTTTTGTCCCCTGAATGTTTTGTTGTCTGTTCCTATAAAGGCCAGATGGATGAGGAATATGAAGAAATATACATGTAATTTATGAAGAGTCCTTGTCTTTGAGAAAGAAAAATAGCATGGGGTACTACTAGTATTATCCAGTTTGGCATATAAATTTCAACTCACTTCACCCAAAAAGTGTTTAATCTTTACATATACTCCTTGAGATATTGCTTGGCAAGAGATACAATCTTGTCATTATAAGTATGTGACATTTGATTATTTTCCATGGAAATTTTCATTGCTGGTCTCTTTTCTGAAAAAAAAAAAAAACAAAAAAACATAATTTTTAATGCATATGATCAAGATGAAGAAACTACTGAAATATCCTCAATTTTCTAAAACTGACCAACTTTTATCTCGAAAGCATATATGCCTTAAAATCAAAAGATACACTATCAAATGAAATATTTAAGATTATACATTTAATTAAAATATGCAAGTCCACCTTCATATATATATATATATATACACATACATATATACATATATATATATACACACACACACACACATATATATATATATATACTTCTGTCTTTGTTGAATTTGAAGGTAGCATACAGTCCTTTTTTTAAATTTATTTTAATGTTTATTTATTTTTGAGAGACAGAGAGACAGAGCATGAGTTGGGGAGGGGCATAGAGAGAGGGAGACACAGAATCTGAAACAGGTTCCAGGCTCTGAGCTGTCAGCACAGAACCCGACGCAGGGCTTGAACTCATGAACTGCGAGATCATGACCTGAGCCAAAGTCGGATGCTTAACCGACTGAGCCACCCAGGCGCCCCTATACCATACAGTAACATAAATAATTTAAGGCCAGTTTAGAATGAACATAACGCTATTTCAGAGTGATAAAAGTAGTTGTTTCAAGAAAGCTAATGAAATTATAAATTGAGAATTTGTGATTATTACAATCTCTTTCATGGCACTGCCAGAGGGCACTAGAGAAGCAGATGTTAGATGGGCCAGGACTGGCTATTTCTGCATTGAAACCCAATAATGTTAAAGGGGGGTTAACTATTACAAACCTGTACCTGTTGAGATGAGGACAAATTTTTTGAAACAGTGTGCAATCACTAATATATCCCTCTTATTAAATACAACAAAGATTTAGTTAGTTGTAAGTCTCTCCTGTTTGCTGTTTGTGGAATACAAGTTGGAGAAAATCAAAAGGAAAACCCTAACCTTGAAGACCTGAGATTCTCTTAAGAGTATCTTTCACAGAACAGAATTTTTTTTTTATTTTAATAAAATCAAGCTTGTCTTTTGTTTTCTTTAATGAACCATGCTTTTGTGTTCTGTCTAAAAATCCATCGCCATACCCAAGATCATATTCAAGTCATTGACTGAACTGGGAACAACTAATACCTATAGTCCTATAGTTCATCAATGGTCTCCCAAGTGACTTTCTGAAATTCTTACGCTACCACTAATGTAGCAAATGGAAACTCAAGATACAATCCAGTGCAGATCAATGATATTCTATTTAAATTATATGCATAAGTGCATCAAACATCCATTTCCCCTTAAATTTAATGATCTTATGCATTGGTAGTAACAGTAATGACATAAACATCAGGATCATTATATAAATACAATGTACTTAGAAGATATTTATGAGCTTTAACCTTCTATAAATAATATTTACTTTTACTCTCTACATATCTAGTCTACTCAAATTTTTAAAAATTTTTTGAAAAATTCACACTAAAATTGTCATTGATTGAGGATAGAGTTAAAATAGTAGTCATCTTGTCTTCAAGAAGAGAATCTAAAAATACTGATAAAACTGCACTTCTCTGCTTTTCGTTTTAAGCATTTTCATGTGAATTGGGAAGAAACAAAGCATCTCCAGATCAGCAGGTGTTACTAAATTGTTCCAATCAGAAAAGCTGTGCAATTGGGAGAGACTCAAGGAAGAGCTTATAAAATTGTCCAAGTGGGAAGAAAAATGGCATATGATTTTTATCATGGATACGCACAAGGTCATTTCTTTCAGAAATTGAAAAATCTAGAGCCTACATCCAAATGAAAGTCTCCAGTTATCACAGATTTGGAATTTACTCCTCATTTCCTCTGGTGTGTGGTTATATCCCAAAAGGCCAGGAAATACTGGGCATCATCAGGAAAATTATTAGAAGTGAAGCAGAAAACGTTGTATGCATTTCTGGCTTTTTACAGCCTCGGGAAGAATATGGAACTAGACACTGCTCACAGCAGGACTTTCACAGTCATTAGCAGAGGGCTTCTGTGAATACCTTGCATTTGTGATCTTATTTATGGTTGTATTGGGCCTGAGGGCCTTTAGAACATATGGCCCTACTCTTTCCTTTCTTGTTTAAACGTTGACCATGTAAACCAAAACATTTTTAAATGTTGATCATGTAAACCAAATAGCTTGCACAAAACAACAGTTTGGAGAAGTACATTGTTGGAACTAAATCTTAGTTTCTATCATTCCTCTGATTCTGATCCAGCAATTTGCTATCTGAAATAGAATGGTGATATGGAATGTAACTGAGGTCTATAAATTCTTGAATAGCAATTTCAGTGATTCCAACTAAAAATGAGTCATCTCCTTTTTAAAATATTTCAGGCAAGTTTAGAAAAATTGTTGCTTCATACTTAGAGAAACTAACTTGAGGATTTTATTAATCAGCTACATGTACCAAATACGTGTTGATACAACGCTAATAACACTAGAACAGGAAGAGTGAATAAAGTGTGGTTTCTTGCTTTTAGAAATTTCATGAGTTGATATACAAATATATACATATACATATAATGATATATGCATAAGATGTACATAAGATGTATAAATTAAATTTTGAAAGGATTGGCAAATGTATGAGAAAGTTGGCAAAATCATTTATTGAATACTGACTGTGAGCCAGGTACACTGCTGTCTTATGTGCATTGTCTCAAAATAATTCTTGCAGTGTCTTAATGGGATAGATTTTATTATCCTCATTTTATGAAGGGTGATATTGAGGCTTGGAGAGTTTAAATAATTTTTCCAAAGACACTGTAAACACTACTGAGGCAAGATTTAAATAATATAATCAAACTACTCATTCAGGGAAGCTGGAACAAAGCTCTCATCTTCAAGGTTGTTTTTAGAGAAGACAAAAATGTCTCTGTGGCGTTCACCTTAAACTCTCTTAAAAAATAAGTTGGAGGAGTGAACCATAGCTTTGCTCTAGCAGAGACATTTTAATGATCTTATGTAAGAATATCCTCCTTCCTAGCCACACATGCTAGTGTTAATTCATATGGGGCATATGGCTCTTAGCTCTTCTCTGTAAGTGCTGCCATATTGATGTCATATGAGTAATTCTCTTCTCGTCTTCCTGCTGTGAAGCATCACTCTCCCCTTCCAGAGAAACAGCTGCTTCCCAACATGGGTATGCTTGTGATCAATTCTAAACCAGTTGGTCAGATCCCATATCCATGTAATTTGTTTATTGACTGTTCTAGATGTTCCTGAGTACAGGCATTGGTCACATGTGTAAAAAAAAATAAAACAAAAAAGAAAAATTGACTCAGGGAAGAGCCTAATTTCCCCAGAGCATCTACGAATTCATTCATTCTCTTATTAAAAACTCATTCAGCACCTATTGTGCTCCAGACTGCTTGACCGCTAGCTGAGAGATTATCGACACAGCCACCTGTTCCAAGCATTTGCAGTCTCGTGGAACAGACAATTGTATCAAGAATCACAGAAGGTGTGTTAAGTACCATAAGCTATGTGAGGAGTTCTGAGAGCACAAATGAGGACCAACTGAGGCTAGGGGGGTTGAGGGGTGGCTTCCTGGAGGAACTAACTACTGTTGTATCATAAAGGACATTTTGAGTATTGATAGGAGGACAAAAATGAGATGATTAGTCTAGAAAGGGGAAAAAACATGTTGCAAAAGCTCAGAGGCATGAAAGCATGACTCATTTGAGGGACTATAAGTAGTTAAGCGTGACAACACTGGGTGCTTTGGGAAATGCAATGAGAGATGGGCAGAAAAGAATTTTGAATAAAGCACCTAAATGTTTTCCTCAGGATTATGAAGGCAAATATCTTTGTTCAAATGGGAATGGAGATTCTGTGTTTCTGGCATTTTTTTCCAAAATCTTTTTAAACATGTCCAAATTTTCTTTCACTTATAGTAACACAATGTAAAATAATTTTATTTTTCTTGTAGTTTCTGAGGAAGACAAAGGATTTGGACCAATTTTCGAAGAGCAGCCAATCAATACCATTTATCCAGAGGAATCACCAGAAGGAAAAGTTTCACTAAACTGTAGGGCACGAGCCAGCCCTTTCCCAGTTTACAAGTAATGTACCTCACTGCTCTTTTCAGAGTGGCATGTCAGACCAGATTATAGATCAACATCTGTGACCCTGTAATGATAGAAAAAAGTTATAATATAAGGCTGTTAACAAAATACAGGGATATTAACAAAAATATTGGCATACAAGTTATCAAAATAGAGTAGTTTAATGCCCAGATAATAAGTTTCCTTAAATATATGCAAATAATCCACTTACTATTTTCTGCACAGATAATGCCAATGCTTTTTGATATTATCCATTTAAAAATTTTCTAATGGTGATCATGGATTTAAGCACATAAAAGGCTATGTGAAAATCATGCACAATTTAAATATACTCATTTGAGAATAAAATGTTCTTATATGCATTGACCTGGGTAATGCATACTTACATATTATAGATGATATTCCTGTATCAACTACGTTTAGAGAGCTTGCATTTATAATCCTGAAAGCACCACTTTTTTCAGTAGTATCAAATCTATATTCCAGATAATACAGCAAATTTCTTAAATATCCCCGCCTATTAGACAATTCATATAAATATATCTCCCTCTGTTTTTCTGAGGTACGTATTTATATTATAAAAAAAGAACAATGGGTTTTTCTGCTTCAGATGGTTCAGAAAAGTATACTAACAATTCCTAGCCTGATACAATGAATTAGATTAAAAAATCAACCTGACACCAATGGATTTGAATTTCACCTGTGAAATGGTTCCATGAAGACAAAGCAAGTGATTGATGGGGAAATTGGGACTTTAGTGCATTAATGTCAGTTAATTGAAGGTTGTCACTCAACAAGATTGATTTTCATAGTATTTTTTTCTCAGTAGAAAAACAACTGTCTATTGTTAGAAAAAGTCGTTATCAAATTTCATTCTAATTAAATTTATTTTCTCTTGAGTTCAAGAGACTCTCTTAAGTCTCTGGGTTAAATTACAAAATTATTCTTAAAATAAAATATGAATTTATATACAAAATCACCATCCCTTTGAAATTATTTTTATTGTTTCAATTTCATGCATGGGAGTATAAAATAAATAGACATTTTATAAATTATAAGTAATATGTTTGTTCTGAAAATATTTGATGAGCTAGACTTGTTTCTACCCTTAAGCCATACATAATAGGTGTTTATATACATAGTTATGGGCATGGAATAGTATAACTAATAGGGACTGTAGAGGAGATCTAACCCAAGAACATAGTTTTATAGGAAAGGAAGTTGAATCTTGAATATATAAACTGACTTGCTTCAGAGTTAGTAATCACAGATCCAGGACTGAAACCCAGGTTTTATGGCTTTCAAAGAAACATATAATTTTTTCAGTATGTGTCTATATAGAGAGGTTGATAACATCTCAAATGCTATTTCAGTGATCTCAAAAGCTCTTTCGGTGATGCTTATTTTGTCCTTGACACTCATACATGGAAACTTAGCAGATCAGTCTATAGGCTGAAATGGAGGCACCATAACAGAAGAGATTGTTCTCAGATAGTGTTCTAGAAATGGGAGTTTCTCACTGTGCTCAACCCCTTCCCAACCCCACAGACACAGTAAGAAGCAAAACTTTGCATAACTGCAACTTAATACACATTGATTAACGACTCCCTTTTTTCTCTTCTCTCCAGTCTCTGGCATCCACCATTCTATACTTTGCTTCGCTAGTTTCACTATTATAGATACCTTATATAAGTAGATCTCATATTAAGCGTTCTTATCAAAATTTAAAATGTAAAAATAAGAGAGAAAGCTTTGCTTGACAAATATATCACCAACTCCCTTCCGTAGGTTGTACCAGCACTGAATGCCTAGGATGAGTGTGGCCTCCTGACCTTGCACCTTAATATAGAGAGCTGGAAGGAGAAGTAGATGTTTAATTCTGTTATGAAGGCAGTCTGCATTTGACAACAAGAAAGAAAGAAAGAAAGAGAGGAAGGGGGGAAGGGAGGAAGAGAGGAGGGAAGGGAGGGAGGAAAGAAGGAAGGCAGAAAGAGAGGAAGGGAGGGAGGAAGAAAGGGCAGGAAAGAAAGAATTCAGCTCATGATGCAGCGTGTCTGATTGAAAAGAACATTTGAAGTTTTTAAAATTTACTTAATATTCAGAGTGAGCCATACTAACCTTGGTCATCATGCAATGTGTCATTCACACAGTAGTTTTATATTTATGGCATACTCCATGGTAATGTCTTATTCATGGCAACACCCTGAAAGGCACAGCAGGGAACCTTACCTTTTACTTACCAGCCTTGAAGCTTTCATCATCTTGCTTTGACCCCCAAAATAATAAGAATGCTAATTAAATTGCATTTAAAACTGTTTGAAAGGAGTTACAAGAATGGTGTGTATTCCTGAAAGTAAAGTAAACCAGTGAACCTACCCAAACATAGCAAAACTTAATCATTATATAACCTAAAAGGCAGAATCAAATGTACTGGAGAAGAATTAATGCAATAAGCAAAAATTTGGAGTCATCATAGTGGAAAAACAAAATAAAATTGGAATTGCTCAACAAGGAAACCCATTGCCTTGGCAAGTGCTAAACAACTTGACAATGGATTGTTCAAGTAGGGCCAACATTGCCATCAAACTGGGGGGAAGGAAGATTTATTCATTGGGTTGGTATTTGGGAGGCTTTCAAAATGCAAAAGCCCAGTTTTCTGGGTTTGCTTTTAAATTACGTCCTATATTATAAAAGTTAAAACTAAAAATGTTCCAGTAATTTGATTTAATAAAAAGTATTCTAAAATGTTTAGGCTTTTTTTGGTAAGATTCTAACCCTAATTAGAAGTGTGCAAGGCAATGAGCCATGAGGCCCCAGTCCACTAATTGACCATGGCTCTTGCCTGTGACATTGCTGAAGACATGAACCCTGATACAGAATGAGTATGTATATTACACAGATGGTCAGCTTAATTGAAAACTATTTTCTACATTTATTCTTCTCATAATCTCACCAAGGAAGTTAGATTCCTGTTTTTAGTCAATTTATTTATAACACAATCCCCTAAATATACCTGCAATTGTATATTGGCTTGGAAACAAAAGATCCAATTGATTTTTGCAATTTTCAAATTGTGTGATCGACCTCTAGTGGTCAGAATGTGACATTTACTCAGTAGAACCTTGACTTCAATTAGTTTTATTGAAAAACTATTTTGATATATAGAATCAGAAATTTATATTTTATTTTTTACTAGAGTAATGCATTAATATTTTATGCAACACATCTGGATATGCATGAATCTTACTAGTACATAGATGATTATCATTTATAATCTATGTATATCTGCTAAGAAACCAATTAATGTAGCAAAATTCAGTGAAATATATGTCTCTGCAGATGTCTTATTAATAAAGAGAAAATGTTTCATGCACTTTAACATTTACCTTTATGTGCCTGACCTAAATCATAAATTATGAGCCCAGCAACCCAGAATTATAGGGTGTGAAGAAATACCATACCAAGTCATCTACTTAATCATCTGATTTCACATGAAGCCATACCCATATTATTTTAGAATGACATTAGCCCAGTATGCTATTTGCAGGCCTCATGACCTTTGACATGACATTTGTTTTTCTTTCTCATAGATGGAGAATGAATAATGGGGATATTGACCTGACAAGTGATCGGTACAGTATGGTAGGAGGAAACCTGGTTATCAACAACCCTGACAAACAGAAAGATGCTGGAATATATTACTGTTTGGCATCAAATAACTATGGGATGGTCAGAAGCACTGAAGCAACCCTGAGCTTTGGATGTAAGTGACTGTAACATGGTCAAGTGTATTTAGGTGAAGGAAAAATTAGATGTCATCATAAGAGTCAATAAGAAAAATCAAGATGAAAAGAAAATGAAAGAAAGGATCCATAGATAAAGTGGGTCTTATATGATCACATTTAAAACTGTGTGGAGAGGGGCGTCTGGGTGGCTCAGTCGGTTAAGCATCCTACTTGGGCTCAGGTCAAGATCTCACCTCTCATGAGTTTGAGCCCCATGTTGGGTTTTGTGCTGACAGCTCAGAGCCTGGAGCCTGCTTTAGATTCTGTGTCTCCCTCTCTCTCTGTTCACACTCTGTCTCTCTCTTTCTCTCTCAAAAATAAATGTAAAAAAATTTTAAAAAAAGATTGTGGAGAGAAAATTTCAAGAGTGAAGTGTCATGAAACAAAGGCCATGTTCTGTGGGATTTTGAATAACTTTCTAAAAACTAGTTTCAGTGGAAGTGTCAAGCCATGTGTTCTCAATGGAAGCTTTTGGGGGCAGAAACCATCTTCGACATTGTAACTAATAGTTTCTGTTCTCTAAAGTTCAACTCCACCTGCCAGAATCTTAATCCATAGTATGTAATTTACCTTATTAAGAATACATTAAATTAAATTAATTAAATTATTTTAAGTTTAAAATATTCTCCTTATGGAGGCAGTTGTGAAAAAATACCTTCAGGAACCTTGTGCTAAACTTAAAGATAGAAGCTATTCTAGAAGAAAATTGCACATTGAAAGAGGGGTTGGGCTAGATGATCTCCAGTATGTGATTTTATAAGTTAGCACTTAAATCCTTTGCAAAATCAATTATAGGATGAAAACCATGTTTTTTTAATAAAAAAAAATTCTTTTAATGTTTATTTATTTTGGAGATAGAGACAGAATACAAGCAGGGGAGGGGCAGAGAGAGAGACTGAGACAGATTCTCAGGGTCCAGGCACTAGCTGTCAGCACTGATCTCCATGCAGGGCTTGAACTCATGAACCGTGAGATCATGACCTGAGCCAAAGCCAGACGCTTAACTGACTGAGCCACCCAGGCACTCTGAAAACTATGTTTTAAGAGGACCCATGTGGCAGTGATTACCAGAGGGTGTGAACAATCAGACTCAATTAATGTGGCCACAGTTGGAATATAAATAATACACCCAGTCCTTGAAGAAACAATAGAACAATTGCATTGCATTGAAGAAAAAGGAACCTAAATAATTTTTTAAAAGGAAAGTCAAGTCAAAGGGCAGAAACATTCTGCTTTCTTTAATAATGGAATGGGATCAAGTAAAACCAATTTCAAGGTTGGGAGGAAGCATTTAAATAATGGCTTCACATGCAGAGGTTATAGTGACATTAAGTTATCATTGTTGAAATGTCAGCTAAGTATTTGAGGATAGGGTTGGCATTCAAGTGAGGCATCAGGATGAGAGATATATATCTGAAGGGCTCTCTGCAAAAAGGTAATAATTAGAATGATGACTTTTCTGAGATACAAATATATTCAGAGAGGTAACAGTTTGATTTTATAATTCACGTACTGAGAAGTAGGAGATGAGTCAGGGCTGAAACAGAAAGAGCATGAGTAAAACAAATAAAGAATAAAATAGAGTATCATGAGGGGTGCCTGAGTGGCTTAGTCAATTAACCATCTGACTTCAGCTCATGTCATGATCTCGTGATCTGTGGTTCAAGCCCTGTGTTAACAGCTCAGAGCCTGGAGCTTGCTTCAGGTTCTGTGTCTCCCTCTCTCTCTGTCCCTCCCCTACTCATGCTCTGTCTCTTCCCATCTCTCAAAAATGAATAAGTGTTAAAAAAAAATTTTTTTTTCAACGTTTATTTATTTTTGGGACAGAGAGAGACAGAGCATGAACGGGGGAGGGGCAGAGAGAGAGGGAGACACAGAATCGGAAACAGGCTCCAGGCTCCGAGCCATCAGCCCAGAGCCTGACGCGGGGCTCAAACTCACGGACCGCGAGATCGTGACCTGGCTGAAGTCGGACGCTTAACCGACTGTGCCACCCAGGCGCCCCAAAATTTTTTAAAAATAATATAAAAAATAGAGTATCATGAAACTAAACAAAATGTGAATTCTAAGTAAACAGAAAAGAATGAAGAGATGAGACTAAGGAAAACTCAGAATTTGAAAAGGAGAAAAAGTTGGTGACTAGGCTCCTGCCATTCATCCTGTTCCTTCACCCCCTTGGAGTCCTCCCCTCGGGAAGAGAAATAGACTTTTCAAATGAGTTTGTGACTCCAAGTCACTCCTCTTTACTTATTTGGTAGAATCCTGGTTTTGTCTGAGCCAATTGTATTTCCAGATGGAAATTACTTACTGAGATTGAAATTACCTTACTCAGATTCTACCTTAACTTGAAGCAAAGGTTGAGGATCTTTGTAATCTTCAGGGTTGTTAGCACACTTACGTAGGCCGATACTAATACCCAGTTGCTGGAGTTCGTCACAGAAGTCTTTTAGAGTTTATGCAAATGCCAGCGTATAAAAGCAGAATTGACTTGCACAGGCTCCACCAAAGCAACTGAGAAGTATCATATCCAAAAATGAGTTAGTAGGTAAAAAATATACTTTAATGAAAATCTCTATTGACTGGAGAGTGAATGTTTTCCTTTTTGCTTTCATAATTAGATCTTGACCCTTTCCCACCTGAGGAGCGTCCTGAGGTCAGAGTGAAAGAAGGGAAGGGAATGGTGCTTCTCTGTGATCCTCCCTACCATTTTCCAGGTAAATTAAGTTCCTCTGTGACTGTAAGCATCTGTGCAATGAACGCATCAAGTTTTAATTTTCTTAACAATAATGATACATTTATGATTAAATAAGACTCAATATTTGTCTAACCTTGTAATGTATCACTTAATAATGGTTATAGACCCTTCTAGGCTCTCTAGTCACTTGGCCCTAATTCCAAAGGTCTGGAATCATATTGGTTTATAAACAACATATATGTTAGATTATGCCCTTATTAACATTCTTGTTACACAGGAGAAAATATGATAGAGTATTTACAAATTATTTTAAAAATAGAACAGTGCTGGTCAGTCATTTCATTAAAAATATTATATCTACAGTATACTGTGAATTATATAAATGCTTAAAAAGGATAAAGACATAATAAATTACTAATCTCTTTAGGGCATCTATCTGCAAGAATAATCATCCAATTTAGAAAGGGGTTAAATTGTCATCTGTAACAAGATTCAACCTTTGAATACTGGTTTTCTGTACTTTGATATGGCTAAAAGAAAAGCCACCAAGTGCTAATTAAAAGATGAACACTTTATATACTTTCATTAATTTTCATTTGCTTTTTTTATAAAATATCTTCTTGAAACAATATATAAACACTACTTTTCACAGTGGAAAAAAACAATGTTTTATATTCTAATATTAGGGCATAAATTTGTCTTTAAAGACCTTCGTAGAGAATATATTCTATTACAATTATATGTATATGAAGTCTGGTTGTTTATATATCAAATATCAGTAGTTTTCTCTCTAATAAAACAGGAGAAATACTATTAAATGTTAAATATAGGAGGAACATAGAATTCAAAATGATGTAACAACCTTTCTATGAGAGAGTAATCTTTTATTATGCAGAACTGCTAAAACTACAGGGAAAAAAATCCCCTGATCTCCATAGCATTTCCCACAAACAAAGATAATGATCATAAATAGCCAATGACTACATTTGACTACATTCAGCACTGGATGGGCTTCATTTAATCACTCATTCATTCAACAAATCTCTTGTGAGCACCTGTTATACAATTACGTGTGCCAGGCACTGTGTATGCCGCAAGAATACCTATTTGAGTAAAACGGGAAAATCCACCTGCCCTCAGGGACTTGCTGCTGGAAGAGACAGCCAACAGACAAGATCCATAGTTAACAGGTATAGCTTTTCCAAGATTCCATTTGAACTACATTCCTACCAAGATATTGGTAGTAGGTAAGCTCCAGGGTGGAAAATTAATTCAGGGAAGGGAAAGAGTAAGTGTTAAAGGGATAGCTGAACTCTTGTAAGGGACAATGCTGTGAAGGTAACTTTGAATAAAGCCCTGAAGGAAATGAAGAAGCTAACAGTGCAGATGTCTGAGATAAGGGCATACCAGGCGGATGCAGCAGCAGGAGCAAGGGGTGAGATGGGACTATGGAGGGAGATCAAGGAAGTCAGGGTGACTGAAATAGAGCGAATGAGGTAGAAGGTAGTAAGAAATGAAATTGGAGAGACACAAGAGCTGTATCACATGGGACCTTATAATTCATAGTGATTACACTGGCTTTAACTAGAGTGAGATTTTCATTGGAGGGCTTAGACCAGAGGAGTCCAATGACATTGCTTAAGTTATAGAAAGATGAGTCTGGCTGCTGTTTTAAGAAAAGACTTAGTGGAAATTCATTTCTAAATCTGTTACTCAAAATAGGAGTGCAAAAGGAAAAAGATATAAAGACACAGTGTGGTTAACAATCTTCATTTTATTTTTAAAATGCATTAGGGAAGATGGGTCATGAAATTTTGGAATTTCCTATATTAATGCAGGGTCTGATTCTACTTACCAATCATGAAATTCTAAGCAAAACATTTAACCTCTGAGTCTCATTTAGCCTATCAGTGAAATCGAAGTAAGAATATTAATAGTCCATACAATATTTGAGAGAGAAAGACAGATACCATTGCTTATCGCCATGCTTATATTTACTAAAAAAAAAAAATATGGTAGCTTTTGGAAAAAGCACTGTTTGTCTTGGCTTACATCCAACATTTGTTCTGCAATAGCCTAGTTTGGATTATGCCTTAGCTTACTGCTAGAAAACAACAGTTATAAGAGACAATATTTTCTTCCAGATGACCTTAGCTACCGCTGGCTTCTAAATGAATTTCCTGTATTTATCACAATGGATAAACGAAGATTTGTGTCTCAGACGAATGGAAATCTCTACATTGCAAATGTCGAGGCATCAGACAAAGGCAATTATTCCTGCTTTGTATCCAGTCCTTCTATTACAAAGAGTGTGTTTAGCAAATTTATCCCACTCATTCCACAACCTGAACGTAAGTATTTTGTTACACACTATTTTTGCAGATTGTCTGCTTATGGGAGTACTTACAATATGAAAAGAAATATCCAGTGGGAAGACTTGTTGGCTGCCCAGTCAGGGCAAACAGAAGATACACAAACAGAAGACTTTGCAAGTCTTGGTCATTACTTAGTTTTTCTGATGGAGATTTACATGTTAAAAGTGCCCTAAGATGGTCCAGGTCAGACTGGTTGCTTCTAGTTCAGAGAATGTGTAGGCACTGATTCATTAGCCTAATACCCATATATTGGTTACAGTGGGAATCACTGACCTCTGCTTTTATTCTCATGTCCATTCAAAGTTTTTAGTAACTTAATGAAAGAGAACAAATGATTAGATCAAAATAAGCTATAGTGATTATAGAATTAGGAAATAAACGCAGTTTTATTACTATGATATTTTAAGGAACTATTTACATGAAGCAAATTAGTGTATGTATTGCCTTTCTGCTATAAGTAAGTAGCATGGGGTATCACTACCATGATGCCATAATTGATGATTACTGACAGACCTGAATGGCATTTCCAAGATTCCAGTTGAACAGCATTCCTTATTTTAATGCATCACTGCCTAAGAAAATCAGACTTCAACATATTTGCTTACTTCCCATTGTTTTTATCATAGTCCTCCTGTTACCACTCACATCAGTGAGTTCAGGCTTCTGAAGAAATACTGGGAATTGTTGTTCACAGACCTAGGCTTGGTTCCTGCCTCTATTCTAAATAAGAAATGGGGAAAATGTCATCATATCACTGTGGCTGCATTTTTTCTACTCAAGATTGTGGTCACGTAGTTGGTATTCAATAAATATTTTTTGACTTCTGGCTCTTTTTTCTCTCCACAATCTTGGAGACACTTGAGATCTACTACCTCATAGAATCATAAGCAGCCAGCGTGTAAAAACTATAGGTTTCTTTCTTATTCTACCCCAGAAGTTCATCTCATCTATTTATTTCTTATGAGCATCTCTGTGGAAGAAGTGTTTCTCTTCCTGTTCTAGCTAATTCTTCCAGTTGCACTAGTTCATTTACCATTTGATTCATTTAGAGACTTCACTATATCATTTAATTCCTGCTTTTTTTTTCAGAATCTTTATTCTCCATTCATTTCCCTCTGTGTATTCTTTTGTATTAACTGCAAACAATCTTGACAATTTCTTATTTGCTAAATCCAAAGTATACTTTTCAGTTCTGAATTTGTATGAACTTTGACACTATTGATCTCCTATGCTTCTCTTGAACTCTTCTTTCTTTTCCTAATTTTCCCAGCTCCTTCCCTCCCCTTGTCTTCCACCTGCCTCTCTGACAAATTCTATGCAGTACCCTTCCCCAGATCTTCCTCCTTCTTATATTTCTCTCTAATCTTTTTTCAGATATTCTTACCAATTTATGCCTTTCGACAGCAGCACTATGGAGATGAGTCCACATTCTTATGTCTAAAACTTTTCTCTTTGTTTAGGACTTAATTCTACCTACCTCCTAGACTTGTCATACAGAATGTTTTTGAGAATGTTAAGTTCAAAATGTTCCAGACACATCTGTCATCTCATGTCTAAAACTTCTAGTGCTCTTCATCTTGTTTGGTGGTATTGTCATATCTCTACTATCTTAGAATAGCATTTTTAATCCTCAAGTCCTGTCCTCTCCTCATCCTCCAGATAGCTAATTCAGTGGTCTGCAGTTAGTATGTAAGCACTTGGGAAGTTTGCGGAAATGTACAACCCAGAAATACTAATTCAGCAGGTCTGGGATGTGACCCAGGAATTTGTAGGTTCAGCAAGCATCCCCCGTGATTACAACGAATTGGATCTTTTATCTATGAGTTGTGAAAACATTGAACCAAAGAGCAGTCCTGTTGATTCTGCCTCTGAAAGACAGCTTCGACCAGTTCTTTCCTTTTTATTCCTACTGCTCAAGCCCTCATCTGTTTTGCCTGAAGTAATGACAAAGCCTTCCTTAGATACTCTTCTAAAATTCTCTTCTCCATGTTCCATTCTTTAAAACTTCCAACAAGATTTTCTACTTAAACCAAAGGTGATATTCATATAAATTCTCTTTCCCAAATGCACTGGCACTTAATCACCAAGGAAATTATTCTCAAAATGTTTACTGTCACAGTTTCAAGCCTTCTAGATAATAGATTCAAGCTCATCTTCAACACATATATTTTGTGAATTTTTGAAAAAATTCCCTGCATACTCCTGAAACTTTGTCTTAATATGTTGTTTCCTCAACCCAAACTGGTCTGGTGAATTCGAATACTCTTCTTGCCTGAAATTCCCATAGGCCCTGCATAATCAACCATCCTCCTTAGCTGCCACCCTTTCAGACCACTTATTTTTGTTTTGACTTGTATTTTCAGTCATTGTGTATCTATTTGTCTCTCTAGTACCAATGAAGTGCAAAGTACCATTCATACTATAATCTTAAACCATGCATTTTGCCTTTCTGAGCCTGTTTCTGTGACTGTAAGATTGAGGGAATAAAGCATCTCTCAGTACAGATGTGCTCAATACATTCAATAAGGTAACTATATTGATAAGCACAGTGTTGTCTAAAGAAACACTTTTCTTCGTTCCCTCTCTCCTTCCCTCTTTTCAACTTATTTCCCTTTTGCCATATGCATGTCTTTCTTCTTTTTTCCCTCTTTTCTCGCCTGGCCTCTTTCTTTTACACTCTTCTCTCTTCCTTCTACCCTTCTCCCTCATTTCCCTTGTCCTTTCTCTTCCTTCCTGAGTCTCATTTAGCGCCTGGCACAGTGTTTCACACATTTTTGATGCTCTTTAAGACTTCTCGAAAAAAAAATTTTTTTATATTTATTTTTGAGACAGGGAGAGACAGAGCATGAACAGGGGAGGGTCAGAGAGAAGGAGACACAGAATCCGAAACAGGCTCCAGGCTCTGAGCTGTCAGCACAGAACCCAACGCGGGGCTCGAACTCACGGACCGCGAGATCATGACCTGAGCCGAAGTCAGCCACTTAACTGACTGAGCCACCCAAGCGCCCCTTGAAAATTTTTTTTAGTGAATTGAGTAAAATTAGTTACACAGCTTGAGAATGAGTCAATATGATTGGAAATGCTTGATGAAATTTATGCTATATACATACTATGCATAAACAAGTAAGTCTATGCATTGTGATATGATCAGATAGTTCCCAGTACTTGAGAAATGTCTTCCATACTGAAGTAATTCTATCAAAATTACAATATTGAAAAAAAACTCTTTTAATTCTGCCTAATAATTAGTGGATATTTGTATTTTTCTTGATATTAGGAACAACAAAACCATATCCTGCTGATATCGTAGTTCAGTTCAAGGACATTTATGCATTGATGGGCCAAAATGTGACATTAGAGTGTTTTGCGCTTGGCAAGTAAGTATACTTATATTTTTTATTAACATATATAGAAATATATTAATTTTTGTACCATTTAGGAAATAAATGATGTAAGTGTTTAGCTATAGAGAAACAAAGTAATTTACTTTGAAATGTTGTGGACCCTTAGCTTTTGTTATCTCCTATTTAAAGTCCCGTTCCTGATATCCGATGGCGGAAGGTCCTAGAACCAATGCCAAGTACTGCTGAGATCAGCACCTCTGGGGCTGTCCTCAAGATCTTCAATATTCAGCTAGAAGATGAAGGCACATATGAATGTGAGGCTGAGAACAATAGAGGAAAGGATAAACACCAGGCAAGAATTTATGTTCAAGGTAGACATGTTATTTTAATTTTCTGTAAATTGCATCAGTATCTTATTTATAGCCATTTCCATACTTGAAAAGCTAGTATATAATAGTTTAAAAACAGTGATGTATCTTATATTATGCAAAAAGGTGAAATATTTATCCATCTAATGAAGTCACAAATATGGCTTATAAAAGTTATAAACTTCTCTTAGCATCATACTAACACCAATGGATTCATAGTAGTGTTCTTGATAATTTTCTGAAAATACAATTGATGTAACTTGTTGACTCCCTTCCTTGTTCTTTTTTTCCCCCAATACCTTTTTATTTGTAGAAGAAACTATGCATTATGACTCAGGCTAAGCCACTGACTTGCAAACTCAAGTATGCTTCAAAATCACCTGGAGGGCTTATTAAAACACAGATTGCTGGTTCCCAGAGTTTCTGAGTTAGAAAGTTCTATTTAGGGCCCATGAATCTGCATTTCTAATAAGTTCCTAAAAGATGCTAATGCTACCAGACCAGGAGCCACAGTTTGAGAACTTCCTTTTTTCCAAAAGAGGAAAAAAAAATTTTTGAAGCAGTTTTCTTGGTCAAGTGTTTGATTCAGACACACACACGCACACCCACACACACGCACACCCACACACTTATATTTAGGGGGATAGAATGTTGTGTTTCAGGGACCACTTGAAACTTTTCGGCTGAAATCATTTCTGTATTATTGTACAATATAAAACTTAAAGATCACAACTAAGCAAACATCTGAGGTTTCAGTAAGCCTGTTCATTTAAAGGACAAGCATCCATTGAGTGTCTACTCAGAGACACACACTATGACAGGAACAAGTGGAACTAGATAAGAGAAATACTCTCTCTGTCCTCTGTCCAGGATTCATACTGTTTTCATACTACATACAAACCTCTACATTTATACCAGTATACACAAGCAACTGAACATATGCCTCCATACACATGTGAGAGCCAAACTGTGATATCGGAATGGGGAAGGGGCATTGTGGCCCCTACCCAGACCCAGGCCTCTGTCTATACAGGGATGAAGTAAGTGCCTCCAATGACTTAACACATGAAGTCTCACCACCACCATCCCATAGAATTCACCAGGATTAGGCTCTTTTTGCCTTTACCCTGTTCATTCCATTTGGCACAGAAAGCCACGCACTCCAGGCCTCCCTTATCATCTGAACTTTAACACCTACACAGCTCTGCACATGTCCTTCTCAGTCTCCATCTCCTCCCCATCCCTAACTTCTGAAACCTTTGTACCATACTTTCTACAACACACAGGCTGCTGTCATCGCAATCCCCTATATTCTCAACTTCTCTATAACTGCTACTCTGAACTTCTCACTTAACTGAAACATGGTTCTCCCTTAAAGACACTGCTTCCCCTGTAATCCTCTCAGGCAGTGGCTAATTTTCTTCCACAGCTCTCATTCCCTTTGGTTTGCAGTATACCTGCTCTTCTTGTTCCATACACTGTTTCTAGACTACGTTCCATCTCTTTTCCTTTAAATGTCCAGTTAACTATCTGTCAGGACAAACCCCCTCATTTCTCTAAGGATTTTGCTCTTGGAAGCTCTTACAAACCAGAACACTACTCTTGACATTCTTCGTGACATCAAAATCAACTTAGACTATGATTATCTTTAGTAGTTTGGCCTCTCCGTTCTATTGAACTCCTCTTCCCTAATGATCTTGTCTGTCAACCCACCTGAGCAACCCGTTCCCATGGCCACACTTCAGACCTCAATGTTACCAAAAAGTACAATCCCTTTATTTTTTTAATGTTTATTTATTTTTAGATAGGGGTGTGGGTGCAGAGAGGGAGAGAGAGAGAGAATCCCAAGCAGGCTATACATTCAGCATGGACCCGATGCGGGGCTTAATCTCATGGTCAACTGTGAGATCATGACCTGAGCCAAAATCAAGAGTTAGACACCTAAGTAACTGAGCCATCCAGATGCCCCCCTCCAAATTACAATCCCTTTATAATCTCAATTTCACACATTTCTTTCAAACCACTATCTCCTATCTTTCTAGTTCAGTCTCTCTAATACCCTTGGACTCTACCAGGAACGATAACCAATTAATCTGGCAACGGTTTAACATTCTTTCACTTCCGCTAACCTCTACCTACCTCTTCCCTAAACCTGTGATCATTCATAACTGTTCCCCTGCACTCCTCCACAATGCACTGACCACCTTCTGTTTTGTCTTACTACCTTTGTAAAAGGCCAACCCCGGAAAAATCGAGGTTTTTGCCTACAGTGCCTGAACCAGGGGCTTGAATATGACTTAAGATAAACATCACCATACTTATTAGAGCATTTTAAATTATTCATCACTAACTTCAACTGGGCCCTTGGTGCTGCCTGGCAATTATATTTTACTTCCACAGGCCCACTTACTCTTGCAGTCCCTTAGATGACCTACTCATGCCTTCACAGTTTACTTCAAACCCTAACACCTCCTCCTTCAACCTTACTCTCAGCTGATAACTTGGCTTCTTCTTTCACTGAGAAAATGAAAGATCAAGTTAGAACTTCCACAGGCTCCCACCCCACGTCTATCCAATACCTTTACCCATATCTCATTGCTATGGATTCAGCTGCTATCTGAGGCCGACACCTCTACTCTGTGCTTGATTGTACCCTCCTACTTCCTTAAGGCTGTTGTTCCAGCAATTCCCTCTCTGGCGAAAGTAATCGCCGGATTTTTTCAATGGATCATTCTCATCAGTGTATAGTGGCTCTTGTTTCCTACTTCTTTAAAATACTTTTAAATCTGGCTGCTGCTCCATTTCCCTTCTTCTTGTCTCCCTGACAGATTTGTTTATACTTTCTAAATATGCTGTGGTCAATTTTTCTTCTTTTTAAAATTCATTCTTGTTTGAGTCTCATACCTACCTCCCTGCCGGAATCTTGTCTTGATCACCAATGACGTCATGTTGCTGAAGCAAATGGCCACTTCGCAGCTGTGTCTTACCTGATCCAGCAGCAACAGACGCCCCTGTTGACTGTGCTGTCCTCCACTGTCCGCTCTCTGTGCTTCGCATCTGGGATCCATACTTTGCTAACATCCTTATGCACCACTTGCATTCTCCTCCTCAATCCATATGCCCTTCGAACATGGGAGCAAGCAGGGTTTGTCTCTGAAAATCTTCTCTATTTCCTCACAACCTTGGTGATTTCATCTATGATCATGGCTTTAATTAGGCTCTAGCACCTGAAAATTCTGACCCAGATACTTTCTTGGAACCCTAGACTTGTATATTCAGTACCCCAACAAAATTCACTTGATACATATCAAGTATACATAGGTGACCTCCAGAAGAGAGGAAAATTCTGGTTAGAGTCTTACATTACATTTTTTAAATAAAGCTGGCATTCTACCAGGTTTCTAGTGCTTATAGATCTGTTTTTATTCAGTGTACTAAGAAAACTACGATCCAGGTTTTTAGCCAAGTAGAGTTCTAAACTATATAATGTCTAATTTTTTAGGAGAATCAAGGTGACAGCAGATATTTGTAAGGGAATCTTATTAAGGGAACTATTATTGTTCCTTTACTAATGAAACACACTCAGTTTTTATCTTTTGGTGTAATCAAACAACCAGTTTACAAAATTAAATCATAGTCAAGCTGATTCCATTATTTATTCTTATTGTATTTTTTAATGTGATATCTTGTGTGTTAGAGTCCAAGGCATGAAAGGTGCTCATATTCCTGTTTTATGTATTGCCAAGATTGTCTACAAAATAAAACCTCTCTCAATTAACATTCTTATCAATATTTAATTTTTAATACTGTCTACATATGTTACCAAAATGTAATAAGTGAAAATATACTAAATCAGATTATTGTGTTATAAATACACACACGCATATAATCTTGATGGGATTATATCTAGTGAGATCATAAAAATGTTTTATACTCTTTATTATTTATATGTATTAAATACTTTCTATAAGACATGTATATTATTTTGTCATAAAATTAGTATATCAAAGTTTTCTTTTTTAAAGAAAATAAAATACTATCCTCCACTCACAATTAATTCTCTATTCCTACCTCCTTTATTTTATATCAATTTATTTACCTACAGTTATTTATTTATTTATTTATTTATTTATTTATTTATTTATTTATGAGAGAGAAAGAGGGAGCACAAGTGGGGGGCGGCAGACAGAGAAGGGAACACAAAATCTGAAGCAGGCTGTGTCCTGACAACAGAGAGTCCAATGTGGGGCTTGAATTCACAAACCGTGAGATCATGACCTGAGCCAAAGTCAGAGGCTTAACCGACTGAGCCACCCAGGTACCCCCCTACGTACATTTATTGAAACTATTTAACTTAAATACTCAAAAAAAATGTCATAGTGTCCATTTGCTTGCTCTCTAGAAATATTTACTTGTGGTATGGGAAATACTTAGCAGTTTTCTTTAGCTACCAGATCAGATGAAATGATGAAGCTGAAATTAATTTCACTAAAGCATGGATTTCACCAATTATAGCTCCTGTATGTGGTTTCTAATATTGAAAGAGTAATTATGTGATCAAGGCATTTTTCTAATCCTACAGTAAAATGTGACAGTGGCGACTAGGTGAACGGTACATCAAAAGGAGGACACCTGAGGAAGTGGAAAAAATTTTGATTCTTTATTCCAAAAGAAAATACTTAGTGTCATACTCAATGAAGCCATAATTAAAAAAAAATTTTTAATGTTTATTTATTTTTGAGAAAAAGAGAGTGAGCAGGGGAGGGGCAGAGAGAGAGGGAGACACAGAATCTGAAGCAGGCTCCAGGCTCTGAGCTGTCAGCACAGAGCCTGATGTGGGGCTTGAACTCACAAACAACGAGATCATGACCTGAGCCAAAGTTGGATACTTGACCAACTGAGCTACCCAAGTGCCCCAAAACATAATTTTTTAAAAATGTTACAGGTGAGAAATTTTTTTTTAATTTTATTTTTTAATTTACATCCAAATTAGCATATAGTGCAACAATGATTTCAGGAGTAGATTCCTTAATGCCCCTTACCCATTTAGCCCATGCCCCCTCCTGCAGGCGAGAAATTTTTAATTTTTTAATGTTTATTCATTTTTGAGAGAGAGAGAGAAAGAGACAGAGTGTGAGCAGGGGAGGGGCAGAGAGAGAGAGAAAGACACAGAATCTGAAGCAGGTTCCAGGCTCCGAGCTCTGAGCTGTCAGCCCAGAACCTGATATGGAGCTTGAACTCACAAACCGTGGGATCATGACCTGAGCAGAAGGCAGATGCTTAACCAATTGAACAACCCAGGTGCCCCAAGACATAATTTTTTAAAACCTTAATTGTCATTTTGAAAGATTTAAGTTATAAGAAAAGATAAATTACTGTAGTGTTACTCATGAATTAGCTTTCTAATAACACATGGTTCACACATAGGAAAATAATTATGAATTGATTATAGTTACTTCATGTTATAACAATGTAGGATAAAATTTACCTGAAGACCTATGGGGATGCAATTTCAATGGCTCTAACGCTGGTTTTATGGCATATATAATATCTGATGTATTCTCCAGAAGAAGATCAACCAAATGTGACGTTTGCATTCTTGAGATTATTTTGAGTGTTGAGATTTGAGTCTGACACTTACAATGTTCTTTAACTTTCAGCGTTTCCTGAGTGGGTAGAACATATCAACGACACAGAGGTGGATATAGGCAGTGACCTCTATTGGCCTTGTGTGGCCACAGGGAAGCCCATCCCTACAATCCGATGGCTGAAAAATGGATACGCGGTATGTATGTTCAAGCGTTTTGCGGTTCTTGAGTCCATACTCAGGCACCATTTCCAGTGGTCCTCAGATAAATTTAGCAAGAGAATCAATAGAGTAAGGGTATCTTGGCCCTAAAATTAATTAAATAAATAAATAAATAAATAAATAAATAAATAAATAAATAAATCTTCTAAAAAAGGCAAACAAGGAAGTGAACAATAACTTTCTTTCAGTTTAAAACAACTTTTCTGCAATCTTATGTCTACCTTCTCTCTCTCTTCCTCTCTCTCCTTATTTTGCCCTTTGTTCCACATTTTGCCCTGCTTCCTACTTTTCCTTCTCTACTACCTGATATTGTCCTCTTTTTTTTGGCCACTATTTCCCTGACCCCACAGAAACAGAGGTAAGAGGGAAGGTTCTACCTTTAGCCCTGGGGACAAGTAGCAGCAGTGGGGCCCTTCTGTACCTTCCCTCTGTAATCTCCCAGCTGGGCCAAGAGGGAAAAAGTGGACTCCCAGCTCTGTAGGATGAATAGAACAAGAGCCACTGGGCATGGTAAGTGGGTTTTAAACCCTACCGTATCTGGCTTAGTTAACAGTGGGGGCAAAATATTGTACCTGAATGAAAAGGCAAACCAGCCCAGACCTAAATAAAAGCATTTCTGTTAAAGTTGATCAAGGAAATGTATTTTGCTTTGTCTTCTTTTCAGTATCATAAAGGGGAGTTGAGACTGTATGATGTGACTTTTGAAAATGCTGGCATGTACCAGTGCATAGCTGAAAACACACATGGAGCCATATATGCAAATGCGGAGTTGAAGATCTTGGGTCAGTATCATTTCTAGTTTCTGATAACATTCAGCAAGAAAGCACCACATTAAACAATGATCATAAGGGTTTCTGCAGATCATATTTGATTGTATGTTGGATCGCTAAAGGTGACAACTTGCAAAATGTGGTTTGGAACAGGATGATATTGTTGTTTTATTTCCCTTCTTTCATTGGAGAACAGTAAATAAGTTAGAGGCAGCATGGAGTACAATAGTTTAAAAAAATGTTTTAGGGGCGCCTGGGTGGCGCAGTCGGTTAAGCGGCCGACTTCAGCCAGGTCACGATCTCGCGGTCCGTGGGTTCGAGCCCCGCGTCGGGCTCTGGGCTGATGGCTCGGAGCCTGGAGCCTGTTTCCGATTCTGTGTCTCCCTCTCTCTCTGCCCCTCCCCCGTTCATGCTCTGTCTCTCTCTGTCCCAAAAATAAATAAAAAACGTTGAAAAAAAAAAATTTAAAAAAAAAAAAAAAATGTTTTACAGGTAAAGCAAACTTTACACACGCTAGTTTTTACAAGTCTTATTCTCTCCTATGTCTGGGCTGTTAAATACTTCCTGAAAATCACATTGTGGTGATTGATGCTTCCACAATGCATGTGACCCAGTCTCAGATGGATCTTCAGCACTTGCTAGTTATAGCAGTCTTTGGATCTCATATCCTACAATTGATATTTAAAATCCTCAGGACATTCCTCAAGCTCTTTACTCCACCCTGACTCCTTCTTTGGTATTGCTTTCTTACTCTGCCATAATAATTGAAACCCTTTGAAATAAAATATATCAATTTCCTATCCACATTCAAAAGTATGTAAATCTTTACTACATTTTCCCCTTCATGTTCTTCATCCAGAGGCGTGAGTATCTCTCCTCTCTAAAACAGGCATACCTCATCTCGTTTCATTGCATTTCACAGATACTGCGTTTTTACCAATTGAAGGTTTATTGCAATCCTGCAGTAAGCAGGCATATTTCCAACAGCATTGGCTTACTTCATGTCTCTGTATTACATTTTGGTAATTTCACAGTATTTAAGACTTTTTCATTATTATTATATTTGGTATGTTAATCTGTAGTCAGTGGTCTTTGATATTACTATTGAAACTGTTTTCAGGCACCATGAACCAGGCCCATATACGAGAGCAAACCTAATCAATACATGTGTGTGTTCTGACTGCCCACATTCCTTCACCTCGAGCCTCCCTATTCTCTGAGACACAGCAATATTGAAATTAGGCCAGCCAATAAGCTTACAATGGCTTCTGGGTGTTCAAATGAAAGGAAGAGTCAGACATCTCTTACTTTCACACAAAAGCTAGAAATGATTAAGCTTAATGAGGAAGGAATGTCAAAAGCTGAAATAGGCTGAAGGCTAGGTTTCTTGTGCTAACCAGTTAGCCAAGTTGTGCACGCAGAGGAAAAGTTCTTATGATTAGAAGTGCAGGTCTAGTGAGCACATCAATGATAAGAGAACAAAACAGCCTTATTGCTGATTTGAAGAAAGTTTTAGTGGTCTGAATAGAAGATCAGATCAGCCACATTATTCACTTAAGCCAGAGCCTAATCCAGAGCAAGGCTCTTACTCTCTTCAATTCTGTGAAGACTGAAAGAGGGGAGGAAGCTGCAGAAGAAAAGTTTAAAACTAGCTTAGGTTGGTTCATGAGGTTTAGAGTAGAGAAAAGAGGAAATGGCTTCACAGCTGACACTTTTGTTGGGGACTAATGTGGCTGGTGACTTTCAGTTGAAGCCAATGCACATTTGCCATTCTGAGAATCCTACACCCCTTAAGAATTATGCTAAATCTAATCTGTCTGTGCTCTGTAAAGGGAACAACAAAGACTGGATGACAGCACATCTGTTGACAACATGGTTTACTGAGTATTTTAAGCCCTCTGTTGAGAACTACTTATCAGAAAAAAAAAAAAAAAAAGATTGCTTTCAAAATACTACTGCTCCTTGACAACACACCTGGTCACCCAAGAACTCTGATGGAGATGTACGTGAGATTAATGTTGTTTTCATGCCTGCTATCACAACATCCATTCTGAGGCCCTTGAATCAAGGAGCAATTTCAACTTTCAAATTTTATTATTTAAGAACTGCATTTCATAAGGCTCTAGGTGTCACAGATGGTGATTTCTCTGATGTCTCTTGGCAAAGCAAATTGAAAAATCTATGAAAAGGATTCACTATTCTGGATACCATTAAGAACTTTCATGATTCATGGGAAGATGCAAAATATCATCAACATGCGCAGGAGATGGGAAGAAGTTGATTCTAACCCTCAGAGATGACTTTGTGAGGTTCAAGACTTCAGTGGAGGAAGTAGCTGTAGATGTGGTGGAACTGGAAAGAGAACTAGAATTGGAAGTGCAGCCTGAGGATTTCACTGAATTCTTCTAATCTCATGATAAATCTTGAGCGGATGAAGAGTTGCTTCTTATGGATGAGCAAATAAAGTAGTTTCTTGAGGTGGAATATACTCCTGGTGAAGATGCTGTGAAGATTGTTGAAAAGACAACAAAGGATTTAGAATATTACATCAACTTAGCTGATAAAGCATGGCTAGGTTTGAGAGGATTGGCTCCCATTTTGAAAGAAGTTCAGTGGTGAGTAAAATGCTATCAAATGGCATCACATACCACAGAGAAATCTTTCATGAGAGGAAGAGTCCATCGATGGGGCAAGCCTCATTGTTGTCTTTTTTCAGAAATTTCCACAGATGCCCCCCCACCACCAACCTTCAGCAACCATTACCCTGATCAGTCAACAGCCATCAACATGGAGGCAAGACCCTCCACTAGCAAAAAGACTATGACTCGCTGAAAGCTCATATGATGGTTAGCATTTTTTAGCAATAAAGTATTTTTAAATTAAGGTATGTACGTTGTTTATTTTCAGACATAACGCCATTTGCACAGCGAATAGGCTATAATATAGTGTAAATATAACTGTTGTATGTATTGGGAAACCAAAAAATTCATGTGACTCACTTGTGACTTTTGCTTTATTGGGGTGGTCTGGAACCTAACCTGGAATATCTCTGAGGTATGCCTGTAATCCCTTTACCTCTGCCCTATATTCATTTCTTTTCACTTACCCTGTACTTGATATGAACAGATATCTCTTCTCCATGTGCATATGTGTGTTCATATCTTTCATGCTGCCTCTCCTTTTAATCATGTTTTATTCTTGAATTCTCTGCTTCTTTGGCTTTGGGGACTCCATGCTTTCATACCTTCCAGATTATTTCTTCTTGATCATTTTTATTTTTTCCTCTTTATCCCTTCCTCTGCTCAGTTAGAAATCTTGCTTTCAGATTCCATTCTTATGGTTTCATTCTATTCTGTAACCCACTTTTGTCTCATATTCTATATTATTATTCCCAAATTATTATTTTCAAATTTTTAGAAATCCTTGATAATTTCTTCTTCTTCCATTAACTATCATTGATTCTTTATATCACTGGCTCAGGTTTTTATCCTTAGCTCAATATAAAGCTTCCTAATAGGAATGTTCATCTGGTAACCTGACAGATAACCCAGACTTAGCGTGTCTGAAGCTATAATCCTTATTTCTCACTCACCTTATCCTGAAAAATTCTGTTCTATAGAATGACATAATTCATTACATCTTTTCTTTATATCACATCTACTAAATTTCTCAATGTTACCCCATAAATCTCACATTCTCCTTACTTTCATTACAACTACTTTAATTAAGGCCTTACTGTAATATGTCCTTTTCATTTTATTTTAATTAGCTGTCATCAGCTTTAGTCATGTTCTAAGTAATGAATCTAGATGTAGCCAGGCTTTGTCTTCTACAACTGATTACCAAAAAGATAAAGCAGTGACTATAAAGTGTGGCCTATTTTATTATTGCTACACCAAAGGGAAATTCTTTAAAATATTGCTATCAGGGGCGCCTGGGTGGCTCAGTCAGTTGGGTATCTGACTTTGGCTCACGTCATGATCTCCCAGCTCTGTGGGTTCAAGCCCCATGTCGGGCTCTGTGCTGACGGTTTGGAACCTGGAGCCTGCTTCGGATTCTGTGTCTCCCTCTCTCTCTGCCCCTAGCAACTTGCATTCTGTCTCTGTCTCTCTCAAAAATAAATAAATATTAAAAAAATTTTAAAAAATTATTGCTATCACTATAAATTAACACTAAAAAATATGAAAGAATATGAAAAACTAACTTTAAGAAGAGTTGAGGCCTTCTTAATTTTAATTTTCCCTGTCTCTTTTTATAATGCTGAAGATCATATTCCATTTATTCCCTCCAAGGTAAAAATTCTTTGCTGATATATTTAATCTACTTTATTTGGGTATCAAACAAACATTCAGGCTCAGGCTTCATACCATGTTACTTTATTATGAAATACAATAAAATTGTTTTGACTCTTATACAAGATATGAGGTGACTTTGAATGTTTTTCCAAATGTTAGCTTTTTATTTTTTGTTAAAATTTATTTATCGTGCTATGTTACAAAATAATAAGAAAATTCAACAGCTCAGGATGAAAGATCTCTCCATATTCAAGCACAAAATTTATCAGTATTTTAATGGCTTTTATTAAACAAACTGCTTGAGTGTTTTCAGCCTTATAGTAATGTTTCTGGGCATCTTTATATTTGTTTGAATCAATTTTTGTTTATTAGCTTTAGAAACAATGCTTCTCTCTATATATATTCATTTTCTATCTAGGTAATTCATTTATTCACCCACCAAATATTTTTTGGGAACTTATTCTACACCAGATACTATTCTTTTTAATAGACACAGTAAAGAATGATAGACAAAAAAAAAAAAAAAAAACAAAAAACAAAAACAAAAAAAAAAAAAAACAAAAAAAACATGCATGTCTTCTTAGTTTGGGGACAAATATTCCCTCATTTTCCCACTTCTAAAATATGTAGGAACATAGTTTGGATTCTTTCACTATAAATTCAAATACTGGATAAGTATGAAGTCATTTAAGCAACTGTATGAAATCAACTTTTTTCATTAAAACTCAGATTCAAGAAAAATTCTAATTTTCTAAATGAATTTAGATTTTTTAAATATAATTCCATTAAATTTTCTTTCCTATTTGACAAGCAATATGTCACCCAGAATATTTATTGAGCCTCTACAAAATTCTACACACGGAGTTAGGTGTACAACACAAGTTGGTTGGTTACTTATTTGTTTATTGTCAGTTATCAAAACTCAGACCAAAAGAACAATGGGATAAACTAAATCCTTGCTATAAAAGTGTGTCCCACAGAGCAGCAGCAGCAATAACAACACCTGAGAGCTTGTTAGAAGTGCTGAATCTCAGGTCCACACCAGGCCTACTTAATCAACATTTTACCAAGATCATCACATTATTTTGATGTACAAATAGAATTTGAGAGTTACAGGACTAGCAGATGACCAGCTGATATCTGGACAAAGATATACTTGGGCCTGGAAAAGCCTACAGAATGGACACAGTTACATACAGAGACTGGATGTATAGAAATAAATGGATGCCCCCTCCACCAAGAATTCTGCTAGAATACAAGGAAATTAAGAAATGAGCCAGATGTGGGAGACCTAAAGAAAAATAGAGCACGTCATCACTGAAGTAACCTTTTAAGAGGCTCTATATTCTGTTTTTCGTAAGCTCTGTACTTTGACATAAGGAGAAACTATAGGTGGATCATGTACCCTTCAATTAATTGCATCCATCACTCCCATGGATGTTTGCAGGTAGGTCTAAAGGCAGACATATGTTCATTTTGGCATCAGAGCGTCTGCACACAGTTGGTGCTCAAGAAATGTTTGCATACTGAAGGGGGAATCATATTGTTTAATTAAAAGAGGATGCTGGCAAATCAGTAGGAAAAAGATTCAATTGTGAATCCTACCTGATACTGCCTATGGCATCTTTGGCAAATTATATAATCTTAATAGATATCAGTTCTCTCATTTGTACACTGGAGACAGGTCATTCAAAGTATGGTTGAGGGTATTAATTATGACCGTATGTCGATATTAATAATGATGCTCAATATAACTCCAGTCTTCCACCTAACTTCCTTTGTGCAATTAAGTCAAAATAATTAAATTGGATGTTACCTTTAAGGTAAATATGTATGTAGCAATTGATTGTGACTAAAATTCATAATAATTAATTCTGTTAACAGCAAGATTTATACATTTAAAATGGGTGAATTTTATAAGTAAAATATACCTCAGTTAAGTTACTAAGTAAAAAAATGTATGAATACTAGGTATGAAATATTTATGGTCATATCTGATAATATTTGGTGGGATTAATGTTTTCTGTTGATTATTAATCAAAAGAATAAAAGATGCTATAGAAATGGTTTATTTTCCCTTTTTAGTGAAAGAGAAAAATAATCATTTGTTTCCTTTTAGCTTTGGCTCCAACTTTTGAAATGAATCCTATGAAGAAAAAGATCTTAGCTGCTAAGGGAGGAAGGGTCATAATTGAATGCAAACCTAAAGCAGCACCCAAGCCAAAATTCTCATGGAGTAAAGGGACAGAGTGGCTCGTCAATAGCAGCAGGTCAGTTCGGAAACTGGAAATCCAATTGCAATGAACTATTTGGCCAAGTTCATTTAAAGAGGACTTTAAAGAAGACTTATGTAAATGTTGATTGTTCTAACTTTCCTCTGCAGAAGGCACTGTAATTCTAAGATAAACAAAAGTAAGAAATACTTACCCTTCACTGTTATTATCTGTGATAATCAAGGTTCAATTTTTAAGCTTCTGTAATTTATAAGAAATTTAGAAAATTGAGACTCAGGGACTTTTGGTAAATTGCCCAAGTCCTCAGGGGGGGAAAAATGAACAATGGGAAATAAAATAGGATCTCTGACTTACTTTTCCCCTAACAAGGACTTCTGTATCCATCTATATTTGGTTTAGTTTTATGAAGTTAGCCCATTAAATATTTCAGTAGAAAAAATATAAAGGTACATTTCAAAGAATAAATCACCCCTTCCCACCTTTTAAAATAAATTGGAATTTCTCACCTTCCTAACAAGTAAACGATTACCAATGTTTTGGTAGCTTTAGGATAAAATATAAAGCATGTGACTTCATAATATTTATTTAAAAGCCACACTGAATGGTTTCTATAAATGTACTAGAAGAAGATAAGGTAATATTGAGTATGGAGAAAAGAAAGTCAGGATAGAAAATGGGATGTGAAAGTGGGGGAGAAAGAAATATTATAGGCAATGAAAGGAGTATGTACAAGGGCTCTGAGGCAGAGAGTATAGGATGGTGAAGAATTTAAGAATTCTTAGGTTTCTGAGGTTTTCCCTTAGGAGAAAGTGGAGAAGAGTTTTAAGAGATAAGATGTAGTAATCCTTACATGGATCCGTTACATGGGGGGCTTGGACCCCGTCTTTGAGTAACCAAATCTGTTAAAGACTTAAATAAAGGAGAAAAAAATGTACTTTTTGCATTCAAAAAGAATATTCTAGCAAAAGTGCATAAGACAGATCTTCTTCACAATAATAATTTAAAAAGTAGGTAAGATGGGTATTATTATCTCTATTTTGATGTATCTGAAGCCTGGAACGGTTAAAGTAAACTTTTGAAAGTATGTTGATAATCTCCAAACTGAAACTTCAACTTGGGTCATATTGACATGGAATGAACATATGCCAACACAGTTTTCTTATTAGGATGGCCACAAGTGTGGCTGTGTATGGGACAGAGATCGAGATGGGGGGTGGGGGATGGTAGGGAGTGTACAGAGTCAGTAGTTATTTCCACAAGCACGTTAACTTTTAAAATGAATAGATTTGACTAAGATTTATTAAGACCTTAGCAAAATGATGCTAGCAGAATCAGTGTTAAAGGAAGAATTAATTTGTTCAATTTTCTGCCAAAACATTAATGATCAGACAGTGAGCAATGCAGAGACTGTGACCAAAGGGTAAGTCCCTTATCTAGGTACTTAGTTACCCCTGCAATAAACTTGTGGCACAGCATCCCCTCAGCCTCCCCACCCCCGCCACTAACTTTCTCCCCTAAATGAAAAAAATCTTGCTCTGATTCTGATGAGGACCAATGTCATGAGCCTTTCTGACCAAGGATTTCTCAGAACCTGGTTTCACGGCCTTGTTTTTCCTAAATATCAACATGTGTTCAAAAAAGGAAAAGAAAAAGGATATTTTCCTAAATATCAACATGTGTTCTAGCTCCTAAAATCTTACCATTTTAATCTTGTCAGAATATTTTTAGTCTTTGAATCAAGTTGTATTACTTCTTGACAAAAGACTCTATAAATCCAATTTTTGCTCACTGCTTTAATCCATTAATTTTTCAGATTATAAGCACCATTTTATAATAGATACAGTATTTTACATAAAAATAAAGTTCAATGTGGTAAGATAGTATGCATTAAGAAAAATTCAACTAATAAATTGGTTTTAGAGAAATAAAACATTTCTGTTTAAAAATAATATTCAAGGAGCACCTGAATAACTGTCTTTCAACATAACTGTAATCTCATTCTGATTAATAAACCACAGAAAATGGTTCCACATTACAGTTAGCCACACTTGATTAGTAGCTTGTAAAATGGTTTATGTGATATTTCCTATCAGTAGAGAGGAAACATAAATCTTGATAAATTGTAATTAGGTTCTCAATTGTATGATTTTACTTGGAGATAAATGATATACAGTTTACAACAGAATTTATTTGTAGTTGTTCATTTCATATTTAATGGACTGCTATCAGCTCTAAAGTGATCTTTATCTGAGCCATTTATGTGAGAGCAACTCCAAAATTCTTTTCTTCTCTAGAGTTAGTATTCTTTAGCAATTAACAAGTAAAATGAAGGTTATCCTGGGGTAATTTTGGCAAAAGTGAGTGACTAATTTATTAAAGACCAAGTAGTTCCTAGTTTATTGGACTGCTTATCCATATTATCTGAAAATAAGGATAAGATCACTAGAGTTTAATCTGCATTGATTTAAGAATGGGGACCATTAGGGGCTCCTGGGTGGCTCAGTCAGTTAAGGGTCCGACTCTAGGTTTCAACTCGGGTTTCATGAGTTTGAACCCTGCATCAGGCTCTGAGTTGGAAGTGCAGAGTTGCTTGGGATTCTCTCTCTCTCTCTCTCTCTCTCTCTCTCTGCTTCTCTCTCTCTCTCTCTCTCTCTCTCTCTCTCTCTCTCTCTCTCTCTCTCTCCCCTTCTGTCTCTGCCCCTCCCATACTCATGCTGTCTCTGTTAAAATAAATAAATAAACCAAAAAATGTATTAAAAAAATAGGGACCATTATTAGAGAAAAATCAAGTTAACTTACCATGGTAATCCTTACCAAAAATTAATTTTAGTGTCACGAAATAAGTGCCTGAAATAATAGGTGAAATGAGTGACATAAAGAAGAATATACTTTGGATATACTAAAGGTTCACTGAGAGCTAATGTGAGAAAACAGAATAATAGTGTGGATTCTAGAAAGAATGATTGCTGTTGTTCTTTCCATTGCATATTGGCTATAATTTTCATAGCTTCATTTGCAAAGTAATTAAATGATAGTGCAGTGGAACATTGGCTAAGGGCTCACATTAGATTTTAGTGAAAAAAAAGTGTGGCACATTAATGTTGGTCCTTGTTAATATGATTCTGGAGAAGCAGGTGCCAATATAGGAGTAAGTATTCAGGAGATTTATTAATGGCAGTGCCTACATGGGAAAATAGGGCACTGGGTAGAGGTTTGGACAACCATCTGACCAAGATGCAGGACTGATTCCAGATGAAGGAGAAAGGGAGGGCAGGAAGGAAGGCCCAAGGAAACGACTCAGATTTCAGGGCAGATCTGAGTATGGTGAGGCCACTGGAGAGTCCTTCAGCTCAAACTGCCCCTAAGAATCTGATGTCTCCTAGAAACAGGTCTGCCTTTACATTCCTCTCAGGTTGTCATTGGCTGAGACCAGCCTTTGGAAAGTATAGCCTTGGCTCATACACAGTGATGGATTTCTGAGTGCAACAGCTGTGTGGATCCATTATACTTCTTACAGTGGAGAACTTAGAGGCACATGCCAAAGCTTCTGCAGTACCAAATAGTTACTTTTAAGTTTATATTATTTTGAAACTACAGTTTCTCTTCAAGGAAAAGAAAGTATTCTGAAATAAATTTAAGTTGGAACTGGATAAAGAGGCAAAAGGAAATCTTGGAATGTATTATTGGTGGAATTTTTTGGCATTTTCTTATGTGGAAATGCATTAAGAAAATTTGGCATTTTCTTAATAAGGTAGATATATGGTGTCTTTGCTTTATCAAGCTCCACCCTTAAGGTGGAATAGATGGATAATTGTTGGCATGTGCTCTACCAAGCTTCAGAGATAAATTAAGGTTTTTGGAATGGTACATTCAGGAAAGTGAAAATCTAGTGATAGGCAATTCGATATTGAATCAAAATGCAAAGTATTATATAGCACAGTAAAGTTTTTAAATAAATATACAAGTTAAATACAATATAGTTATATATAATGAGTTTTTATAGTCTCTAGTCTCTGAGGAAGAGGCAGACAGAGGGAATAGGTTTAGGTTGTTAGTATGAAAGATTTAGGTTCCATTGAAAGAAGACTTTCCTAAATATTAATCTGTTACAGAAGCTGCTAATAAGGAAGGTTTTAGAATATCCTTCTTTAAACATTACTAAAAAATATTTTTGCATTCCTCTGTAGCTGTGGAAATGATAGTCTGTGCTAACTTTAAAGTCTGAGTTGAATAGGGGCACATGTTACCCCAATGTTTATAGCAGCACTTTCAACAATAGCCAAATTATGGAAAAAGCCTAAATGTTCATCAACTGACGAATGGATAAAGAAGATGTGGTTTACATATATGATGGAATACTACTTGGCAATGAGAAAAAAATGAAATCTGGCCATTTGCAGCAACATGGATGGAACTGGAGGGTATTATGCTAAGTGAAATAAGTCAGGCAGAGGAAGACAGATACCATATGTCTTCACTCATATGCGGATCCTGAGAAACTTAACAGAAAATGGGGGGGAGGGGAAGGCAGAAAAAAAGTTACAGAGAGGGAGGCAGCCAAACCATAAGAGACTGTTAAGGACTGAGAACAACTGAGGGTTGATGGGGGTTGGGGAAGAGGGGAAAGTGGGTGATGGGCATGGAGGAGGACACTTAATGGGATGAGCCCTGGGTGTTGTATGGAAACCAATTTGACAATAAATTATATATATTTTTTAAAAAGTCCAAACTGAAGTCCTGAGGTCACATTTCTGGAAGACCTGGACTCATTCATTTCAGGCCTATGACTGGTTTGAATGGTTTGAGGCTGTTCCACAGCAATTTTTAAGTCATTTTATGGCAGTATATGAAAAACCATTTGCTTCAATTAAACTCCATGAAGTGCATTCATTCAAGAAAAGGTTGATTGACTTCCTAATCAGTAATTAGTGTCTTATTCTTCTAAATTCCTGGCACATAGATTTTCTTTTTCCAATGAATGAATGAATGAATGAATGGACAGATGTATTACCTGCTGGAGACAGGGCCACAAGCAAAGCAGATAAAAAATTCCTGACATGGGAATGTTACCAGCTATTGGAAGGATAGATTAATAAGTAACTGAAGTATGTGTGATGGCATGAATATTAGGAGAGACAATCTTAGAGGAGGGATGGGTTGGAGAGGGTACCTGGACAGCAGCATGCAATGCTAACTAGAATTATTAAGCAAAGCTTTGTTGAAGGTTCCAATGTGCAAAAGCTTTGAGATTGCCCAGGGACTAAAAGGGCAATCAAAGGACTGTGTCTCTTACTATGAGTGAGATGGAAAATCACTGGAGGGAGCTGAACTGCAGAGTGATCTCACTGAGCGGAAGAGTGACATGGTGTGACTTATGTCACTTATGTCTTCATGTCTGACTGACATGTGGAAAAGAGACTAGAGACAGGCAAGGATAGAAGCAGGAGGCCGGTTAGAGACTACTGCAATAGTCCAAGAAAAAGATGAAGATGGCTTTCTAAAGCAATTGGTCAATGCTGGAAAAAATAGTATAAACAAAGTCTAGAATGTTTCATCTTTAGAAAATGTTACTGTCGAGTAATTTGTATAAATTGTAATGATCAAAAGCTAGTGTTTGTAATCTAAGACAGAATAGTAAAATGTTTATTAAATTAGTTTTGTGAAGAATGTGTTTCTCTCATTTGAATAGAATACTCATTTGGGAAGACGGCAGCTTGGAAATAAATAACATTACAAGAAATGATGGAGGTATCTATACATGCTTTGCAGAAAATAATAGAGGGAGGGCTAATAACACTGGCACTCTTGTTATTACAGGTAAGAAACCATTTGATCAATATTAATTTTTTCTAGTTTCATAGTACTTAGTTTCTAATATAGTATAAGACATGATTCACAAAGACAGTCCATGTATTGATAAGTTTCCATTTCAAAAGCCTATTGGGCAAATCTCTTGCTTAATGAAATTGTTCCTAGAATTTGAATCTGAAAACATCTTTCTCCCTTTGTTCAGAGAAATAAAAATGTAGTACCTTTTATTCTTTGAAACTGCCAGATAATATGATATCTAATGTTTTCTTGAATTGTGCTTTATTCTTTTTTTTCCAATGTGTAGATCCCACGCGAATTATATTGGCCCCAATTAATGCTGATATTACTGTTGGAGAAAATGCTACCATGCAGTGTGCTGCGTCCTTTGATCCCGCCCTGGATCTCACATTTATTTGGTCCTTCAATGGCTATGTGATCGATTTTAACAAAGAGAACATTCATTACCAGCGGAATTTTATGGTATGTGTTTTAAGTTTCATCTTATTAACATTCCATTGACCCCTATGTGTCTGCACTGCAATTCCTTTTACTCTAATCATTCATACGAGACTGAAAAACAAGCAAAAAAAAAAAAAAAAGAAAAAAGAAAGAAAGAAAAAGAAAAAGAAAAAGAAAAAAAAGCTTTTCATGGTTTACTTATATTACCTGTAGCACTCTTGAACCTTTTCAAAAATGGCTTGCTGTAAGTATTCTGGTAGAGATATTAATCAATACATATTCATTGGGCTTTAGGTTCATTTTTCCTTTCATTACAATATCATTTTGATATTGCTGTGTACTATACCTCATTGTATCTGTACTCTTGATTGTAGTGCCTTCATAATAATTTTGAATAAGGTAAGAGCATAGAGCTTATCCTTTATTATAATGATGACTTTAAGGCATTTCTCTTATTTTTTGAGGGTAAGAAATAGGCAAAATATGTATATGGGAGGGTTTGAGGAAATAGTCACGTGATTTTTAGAAGGGTTAAATGGCTGTATTTTAAGAATAGGAAATCATACATGACACTAGTCCTATAAGTACAAATAGTGGTGTCCCTGTGTAGAAATAAAGAAAATAAAGGGAAAGGACTGGTAAGTAATGCAGGAATACTGACTTGCATAGGAACATCGCTGGTGCAAGATAGGACTATCTATGTTACAGCGAACAGTTGACCCTTGAACCACATGGGGTCTGAACTGCTAGGTCCAATTACACGTGGATGTTTTCAAGAAGTACAGTACATAAATGTATTTTCTCTTCCTTATGATTTTCTTCATAACATTTTCTTTTCTCTAGCTTGCTTTATAATAGGAACACAGTATATGATACATACAACATACAAAATATGTGTTAATTGACCGTTTAACAATTACTAAAGTTTCTGGTCAATGGATGGCTCTTACTGGTTAAGTTTTTGGGGAGTCAAAGCTATAATGGATTCTCAACTGTGCAGGGGTATAGTGCCCCCAACCCCCGTATTGTTCAAGGGTCAGTTATATATAAAAGATAAATTGGCCACTGTTCCTGTCTGTTCCTAGAAATGCTATTGTTAAGGAACCTAAAAACCTCTTTAGAACATATGCTTAGTGAAGAAAACTAATTTTAATTTTAGAAGTTAATTATCAATATATAAATAAAAGTTTGAATTAACTCCATGGAATATGTGGGATTTTTAAAGTCCTATGAAATCTTAAGATTGATATGTACATATAATAGCATGCTTTCAAATTGTCTAGCTTTTAAAAAAATTCTAGAACTTTACACTTTAAAAAACCAAACAAGCATTCAACCAGGTTGAGTGAGACTGATTTTAACTAGATGAAAACATTTCTTCTTAAATTCTTATTAGATAGATTCATAAAACTACTATCAATGCAATAATCAGTATGTATGCTTTCTACATATTAACTGCAAATCTAACAGCTCTAGCTATGAGTAGAAATTTACTGTAAACCTGCTGATTGTCTTTCATTTTCAGAACAAAACTTACACTTTAGAAAATAACAACAGGGGACTATTTTAACATTATACTCCTTATATGATATCTCTCCTTATGTTTCTGAAAAATATTTTGGTATGCTTACTCATACCTGTTCCCAACATGAGTAAAATTAGCACTGATATCTTTAGTAATTTCCTCAAATTGTGTTTAATTTTGCAAGTAAGGTGAATGCTACTCAGTTTTCACTCATTTTAAGGGGAAAAATGAGCTAAACAAATATCTTACTTAAAAGAAAAAGACTTTTGAATTTGCTGGAACTTCATACATGGAGTTTCTTTATGTACTTTAAAATGATAGTTACATTATGTTTGTTGAGGTAAATAAATATTTCAAAAAAAAAGAAAGGAATAAAGGAGAAAAGGAAGGAAAAGAGACAGGGATAAGAAGGAAAGGAGAAAGGAAAAAAGGAAAAAGAGCCTGGTAGCTTAAAAAGAGGAAAATAAAGAAATAACTGGAATAATAGTTAAGAAATAAATAATAAAATGGATCATAAAAACATAAACGACTTTGGTCATTACTTACTGGACTCCTTTTGCAGATGACAGCCACAGAAGTTCATGTGCTTGTCCCTCAGCTAATCCAGAGCACAAGTCACTGCAGGCCACGCTTTGTTTCACCAACCCTGCTTCAGCTTTATTCCACCAAGTCATAACCACTGGTAGAACACATATTCACTAGCTAAATATGTAACTTCATTGAGTAAAAATATCAAATACACATTCGGAGCACATTAGATGGACAGGCTGATTCAGTTCTCTAAATAATTAAAAAAAACCTAGATAAGAAATTTATTTTAAAATAAATTATTAAATTTAATTCTGTCTTTTGAACCTAAGACCTATAAAACCTTCCCTTGCATCTTCCTTCTCTTTTAAAGCCAACTTCAAAGTCAGACTTCACTGCTAAATGTACAACACGAAGTTTGAGTAAAAACACCATATGTGTTTGATCCACCTCTTGGTAGATCATGCTAATGACTGGTAATTGCTGCTGGATGCATTGACAGACCACGTCAGAAGGAGTGGCCCTTCCTACCTCAAGCGTAGTGAGGGAATACAAAGGAAGGGACATTGCTGACTGCATTTGTTGATTATTCAAATTGCATGGGCAAATATGTCAGTACATCATTTTGGGGGGGGTCTTAAATAATGTGTTGATATTTTATTTGATTCTGGCAGCATTTTAATTAGTGAATATCATTTTTGTTCATTTAAAATATTGTACTGGGCACATACCAAAACCAGGAACAGGGATAGACACTATGGTGAATAAAACACTGAATAAGATAAACACAGGCACTGATCCAAAATCAATTAGAGGCACCCTGTGAGTTTAAAATTCAAATGTAAATGTTTCCATAGCTATCAAAACCGATGTCATCATCATCATTCGTTTTAATAAATTTAATTGCTAAAAATTAATATCAGAAGTCCTAATTAATGAAGAATGAATATGTAAACCAAAATTTAAGGTTTTCATTTCCAGAAACTAAGTTTGTATTTTCCAATTTAGTTTCAATGAGAAATTTTATTCAATGTCAAATCAATGACGATGCTTTGATTTTAGCTTGCTATTCTCAACTTTGACCACAATGTGGCAACCTTGCATAAGTTTTCAAATTTCACAGCCTGGAATAATTGGGACTTGAAGGTTTATGAAATTAAATACATTTTCCCATACTTAGGTCTAATATATGCGATTATAGGTAATTAAAAAATTTCTACTTTATATTTTTTCAATTATATTCATATAGTTATCAGGAAAAAAGTATATTTTCAAGAGGTGCATTTCTTTTTTTAAGTTTATTTATTTTTATTTTGGGGGGGGGGGAGGTGCAGAGAGAGAGAGGGAGAGAATCCCAAACATGCTTCGTGCTGTCAGTGCAGAGCCCCATGCAGGGCTGCATCTCAGGGACCATAAGATCATGACCTGAGTGGAAATCAAGAGTAGGTCACTTAACAGACTGACCACCCAGGCTCCCCAAGGTGCATTTCTTTTAAGAATTTATAGTGAACTCACAAAAAAAGTAAAAATTACATCGCCATTACATTTAATGATCCTACTTCATGCAAAACTCTTTTGAATTGATTATTAAAAATATGTGTATATATATATAGATACTAATTTTAAAGCTGTGTGGAAACACTTCATACTGATTATAGAAAAAAATAACTTAAATATCTAATTTACCTGCTGTGCCATTTATTCTTTCATTCATTCCATAAAGAGTCACTCAGCATTATATTATTATATAATCAGGTTCAGTAAATGTTTCATTTGAACTTATGCATAGAAGGATATTAAGAATTATATATATGAATCATAAATTTTAAAAATTGAAGCTTGGATGCAATAAGCTTATAAGCAATTTATCTGGCATTATTTTATTCTATCAAAGTTATGTGACAAATAAATAAAATTTTCAAGCCCAACTATAAAATGGCTTTTATTTTTATTTTCCAGTGAAATAGCTGCTTACTGCCTTAGAGTAAGTATAAAAGGCAGAGTCATTTCACTTATCAATTTAATTTATATTCCCTTTTGTTCCTGAAAGGACTTAAAACTATCCACCAAAAAAATAAAAAAAAACTATTTAACATACCATTTTATGCCTCTCCCACGGTGGTGTCTGATCTGCGGAAGTTACTTTTTTTCAATAACCATCTAAGTTTTGACATCTACTTTGAGTCCTTTTCTTTCAAATATTTGACAACGCCTTCCTGTCCGAGCCATTATCTTAGTTAACCGCATGAGTTGGAACTTTCCAATTCTAGGTATTGCCACTCTAATATCTTCTTCCTGTTTCTCTTAATACAAATAAATGTTAAAATTGAAATTTGGCAATAAGTTATTATGTATATGTTTTGAATTCATTAATAGCATCTGAATTGTTCAGAGGCTCTGCCACAACCAGTCCTGGGGTCTAGGCTTCATTTTGTCACTTCTTATTGTGTGACCCTGAGCCAGTGACTAAACCTCTCTAAACTTTCAGATTTCCATCTCTGTAAAATTTTTTTATTTTTTTTTTTATTTTTTTTTTAAATTTTTTTTTCAATGTTTATTTATTTTTGGGACAGAGAGAGACAGAGCATGAACGGGGGAGGGGCAGAGAGAGAGGGAGACACAGAATCGGAAACAGGCTCCAGGCTCCGAGCCATCAGCCCAGAGCCTGACGCGGGGCTCGAACTCACGGACCGCGAGATCGTGACCTGGCTGAAGTCGGACGCCTAACCGACTGCGCCACCCAGGCGCCCCTGTAAAATTTTTTTAATAATTCACTTACTTGATTCAGGTTGCTTCACTGGGTTTGCGAAACTGGTGCTTCCTAGTATTTTGTGACGATTTCGTGAAAGAATGCCTACAAAGCACTTGACACAAGTTCTGGCAGATTGTAAGCAGTTATTAATACTCTGCATAGAGGGCAATCATTCCGCACTGAAATTTCCAGAGGGTTTTGCTGCATAGTTTTTTTCAGCTTACAGTTCTCAATTTTTCATACTTTAATTCTTGCACTCCTGCTGCACTGGATACCTAATCTGAAACAAAAAGTTCTAGCTATTTCCTTGCTGAGGGAATGGTTAACATTCATTGAGTGCTTCCTGTTTGGCCAGCATTGGGTTAAATGTTTTTCATGTGCTTCTCCATTGATCTTCCTAGCAATCCTCTAGGAAACATATATTATTGTGATTTTTCTTAACTTTCAACGTGAAGAAACCGAGGATCAGAAAGATTGAGTAACTTGTCCAAAGTCCTCATACCACTTGTTGGTGACAGGGAGGATTTGAAACCAAGGTGCTCTGACCGCAGACCCCGTGGCCTTCACCACTTCGGATTCTCATCCACTGGTTAATACCCACCTCCCATTGTTCACAGCACTATAAGGCAGTGCTGTTCAACTCCCAATTTATTCTATCATTGTGTTAAATGAACCTTTTTACATTCACTCAGGTTTATCCAAATTACTTCACTTTCCCTATACTATTAGCAAACTTTGCAATACACTGTAAATCAAGTCTACATGGTTTCTGGTGGTCTTTAGTAGTTGTAGGCAATTCTTTCTGATCTCCTTTAGGTAGATAGGTGTAGTGCGTGTTTGCAGGTGTGTGGGTGTGCATTTGTTCTGCTTGTATATACAACACCATTCAAAACACAGGAGGACAGACTTCTTACCCTCAGGTTTTCCTTTTATTTTTTTTATTATTTTTTTTTTTAATTTTTTTTTTCAACGTTTATTTTATTTTTGGGACAGAGAGAGACAGAGCATGAACGGGTGAGGGGCAGAGAGAGAGGGAGACACAGAATCGGAAACAGGCTCCAGGCTCTGAGCCATCAGCCCAGAGCCCGATGCGGGGCTCGAACTCACAGACCGCGAGATCGTGACCTGGCTGAAGTCGGACGCTTAACCAACTGCGCCACCCAGGCGCCCCTAGGTTTTCCTTTTAAAAGAAAATATTAATTATACTGAACATGTAACATCATTGTGCTTAAATTTAAGACCTATGTGTTCCATACTAGAATATGTTATGAATTTGAACAGAAATTTTGCTTCTGCATATCCAAAGGTAGAGGGGCGGAGGAGGAGAGGGAGAGAGAGGAGGAAGGAATGACAATAAAAATGTTATTGGTTCTCTGTTACTGCTCAGAAAGAAGGTAACGATTGTCCAGAATTGGGGGGTAAAGGTTGGAAGAGAAAAGGAAGGTTGGGCCATCATCCAGGCAAGGATTGCATTAGACCAGAAGACCAGCAGGCACCACAAGATGATGCAAGCCCTGAAGTGGTGGTTCTAAACTGGGAGCGATTTTCCTCCCCAGGGGACTTTGGCCGTTTGTGGAGACAATTTGGGTTGTCACCACTATGGGGAGGAGGGAGAAGGGCTATGTATTATGGGCATCTGTTTAGCACAGGTGTTGCTAAACATCATATAATGCTGAGGACATTCCCTCACAACAGAGAATTATCTGGTCCACATTGTCAATAGTGCCAAGATTGAGAAACTTCTGTCAAGGGAGATGAAAAGGGAGATGTCTATACATGTTCTGGCTTCTTTTAGAACATTATACTTCCTGTGTAGAGACCATGTCAGCTAAGGTTATTCTGTAGCATAACACCCCACAGTCTGGTCGTTAGTGAGCATTTGTTGATGGCAATGCTAAGTAAGTGGAAATAAGAACATAGAGCAACAAGTCTTTGTTCTTCAGAAATGTCTTGGCTTGGAAAATGTCCAGAAATACATTCAAAGTTAAAGTCCCTTTGTTTTACATAGAACTCCTTGCATACTTAAGCATCACGGCAGTTATTATTCTGGCAAAATATGATAAGTATTTAGATAAAAGGAAGAAATAAACATGTAGCCCTTCGGTGTCTTAAGAATTTTATAATTTTTACATTGTGGACTTTGATGTTTTATTTATATCACACCAGCAGTACACTATTTTGTCATTAGCTGGCATATTCCAAAAATTCTATCTAATTTTTTTTCATTTTGTTTTTAAGAACATAATAGTATCTAAAGATCTGGAGTGTTTTTTCTGGTTTTGCCTTTGACAGAGTTCTATGTCCTTGGTCAAAACAGTCACTCTGAGCCTCAGGCTTTTCATCTATTATATAAGGAGGTTAGTCCACATCAGAAGTTTTAAAATAACAACAACAAGGGCGCCTGGGTGGCTCAGTCGGTTGAGCGACCGACTTCGGCTCAGGTCATGATCTCGCGGTCCTTGAGTTCGAGCCCCGCGTCGGGCTCTGTGCTGACAGCTCAGAGCCTGGAGCCTGTTTCAGATTCTGTGTCTCCCTCTCTCTGACCCTCCCCCGTTCATGCTCTGTCTCTCTTTGTCTCAAAAATAAATAAATGTAAAAAAAAAAAAATTAAAAAAAATAATAAAAAATAAAAAAAATAAATAAAATAACAACAACAACAAGTTTTTAGCAGCAGAATCCTTTTTGCAAAGAGAATTTAAATCAGAAGGCCAATAAATAAAAGACAAGAAGATGAGGTTGTTGTCCCACAAAACTTCCCATATGATTCCTTTCTTCTACCAAGTGATCCTTGAAGATCTTAAGAACCCTAAGGCTAATGGGAACTGATGTGAAACCACACAAATTAATATCCAAGCTACTTTAAACTGTAGGGGCACTTGGATGGCTTAGCCAGTTGAGCTCTGATTCTTGATTTAGGCTCAGGTCATGATCCCAGGGTCATGGGATCGAGTCCCACATCGGCCTCTGCACTAAGCATGGGGCCTGCTTAAGATTCTCTCTCTTCCCCACTGCCATTCTCCCTCGTTCACCTGCTCTCTCTTAAAAAAAAAGTGAAAATATTAAGTGTTTAAAAAAAGAAACAAAACAAAAAAGTGAATAAAATTGTCCAAATGATCAAAATTGGACACTTCAGCCATCAAAATAACCAAATTTAAAGATATACAATATTTACATTGACTCTGTAAATACTTGGTTACCTTAGTAATAATCCTAGACCACTTCCCTAATTTAAGTCTTTATGATAATATTATTTCATTTTCATAATATTTTTAAGTCATATCTTTAAAAAATTTCCACATTAAAACTTAATGCTGAAGCATTGCGTACAATAACACTTGAATATTAGGTAGTAATATTAGTAATATTAGGTAGTAACACTTGAATATTAGGTAGGTAATATTACACCAGGTAATATTAGGAAATTGGTGTTAATTATGTTACATGTGAAAATGGTTTGGCAATTATGTAAGATAATAACCATTTTTGTAGATCCAATCTAATATTTTGAGGACTGAAAGTGTGATAATATCAGTTATTTATTTTTCAAATACTCAAAAAGATGGACACGTTGTATATATAGAGACAAGGAAAGACAGAGCTAGCTAGCTACTAATTAGGTAAAGCAAGTATGGTAAATTTACAATTATTGAATCAAATGTTGGTATACAGGTGACCATGGTAGTATTCTTTCTATTTTCTCATGTTTGGACCTTTAAATAAGTCAAGAACTTAATAAATAATTATGTAAAATAATAGCATTGTATTGTTTCTGCTATGAGAAGATAACCATTTTTACCTGCAAAACTGTGAACTTAAATCCCATTGTCTGATTCATAAAGTAGAATTTTGGAAACAGTTTAACACCAGTAATGAGTGTTAACTGTGGAGCCTTCCACAAGCCCCTCAACTTAAAATCTCAAATTCCTTGTCCTTAAAATGGAAATATAAATAGTATCTCCCTGAGTATAATAAAAGCTACATAAGAAAGGTATGTAAATGTATATACGTAAAACATATTGCCAGACATCTAAACGTCACTTAATAAATTAGATCAGATATTCCAAGGAGTTCAGGAATAGTGGCCACAGTGGCAGCAGCAATAATGCAATTAACAGGTGCAGTTTTAATAGTAGGATTAGTAGCAGCAGAAGTGTTCTATCAGCAGCAATTCTATTCCATCACTACTGGCAATAGTAGTGGCTTTAGTTATAGTAGTATTGTGTCCTCTTCCCTGAAATGTGACTAAGAATAGTATCTGTCTCACAGACTTTCTGTTAAGAGCAAGTGAGTCTGCACACATAGAATATTTATTTATAATAGTGTCTGACACCTATGGAACCCTAACTAAGGCTGTAAATTGTGTTGGTGATTGTGATATTGAAGTTTATAGTTGCAGTGATACATCTGCTATAGTTATGCCTTTTTTAATCTAACAAGCCAAAACTAAAAAGAGAATTTCTTTAATCTCTCATAGATATAGCATGTATCAAACATGTTTAATAGCTTTTGCTTCTAAGTTTCTAGAACATTCTCTTTAAGGGATATTCTTTCCTTCAACCTTCTGTATCTGCCCTTCCTTCTGCATTTCAATGGAACAAAATAGATGTTTTCATTGATATTTAGCCATTTTCATTGATATATGTATATAGCCTTTATCTAGACCTTGTATGCACCATACAACCTATTTCTTTGTTCATGATGATGAATTCAATTTACATCTTAGTAATTCAGATTCATTTATACTGCAGAGATGAATTTGTAGATTTAGCTCACGGGGGAGGGGGAAGGGGGGAAGGGGGGAAGGGGCATTTATATTTTGGAAGTCTTTTGATTTAAATTTGGGAAATTTCTAAGTGGTAAACCACATATACACTTTGGAACATCCCTGAGCTGTGCTATCACAATTTCCAGTATGTGATTCAACTCTCCTCACATGAAGGGAAGCATTTTGTAATTCAGCCAAGCTGTGGTTTTTTTAGTGAAAATATAGAGAGCATTCGTATCTAATTTGTGGCTAGAATGTGCTGAGGTCCATGATCTTTACTTGCTTTGTAAGCGTTCTGCTGACCAGAGAACCTCAGCTTCTCTTGAGGTATGGAAAGAGCTATTACCATTTATAAAACTTCAGGAAAGCTCTTATACATACACAACTATATTGGAAATGATATAGTATATTTTCCTTTGCTTTCCTTCTTGAGACATTCCAGTGACACACCTTTACCAAATATACAGCAATGAAAATAAATGTTAAAATCCCTTATTATTATAAGCATAAGGTAATGATATACAAGAAGTCTGTCATTACCTACCTGAGTCCTAATGTTTAAAACTCGCTGACATTTAAGTTACTTTAGCATTAAACTTTTATAGTAGTTTTAATTAAAACTTTTAAAGAGTTTATTCTAAAATAGTATATATTTAATATAATGTTAAGACATAAAATAGTTTGCGGTTTTCATTACATGTGAAAAGTATAAAAATCATGCCACATTATTTCTCTGAGAATAAAATAACTGAATATGTAAACAGCAATATGTTTCAAACTGAGAGTCTGGAGGAAAAAGCCATTTTATTAAGAAAAAAAGAATTTAGGTATACAGAATACAAATTTTTTACTAAAGGCAATTATGGTGTCACAACTTGTTTATTTTCATATTATTTTTCTGCCCTCAATTTTTTATTGTGAGGTTGAATGAAAACATTTAATATTTCTGAAGTGTTGTTTTTTTTTAATTCCAATCTAATCACATGACTCATTGAAATAGTGTGAGTTTAGCAACAGGATTAGCTTTTGTTTAAATATAGGAATCAAACAAGGTAGTGAGTTCACATAATGAAAGCATATAATAGAACTGCTTTTTATTTTTTATGCAAACATTAGTTTTCTCAAATATACCTTATTATCTTATGTCATAATAGCTTAAAAAGATTTTACTTAATATCCTTCCATTACTGAATATTTAGTATTACAGTACAGTGCTGTTAAGAATGTGAAAGCACATTGAAGCCGTATGCTTTACAAATATATAGTGTTTAAATTATATTACTTTACTATAATTTTATTTTTTCTCACTAGAAAATTACTCATGGGGGAAGGGGAAGGAAGGAATGGGCATTTATATTTTGCAGGTCTTTTGATTTAGGTTTGGGAAATTTCTAAGTGGTAAACCACATATACACTTTGGCTAATGTGCCATAATGGCCCGTATGATAGCTCAAGAAAAATTTATTACTACCTTCACTATACACACACATTTATTCTCTCCTTACTTCAAATATTTTTAAAAAGTATTTATAAATAATACCATAGTATTTCTTTATCTCCTTTCTCAGAAGAATTCTATTTAGTAAGGCACTATGAGGAACTAGGCCAACTACAAAGGGTACAGTTTCCAAGACCATCTTCACTTCTTAAATGAACTACAAGTTCCAGGGGTTGCCAAAACCACCCTCAGTTTTGATTTCCTGGAAGGGACTCACAGAACTTCCTGAATGCTATTATACTTATGGTCAGTTTGTTATAGGAATACAAATTAAAATAAGCCAATGGAAGAAGTGCATAGGGCAGAGTCCAGGAAAAATACGAAATACAAAACTTCCATTGTTCTCTCTCTGTAGAGTCAAGATGCTTTACTTTATCAGTCTATGTGTGTGGCGGTGTGCACAGAGTATTGCCAACCAGGGTAGCTCACCTGAGCTTTCGTATCCAGAGATTTTACTGGGGCTTAACCATGTAGGCATGTTTGATTGACCATATGGTTAATGTCAGTCTTAAGATTGGACTGATACCACATGACCAAAGCCACTACCTAAGTCACTAGACAGTGTTAGACCCTAAGTCTAAAAGTATACAGGTGTCTCTAACACCCACTCTAAATCATGTTGTTAGTCTATCCAGTATCATCCAAGATACCCAAACAGAAAAAGACGATATAGATTACCTTCCAGAGGCTGAGAAAATAACAGACCTCTCTTCCGACAAGGCCAGATTCTTTATAACACATATAAGTGGTTGGAAAACTCAGAGGTTTCCATTCTTATATGTTAACTGCATTTTTTTTTCTATAAATTTGTATGTTAGTGCTAAAACTTTATTTCCTAATAAAATTAGTTTGAAATATATTATATATATTTGCTCTCATGTATGTGGATAGCAATAGTTGTTCTTAATTTGGTTATTTTATCTTATAATATTATTATCTTACCTGAAGAAGTCATACAAAATTACTAAAAGAATTTAATAAAAACATTTTACATAATATTTATTAATTCATTTGCGTAATATTTGTTGAATTTCCCCTGTACGTCAGATATAATTAATTTGTATATAATAATAAATACGATCTAGTCCCTCCCTCAAAAAATTATCATGTCTCAGTAGAAGACAGCTTTGTACATATGTAACATAAGGATGCAATGATGAACAAAACAGGCATGTTTCCTCCTCACATAAAACCTATAGTCCTCCAGGAAAACCAACTTTAATCATACAGTTGTACAAATATTTTATTGAAGTTGAGATGTATTATATGACATAAGGTAAAAGGTGCTGTGACAAAATATAACAAGAGAAAATGGAAAGTCTTGCTTGAGGAAATGAAGTGGTATTGGTGAGTGGAGAGTGTTAACTTAGGTGAATGAGGGGGATCACATTCCAGGAGAGGAAACACTATGAAGAACCAGAGATGGGAGAGAACAAGATGCATTTAAGGGCTTAAAAAGGGAATGTTCTCCTGGAGAGCAGAGTAAGTGAAATGGGGGCACTAAGTAAGCTGCAATATTGGACAGACTCTAGAAAATGGCACCAGATTGGTCATTATAACACATATAGGTTTTATTCCAGGAAGAGGAACATTTTTAAAGCTTTCAATAAGTTGTATTATTACAAAGAGGGGTGATTTGATCACACTTGCATTTTAAAAAGGTCACTCTGGGGGCGCCTGGGTGGCGCAGTCGGTTGAGCGTCCGACTTCAGCCAGGTCACGATCTCGCGGTCCGGGAGTTCGAGCCCCGTGTCAGGCTCTGGGCTGATGGCTCAGAGCCTGGAGCCTGTTTCCGATTCTGTGTCTCCCTCTGTCTCTGCCCCTCCCCCGTTCATGCTCTGTCTCTCTCTGTCCCAAAAATAAATAAACGTTGAAAAAAAAAAATAAATAAATAAATAAATAAATAAATAAATAAAAAGGTCACTCTGGGTACCAAGTAGAGAAGAGAATAGAGTAGAATAAGGGTGGAGGTTGTGATCTAATAGGTCATAGTAGTTCAGTGAGAGATGTGGGTAGCTTAGAAAAAGAAAGAGATAGTGGTAATGGGAGGAATGGATAAATTCAAGAATTTATGACTGAATTATAAGGAAGTTGAAGAAGAGGATTGAAAATGCCCTCAAAGTTTCTGAAAAGTGTGTTGTCCTAGATGATTGGAAATTGAGTGTGTAGGAAAGCTCAAATGCTATTAGAAGTCAAGTAAAATAAGTTGAAGAGGTGGGAACCAGATTAAAATGAATTGAGGATTAAGAGATTTTTTAAAAAAGGGGGAAAAAACCTAAGAACAGAAGTTCAGGTTTTAAAGAATAGATATTATTCAATCCAAGCAGCCGTCATAGAATTAAGCAGATTAACATGAAGAAAGAAGAATAATTCTCTGTTTCCAGGGGAAAACAGAGAGAAGTAAGAGACGGGAGCAGGAGTGCATGCCAGCAAGATGGCAAGGCACTGGAAAAGGTAAAGTCACTGAGAAATCCCCAGTAAAAATATGGCCAACAGGACTTTTAAGAATAGAAATATGTAGTGAATGATCATTTTTAATGTTGATATGCCCCACCCTGTGGGATACAACCAATTCCATCATCTTCAATTCAGTAAACCCACCTTACTAGGGAGTACCTTGTGTTACTAGGTTGTATGACAAAATAGAGAAAGAGCTAAATTTCTTGTATGGTGTTCCTTGGTGGCACCAAAATAACTAAAAAATATAGCAGGAGGAAAATACTCTCCTACCCTAAGAATTTTCAGAAATCTTGGAAGCTGGATTTTTAGTCAATCTAGACCTCAGGGCACAAGAAGACCCCCAACTGACATTAAATTGTGTAAACTTTATCTTCATTTTTACTAAGACTGGTTACTGTCAAGGAACAATGTGTGTGGCCACTGACAAGTTCTTTATATGGAGATAGTAGTGATCCCATTATAACCAACTGAACTAATGTGCTCAGATTATAACTAGTGATTACAAGCATACCTTGTTTTATTGCACTTCATGGATATTTGTAGATAATGTGTTTTTAAAGATTGAAAGTTTGTGGCAACCCTATGTTGAATAAGTCTGTCAGCACTGTTTTTCCAATAGCATTTCCTTCCTTTGTGTCCCTGTGTCATATTTTGATAATTCTCACAATATTTCAAACTTTCATTATTATTATATTTGTTATGGTCATCTGTGATCAGTGATCTTTGATGTTACTCTTGTCATTGTTTTTGCATGCCATGAATTGTACCTATATGAAACAGTGAACTTAGTAAATGTTGTGTGTGTTCTGAGTGTGGTTGGCCTACCCTATTACCTGACATACAACAGTATTGAAATCAGGCCAATAACCCTACAATGCCCACTAAGTATTTGAGTAAAAGAAAGACTTTCATATCTCTCACTTTATATATATATGCATACACACACACACACACATACATATATGACAGGGCATAAGTGAATGAAGGGCAGAGAAAGAGAGAGAGAGAGGGAGAGAGAATCTCACAAAGGGAAGAGAGAGAGAGAGAGAAAGAGAGGGAGGGAGAGACAGAGAAGCAGGGCCCACCCAGAGCGAGGCTTGTGCACACCTGATGCCGGGCTTGAATTCACGCATCGTGAGATCCTAACCCGAGCCGAGGTCAACATCTGTCTTTCAATCAAATGCTAGAAATCATTAAACTTAGAGAGGAAGGCATGTCGAAAGCCACGATAGGCCTAAATCTAGGACTCTTGTGTCAAACAATTAACCAAGTTGTGAATACAAAGGAAAAGTTTTTGAAGGACATTAAAAGTGCTACTCCAGTGAACACATGAAGGATAAGAAAGCAGAACAGCCTTATTGCTGGTAAGGAGAAAGGTTTAGTGGTCTGGATAGAAGATCAAACCAGCCAAAACATTCCCTTAAACCAGAGCCTAATCCAGAGCAAGATCCAGACTCTATTCAATTCTGTGAGAGCTGAGAGAGATGAGGAAGCTGCAGAGGAAAAGTTGACGCTAGCACACATTGTTTCGTGAGGCATGAAGGAAGAAGCCATCCCCACAACATAACAATGCAAGGTGAAGCAGCAGGTGCTGGTGGAGAAGCAGCAACAAGATGGTCTAGCTAAGACCATTAATGAAGGTGGCTACACTAAACAATACATTTTCAAATCTAGCCTTATACTAGAAGATACCATCTAGGACTTTCATAGCTAGAGAAAAGTCAATGCCTGCCTTCACAAATTCAAAGGACTGGCTGACTTTCTTGTGGAGGATTAACGCAACTGGTGACTGTAAGTTGAAGCCAATTCTCATTTACCATTCTGAGAATCCTAGGGCTGGTAAGAGTTATGCAAAATCTACTCTGCCTTTGCTTTATAAATGGAACAGCAAAGCCTGGATGACAACACATCTGTTGACAATATGATTTACTGAATATTTTAAGCCCACTGTTGAAACCTATTGATCATAAAAAAGTGACTTCTTTCAAAACAATAGTGCCCATTGACAGTGCACCTCGTCACCAAAGAGACTTGATAGAGATGTACAGCAAGGTTAATGTTGTGTTCATGCCTGCTAACACAACATCTATTCTGCAGCCCATGGATCAAGATGCAATTTCAACTTTCAAGTCTATTATTCCTTTCAAGTTGTAATTAAAGTGTAACTGACATACAATGTTTTATTACTTTCAGACGTATAACACAGTAATTCAACACATTCTGTACATTACTCAGTGCTCACCCCAATAAGCATAGTCACTGTACATCATTACAAATTATTGTCTATATTCTCCACACTGTACTTTTCATCTCCATGACTTGTGATTTTAAAACTGGAAGTTTGTACCTCTTAATTCCCTTCACCTATTTTGCCCATTCCGCCACCAGCCTCCCTTCTGGCAACCACCATATTGTTCTCTGTATTTGAGTTTGGTTGGTTTGTTCATTTATTTTGGGTTTTCTTGTTAGATTTCATATGTAGTAAATACTATGGTATTTGTCTTTCTCTGACTTATTTCACTTTGAATAATATGTCCAAGTTGTAGTAAATTACAAGATTTCCTTCATTTTTGTGACTCATATTCCGGTGTGTGTGGTGTGTGTGTGTGTGTGTGTGTGTGTGTGTATGTGTGTGTGTATGTGTGTGTGTGTACCACATCTTCTTTATCCACTCATCTATCAGCGGACACTTGGGCTGGTTCCATACCATGGCTATTGTAAGTAATGCTGCAGTAAACATATGGGTACATATATCTTTTAAAATTAGTGTTTTCATTTCAAGTCTTATTACTTAAGAACTACATTTTATAAAGCTATAGCTGCCATAGATAGTGATTTCTCTGATGGATCTGGACAAAGAAAACTGAAAAACTTCTGAAAAGGATTCAGTTTTACATGCCAGTAAGAACATTTGAAATTCATGGAAAGGTGCCAAAGTATCAACACAAAGAGGATTTTGAAAGAATTTGTTTCTAACCCTCATGGATGACTTTGAGGGGTTCAAGACTTCAGTGGAGGAAGCAACTGTAGATATTGTGGAAAGAGCAAGAGAACTAGAATTAGAAGTGAAGCTTAAGGATTTGACTGAATTGCTGCAATCTTATAATGAAACTTGAGCAGATGAGGAGTTTCTTCTTATGGATGGGCAAAGAACATGTTTCCTTGAGATGGAATCTATTCCTGGTGAAGATGCTGTGAAAATTGTTGAAATGACAACAAAAGGATTTAGAATATTAAATCAACTTAGTTGATAAAGCATGGGCAGGGACTGGATGAACTCCCATTTTGAAAGAAGTTGAGTTGTGTGTAAATGCTATCAAACAACATCATATGCTACAGAGAAATCTTTAATGAAAGGAAGAGTCAATCTATGGGGCAAGCTTCACTGTTGTCTTATTTTAAGAAATTGTGGGTACCTGAGTGGCTTAGTCATTTAAGCATCTAACTTCAGCTCAGGTCATGATTTCATTGTTCATAGGTTTGAGGCACATATCGGACTTTGTGCTGACAATAAGGAGCCTGCTTGGGAATCTTTCTCTGTCTCTCTCTCTCTCTCTCTCTGCCCCTCCCCTCCTCTCTATTTCTCCCTCTCAGAATATATATTTTAAAAAATTTAAAAAAAAAGAAATTGCCACAGCCACCCCAAACTTCAACAACCACCATCCTGATCAGTCAGCAAGCATCAGTAAGGCAACTCCCTCCCCCAGCAAAAGATTATGATTTGCTGACAGCTCATATGATGGTTAGCATTTTTTTGCAATAATGTATTTTTAAATTAAGGTATGTATATTGCTTTTTTAGACATAATGTCATCACACACTGAATAGACTATACAGTATAAACATAACTTTTATATGCACTGGGAAGTAAAAAAAAAAATCATTTGACTTTCTCTATGGTGGTGGTCTGGAACTAAACCTGCAATATCTTCAAGGTATGCCTGCATTCCTAATCTCATTAACTAAACAAGTATAGCAAACCAGAATACTTTCCAAAACCAGAAGGAAATTAACATATGAAAGGGCCATTTGCAAAACCCATGGTGAAGTAGAGCCTTCATTCCACAGTCATTAAAAAACCAAAATTTAAAAATGTGTAGGTCTATCATATCATATAAAAATTATCCTCATTTATTTTCTCAGACATTAACCTAATCACCAATTTTTCATCTTTTAAGATAGCGGATATTTGTGATTAGAATAGTAAATCAATATATTTGGTTCTTGAGAAAATGAAATATCTACTTAACAATTGAGTTTTCCAAATTTTTCTCTAAATGAATAGTTTGGAGATAATGATAATGCTCCCGCTATGCAACAAGCTCAGTGACCTTGGTTAAATTACTTAGCTACTCTAAGTCTCGTATCTTCAATAAAATGGACAGAATAGGACCTATCTCATAGGACTGTTGTCAGAAGAGAATTGAATGAGATTTTATACACTCACGCACATGCACACACACACACACACACACACACACACACACACACACACTTCCATACTTGCATAGCCCAGCACCTCGTACAGAGTGGGCATTCAATAAATATTAACTATTTTTAGAAATTGCATTGAGATGGTGCCTTGTCTCTCACAAGCAAGACTCCCTCAGCCTTCTTCAAAACATATATATTGATCAGTCAAATGCTAAGAATAGAGCAGTGACAAAACAAAATTCTTTGCCTACATGGAGCTTATGTTTTGACCTAAATGGAAAATATTAGAATAGTCCATTTTTGACAGTTTCTACACACTTTTAGTATCTTTGTGTAATTAACCTTAGTACATCTTGAAATTAATCAATTATATTGGCTTTGCAAAACCAAATTAATAATTCTTCTTAGCCTTCTACCATTTAGTTATCCTTATTGACATTTACAATGAAGAGGTTTAGACTTTATCATTTATCTTTTAAAGATATCAATGAGGGGCGCCTGGGTGGCTCAGTCGGTTAGGCGGCCGACTTCGGCTCAGGTCATGATCTCGCGGTCCGTGAGTTCTAGCCCCACGTCGGGCTCTGTGCTGACAGCTCAGAGCCTGGAGCCTGCTTCAGATTCTGTGCCTCCCTCTCTCTCTGCCCCTCCCCTGTTCATTCTCTGTCTCTCTCTGTCTCAAAAATAAATAAACGTTAAAAAAAAAATTAAAAAAAAAAAGATATCAATGAAATATTTTATCTCTGTATGGCCTTCTGATAATACAAATAATAGAATGTTAAAGATATTAGGACTAAAAGGATCTCACAGGGGCACCTGGGTAGCTCAGTCAGTGAAGCGTCCGACTTCAGCTCAGGTCATGATCTCTCGGTTTCTGAGTTTGAGCCCCGCATCCGGCTCTGACAGCTCAAAGCCTGGAGCCTGCTTCATATTCTGTGTTTCCTCCTCTCCCTGTCCCTCCCATGCTCATGCTCTGTCTCTCTGTCTCTCAATAATAAATAAATGTTAAAAAAAGGGATCTTATACAATTCACTCACTTTATTTATCTCTTGAGATACCAAAGTCCAGACTTTAAGTAACCTAAGTAAAGACAGAATTGTCATTAAAAGACATAGGACAGAGTTAGCATATCTAAAAGATATACCTTTTCATGGTACCCATTTTGTTAGGGAGAAAATGTACCTCTTGAATCCTAAATGCCATAAAATTGGTGAAGATTATACTGATGTGAATGACTGCTGTCTTTGCTAACAGCTGGATTCCAATGGAGAACTGCTCATCCGAAATGCCCAGCTGAAGCATGCTGGGAGATACACGTGCACTGCTCAGACAATCGTGGACAATTCTTCAGCTTCAGCTGATCTTGTTGTGCGAGGTAAGAGTTTCAACATTTTAAAATTATGAAACCAAAGGTATTTGACTTGCATAACTATGTATAATCTTCTGGTCACTCTGGTATGAATTCTTATATATTTAGAGTCTTGGTCCTTGAGAACAGCTCCTCATCCATGCTTAAGAATGATTTTTGCTAGACAAGTAGTAAACAACACTGATTTTGTTTGTTTTACTAACTACATGTCTTCTAGAAACTTACACCACATACCTCCTACTAAATGTTTGTGCTTTTAAACTCAGTATTTACCAGAAGTTCTCAGTTTCTGCTAATACTTTTCGTGTGTTGAGAATAGTGTTTCCATTTTTATTTTTTATGGAAAAAACATACTGATACTGTTGACTATAACTTCAAGTGTTACGTATTTATTACTGTAATCTTAGAATAAGAAGTTAATTTATACATGCATCATGTTTCTATTTGTTGCTAGCTTTCAGAGCAGTGTTTTTGTTCTTATATATAATTGAGAATGTGCTGGGATATGCCCTTTTTGAAAATACAGCTCCTTTGATACTGGTCTTTGCTGTATAGCTGTAAGGCCATCTCAAAACATCATTCATTGGCTCTTCCCTCACCGCCTACAGAATAAAGACCACTCCTTTTAACTAAGCACCAAGAAGGTCCATGTATTGACCTCAGCCTGTTTAGCTTTAATTTCTTACCATTCTACGTAACCAACTCCAGTGTCCCACCAGTCTACAAAAATATCCTAGGATTTCCAGCTGTGTTCCTTGGTTCACAACATTGCTTCCATTTCCTGTAGTCATTATTTGTTGCCCAAGTCTTAAGCCATCCTTCAAGGCTAGGCTCAAGTATTACCAAATTAATGAGTCCTTTCCTGACGTCACCAACATAAGCCCTTCTCTTCTAAACTTTCATAACATTTACTGCTTTCTATAATGCATTTTATAGCAATCTGTGCATATGAGTTATCTTCTCTACTGGATTGTGAAATTCACATATGTATTTTTTATTAATCCTTAAGTGAGTTGCAGAATTCCATTTCATATTTTCATAGCTCTCTTTTTCTCTCTCAGTGTCATGTTAACATTTTAATTTTATTCTTTTTTATGTTAAAGTTTTTATGTTTTCATATTTCATCTACTAGAAATACTTATTGACTAATATTTATTCCACACTTGTTCAGACACTTTTTGCACAATCAAACAAATATTTAGTAAATGACATGAGATATGTGGTTTGTCTTCATACCCTTTCTGGATCATTATAGTTTCATTCAACCTCATACATCTCCCGTATTTCCCTCTAGAGCAATGGTAATATGGAGTCCCCAAGTCATACTGGGGAAATGCTGAGAAGACTTATAGTCCAGTTAACATATTCTCCAATGGAGTAATAGAAGTCCAGCTGAAGTTCATATCCAAATGAACTTAGACATTCATTCCATACATCTCTTATGCTAACTTGAAGAAAGTGCATTTAAATTCTGTATTTCCATTAAAAGTATTTTATGATCTGGGACATCTAGCATTCAAGAGTTATCAGAGAGAGAGAGAGACTAGTTCCCTGTATTTTCCAGTCAGACTACTAGCTGTTAAGCCTTTTTTAGCAATAGCCTATGTATGTGTTTAATGGAAATTGCTTGCATATTAACAGATTTAGCACTAATGTTACAAAAGGGGTTATGTTACAACGCTTGTACAGCAGTGTTTTTATATAATTAGAGTATGGTAAATTCCCAGTATTTAGAAGGAAGAAGAAGTTTGGCAAATGCAATCAGGGTATTAATGGTATTATCCACACATACTTAGGTAATTAATAATCATCATAATGTATGTTTTTTATAGAGGTAAAACAAATAAAAGGAAGCTATTACAGGTATTGTTTGGAAATATAAAGGTTTTTCTTCTTTTTTTTTTTTTAATTTTTTTTTCAACGTTTATTTATTTTTGGGACAGAGAGAGACAGAGCATGAACGGGGGAGGGACAAAGAGAGGGAGACACAGAATCGGAAACAGGCTCCAGGCTCTGAGCCATCAGCCCAGAGCCCGACGCGGGGCTCGAACTGATGGACCGCGAGATCGTGACCTGGCTGAAGTCGGACGCTTAACCGACTGCGCCACCCAGGCGCCCCTATAAAGGTTTTTCTGTAAGCTTTTTAGTTCCAGAGAAAATACTTTAAATCAATAGAACCTGGCAAGTGCACTCAGTAGAAACACGATAGAACATTTTAAGCCCCTAAACTACAGCAGGATATTAAAAAACAACCATATAGGCAGATAAAAAGTATTGCTTAGTACTGTTAAAAGTCTGCAAGTTATAATCATTCTCAAAACTTTATTTCTATTAATATAAAAGGTATTCAATTTATGTCAAGAGAAGTTTGCTATTAAAAAAGCCAATATTTGCATAACTTGTGCCACAAAATGTATATAAATTAAACCTTCAAATATGCTTTATATATTAAGTCATGGGATATAAAATTAAACAGTTCTTTTAAATTTATTATAGTAATGATGAGTAATATATAAGAAAATATAGCATGCCTCAAGTAATATTATTGGTCCATTTATCCATTTAATTTATTTTCTCATCTAGTCCAGGAAATCATAATCTGGAGTCCATAGACAGGATTCAAGGGGTCCCATGGACTTCCTGAAATTGTATGCAAAATTTCATGTGTGTGTATGGCATTTATAATTGTATATTGTGGATTTATAATTTTATAAGATTTCCAATGCTGGCAGTGGCCCAAAAGACCATTTTTGGCTCAAAGGCCAAGAAGCTTAATCTGTTTTTCTTTCTTTCCCTTTTGTAGATCAAGACTCTCTAAAAAGAGAAACTAAGGGATGATTATTCACTTCATGCCAATAAAAAAAAAAAAATACTAACAAGTTCCACATAGTGAGATCTAGTAGCACATTTAAATTATGAATTGCTTTTGAAAAACTCAATTTTACGGGGCGCCTGGGTGGCTCAGTCGGTTAAGCGGCCGACTTCGGCTCAGGTCATGATCTCACAGTCCGTGAGTTCAAGCCCCGTGTCGGGCTCTGTGCTGACGGCTCAGAGCCTGGAGACTGTTTCGGATTCTGTGTCTCCCTCTCTCTGACCCTCCCCTGTTCATGCTCTGTCTCTCCCTGTCTCAAAAATAAATAAAAATGTTAAAAAAAAAATTTAAGAAAAACTCAATTTTCACTCAACCTTCCAAGAATATATCTGTCTCAAAACATATTGAATATGTTATATATTAGACATTATATATATATGTCTATATATATGTCTGTATATATGTATATGTATATATATGTGTATATATATGTATATATATATGTGTATATATATATGTGTATATATATAAAAGAATTTGCCAGATTCGAGATGAACTAATTCTAATTCATTTTCAGATGTCAGTGATCTAAACTGCTGATTCTGAAATTAGTGTTAGGAGTGGGGCAGTGAGCAGGTTAGAGAGGAAAGTAATTTCCTCTGATGATCCCTGATAAATTTTTTGGACAATAAAACTAGTTTAGTGCGTAAACTGTTATGCCTTATCAGAAGGCTGAAATGAAAGTAGAAATATTCAGATGTAACTTAGACATTGTGGTTTCTTTTAGCCTATGTTACCTTGAAGGGAACGAATACAAATGAAAATTATTGTTATCACACCGTGTGTGTGTGTGTGTGTGTGTGTGTGTGTGTGTGTGTGTGTGTAACCATGGATGGGTGAATGTGGGTATGTTCATAAAGTTTGATGAAAGGAATTTCTATGAGAGAGAAAAATGTGTTTTCGGTTTATATTTTTCATCATTATTTTAAATTGAGTTTAGAATAGAGGCAATGCATTAGTTAAATCTGAGTGCTTCTACATATAAAATGAAATTAAATATAGGAAAAACACAGTCCAAGGAAAATGTAACATTGGATCTGATTTCATGGAGCTTTTTGCCCAGAGAAAACTCATCTTCCACCCTTTATCTGTTTAATGTATGATGGGATTGAGAAATAAGGAAAACAATAGCTAATGTGGTCAACCAAAACCAATTTATAGAAAATGGTCTAATAATCAGCTACAAGTCATTGTAACAGTCCTAAATGTTTATGTTCAAAAATGAATAGGACTTCAGGGGTACTTGGGTGGCTCAGTTGGTTAGGCATTCGACTTCGGCTCAGGTCATGATCTCGCGGCTCGGCTCATGGATTCGAGCCCACGTCAGGCTCTGTGCTGACAGCTCAGAGCCTAGAGCCTACTTCAGATTCTGTGTCTCTCCCCCTCTCTGCCCCTCCCTGATCACGCTCTGTCTCTTTCTCTTTCTGTCTCTGTCTCAAAAAAATAAACATTAAGAAAATTAAAAATCTATAGGACTTCAACTTATTTACCCACTAAATGAGCCAATGATTGCTCAAGGATTAGACCATAAAAGTGGTGCACATTGTCCATTCCTCCAGTTATGCAAACAATTTCAAATCATGGGGTCATACTTACTGTGTGATTTTCACTTTTGATTTCCAAAGTTGCCTTTTATACTACTTCTGTCCTTTCACTATGGATATGTTTCTGCTAGTCTTTGTACAGAATAGAGCTTATTTTTGCACAAGTAACCTTTATTCAAGCAGTATGGTTTTGGAAGCCCTATATATAGAATTCAAGTTGCACTTATTGAAAAAAATCAAAACTATTTACTTTACTGGCAATATGCTCATTCAGTGTTCTAAAAACTCTTTCATTAAAAGCACCCAAAGTTTTGGATAAATCAGTATACGTTCTTCCTCACAGCCTTGGCAAAGGCAGAAGAATACCCTTTCTAAATAGTGAGCCTTCAAATATGAAATTATGCAAAGAATGACAAACAAGCCATAATGAGAGAGAACCAGGAGTTAGATTGATGGACAACAATAGTGTTTAAGTTCAAGGTACTTCACATATTCTAATCATTGGAATAGGAATGAGAATAATCCTGCCCATATCTTTAAATAAATAAAAGAACTGGCCAAAATGAGTTTGAAACAAGATACTATAAAAATTATCAGTTTGGAGGGGGAAAAACAAGGACAGTTTCTATAAATGATAAATATAATCATTGAAAATAATAAAAACAATAGATTAATCAGATAGTTAAACAATAATTAGAGACAGATCAGGAAAGGATCAGGGAACCTAAGAGGTAGACGTGAGGAAATTAACACATTTCAGCACAGAGAAACAAAAACAAATTATGAAAATGAGATGATGATATTAAGGATCTAATGAGAAAACAGTATTTGTCAAATCAGATGATCAGAAGAACTAATAGATAAAGTAGGAGAGAAAAACCTTTCAAAAAGATAATGACTACAGATTTTCGGAAATTAGTGAGAAATATGGTTTCTCGTTTTTAAGAATCACAATGAAACACAAGAACAATCAATAAAAATAAATAATGAAAATAAAACCCAAGAACATTAAAAATAGATAGAAAATGGTAAGTACAGCAAAAGTGAAAAATACCTTTTTGCAAATGCATAGCAATACATCGACTGCAGACTAATCAGCATCAGCAATAAAAGTCACCACGTAACTGGGGGGAGTCAGACTTCAAGATGGCCTCCACTCATTTTGCTTTCTGGTATACCAACCCTTGTGTAATCCCTTTCACACTAAGGGTTGCTCTATATGCCAACAGGAGTGACAGTACTGAACACTGTCATAAATCACATCACTTCTTCTCCCTTGGTTCTTGGAACTCTTAATCTGGAGGAAGCCATGTCATGAGGACATTTCAGCATCTTGTAGAGAAGCCTACATGAGGAGGGGATAAGACCTCCTACTGATAACAGTATCAATTTCCCAGTCATTCCAGTAACCCATCTAGAAAGCAGATCCTCCAGGCAAGCTTTCAGATGACTGTAGCCTTGGTCAACATCTTGATCAAGAACTATCCAGCTATGCCGCTAAAAAGTTCTTAGGCCACAGAAGATATGAGAGGCAATGTTTATTACTGTTTTAAGCCACTGGGTTTCGGGTAATTTGTTATGCAGCTGTAGATACAACAACAGCCATGGAGTTATGTCTTCAATGTGCTAAAGGAAAAGTAAATGTCCACCAAAAAGTGTATATCCAGACAAATTATTGTTGATAATGAGGAAAAATAAAGTTATATTTAGACAAACAATAACAGAGTTTATCCTCCAAGAAAGTGTTATATAAAGGAATGTCTAATGGGTAGAATTCAGGAAGAAGGAAAATAATCCCAGAATAAAGTTCTGAGATGTCAGAAAGCATGGTGAACAAAGAAGCCAGTAAGCATGTGGATAAATGTAAGCAAACTAAGCTAATAAGCCAGACTTCAGGATATGCTGCTGTTGTCTGGGTTTGAGGACTAATGAGAATGATAACTTGTCCTCTGATCAAGTTGGTAGTTGCTTTTACTTCAGATTTCTGTTAAAATAACAAATTAGACATATATGAGTATATATGCATATGTGTATATATGTAGATATATAGGTACATATCTGTATATATGTAGATACATGCCTATGTATGTGCATATTTTATATGCTCAAATATAGAGAATGCATGAAAATGATAATCATAAAATATAGGAGGGTGGTTACTTCTGAGGTTGGAGACAGAAGGGGAGAAGGATGTGACCGAAGAGGGAGGGGACCCACAGGAAGCTACATCTTTATAAATAATGTTTCATTTCTTAAGCCAAGTAGCAAGAACATAAGTAGCCATTTCTTATTTTTTATAAGTTTCCCTAAATGTCAAATATTTGTTAATTAATTTAATAAAAGAGTGTCACAGAGTCACCTCATACCCTCCACTTCCTCACCACCAACCTCAGCAAAGATTCATGAGAGATCTTTGTGTAACCTCTGGGTAGAGTCCCCAAACATGGTTGTACATTAGATTTACCACTATTATTAAAGACACACAATTCTAAGTCCTCTCTTAGAGAAGTTTTTGAGTTAATAGTGCTGGGATGAGTCTAGCAAAGTTGGAGTAAAGATTGGCCTGACGGACCATGGTGCATCATCACTGGGCACAAAAAATAACTCCTACTAATATGCCCACATGATATTTAACAAAGATGCTAAGGTTTTTCAGTGGAAGAAAGATAGTCTTTCCAATAAATGATGCTGGAACAATTGGGCATTCATAGACCAAAAAGAAAAAAAAAAAAGAGCCTTGACCTAATCCTCAAACCTTATGTAAAATTAACTCCAAGTAAATCATAGCCTTAAATGTAAAATGTACATGGAACTTTCAGGAAAAATCATGAAGATGAAAATGTTCAGCAGCTAGGAGTAGGGTAAGAGTTCTTAGACTTGTCACCAAAAGCATAATGTATAAGATGAAAAAGTGATAATGTGGACTTCTTCAAAATTAAAACCTTTTGCTTTGTGAAAGTGTGAAGATAATGAAGAGAAAGCTAATGACTGGGAGGAAATATTTGCAAACTACATGCCCAACAAAAGATTTGTGTACAGAATATGTGAAGAATTCTTAAGACCCGAAAACAACAGTGTGACAAATGACAAAAGACATGAGCAGGCATTTCAATGAAGATGATATACAAATGGGAAATAAACACATAATTTTTTTTAAGTTTATTTATTTTGAGAGAGAGAGGGAGCATGTGCGAGCAGGGGAGGGGCAGGAGAGGGGCCCAAGCAGGCTCTGAGCTGTCAGTGCAGAGCCTGATGCAGGGCTCAAAATCTCAAAATGTGAGATCCTGACCTGAGCTGAAACCAGGAGTCAGATGCTTAACCAACTGAGCCACCCAGACACCCCAGGAAATAAACATATAAAAGATGTTGAACATCATTAGCCACTGGGAGAAAGTACATTTAAAACCATAATGGCTTGGGGCGCCTGGGTGGCGCAGTCGGTTAAGCGTCCGACTTCAGCCAGGTCACGATCTCGCGGTCCGTGAGTTCGAGCCCCGCGTCAGGCTCTGGGCTGATGGCTCGGAGCCTGGAGCCTGTTTCTGATTCTGTGTCTCCCTCTCTCTCTGCCCGTCCCCCATTCATGCTCTGTCTCTCTCTGTCCCAAAAATAAATAAACGTTGAAAAAAATAAAAAATAAAATGTTTAAAAAAAAAAACCATAATGGCTTATCACTATATACATATCAGAATGCCTAAAATAAAAAAAAAAAATAGTGATGTAGAGACAGTGAGTTACTTACACATTGCTGATGAAAATGTGAAATGGGACAGCCACTCTGGACATGAGTATGGCAGTTGGTAGCCATGTGCTTACCATCCAACCCAGTACTCCATAAGAACATATGTTCACATAAAAATATATACACAAATGTTCACAACAGCTTTATCCATACTAATCAAAAACTGGAAAAAAGCACATCTCCTCCAATAGGGGAATGGTTCAACTGTGGTACATGAGTACCGTGGAATAATGCTCAAAAATAAAAGGGAAATGATCTATTGATACACACAACTTGGATGTATCTCGGGAGATTTATGCTGAGTGAAGAAAAAGCCAATCTCAAAGGTTACATACTGTGTGATTCCCTTTACATAGCATTCTTAAAATGACAAAATTATAGAGATGGAGAATAGATTAATGATTGGCATGGGTTAGGGAGGGCCGAGAAAAGGAAATAGATGTAGCCAGGAAAGGGTGCCACAGAGGATTCTTTTGATGAAATTGTTCTGTAACTGTGATAGTCTATGCATTGGATAAAAAGAAAAGTTGCTTAGGACTACAGAAACATACAGGCACACAAATGAAGACACGTAAAACTAGTGAAATCTGAATAAGGATGATGGATTATAGCAAAGTAAATTTTCCCGTTGTGCTAGTATACTTTAGTGATATGGCGAGGGATGAGCAAAGGAGATACAGAATCTCCCGGCATTATTTTTCACAAATACATGTGAATCTACAATTATCTCAAAACAGGAAGTTTTAAAAAATCACTGAACATATAATACACTGAAAGTATAAAGAAAATGAGTATTTATGGGCTCCTTTTTTCAAGGATAGTATAATTTTAGAAGAAGTGGAGTATGGTACACCCAGAGGTAATATTTAAACAAGTGATGGCCACAAACTACCTTCTAAGGAAGTGGGTCCAGTTAGCCTCCAGACCTAGAAGAAAATTAGTGGGCCTGCAGATTTGGGACCAGAGCTGAATTACTGAAAAGCAACAGAGAACTGTATGTGTTTTCTTCTTTCTTCCTCAAAACCCATCTTCATTTTTTTTCCCTATGCATTTCTGTCTTTCCTTGAAATAAACATTAAATATTTTTTGATATTTATTATGGAGGACATCAAATTAATAAAGCAAACCAAAGTGACCAAATGTTCAAACCTGGCTTGGGTTGGCCAAACTCTATTTTTAATAAGGCTCCAGATGGTTGTAATAAAGTGGTCTCTAACTGGTATTCGGGAATTATTGTTCCAGGGTATCCATGGAAAATAGTTTGCAAGTAATCCTGTTTTGTTTATCCAATGTATTTTGGGGATAATTTATTTTAGAAATATGTTTCATAAGATAGTAAGGTCCTCTTTTCCTCCAGTGTGTCCTATGCAAACCAAATAGAAGTCAATCAGGCGACAATTGAAAAATGATATTAATGTTTTTCCAGAAGCCACAGAAGGCCAGGAGTGGTATGGGAATGGAGGAGAACAGCCCAGGTGGGGAGAAGAACTAAGGCCTTGAGTTTTTCCCTCACCCTCATCATCATTTTAGCACAACTGGACTTAAACCCTAAGTCCCACTAAGTAAGATGGTTTAGCTTCAAAAGCTCTACAGTTAATCACAGAACTACTCAATCTGACTGTATATCAGCAGTAAAGAAAAAACAAAAACCAAATATGATGAAACATTCCCCAACTAGAGCACTACTATAAAATTTAAGATAACTTTACAAGAGGTTATAATACCATTCTTGGTATTATGATGTTTAAATTTGTTTATAGAAGATTTTAGTGAAAGCTTTTTTTTCCTACCAAGAGAGCATATCTAAACTCAATTTAAAATAATATTGTATCAGAGAAGGAGGTAGCTTCAGAATTAACCTTTTAAAACAGATGTGTGCGTAGTATAGCCAAAGGGATTTAGAACTCAAACAAATATAAATTTCTTAATATTAAAAAAAACTTTATAGTTTAAAACTATTCTTAGTTACAAAAAAAGAACCAGTTGTTAAACTTCAAATGTTTTTAGACCTCTTAATAAAACTCTGAACTAAGAGAATTGATAAAAATGTCCTCGTTGTTATAATAAATGTTTTACTTCTTAGGTGCCATAAAAATGTATTTCAGGTCAGCCTCATCAAGCAAGCTTTGGCACACATGAAGAACCCTGTATGAATGTTCTTTAATGAAAGACACTCTGAAAAACCTAAGCTCTTCAGCTAACAGTGTCCTTTAGAGGGAAAGGTTTTCCAGGATTTATTCAGCAGCACTTATGGGAATATTTATGCAGATTGCCAAACCTAAATTCTCTTTCATGAGTGTACTTTTGGACAACATTAAAAAATGGACCATAAAATTAGGTCACAAAGGCAAGAAATTAGGCTTTGACATCCGTGTTTTACCACTTTCCATGGTATTTCTGTTGTATTATAAATATTCTTGGCATTGCTACCAATTATTAGGAAGACCTTCCTGGCACCCAGCTGAACATAATGTTTGGCACTAAACTTGCCAAAACAGAAAATGCAATGAAGACCATATTTTTCAGATGCCCCAGCTTTTTGTTGTTGTTGTTTTACATCTTAAATACCATGTTAAACAAAATTTCTTAGTGTAAGTCTGAGATTTAAACACAAAAGAAAAAAGACTTTCCCTATCTGAAACTTTTGTTTCCTTTTGTTTTGGTCAAATTCTCAAACCCTGACATATGCTATGTAAATTTGGAAATGTTTGAAAAAAAAGGGTAGCTGAAATTCATTTTTATTTAGATGACTTGTGTGTGTGTGTGTGTGTGTGTGTGTGTGTGTGTGTGTGAAGCTTTCTGCTTTATTCCTAAAGCAGAGTACAGTTGCAGAATGGAAATGGATATGTTAGATGTCATTTTTATTTGATGTAATTCATTGAAGTTTTTATTACTTGGCCTAATGACATGGTTACCAGATTCTTTCTTAAGGAGATCATTTTTGGCTGATGACTAACCCACTTTTAAAACCTGCATTGAATAAGTTAAGATAACATAGCCAAATAAATAACCTGATGGAAACTGTCAATATACATTTTATCTGAATAATATTACTATATTTTATTTTATTTTATTTTTAACGTTTTTATTTATTTTTGAGAGAGAGAGAGATAGATCACGAGCGGGGGAGGGGCAGAGAGAGAGAGACAGAGACAGAGACAGAATCCAAAGCAAGCTCCAGGCTGTGAGCTGTCAGCACAGAGCCTGACGTGGGGCTTGCACTCATGAACTTCGAGATCATGGCCTGAGCCAAAGTCAGATGCTTAACTGACTGAGCCACCCAGGTGCCCCAGTATTGCTATATTTTAAATCAATGGTTGGCTAGTGGTCTTTTCTACAGGAAATGCTCAGCTCTTTTATATTAGCAGAGTTCATATCCAGAGCATATCCAGGCAAAATTGGTTTTGATGCATTTACTCAGATATTGTTGTTTCAGGTTAGTTAGTACTCTTTCCTTAAAAAATATGGAATACATAAACATTTTCTTTAAGATCAAAAGGCTTTATTGGTTCTGTTATTGTCAAATCATGCATTAATTACATCTTGTTTGCTCTTCACAATAACTACATGAAATCTCTGCAGTTATGTTCAAATTTGAATATACAATTTTAAATTTAATATTAATCCTAGAAGTCATTTAGATAATTCCTATGCCTTCATTTTGTAAATTTGGACTCTAAGAGAGATTTGCCCTGTATTCCCATCTGTTTAGTGATAAGCAGTCCAGTTTTGTCATTGTATTAGAGCTTCTTCCAGAGAATAAAAATAAATAAAATCTATAGTTAATTTCTAAAACTTCTGTAGCTAATACTTTAAAGTTTTCTATAGTTAATTTGGTGTAGAATCAGAACGATGACCAAGTCCATTCTAGAATTGCTGCTACTAAGTAGTAAAAGAGATTACGGCTTCTGCTCTTTTCTCTTTCCTTCCCATTGTGTGGCATATGCTAATAAATAGCAGTTAAGGGTTTAACACATTGTGGAAAAAGATAAAACCAAAGACAGTCACTAAAAGAGATTAAACTATTAATTCCTGGGTTATTTGGAATTCTACCTGTATGGCTAACCTAGAGTCCTTGGCTATGAGTAAAAGCAAAAGGAAAGAAAGTCTGCTGTCATGTTAAGATTTGTGGAACTTCTGGTATTAAATCACAATTTAGATTTTTGTGGTATCTGGCATAAATATTCCAATTGTGTTTAAGAAATCCTATATTCAAATTATTATCCAATATGAGACTATGGATTTGTATTCAAAACTATTAAGACATGGCATGCTTAAATGAATTTCAAAGGCCTTTGAAATTAATCAATTTAGTCTCTATAAAATTTGGAAGAACAGACATATTCTTATAGTCTGTACACATTCTGTAGTATGTGTACCAAGTTAGGCATACCAATACGCACACAACTTACCACCCCTGCCACCATACGCACTTATATGAAGACATCCAGAAAAGAGATACACTTATAAAGGCAGAAAGATGTATCCAGATAATCATAATCAAACCAAAGAGAAGAGTTGAGGTAGTTTTTCAAGTATTTGGGTCAGAAAAACACACATTTACCTCAGATACTTGGATAATTGCCTCTACTTTCCACTTGTGTTGTCCAAGAAAGTTTGCCACAGAGACAGACTAAAGATTCCATCTCATCAGCCCTCACAGGACTGAGACAGGAAAATGGCCCTTGCTGCCCACACTGGCTGGAACAATGACTGACTGGGCGCCATCCTGAGGCATCCTGAGCCCACTTGGCACTAAACCACAGTGATACATCTATTAATAGTGAAAGCCTGCCCAGAAATTAAGCATTCTCCTTTCCATTGAGATCAACAGATTCAAAAGCTGCTAGGGGGCAGATCTCCATAACTGTTACATACTAATACTTAAATAATGAGCTGGAATGTGTATCTGTTTTGAATAAATACAGAATTTAGAGAGTAGCTTGATTGCTTCGAAGTTAGAACTCCGTAGTAGTTCTATTTTTTAAAGCTCTTTTTTTAAAACTCTAGTAAAAATAACAACTCTTCCAATACTACTGAAGTTATAAAGTACACCAATGATTTGAAATTGTATTCCTCAGTGTAAGTTCAATGTAAATTGATATAAATTCAAGGTGATTTTCAAATATATCAACACATTATGTAATTCATTCAGAATGAGTCATACGATTTTATGCTTTAAGATGGGTCTTGAAATTGATCTAGTGTAACACCTCATTTTACAAATTCAAAAATTAAAACATAATTGTGTAAGAATCATAAGCTCTTACACAACACTGTAGTACATACACGGATGAAGATTTGGATTACTTCTCTTTTTCCTCAATGGAATGCAATGAGAGACGTTTTCATGGAGGGTTTCTTCTCTTCGTTAATTAATTGTTCCTGACCCTCTTCGTCTCATAATCAAACTGGTCAGCTTTTGGCAAACTGAAACTTACTCTTTGCTACACAGTCTGTCTGTATCCACGGATCCCTTAACAAATAATCAGCAAACTCACTTCTCCTCACTCTGATTCCAGGAGAGAAAGGAGGAAAGCTTTACAGAGCTTAATAGCCATGGTACACGTTTACATGCTCCACTGCAGTGCTATATAGTAGGCTTTATACAACTGGTGTATTTACCAATGGTGCCAAATTTATGTGACAATTATGCCAGTTATGTCAAATTATAACAACAGTTCAGACAGAGATAGTTAAAAGTCTTTATGAGCATACATAAGCGACAATTAGTTCATATTTTGAAAATAATTTCAATGTATGTTGGAAGATTATTATGTTTACAACTCCAATCTTCAGGCCATGGAAAACATTATATTATGAATATAAAATAAAAATAAAGATATATAATTATATAATTTAATGTATAATATAGAAGATAGAGTATCATAAAGACATATGGTATTAAAATACATATTACTTACCATATATCATGTAATTCCTATATAAAGATACATAATATTAATTAAAGGCTTATTACTTAACAGGCACTGTTTTAAGTGATGGCTACTATTGTTATCCCCAATTTACACATAAAAAAATGAGTTCCAATGAGGCTTAAGGTCATACAGCTACTAAGCAGAATGAGATTTGAATCCAAGCAGCCCGACTACAGATGTAACATCTAGCTCATGGCTGGAACACAATATAACGAAACACTAATCCAGATATATTCAATGAGATAAAATAATAAATTTGGAAAATTTAAAAACTAGGCCTCTTTATTGGTAAGAACTTTTTATTCCATAGAAAGTCACTGATGCCGATTTTGCAATTTTATTTTTGCCCACGATAATTTATAGCTGACCTAATAACAGGGGAAATTATAGTAGTTAAAATATATATATATATATATATATATATATATATATATATACACACACATATATATAGCTACTCAGCATCATGCAATTATAATAGCAAAAACAATAACTATAGGAGGTGGCTTTAAAGCTTGATTTTAAAATGTGCTCTTTAGCTTTAAAATTGATTCATTCAAGGGGCACCTGGGTGGCTCAGTCTGTTAAGCCTCTGACTTCAGCTCAGGTCTTGATCTTGAGGTCTGTGAGTTCAAACCCCAAGTCAGGCTCTGTGCTGACAGCTCAGAGCCTGGACCCCGCTTGAGATTCTGTGTGTGTCTCCTTATCTCTCTGTCCCTCTCCCACTCACGCTCTGTCTGTCTCTCACTCTGAAAAATAAATCAACATTAATTTTTTTAAATAAATAACATTCACCTATTCAAATATTTAAATGTTTTACTTTATAATGGATATGTCTATAGGACTCTCATATAAATTTTATCATATCATCTTTTTGTTGTATCTTAAAATTGCTGTGAGGTAGTAGTGTAATAACTGGTAATCCCATTTCATAAGCAGAGGGAATTTAAAAAAGGAAAAGGAATAATCTTCAGCTCTCACCTTATAAAGCCAGAACGTGGCCAGATACCAGTGCTCTAAATTTACTATATAACTTATTTTACTTCACTTAATGCTTAACTTCACAACATATAAAAGCCAGATCATATCATTTTTATTTTACATCTGTTTCACTGTTGGCATGTGGTTTATTTTATCAAGTTAATTAAATTGTCTACCCAAACTACTCTGAAGTATTGATGATCATTCAAAGTTAGGTTAGAGAGGAAAGTAAAATCTTGATATCATCAAATTAATTAAGATATACTCAAAGAGAAAGGAAGAAATGTGAAAAGTATTCTGTAACTGACTCTGTAGACTCTCTCTTGATACCCTACAAACCCAGCTGTGGATTTGAACTATGATGCAACCATGTTTCGCATCCTCTCCACTTCCTCCTTAAAGGTAACTACAGGATCCCATACTTGACAGAATACCCCATGTGTTATCTAAATTTGACTTAGGACCTATCATTACATCAGCACAGCAGTGACTTCTGTCTTTCCTCTGCTACTGCACTTTCCCGTTATACTATTTGACTGCCCAGTACACTTACAAGTCAATGCCCATTCTGGCATAAATCCCAAGGCTTTTTTTTTCCCTAAAAAGTAAAACCCTATTTTAATTTCTAATTGTCCAATATTAGCCATCAGTAATGGTCGCTCTATGGACACAAGAGGAGGTGAGGAAGCTGGCTGTGTTTCTGTGAATTTCCCAGGGCAGCGAGAATGCCAACTCCTTTGAAAGTGCGTCGGGATGATGCAAGTAAGCTAAGAGTTAGCATGTTGCAGGGACAACCTTGAATCCACTTCATTTTAGAAAAGAAATAATGCACAAACATGTGAGTAGCAAGTAACTCGTGACATGCCAAGATGTAGTGATCCGAGGCTCTGTCACACTGAAGAGTATACCTCTAAACTTCAGCTCCTTCCCATATTACTGGCTGTCAACACCAGAGCTTGAGCAACTCCACGTGTTCCTGAGAATCTCTCCAGGAGCAATGGACCGTTACTGACAGTAATATGTCAAATCTGTCTGATGTCACCATCTGATATGTTCTTGTGTAAGCTGGTAGCTAAGGTGCCTAAATCAAGGAAATGGAATTCTATTGTACGGCAGTTTAGGGAGACTTGCTGTGTGACTGTGCAGAATCCCCTCTTACCAGACTTAAAACCTCAGGGTTCAGAGAAGCAAACTCTGCTAATATAGCAAAATCTACCAAAACTTTATTTAAAGGCCAGGAGTAAGGGGAGTGGTGTTTGCACAGAATATATCCAAAATTAATACTTCCAGTTCTTATTGAAAAGATGTAGAAATCTCATGTGTTTAAAGTGACAAGTGAATTTGGCGCCCTTTGTTACCATTTATCATAAGGACAAAATTTGCAATAAGCAGTCAGCAAAAGCGAGTTTTTACATATTATTTCTCATAGTTAAGTAGTCACTACCAGAGAGATAATAGTGTGGTGAAGTGGTCTAATTCTAATAATCAAATTATACTTAGTTATGGGTAAGGGAAAGAGGTGGCTGGTCATCCTATAAATTACATGATTTTCTCTAATACTATAGTTAATATATGCATACAATCATTAAAAGATCTACATGATGTGAGGCATCTGGATGGCTCAGTCAGTTGAGCGCCCAACTCTTGGTTTCAGCTCAGGTAGTGATCTCATAGTTCGTGAATTTGAGCCTTGCATCAGGCTCTGCATTGGCAGTGCGGAGCCTGCTTGGGATTCTCTCCCCTCTCTCTCTGCCCCTACCCCACTTGCACTCTCTCTCAGTCTCACTCTCTCAAAATAAATAAATAAACTTTAAAAAATTAAAAGAAAAAGATCTATATGGTGCACTTTAAAAGGTATGACATTTGGCATGAAGCAAATGTACCTTAGAAAGCCACTCCCACTACTGATTCAGCTGTGGTCTTAGGCTAGTCAGTTAATCACTCTAAGTCTCAGATTCCATATTTATGAAAGAGAATAATAATAGTTAGAGTTCACACAAGTACCATGGTGATGTTTTATAAACATCTTCCTTTATTTCTTCCCTCTTTGCTATTAATGTACAATGTAGACATAAAAAATAAATACCATATACCTCAAGACACAAGTTCCCATGACATCCAGTCCCAAACACTGATTAGCTTTTTAGAATCATTGCTAAGTTCACCCTCAGTATTTTTTTCTTAGTTGTAAGCCTTCAAGCACATGTTTTAGTAAGTAGACTTGCACTTCTGGAATGAAATTACAAAGGTTCTAGGAGTTTTTGTTTGTTTGTTTGCTAATGTGGGGGAACAGATCCAGGTACAGCTCTTGTTCTCTAGAAAGTCAGTCACTATTAAAGGGGGAGAGAGGTTTGATTGGGCCAAAGCGTGTCACTTTAGCCTTCTCTCTTGGACTCCCATCTCCAGTGTCTAGGAGAAGATGTTTTCCTTTGCTCATTAGTTCAACTTACCCATCAAGGACTCATGGCAAATACCCAAAGCACATGGCTTCCTGCCCCTAACCGGGCATCCACACTGTCCCTTCAGCCTTGATCTTTCCTCTTGCAGGTAAAAACAGAAAAGATGGAGAGAAAAACATGGTGGATCCTTTTCTCCCCGTCTGTGCCAGCCTGCCTCCAACCTGGTGATCGTTGACACTCACCATTTGTGTGAAAGCCTTTTTTTCTTTCTTTCTTTTTTTTTTAACATATTATTCTAGATTATACTAATTTACTCAATTTTGTAGCTTCTGCAGTTTTCCCTCCCATCTAGATCTTAGAGGATTTTTTCCCCCTTTGAAACTTCTAAACATACTTTTGAGCAGGAAGATATTTAAAAATATAATTATAGCTTCACTAATATGAAAAATGGCTAGTGAACTAACCTAGTACGTCTTATAATGGCCAAGTGAAATTTTTGTGTTTTCATGTCCTGTTTTTCATTGAAATTACATATCTCAGAAATTAGCTCATTATCTGAAAAAAATTATGAAGAACTGGTGAATTATAATACAGGAGTATTGCCACTGAATGGACTGTTTGATTTAGCCAAGCAGGTAATGAACAGTGTTGTTGTCAAATTCACGAAGGTGTCATATTAATTAGGATGCATTCTAAGGAGCATTACTCCATTGGTCTTTTGTATCCTGATGCCATATATATATTCTTTGGCAAGAATGGATGAAAAGCAGCAATAAACAACTCAAGACTGTCCATGGCTCTGTAGGGTTTTTGGAACAATTCCTGGGATTGGGAAGTGAAAATGGACAGCATGCAGAGAAAATTGTTGTCTCAGTAGCAAGGTTTATGTGAAGATACCAAGCCGTTAACAGCATGGATGTGTATTTAATTTTATTAACTCCTACCATCAACCTTCTTGGATCTTTAATTTGGGCAGGAAATTTGAGACTGTGACTGGAAGGACTTGAGCAGAAGTGAAAGATTAAAATGAAGTATATATAATTCTTTCTGGGACTGCTTAAATTTCATTGTTTCAAAATACTTTAATTTTTCCCCTTTGGTCAAAAAGACATGCTTAAAATTCTTGTCTCTTTACCAGAAATAATTTTGCTCTTAAACAGGTTTATATTTAGGCATAAGGTATTATACAAACTTCTCATTTAGTAGCTCAAGCAACCCCATCTGTTGTTGGAAGAACTCTCAGGAAAGTTTTGAGGGATATGGATATGACTCTTAAATATATATGTAGTGTTCTTTTTTAAATAACTCCTTAGTCATCATAAAGGAATAAAAATCTCTGGCTCAAGATGTTGTTAATTTCCATCTTTTTAATTTTTTAAAAAATTTCCACTCTCAATTATTGTCACGGATGGAACTATCTTAGAATTTAGAATAGAGATCCAGATCAATTGCCATTTTAATAAGATATTTAGAATTTTTCTGAAACTCTCATGTACCTGTAAATATCATCATGGAGATACGTGCATGAATCAGCATTGTGGGCATCTTCTTTCATAGACCGTAATTGAAAGTATACCACCAAGACCAGATGGGGATATAGTTGTTGGTTTAAAAAAAAAAATTTAATGTTTATTTATTTTTGAGAGAGAGACAGAGTGTGAGCAGGGGAGGGGTAGAGAGAGAGGGAGACACAGAATCTGAGCTGTCAGCATAGAACCTGATGCGGGGCTCAAACTCACGGGCCATGAGATCATGACCTGAGCTGAAGTCAGACACTTAACCGACTGAGCCACCCAGATGCCCCTAGATGGGGATATAGCTTTAAAAAAGAAAGAATAAAAATTTGAAAGAAAATCACATGACAACAAATGTGCTTTTCCTGTTTCTGGGAAAGGGAGAATATTCTTGTTTAAATAAACTGCATTGATAATAAGTAGAGGTTATAAAGATTCATTGCTCTCCTGTTAGATTTATTCTCATTACGAATGGATCTAAGTTCACTTCTCTCAGTGTTAGAGGTTAAAAAACTACCATGCTCCTATTAAATGGTAGGGATGTTTAATATTCACCTTCACCTTAGTAGAGCTTTGACAAGACCCCATGACACTGAACTGCGTTTCAGAACATTATGTAGAACCATTGTCTTAACTAATTTTGAGAACAGAAATAGGCCTACAATAATAAAAGGACTTTAGCTGACACATACTGGTAAAAAAAGAGGTCGCCCCTCCTAATATAACTGATGTCCTTGTGATTTTTTTCAAGATTATTTTATTTTAAAAGGGAAGATAATTTGTTCTGAGAAGTTTTTGTTTCCTTAACATTCAAACTTTTCATTAAAAATTGCTATTTTAGTAAAAAATAAACAAAGAATCACAGAGCTTTGCATGTGGTGTTTGCTTTAATTACTTAATGGGAATTACAGGTAGAGAGTAGTGCTAGATGTGTTTCACGCTTGCAGCAGCTCTGGAACGTGAAGGTTTATATTAAATGTGTGTGCCATGTGGAAGGGAGTCCCAAAAGGACCAAAAGTTTAGGGTCCGGTTGTTTAGAAAGTCAGTGTTTAAGAAGAAGAAAGTCCATTAGTAATCAGTACTGCCTAAGTGTCAGCACAAACTCAAGCAATGCACGGGGTGGAGTCATGGCTGCTGTGCACCCTGTTTAATTCTGGAGGGTCCCAATTTCAAATCTTCTATCCCATTTGACTCATCCGAAAATGTGTCTCAATTATTGATGGAGACATTTTAAAATATTTTTTTCCTGGCCATTTTTTCTCAAGTGTCTAAACTCCTTTTCATAGAATGTTACTACTTTCCCAAAGAAGAAATGGCCAAATTGATAAATAGTTGTGTTCTTGCTCAGTTTTTCCTCTGATTACCTATGACCAAGAATTGAGTGGAAATCACATCTGTATTTCGCTCATACATAGGTATTTTTACCTAAAGACACTGGCAAAATTAAGGAAAGATTAACAGATGGCTTTATGTGATCAAGAAAAACTGGGGATATATTGAGTATGAATTTATAGACAGCTGATGTGTTTATCTTCATTTATCTGAGTTAACAGATCAAGCAAAGATTTAAAAAGTTATGGTCATTGTATAACAGTTTTGGTCATTTTTTCTAAAATATACACTTGTGCCCAAGATATTCATATTGTCCCCAACAAGAGAGGTCTCCAAAGAAAGCTCAATACCATTTTTTGAATTTGATTCTGATAATGCAATAATTTAAATCATCATGCTATAGTTATTGGAAAGTTGGTTTCATGGCAAATTGGCTGTGTTTACATCCTAGCTTTGTCATTTGCTAGCTGTATGACTGTGATCGTTTAATCTATCTATGTCTCTGTTTCCTCATCTGTAAAGTAGCAAAAATGATAGCACCTACATCATTGATGATGAGATTTAGCAGTGACTTCAATATAACAAGGGCCTAGTAAAATATATTATTTTTATTAAAATAAAAAATATAAAATTTTTATTCACTAACATTTTATGTCATATAAATTTTATGTTGTTATGAGTTCATACTTGTTAAAAAATACATTATATTATTTAAAAAAACACAGAGAGATCCAAGAAAACAACAGGGTAAACCTGTCAGTATTCAGGTAGCTTTTTGGAGGGCTTTTGCAGATAGGCACCTTCGGGCTGCAGGATCTAAATTTCAAATGGGCCTTTTCTCATTTTGTGTGAGTTATGATGCCAGGACACCCAGTCTCTTGTCCCAATCTGTACTCTGTTACAAACTATCTGGGTGACTCTGGCAATAACCTTTCTGGACTTCTGGATCCTTTGGTAAATATACAGATATTCACTTACATGCACTCTAAAATGTATGTGATCCATATTACATACTGAAATATTTTTGTTATTTGCCTGCAGTCAATGATTTCATAGTTAAGACATTGAGAACCTGGAGAGATTTAAGGGTAGGGAGTATCAATGTGGCAAATGAGACTGCATTGAACCACAGATGATAGAGGACCATTCTGGATATTTCCCACAGTCCTTCTTCACTGGTTGAAAAAAAAAAAAGAACAAACTTCAGTAAGTGTAGATTCCTGTTGCCTGACTTTGAAGAACCCACAATGTTGAAACATAGCACTAGCAAGGACCTTGACAGACCACTAATTATCCCCTATAGGTGAGATTTTTATGGAGCGTTCTCAGGCAGCAATCTCTGCGAGGGATATTTAAAGGCAGAGGAAAAGAATATGAGTGAAAAACCAGGATAGTAAGACAGAGGGTAGTGCAAATAGAGAAGGAATTACATAGTGGCAGCCTCTACCTGAAGAAGTACAGAAAGGTAGGTCCAAGAAAAATAGTGATAGAGCACCATGATTTTGAATAGGAGATAGAGAGTATTGACACTGAAGTTTGCACTGGAAATTTTATCCTAGGAGAATTTGGTCAGACTGTCTTCATAAAAACTAAAAACAAAAAGCGTCCTTTAAAAAGCTTTTTATCTCCTCCCCCAGATCTTTTTTTATTTTTCTCCTTACTCCTCTCTTTCCAGTTTCCGAAGTATTTAAGGGTAGTGAGAAGAATCAAAAGAAAGTTTTGCCAGGGCTAGTCAGGGAAATATCCCAGTTCCTCCACACACACTTCCCCCTCCTCCTGCCATCCTGATCTGTAATGATTAAAAACGAAAGAATGGGGGTGCTTGGATGGCTCAGTTGGTTAAGCATCCAACTCTTGATGTAGGGTTAGGTCATTGGGATCCTCTGTCCCTCTCTCTCTGACCCCTCTCCCACTCAAAGTAAATGAACAAACATCTAAAAATTTTAAAAAATTTAAAAAAGAAAGAAAATGGAAGACTAAAATAATTTCTCATTGAATGTATATAAGCATTTAAAACGCATGTCAAATTCCAAAGTTCCTTTCTATCTGACCAATGTCTCTGTGTCATTATAATTTCAATTTAATTTCATTTTAATTTATATATATATATATGTGTGTGTGTGTGTGTGTGTGTGTGTGTGTGTATATATATATACACACACACACACACACACATAATTCATTATAAATAACATTCTTAGGAACAATTAGCTATCTGCCTGAGGGCCACTTAAGAAATTGGAAAGATATATTAGTAGGGTAATAATGAAATAAGCTGCATGTAACAGTCCATTTGCTTACATTTTTCCCTGACTTTAATTCATTGCTTGTATATTTCTTGAGAGTGTTTGTAAAACAGTAGGAGCTTAAAGAGAGGGAGAGGGAAAAGGAGAGGGAGAGGGAGAGAAGGCAGAGAAAAAGAGAAAGAGAGAGAGAGGAGGTGGAGGTAGAGAAGAGACAGAGAAAGAGAGAGAGAGAAAGGGAGGGAGGGAGGAAGAGAAACTCTTAGAATCATGTATTGCTTTTTTCTCCTCATTGATGGAAGAATAACAAGGGTGGCCAGTTCCGAATGCCTTCTTGTGTGTGTGCTGAGGAACTGGTAGCTGCATTTTATTTTCTACCATAAAACTTTTTTCTCCATTATGAACAGGAAAAAATGAACAAGTAATATCAGCTACACTGCTTTGAAAATCTTCCTCTGGGGGATAATACAATACTGGCCCTGAGCTGACCTCCTGGGTTGTGCAAGTTCCTCTTGATAGCACCACTCCGTTTTTGCTACATCGTGATTTCTTAGTACAAACTAAGGGACTTCACACTGCCAACCTTTCCTCATCTCCAACAAATTTATCAGAAAACACTTTATTTTTAAGTGAAAACAAGTTGTAAATGAGCAAGCTGAGAAACAGATCACTCCCAATTCAATAATTACTGCTGCTTAGTAGCTCAGATGCCCAGGAAGCTCTTACAGGAATAATAGCAATAATACTTTTGATACTTACAGTTTACTGAGGACTTTCTATGGATCAAGTCTACCACTATATTCTTTAAAGATATTGTTTCAATCCTAAAAAAAGCTATTCTATATTATGATCAATTTTTATTACTCCTAGTTTACAGATGAGGAAATGGAAACAATAATTTTAAAAACTTGCCCATGGTAAATCAGGGCATAGAACTGATTATATATATATAATATTTGTATATATTTATATTAGATATATTCATAAATATAAATATATATAATATATAATATACACACACACACATATATTTTAGAGTGTGTGGAGAGTTTGTGTGAGCATGGAAGAGCGACAAAGGGACAGGGAGAGAGAGAATCTTAAGAAGGCTCCACTCTCCTGACACTGAGTCACCAGGCAAAGAGCACAGAATTTAAAGTCAAGCCTCTTTTAAACTCCACAATCCCTGCCTTTAATAGTACTTTTCTCTCAGGTATTTTCCAGGAGATATTCGTAGTCACTTACTAGATGGAAAAGTGTACTTCACATTACTAAGTAACATTGCCACACCAGGGTTTTGAGGATCTCAGCCGACACCTTTCCATTTGTTCTCTCAATTTTACCTCCTTAGGATGATAGTCAAGGCAAATGGAAAAGTAGAGCTTGTATTGTGGATGACTGTTATGTTTACAGAACTGAGAGAAGTTCAAATGTGATATATGCATTTATGTAGACACCAAAATATTTGTTAAGAACCCATTAGCAGCCAAGCATATATCAGAGGAAACAAAATGCACAAATTTAATTACAATGTCTTGCTTAACAGTGTTACTCTTCAATGAATGGATGACTGAGTGAAATTATTTGGCATGTAAGATTCCAACAAATATGTTCCTAATATGCAACTCTAATCTGAACTTTTAAAATATTACTCATTTGCCACTCCAAGAACTTCAGAGAATAACAGCAGGGCAATAATTTATACTTTAATGGTTAAAGGCTAACCTATGGCAATTATGTCTTAAATCCCCCTTAACATTTTATTGATGCCATACCTTTGTGCTCAGAAAAAGTATCCAATCAATATGGTTTTTACACATGAAAAATGCAGTTTTTTTCTTTCAGAATATCGCACGTGTTCTATATTATGTGTCTATTTTCATTTATTCTGGATGATGTATATATGTTGCTTTTAATTAACATCGAGAAGTATAAGTACACTATTAGAGATGATCCATTTATAAAAGTTTATTTATATGTTATATAAACCTCCAAATAATAAAATTTACTACCATCAATAGGATGTGTCTTGTGTTATTTTAGTATTAGCAGTAATGTATTTGTATGGATCTATCTATACCTTTTCCCCCTTGGGATCAGCTACAAGGAAATCATCTATACCTTAGCAAAAACCAAAACCCATTTGCAAAAACCAAAACGATGCAGGCTAAGAATCTGATTTGATAAATAAAGAGTAAAGTATTTATATTTAGCTACATGTCTTTAGTACTACATTCACAATGAAAAGCCAAAGGTATCATTTTACCAAAGTTGTTACTATATTTAATATGCCTAATTTAGTTGGGGATCGACTCCTTTCTGGTGTAAAGAAAACAAGTGAGAGTATTTTCTGAAATGTCTATACAAGGATGTCTCTATTCCCTGAGAACCTTCTGTGGCATTGTAAACAGTGGGTGCCTCTGTACCACTTAAAGGATGTTTTTCTCATTTTTAAAAACAAGAAATTGTGATGTAAAGTGTAAATGCCTTGTATGCCATTATCATGGCATTTACTGGCATTTACAATTATAGTTATTTTTTTTTAGTGTTTATTTATTTTTGAGAGAGAGACAGAGCATGAGCGAGGGAGGGGCAGAGAGAGAGGGAGACAGAATCTGAAGCAGGCTCCAGGCTCTGAGCTGTCAGCACAGAGCCCGACGCGGGGCCCGAACCCACAAGCTGTGAGATCATGACCTGAGCTGAAGTCGGATGTGTAACCCACTGAGCCACCCAGGCACCCCGACAATTATAGTTATTTATTTGCTGGTCTATTTCACTCTTTTCAAGACCCTGAAGAGCTCTTCTGTACCCAAAAGTTATGCATCATGTGTTTTTTCTACTACCTGGCATAGTGCTCTCAATGAGTAATATTGGTGCTGACCTATGAAGCATCTATGAAAACCTATTTTTAACATTGTTTTATGTTCTTCATTAATAATCTTTCTGTCCTAAGACTCTTCAGTATATTATTTTGTGTTTCAGAGCATTTCTGGTGTATCTCTGAGTTGATGATTGTTTTTTGCATTTTATGGAAATAGAGATATTTCTTTTCATATTATATATTCCCATTACTGTAACTAATATGAATGTGTTATCCAAAATGATACAATAATTCCCAGAATTTTCTACTCCAAGTAAAATAAACTACCTAGACCATTTAGGGTTATAAAAAAGAATTTGTTCCATCTGGGGGAAGCACAATGAAACCTTTAACTAACTATTCTCATATCTGGACTTATTTGTGCTACCATATCTGATTTATGCATTCAGCAAACATTTATTAACTTGCTATACTCTGTTAGGTCCTATAATGCCAATTGCATTTTATAAGTCAAAGATTGTCATGTGTATGCATTTTATGAACCCAAGATTGTCATATTTATCTTGAATAATGCCATTTCTAAATGATAGCATTTTTCTCCTTTTTCAAAGAGACACCATGAATTCATTTAGCAAAGGCCATATTATTATTATTATTATTATTATTATTATTATTCTTGCCTATTATAGTTTATATATTCCAAAAGAAATATGGCAACACCGATTATATCATACAAATGTTCTTTAATTTCATAGAAGAGTTTTTTGTATTCTAATGTGCACTTAATTCGCTAGCTGGGATTCATTGATTCATTACCCAAATTTTCATTCCAGGCCCTCCAGGCCCTCCAGGTGGTCTGCGAATAGAAGACATTAGAGCCACTTCTGTGGCACTTACTTGGAGCCGTGGTTCAGACAATCATAGTCCTATATCTAAATACACTATTCAGACCAAGACTATTCTTTCAGATGACTGGAAAGATGCAAAGACAGGTAAGTTTCATTTGTCTGATTAATCTGTGCATATTTTTAAATGAATTCTTTTCACAAAAATGAATATCTGGACTTTTTAATGATTTCATCATCTACCTTGAAATGCTTTTCTATTTTTAATTTTTTTTCAAGTATCCCTGTGGAATGATAGTGAAGAAAACCACAAGGAACTTAGACATTTTAAAGCTGCAGGGGAAGTAGCATTTCTGAATCTATAATGGGAAAGCAAAGAGAGGCCTCCTAGTTTTCTAGTTTGCTATGTGTAATTCTAAGGTTTATTAGGAAAAAAACTTCAGGAAATCTTTTTTTTTTTGGCAAATGATATCTATAGCTTATTATTTATGACCCATTTTTTTGCAATTACATAGGTACTATTATTCTGCATTTTTAGAAAAGCCACTTTGATTATAAATATTAATTTAAGCACCCAGTTTCTCACTACTATAGCCTTTGTTTTTCAAAGATGATCATACCTGCTTTGAATTTCCTCAGAACATATTTTCAATGAAGTTTTGGGTGTCCATTTTTTTTTCTTATACTAAGGTATTCTAAAAGTTGATCAGGAAAAATAAATGAGTAAATGGGTTCCCTCCTTTATAGCTATTCCCATTGCCATTTGTCATGACTAGACTATCACATCACACATCAGTTTATCTGTTGTAATGTCAAAGAAAATGAAGGATCCTTTCAATGAAATAACCTGTTTCTGTTTGTCATTTTGACATTATTTTTAAACAAACTTGTAATTGCTAGAGTTTCTTTTAGATATAATGAAGAGACATAGAAATATGTGCTCAGTTGTCACAAGGGGAGAAAAAAACAAAATGAATAAAATGTTTGTCTTTTTAAAAATTGGAAAAGAAGTAATCCCAGAATATCCCAAACCTGCTCTTATTTTTGCTTTAACTAACATAATGGCATTTAATTGTACTGATCATTGAGAAGTTTTAGTTTAGATTTAATTTTCTTTGATAATTTATTCCTATTATGTGAAATGAACTAAATATATACCTGCAGGCTGTTATGAGGGTTTAGATATATTTTGGTATTGAGGTATTCTCCATATATTATATAAAGAACACGAGTTAGAAACAGGTGAAATATTTCTGCTACATTATGCTTGCGAATGTAAGTTATCTAGCAATAAACTTGGCAAATCAGACCATTTGAAAAATAATATAAAAACAATTTAGATGTTTGATAAACCTAAAGTATGGATATTTTCTATTTCTCTGAAGAGAATTAAAACGGATGATAATGGTAATATTAGATATCTAGCCTAATTGACACTGATTATAGATACTAGAGAACAGAATGTAATGAACACATTTAAATTTGGTTTGCTTTGAAAAAGGAGTAATAATTGTAATCATTTTCATTAAATATATGTTCTTACTAGGTAGCTGAATAAAAATATACTTATCATTAAAATATCTATATCTATTCCACTAGAAAGTAAGTTCCATGAGGATGAAGGTTTTTATTCACTGCCCTACTCTAACTCCTAGATCAGGGCCCATAATGCTCATTTATTAAACACATGCTGATGGGGCCTCCATTGTATGCAAGAACCTGTCCTAGATTCTGGATATACACCTGGCCATCCATGAACAAAACAGAGAGAAGAAACACACACACACACACACACATACACACACACACACACACACACCCCATACCCTCAAAAGAGTTTACATTCTAGTAGGAAAGATGGCAATGAACAAATAATTACAGTAAATGTGCAGTAAAATGTACAGTAAGTCCTATGGTGATTAGTGCTAAAGAGAAACAATCGTGAAGAGGGATCATGATACAGGAGTTACATTTGAAAGAAAGGGTGCTTCTGATATTAATCTAGTCACCCCAACTTTTGCATGCTTCTTGTTTACATGTTGTGTCTTTCACAACTGTCAGCGTATTTCAATCTTTGAATCTATAGGATGTTTTCTATTGAAACATATAGCTGCATCTTATTTTTTATCCTGACACCCACTGCCTTTTGATTGGATTCTTTAATCAATTAATATTTCATGTTACTATTTATATAGCTGGGTTTATATATGCCATTGTATTTTATTCTGTTTATTTTTTTTAAGTTTTTATTTAAATTCCAGTTAGTCAACACACAATATAATATTGGTTTCAGGTGTACAATTTAGTGATTCAACACTTCCATATAATACCTTGTGCTCATCACAAGTGCATTCCTTCATCCCCATCACCTATTTCACCCATTCCCTTTCCACCTCCCCTGTGGTAACTATCCATTGTATTTTTGCTTACTAAAAGTTTTACTTGTTTTCATTCCTGTATTCCTTCTTTACTGCTTGAGTGAATATTTTCTAGTATAACATTTTAACTACTTTAATGAATATATATATTTATGTAGTTAATGGTTACTCTATATATACTATATATACATTACTGAATATAAATAAATGAATTTTTAAATATAAATATAAATATACATATTATTACTCTAGGGCTCACCAGCTACATCTGAACTTGTTAGAATACTTCATATGTTTACTAACTTAATTTCAATGAGATATGGAAGTGTTACTCCTAGATAACTCCTAGATAACCCATTTTTTGGTGCTGTGTATTATTTTTAGACCTCTCTATATATTACAACCTGTTATTCTTCTGTTACTGTCTTCTAAAGAAGCTACAAGAAGAAATGAAAGCAAGTACATATTTATAGAGTTTGTTATATTAACTTTTTTATTTTCCATTTTTAGTCCTCCTCATTTGTTCCTGTGGATTTGAGTTACCATCCTTACTTTGATAGAACTTCGCATCCACCTGCCTTTAAGATATTATCAAATATATTACACTTCTGTATGTCTTAGGCCCAACAAAAAATTTTATTTTATAATATAAAATATATACCATAAATATTTTTAAATGTTTATTTTTGTGTGTGAGAGAGAGACAGAGCATGATAGGGAGAGGTGCAGAGAGAGAAGGAGAAAGAGGATCCTAAGTGGGCTCCATACTGACAGCAGAGAGCTCGATGCTGAACTCAAACTCATGAACCGTGAGATCATGAGCTGAGCCGAAGTCGGATGCTTAACCGACTGAGCCGACCAGGTGCCCCATAATAAAAAATTTATATATATGAAACTCATGAGACAGAGTAAAATGATAGTTGATGTCAGCCACTAAATTTGGAGGTAGTTTATAATGCAAATAGCAATAGTGGATGGCAAGATATGCAGGGGTTTGTAGATCCTATAAGGAATTTTTAAACGAAGGAGAAATAATGGTGTATGGAGAAGGGATTTCTGGAGGGCCAAAACTAGAAACATGGAGATTAGCTAGGAGGATATTGAAGGTGAGGGATGTCCAGGTCGGAGATGTCAGTGGCTAGGACAATGGGATAGCAATGCGCATGGAGAGCAGTGCGTGGGTCTGAGATATATTTTTGAAGGCAAAACAGAGCTTTCTAACAAATTGAGTATGGATATTGAGAGAAAGGGCAGAATTGAGGATGGGAAATGAGATTTTGGCTCTAGCATCTGCACAGAATTTAGAAACATTCACTGAGAGAAGTGAGATTAAGTGCAGGTGAGGACTTAGTTCCATTTTGGAAAGTGTTCTCCATTTATTTATGTAGAACTGAATTTCCATCTAGTATAATTTTCCTAAGTGAAGAACTTTTTTAGTATTTCTGATTGTTCAGGTTGCTGGAGTCAATGACCTTTAGCCTTTGGAAATTTCTTTCATATCATATTTGTGATAATTTTTTGAATATAAATTCTAAGTTGTTTTTTGAGCATTTTATTTTTTATTTTTATTTTTTAATGTTTATTTATTTTGGAAAAACAGACAGCGTGAATAGGGGAGGGATAAGAGAGAGAGGGAGACACAGAATCTGAAGCAGGCTTCAGGCTCTGAGCTGTCACCACAGAGCCTGACGCAGGGCATGAACTCACAAACCGTAGTGATGACCTGAGCCGAAGTTGGATGCTTAACCAACTGAGCCACCCAGGTACTCCTTTATTTGTTATTTCTTTTATTTTTTAGTTTATTTATTTTGAGAGAGAGAGAGAGAGAGAGAGAATGGAGGGGCAGAGAGAGAGAGGGAGAGAGAGAATCCCAAGCAGGCTCTGAGCTGTCAGCACGGAGCCTAATGCTGGGCTCAATCTCGTGAACTGAACCATGAGATCATGACCTGAGCCAAAATCGAGAGTTAGAGGCTTAACTGACAGAGCTACCCAGGCATCCCTTGAACATTTTGAAAATATTATTCCTTTATCTTTTTGCTTTTGTTGTTTCTGATAAGAAGGGAACTATTTATTGTTTTTACCTTATATTCCTGTATTTAATGTGTCCGTCATGTCTAGCTGCTTTCAAGATTTTTTTCCTTTTTGCTTTTCAGCTTGATGAAAATATATTTATCCTGGTGGGGGTTTACTGGCAAGCTTGATCTTTGAGTTGATATCTTCCTTCAACTTAGAAAATTCTCAGCCATCATCTCCAGATATTTCTTCTGCGCCATGCTCTCTTTCTCTTCTTGGTCTGTGTTGCCATGTATGTTAGGTTGTTTGATGCGTTCCATAGATCTTGGATGTGTGTGTTTGCTTCTGATTGGATAGTGTCTAATGAATTGTCTTCACCCTCATAGATTCTTTTCTATGCTACATTCAGTTTGCTGAAGATCCTATAAAAATTATTTTGATTTTTTATTTCTATTAATCTCCAGGATTTTTTGTTTCCAGGATTTGGTTCCTTTTCATATTGTTTACATAGTATTCCATAGAAATTTCCTTTTTGTTTTGCAAGTGGTGCACTTTTTCCCACTTGTTACTTTTACGTATTTCTAGTAATTTTTCTATAGTCCTTGTCTGACATTTAACATCTGTCCATCTTTAAGTCTGGCTCTGTTTCTTTTGTTTCTTTTCTTGTTGTTTCTTTTTTCCTTTCCTGAAAATGAATCACATTTCTTTGTTTTCTCATGTCCTGATAACTTTTTAAATATCCATACATTGTGTAAAAAAGAACAGTGGAGCATAAAGTGAATACTACTTATATCCTGGAAAATGCATGTCATTTTTCCAAAACTGTCATTTTGTCACTACAATCTGTAGTTGAGGTGATCTGACTTTTGCCGTTAGATTCAGTTCGGTACAGGGTCAAGTAGATTTGAGTGGAGGATCAAAACCTCTCTCACGTGTGAATGCTTTCCAGCCTTCCCATCAGACTTTGTTTGTTCTTCTAGCCTGGCTCTCAGGGAGGGTTCTATTAGCTTCCCTTCTTCTGCCCCAGGCAGCTGTTGTCTAATCATTAGTCTGAAGCCCCGAGTTCCTGGGGGTGGGTGGGGGAGTGGTTCCAGTTACAGGTTCACTCAGACTTCAGCAGACCCAAAACACTTGTCCCTCTCTGGGGAGGCAGACCGGTCTTTGCTCTCTTGCCACTCACACAGCCACACACAACCACATACTTATTCAGGGTAAGGCCTGGAGTGCATATGGTGGTCTCCATTTTCCTGCTTTGCTCTTAGACTTGAGCACATCTGAGATGTCTGTGCCTCAGAGGGAGGTTTCTTTTGGCTCTCTTGTCCTGCCCCAGCTGTTTTTCGTACACTTGGTGAAGGCCCACAAAAAAAGAATTGGCTGATGGGTATAGATGCTCCTTGATTTGGGGGCTTCTGGGATTCGAGAAAGCCATGCCAGCCTGCCTGTTGTCTTTAAATATCTGTGAAAAGTTTTGTTTTTCTGAACATTAATGACTATGCTCTCCTCTCCCTGTTCCTGTACCTATTCTTCTTCACAAATTTCACAAATTCAGCTCTCTGATAGGCTCTGAAAAATGATTATTTTGTAGATTGTATTACCTGTCCTTTTTATTAGTTATGTAAGTAAAATTCTCTTGTGACAGTGTCCTAAGTAGAAATGAAAAATACTTTTTGCAGTAAATGCAACCATGTAGTTTTTATTTATAGTGGTGCCCACTAAAAATGGAAAGTATAAGACTAAACTCTGTTTTATGAAGGTAATTATTTAAGGTATTCAGTAAATATTTTTCAAAGATACCAAGTTTCAGCAGTCCAAGGATTACATTTAGAATAATGATCTGGAAGAATAGACTGTATGCTTTGAAACAATCTATTGTAAATATTATTTCTCTTGGACTTTTTGGGGATGGACAGCAGAAATTTGATGCCATTTTCTCAGGGTTCTACACGATGCATAGATAAGATTTAGAATGTTGTGTTTGATTCTATACTGCTCCTTGGAGAGGAAATTTTATAGAATATTGTTGGTGATAGGATGTATGTATGGAAGGGGACTGAACATAAAGAGACCTAGAAACCGTGCTATGAGGATCAATTAAGAGAACAAACCTGAGATATATTTTCTAAAATGAAGAAGAAAAATGTCTTTGTGTTTAAAATTCCGTCATGTGGAAGCCTCGAATTTATTGGTGCAAATCTGTAATAACGTCTTAATACATAAATGTTTCTTTAATGTTAGGTTATTTCCTTAGAATAGATATTTGTAAACTAAATTATTTAGTGTAAACATGCCTAAACCCATGAGCTGAACTAAAAAATTATCCAGTAGAAAAGAAGAAACAGTTTCTATTACCACCACCAGCATATGAGTATCTCTTCTACCACATCTTTACTTAGTTTTTAGTGTTTTTTTTTAATTCTTTGCCACATTGTTAGGTTTTTAAAAATGCAAAAAAAAAAAAAAAACAACAAAAAAAACCCACTAGGCTTCTTGTAGGATACTTTGTAGAATTTACTATTTTCTCTTTTGCCTTTCTGTAGCCTCACTTTTTGTTGTTCTTATTTCAGATATGAATTTCTGGGGTTTTATGAGGTTACATTCAAAATTTCCTTGGAGAAAAATCAATGAATCACATCTTTTGGGATGCCAGAGCACAATTTGCCTCTCTTTCACTGCGGAGAACTTTGCCAAATCTATGGCTCCTTTCAAAGTTCTGCCACAAGACCTTGTGGGTGGGGTCTGAAGGCTCTAATATAACGCAGAACCGATGAGAAGCCTGTAAATGCCCTTTTCCATTCTCAAACGCAGACCTGCTTTATCACTTAGAACCTCTGAGTGGCTTCTGGATAGTTTCAAATGCTTGAATTTTGGATTGAGAGGGAAGAACCTAAAGGTTCTGAATGTATTTAAATTCTAAGGAAACACCAGGATTCACTAGGCAACTTCAAAGAATCTAGAACAGGTGGGATGACATTGCCTAGAGTTATTCTTGAAACAATATATTTTTTAGTCCAGAGGTCATTCCGGCTATTTCTGAAGCTTTTCAGTTAGTGCATGTGGCCTGATGGCAGAGTGCCATAAGCATGGTTTCCAGGCAACAAAAACACTGTGAATTATTGGCCTTAGGATACCCATGAGGCTTGCTTCTCTTTTCCTCCAAAGATTAGTCACAATCTTTTTATTCTGAGCCTCAGGGACTCAAGGCATTTGCAAATGAATCTATGGATTATTGTGTATGGTTGGTTGTTAAAGTAAGACCTTCTCAAGAGGGTCTTTTGACCTGAGTGTTAACGTAAGGAGCATGTCTCCTGCTCTGTATCCCTTTGATTGAGAGTTACACTCAGGAGTAAAACCAAGATTTAAACAGCTATCAGGTTAATACTCAATATAGTTTTTATAGGGAGAAGCCTCTGGCAGTCATGATACAGTTAAGATCTGATTTTCAATACTGAAATTATCTGTTAAACAATGGCCTGACTCAGAACTGACCCACTTAAAACTCAGGATCTTGAGACCCCAGTCCTGATTCCTAGCACTTGCGTCAATTGTGCAAAGTGCTCTCCTCTCTTTCTGACTCTAGGAATAACAAACAGGTGGAAGGAACTTGGCTGAAGAGAGGGGACACAATGTCCTCTGCTTCTGTTCTGTATTCGGCCCGGGTATGAATCTGCTTCCAAAGCAAAGCTGAACTCTGCTCCTGTCTACGTGGGTGGTTTTGGAAAGATAAAATATATCCAATAGTTCCTGCCAGGACTGAAGGAGTTGGGGGAGAATTGCATGGGGTAAAAATCCATTTATAGGGATATTCAGGGCCAGAATAAAACAAATAAAAATGTGTAATAGAGGTAAAACAAACAGTAGCAGTAGAGGAGAAAGGATCAGCTCACAGTTAAAGAGAGTGGGAGAGGGCTTAGACTGAGGCAAAGTATACTGCCTTACAAGGGAAGATAATTTATAGACTGAATATAAGCATCAAAGCCACGAGAGTGTTGGATATTTTGTGGTGGGGCGGGGTAAAGGAATCATCTTCTTGTCTTTCACCAGTAGCCTGCATGATTCAGGGTTGAAGGAGACTATCGTGAGTGTTCTACACAAGGCTGTACTTCTTGCACTGAAACACTGTCTGCTCTAAATAAGTGTAACTTTTGTATTTATATTTTATGTATAGTTTTTACAAACATTTACTAAGTAGTATTATTTACAAAACAGTATACTAGGTATACTAGGCCCAGAGAATTCCAAAACATGTAGAAGAAGTAGAAGAAACGTGGATGTTCACAAATGAACAAACAAGGGGAGGCAAAAGAAATATTTTTAGTGTGGACTGCCTGTGTCAAGATTGGAGCTGGGAAAAAGTTAGAGAAATTCTCGCAAGCTTTAAAATCCTCTTCTCGTGATGTGGTGTTCAGAAGTCCTGCCCCAGTTTGTGGAATGGAAAACAGGCATGATAGAAGCCACTTTTAATTCTAGATACATTTTTCTAAAATGAAAACGTTAGTCTTTTTTTTTTTTTTTTTGGCTAAGTTATTCCTACTGCTTATGTAAATGGTTTTATTTAGGAGGTATTATAAAAATACACCAATACATGTTTGTTTGGGATATTTATATCCTCGTAAGTACTGATGTTAATGTATATTAACAAGAATGATTATAATTGGTTTTGTTCCAGAAAGAGCACTTTTCATGCCTTTAGCAATCCTGGTAGAGAATACTATCCTTAACTTATAGATACCAAATTCTTTCCTACCCATTCACAAGATGCCTTCCAGAAGTCCATCTTCCTACCAACCACCCACTTCTTGTTTCCCCTTCTGAGAAAGTCGTTTGCATCCCTGAGCCAATGGTTTCTCACTGGTGTTTATCTTATGGTAGTAACTCCAAGGCATTTTGCTTATTCCTTCTTTCTTCATCTCGGTCATTAAATCAGAGGACTGACAGCTTCACCTGGAATCCAAAGCCTACCACAAAATGACCCCACTAGACCTTTCCTTCTTTACCTTTCACCATTCCTCCAAATATTTTCTGTGGTCAAGTCTGATTTTCTACTCTTTGAACATATACTCGACCTTCCATTTATTTAGGGGTGTTTTCATACTGGATGATCACACATGCTCAAAATCAGTCTTTTTTTTTTTTTTTTTTTAATTTTTTTTTTTCAACGTTTTTTTTTTTTTATTTATTTTTCGGACAGAGAGAGACAGAGCATGAACGGGGGAGGGGCAGAGAGAGAGGGAGACACAGAATCCGAAACAGGCTCCAGGCTCCGAGCCATCAGCCCAGAGCCCGACGCGGGGCTCGAACTCCCGGACCGCGAGATCGCGACCTGGCTGAAGCCGGACGCCCAACCGACTGCGCCACCCAGGCGCCCCTCAAAATCAGTCTTTTAGCTACAGTTTCCACTGCACATCCTTCTGGTTCTTCTTGTTTTGACTCAACATACTCTTGCCTGTACTTGTTGGCTGCCCAGCTGCTTGAAAAAGCCTGGTTAGCTTTGACCATCACGAGAATAGCATACCCTTGTCAAGAGAGACCCTTTGGAGGGCTTTCAACATTCCCATTCTTCAGGCATTTAAATGATGCTGGGATTAAAGGCATCTGGGTGGCTCAGTTGATTAAGCATCCAACTCTTGATACTGGCTCAGGTCATGATCTCACAGTCATGAGATCCAGAGTGTGCTTGGGATTTTCTCTCTCCTTCTCTCACTGTCCCTCCCTCTCTTTCTCTTTCTCTTTCTCAAAATAAATAAACATTTAAATGGTGCCGGGATTTTTGCAGCACAGGGAGGGGAAAGATTGGACTGCCTCCTTGAGCCTTCTACCATATGTTTTTACTTAGGCCCCAAATTCATAAGATCACAAACTCATAAATAATCCCATCAGCTTCTGACTTTAAAACTCTGTATTGGTTCCCTAGGGCTGTTGTAACAAACTGGTTGCTTAAAACAACAGAAATTTAGACTCTCACAGTGCTGGAGTCCAGAGTCCAAAATCAAGGTGTTTGCAAGGCTGTACCGTCTCCAGGGGCTCTAGGGAACAGGTATTCCTTACCTCTCCTAGGTTCCAGTGGCTCCAGATGTTCCTTGGCTTGTGGCCACATCACTTCAACTTCTGTCTCTGTGGTCACATTGCCTCCTCTTCTACATATGTCTCTCCTCTGTGTTTCTCTTATAAGGATGCTTATTATTGGTTTCAGGGCCCACTTAGATAATCCAGGCTAATCTTACCCCGGGATCCTTAACATAATTCTGGTCTTAATCTTCAAAGGACACACAAAGACTGGTTTTCCAGATGACTTACTTTCACAGGTTCTTGTAATTTGGGAAGAGATAGAACTTTTTGGTAGGCACAGTTCAACCCACTACTATAAAATTTTTTCTTTTATACTAGGCTCAAAATTATTGGAAGGTCTCTAGAGGGGAAGCGGGCTACCCAGCGTCATAACAGCCAGCTATATTTTTTTCTTTTCTTTATGGAGAGCACTTTACAAACTAAAACTACACTTCCTTCCTCCAACTACCTAAAAGAAGTCCTTGGGTATATGAAGTAAAGCAAATTCTGATTTGCTGTGAACGAAGGGTGGAAGAAATATTAAATAAAGAGGCAGAATCAAAATAGGAGAAGACAAAGCCAAATTTTCAATCAGAAAGTCAAAAATTACATCAAATGTATAGAACAAGTTCATCACAAAATAAGAGAAGAGATGGAAAAATTAGCATCCAGGACAGTTACAATTATGGCAGGATGAGGCATGGCATGGTCTGAGCCACACAGGAATTTGTCCAAAAGGAGAAACCAGGACACTGGGATGCTTGGCATTTATTGTAGAGATGAGAACAACATCTTGAAAAACTATAGATTCATGGTCTGCATTGCCAGATAAAAAATTCCCTAAATAGTAAGATAATGAGTCATAGACAAGCCTAAAGCAACACATTTTCCAAACAAGTGATGTACAAGTATTTATATGCGTATGTATGTATATGTTAGTTATTAAAAACACATGTGGAAATATTTTAAGAGAGCTTAAAATACTGTGTAGTCCTGCCTTGATTCTTTGTTTTATCATATCTCAATGAAATAAGCAATGTTGGATCATATTTTATCCATAATTTATAACCTTTTCATTATATAAGAGCATGAATTTTTAATAAACTATTACAACATTTGTTATCATTGCCCCAAGTGATTTGGGTAAAAATCAACAAAACCAACTAAAAAAGGGTATAAACATATAGGTACCCTAATAATAAATCATTCACTGCCCATGTACAATGTCAGTGGATGTCCCCAAAGTTTTTAACTGTCCAGTTGTGCTCTTCCCTCAGGAAATCTTTCTAGATTCTACCTTTAGAATACAGCTCCTTGCTATTCCGGGTAGAGTCCATGGATTAGCAGTAAATGCATGACCTGGGAGCTTGATAGGAGTGCCGAATTTCAACCCTCTGATCTTAGGCTTATGAAATAGATGATCCACATTCATATCACTTTCTGTAGTTTATTATTTATTAATGATCTCTCTGCTTACTCCCTTGAACTTAATATTTTGTCATGTCTAGTTTTTATTTTTATTTCAACTCAGTGGAATATGTGCCATTGTCTCAAAATAGTAAAATTAAAATGCAGGATTATAAAAATGATGCTGTTCAACTAATATTCTTTTTAATGTTCATTTTGTTTAGATCCCCCAATCATTGAAGGGAATATGGAGGCAGCAAGAGCAGTGGATTTAATACCATGGATGGAGTATGAATTTCGTGTGGTAGCAACCAATACGTTGGGTATAGGAGAGCCCAGTATACCATCAAACAGAATTAAAACAGATGGTGCTGGTATGTTGAAGAAACTTTTGAAAATTTGAAAGGTTTATATATATGGTACCACTTTTATATATAGTTGAATGTATTTGGAAATAAGTAATACTCTGAGGTAAGTGATTCATCTAAAAATGTGTGTATGTATTTCACACAGGTGTGTGTATTCTGTGACAAGACAGTCAAAAATCAAGAAAAAGGTCATATGATGTTTAAGAATATTTTTACATAAGGAATGTAAGGAAAGAAGTAAATAGAAATCTCTGCATATTCCACTTGGAATGACTAAAATGAAATTGGTATTTATAATATAAACTTTCATATTTGGGTGCCTGGGTAGCTCACTCAATTAAGCATCTGACTCTGGATTTCTGCTTACTTAGGTCATGATCTAATGGTTCATGGGATCGAGCCCGGAATTGGGCTGTGAGCTGAATCTGCTTGGGATTCTCTCTCTCCCTTTCTCTCTGCCCTTCTCCCACTCTCATGCTCTCACGTACACACTCTCTCTCTCTCAAAATAAATAAACTTAAAAAAAATTAAAAAAAAAAACTAAGGGGGCACCTGGATGGCTCAGTCAGTTAAGCGTCGGACTCTTGGTTTCAGCTCAGGTTGTGATCTCATGGTTTGTGAGTTCGAGCCCTGCATGGTGTCCGGCTGATAGCATGGAGCCTGCTTAGGATTCTCTCTCTCCCTCTCTCTCTCTGTCCCTCCTCCACTCTTTCTGTCTTTTGAAATAAATAAACTTAAAAAAATTAAAGATTAAAAATTAAATTGCTCAAAAAATAATTTAGAACTTATTTTCAAAAAATTATCACAAATATGAAATGAAAGAAATTTCCTAAAGTACAAAGGCTGAAGGAAAGTCTTCGGGGCACTTGGGTGTCTCAGTCGGTTGAGTGTCCGACTTCAGCTCGGGTCATGATCTTACCGCTGGTGGGTTCAGCCCGCATTGGGCTCTGCACTGACAGCTCGGAGCGTGGAACCTGCTTCTGATTCTGTCTCCCTCTCTCTCTGCTCCCCCTGCCCCTGGTTGCTCGCTCTCGCTTTCTCTCTCTCTCTCTCTCTCTGTCTCTCTGTCTCAAAAATAAATACACATTATAAACAAAGCGAAACAAAGGTTGAAGGTCTTTTGACTCCAGCAACCTGCATTAGAAATATTAAAAAACTTTTTTACTTAGGAAAAGTATACTAGATGGAAATCCATTTCTGCATAAATATATGGAGAACCCATTTGAAAATGGAACTAAGTCCTCACCTGCACTTAATCTCACTTCTCCCTCAGTAAATGCTTCTACCTTCTATGTAGACACTAGAGTGAAAGCCAATTAATCATCCTCAATTCTCTCTCTCCTTCTCTCTCTGCACCTCCCCAACTTGTGCTCTCTCTGTCAAAAATAAGTAAATAAACATTAAAAAATAGAATGTAAACTTTCATGTAAATTTTGAATCTTAACCAGGGAGGCTCTTAAGTAACGAGTTTTAAGATTTAGAAGGTTCACAATTCTGCATGTCACTCAAAAACATTTAAAACTGTGTGGCCATGTGGCATGGTCGGGGGTGGGGGGGGAGGGTAGGATAAGCAGGGAGTGGAGACCATGGAATGAGAACTTCCCAGATCTAAACCACGAAGAGAGTCATAGTTTCTCTGAGAAATAGCTAGAATGTGTTCTTTTTAATTTTTTTTTTCAACGTTTATTTATTTTTTTGGGACAGAGAGAGACAGAGCATGAACGGGGGAGGGGCAGAGAGAGAGCGAGACACAGAATCGGAAACAGGCTCCAGGCTCCGAGCCATCAGCCCAGAGCCCGACGCGGGGCTCGAACTCACGGACCGCGAGATCGTGACCTGGCTGAAGTCGGACGCTTAACCGAATGCGCCACCCAGGCGCCCCTAGAATGTGTTCTTTTAATATTAGGTGTCACTCTAAATATGCTCTTTGACCCTAGCTCAACCATGGATGTTGTTCCAATTCAGGTTCACATTTTTAGGCGAAATACCAACTCCATTTATTTTTTTATTTTTTTTTTTTCAACATTTATTTATTTTTTTTGCGACAGAGAGAGACAGAGCATGAATGGGGGAGGGGCAGAGAGAGAGGGAGACACAGAATCGGAAACAGGCTCCAGGCTCCGAGCCATCAGCCCAGAGCCTGACGCGGGGCTCAAACTCCCGGACCGCGAGATCGTGACCTGGCTGAAGTCGGAGGCTTAACCGACTGCGCCACCCAGGCGCCCCACCAACTCCATTTAAATAGCCTTTGGTGCAGAAGTACTCAGCTCTATTTTCCTTTTCCCTGAATTACCAGGCAAAAATACTGTTCTGATTATAATAATAGCTCTTTTTTTTTATTATTCCTTGTGTATGAAAATGAAAATGTTAAAGTTAGAGAGGGAGGAAGCCAAACCATAAGAGACTGTTAAAAACTGAGAATAGGGGCGCCTGGGTGGCGCAGTCGGTTAAGCGTCCGACTTCAGCCAGGTCACGATCTCGCGGTCCGTGAGTTCAAGCCCCGCGTCAGGCTCTGGGCTGATGGCTCAGAGCCTGGAGCCTGTTTCCGATTCTGTGTCTCCCTCTCTCTCTGCCCCTCCCCCGTTCATGCTCTGACTCTCTCTGTCCCAAAAATAAATAAACGTTGAAAAAAAAAAAAAAAAAATTTAAAAAAAAAAAAAAAAAAAAAAAAAACTGAGAATAAACTGAGGGTTGATGGGGGAGTAGGAGGGAGGGGAAAGTGGGTGATGGGCATTGAGGAGGGCACTGTTGGAATGAGCGCTGGGTGTTGTATGCAAACCAATTTGAAAATAAATCTCATATTAAAAAAAAAAGAAAAGAAACTGTTTTGTAGGCTCTCTGAGTTTATTTTTACTATGCCTTGCCAAAGTTCAGTGCTTTATTTGGGAGAAGAGATTTTATTTATTTATTTTAAGTTTATTCACTCTGAGAGAGTGCAAGTGGGGGAGGGGCAGAGAGAGAGAGAGAAGGAAAGAGAATCCCAAGCAGGCTCTGCACTGCCAGCACATAGCCCACTGTGGGGCTTAAACCCTTGAACTGTGAGATCATGACCTGAGCTGCAGTCAGACACTTAACCCACTGAGCCACCCAGGGGCCTGCGAGGGCAAAGGTTTTAAAAGGATGATAGACTGCTGTTAAAATCTGTTGTGGTATCTTAATACCACTAATCCACATTGCTGGCTACCTCAAATTCTTGGCCTAACTTCTAAATAGAATTATGGACTCTCATGTCTTAGCTTTTAAAGCCAGTTATTCACAGGACTGCCATCAGTAATCTCTGAAAGTTTCATGTAGTTTACTACATTATTTACCAGATAAAAATAATGATTCTGTAATTAAGGAAGATAATAAACATTGAAATACTGATCTTCACTGAGTATTTTCACACATATTTCAGTTAATTCTTTTGATAATATTTTAAGGTAGGTATTACTATCCAGTGTTCATTAATGGGTAACAGACTCAGAGACAGTAAATAATGTGAAATTCATATAGTTACTTGCAAGACTCAGTTCAAATCCAAGATCTGTTTGACACCTATTCTCATACATTGAGCTTTCTCTCTTAAGGGCATTTTCTCAAGCAGGACTCTAAAAGTGTGTACACAGGGAGCCTGTGTAGCTCAGTTGGTTAAGCATCTGACTCTTGATTTCAGCTCAGGTCATGATATCACGATTTGTGAGATCGAGTCCCTCGTAGAGTTCTGCACTGACCCTGTGGAGCCTGCTTGGGATTCTCTTTCTCCCTGTCTCTCTGTCCTTCCCCCACTCACATACAGCATGCTCTCTATCTCTCTCTCAAAGTAAGTAAATAAACATGAAAAAAAAAACCCAAATATGTATTTATATAAAACTTTATTAGTGTTCTAGGAGTAGTTTACATTTCATCCTTAACTATAAAGCTAGATATGATAAAATGCTAATTTTTTGTTTGTTTGTTTTGGTATATTCACCTGCGAAATGAACACAACTGTTTCTTTTGCTCTACCTGGCAAGCATCTCATTAGGATAGAGTTGTAATATAAGTTGAAGCTTTGTAGATTACGGATACCATATAGCCAGGATCCTTGTGTTTGGTTTTTATTATTAGTCCCTAGAGCCACTTGTGTTTTTAATATAAACTTTTGTATGATGGACTTTCTTGAAAGACAAAAATAAAAAGGAACATGGGCATGATCTGACCAGTGGTTTTAAACCACATAATTTCATGCTGAGAGATCTTGTACTTGATTTGATTTAACAAGTATTCATTTTCAAAATAAAATTGTAAAAATAAAATAAATGATTAAGTTTATGCCCAAGTAAACTTTTTTCAGTTAAAAAATTATAACATTCTTGGGGCATCTGGGTGGCTCAGTCAGTTAAGTGGACTTTGGCTCAGCTCATGATCTCATGGTTCATGGGTTCAAGCTCTGTGCTGACAGCTCAGAGCCTGGAGCCTGCTTCAGATTCTGTGTCTCCCTCTGTCTCTCTCTGCCCCTCCCCCACTCATTCTCTGTCTCTCAAAAATGAATAAACATTTAAAAAATAAATAAAAATTAAAAATTATAACATTCTTATATTTAAATATAGTCCTTTAAAAAAATCTCTTGAGCTTGGCTAACTTTCCATGATCTCTTGACTAACATTGTATGAACTAAGACTTAATCTGAACACATGTTTTGAAATACTAAATTGTTCATTAGAGGAGGAAGGAGCTTTCTCTGGCATTGATGATAGATACAGACCTTCTCCTCTCCTCCTCAGGAAATCTGTTACAAACAGTATCTTAATTATTTAATTTCAGAAGGTGATTGCTTTGGTATACATGGGTTGATCATCTGGAAGGAATTATTGTAAGATCTTTTTTGTCATCTCAATGTAGAAATGATTATGTTTTTAGGAATACGAACAAAAAGTGTCTCAGAGAAAGACTCAGTCTGACTTTTGAATCTGAATTTGTGATTTATATTTAGTATCATATTTAGAAGCTCAGGATCATTTTCGTATACTCAATTTATATGAAACTCTAAAGACCTTTCAACCTCACTGTCTTCCTACTCTTCTGAAAGCAGTGTGTAGTATTGAAGCTCCGAGACACCGATCCTTCAGTAGAATTTTGGTGCCATTGTTTCAAACCTTAGATTACATAACCTCTCTGTTTTCTCATCTCAAAATGGAAATTATTTATTTTTTGAGATTTTATGATTTATGATTTAAAAACATATAATGAAAGAAGTTAGTTCTATCTAGTGCATAATATTTGCTGCCTAATATTCATTTATTATGCTATTATTCTCATTTCGCAGCATTATATGCTTATAAGAAAATATTGTCTACTCTGTAATTGATCACCTCATTTGACAATGTATTTCCATTTTTTATAAGCATACAGAGAATCACATAGCTTCATGTAATTTCTAATCATCTTAGAGGAATATATATATATTTATATTTAATATAGATACAAGAATATATGTTTAATATAATAAAACTAAGTAGAATTTATCTTTAAATATTGTTTTTGTTTTCTTCTTAATTTAAAAAAATTTAATATGCATAAAATTGGACATTCACATTCTTCATTCTAACAAAAAAATAAAAATACTTTTTAAAACAAGGGGATGTTTGTCTTGCCATGTACCATTATAACAACTCCCTAAGAGATGCCAGCATATGTTATGTGGGATAAAGGCTGGTTCCCATTTGATGGAAAGGTTGCCCCTGCACCTCATTATGCTGATTGAAAGACACAACATTATCTAATGCAGCACATGCCCTTATCTGTCCAATTACTTAATGTTAAGATCGCAGTGCATGGTTGGGTATATTCTTTGGATTCAGACAAGTGCATTATAAAATGGATGGTCCCAAATGAAGAATTAGAAGATGTGTTTGTAATTCATTGTAGCCCATTTAATTTTGACTGTAAGAAAGAGATAACAAAAGCATCCTTCAAAGTAATGTGTCATTAAGACATACCCTCATAGCTAATGGATCTGCAGGTGCAGTTGGTGAGTTGATATCCTAAAATGGCGCATTTGGGTTTGTTTTGACAGCTTTGGCATTTATTTATGCCAGATCAACCTAAGAAGGAAAAGAGAAAAAAAATACAAGAATCAGCACTTTCATCCTTTATATAGAACATTAATTCTGTGTCTAATGAAGCCATTCTCTTTTTATTTAGTTTTATTTTTAATCATTTTAGTTATGTTTGATAAAGGAGAGAAATGGTGGTAACAGCATGTTTTGTAGCTAGCAAGTTACTGATAAATTTATTTGCTATCATTGGTAATAAAAGAGAGAAATCTTTTTTTAAAGTAGCAAAAAGTATAGATTTTTAAGCAATGAGGAGGCCTGCATTAAAGCTACTCTCCATGTAAGCACTGTGACGTGGCTAGTTAAGTAACTTCCATTGGGATTCGTTTGCCTTTCCTGTAAAATGGGATAATGTTACTTCTCTGTATGCTTACTTCGAAGGGCTGATCTGAGTATCCAGTTAGGTGCAGTATGTAAAAATCACTTCTGAGTTCTAGATGAGTCTTTTATGAAGGTGAGCTGCTTCATTCATTCGGCAGACTTTCACAAGTTGGGGATACTAAACACATTAAATTAAAATTAGTTGTACATATTCACTTGTTGCTAAATTAAAGAAAGTGCATCTTCAGTACTGGAATCAGATTCTATTTATGTTGCTATCTTTAGCGCTACAAAATTATTTGTGGAAGAGAAAAGGAGGAGCAAGAAGGGTAAGATGGTCGTTCTAGAAATTGGCGGTTAATAGAGGAGGATGAAAAGAGAAGCAGTGATAAAGCCATAGTGATAATTGCACGTTATGATTGAAAAGAACCCATTACCAAATATATTTTATTCTATTTGAAAACAAAGGTCACACATGCATTAAATACTTTTGTTTTTAATATCCTGAGAGAAACTAGATTTCATCCTTTTACTTAAATGAATAGTGCATAGTTGGTTTGAGTTCTTCATAATAACTTCACTGTACCTTATGATCATTTCAGTTTGTAGCATTCTTTTCTGCCCATACAGCATTTCTTCAGATGACTTATTTTTAGATTATCATGCTTTTGAGCAGTTAACAAATTTACTCCGTTCCACCCATTTAAATTTTTCCTGTTTGAGATCAAAGCCTAGATTCATAAGCAAACCTCCAATTTCAGCTCTAGAAGACCCTACGACATTAATATTATTGTGAATTATCTCAGACCCTGTATTGTTTTTACCTGTTACGGGAAGAGCATCAGTTTAACATGGCAGATGCATTAGCAATATTAGCAATCTGTTCCACCAGCGGAACAGATCATTAAGAGTTACAAATAGCTACTCTCATTTGAATATCCAAATATTATGCAGTTCATTTGGTTTTGTTAATGGCTAATCACAAAGAATATATATTTAAAAGTAGAATAAAAGCAGATGCAAGACTTTAATTGTACTTTTAATCCCTTGGTTTTTCTAGATTCTAGAGCATTACAGTTATAACCATTTGAATCTCTTCCTAAAGATTTTGTTTTAAATCACAATGAGATTTTGATGCAAATTAAATTTGAAAGCTACATTCATGGTAACTTTATTTCTGTAAAAATGGCTATACAAATTAAGCAATAATTAACAAGGACTAAGTAGTCAACAATTTATTTTGAATCAAGGGCCTGTCTTCATATGCTTCATGGTTGTTACAATTTAGGGTTTGTCATAAGTCAGTGTGTACACTGTTAAAAAAGAAAAGAAAGAAAAAACAAAAGCAGAAAAACGCTAAAGCTCAAATTGGTACTTCTAAGGAAATTACCTAAGCTTTCAAATCTAAAAGTAAAATTGGCAGCGTCAGTTTTTTTCTAAACTGAACGAGTAATTATGACATTGGCCTGAGTTTCTTTTTAAATAATTTTGAGTTCTGTGACTGAAATACAGAAGCACTTTTATAAACATCATTAGGAAATCACTGTTAGACTGAACTCAAGGCAGAAGAACAAATTTAAAAGCTATTTTTAACATTTCACAGTAAAATGATAAATATTGTTTATTCGTGATTAATTCAATAATTTTCTATTTTTTCCTAAATATTTCATTAAAATCTTTTAAATGATTTATTGTTAAAAGAAAGTTTAGTTTGTTCACTGTTAAATTGCTTTGGAGCCTAACGCTGAATAAACTGCCTTGTGTTAGAGTTATTTACTTCCCTGAAAGGAATCATGATTTGCCCAGGTCTTCTGTTCTTGCAAAGCTGAATGCAAATATACAGTAGCTAGGTGCTCAGATTTTTTTTTTAAGTTTATTTATTTTGAGAGAAAGAGAGAGTGCAAGCAGGGGACTGGCAGGGGCAAAGAGAGAGGAAGAGAGAGAATCTCAAGCAGGCTCCACACTGTCAGTGCAGAACCCAATGTGGGGCTTGAACCCATGAACCGTGAGATCATGACCTGAGCTGAAATCAAGAGTTAGACACTTAACCAACTGAGCCACGCAGGCGCCCCAAGGTGCTCAGATTCTTGTCAGTTATGTAGGGTATATGTCAATCCCACCTGTGGAAAAAAAAAATGCCCCTTAGTTGATAAAGCTAAATATGCACATTCAAAGCTAAATGGGGGACATTAAGTCAATAATTCACCTACGATATAAAACACTCTATTAGAAGGTACAGTTACCTTTATTCCTGCCTTTTATTTTAGCATCATAAGCTGAGTGGGTGATCTTTGAAGGGCAAGTCAATCTTGATTTATTGAAGCATGCTAAAGGAGTTTGAAATAAACATTATGAAATGGAGAAAAATTCAATCTAACATAATACACATATTTCATTTTTAGCTCTAAATAAAGAGGTTAATTTTGATTATAATGAAAAGGATTACAGTGAAGTGCTTTGGCAAATAATACTTGATCTGATGAAGGCAATGTTTGATTCAACAAATTGCAGTGTAATAAATTATTCTAAGAGTTATTTTTGAAATTATTTGCCTGTGACCACAATACTTGTACTTAGAGTTAAACACACAAAATTTGATCTATTCATGGATTGTAAGACAGCATGTTCTTTGTTTCTTGTTTCTTGTAGCATGTAAAATTTTAACTTCAGAATATGAGTTATGTGGTTTAAAAGGTTTCCAAGAGTTATTTTAATATCCAAGTTTCAATATGTATTTTATCTAAAGCACCACAATTATCTTTTAACACCTCTGTGCACTCAATTTTTATTTCTAACACTTATGTGGTGACAGTTGAAAAGTAAAATAAAATCTCTCAAATTCATATTCATTCCTAATCAGAAATGGAAATCATCACACGGTTTATAGACATAAAACCATACATTTTGGTTCTGTGCAATTAACGTACATATCTCAACAAAGAATTTGCATGGCTAACATAGGAGAAGTTGTGAAGTATTTTTCTTTGAGTCACAATTATTTGTTGGTATGTGCAGTTTAGTAAATGAACATGTTACTTTGAGCACTCTGAGGAAGGTATGACTATTTCCATGGGAAGGATGTGGGGAATCCAGGGATAATTCATCTTTCATCTGTTCTTTTTTTTTTTTTAATGTTTATTCAGTTTTGAGAGAGAGAGAGAGAGAGAGAGAGAGAGAGAGAGTATGAGTGGGGGAGGGGCAGAGAAAGAGAGAGAGACAGACTTCAAACCAGGCTGTAGGCTCTGAGCTGTCAGCACAGAGCTGGAACTGGAGCTCTAACCCATGAACTTCAAGATCATGACCTGAGTTGAACTTGGACACTTAACCTACTGAGCCACACAGGTGCCCTTCATCTGTTCTTTAAAATTTTAACAGATCTGGGAATGATATCTCAGACTGAGCCACACAGTTGCATGTTAAAACACAGACTTCATCCATGTAGCTGGTTTCTAAGTGCCTCCAGTACAAGACAAACTATGCTTTATTTATCTGTGTGACTCCAGTTAGATAAGAATCCAATAGTATACAAATATAATGAGATGCAGCAACTACCCTGAAAGATTTATAGGGAGAGTGAATAACATGGAGAAAAATAAAGAAGAGGTCATTGGACTTAGCAATTTGAAGCAATTTTGTGATTTGTGATTTTTTGAGAGAGTGAATTTAGTAATATAAAGAAGTAGAAAACAGATTATGGGTCATTAAAAAGCTATTACAGAGTGAAGTACAAAACAGCCATATATCAGTTCTTCTTTGCAGTTCTGTGACAAAGTGTTTAATGGTGTGGAGGGTAAGAAGGAGGCAATATTACAGATAATTTTTAAAGATGGAGAGACTGTAAGGTAGAATCCAGTAGAACAAGTGAAACTGAAGGAAGATCTAAAAAGACAGAAGTGTGGGAGAGTCAGAGTCCCTGATGGGGCAAGGTTCTAGAAGGTATTTAGGAACTGGAAGTGAGAGTACCAGAAAAAAATATTAGATTTCAAATATTGCCAGATGTTTTGGAGAAACTTTATCCAATGTTAATACACAGGAGCTATTTAATATTATTTGTAGATTGAAGCATAAAACTAACACAACAGTAAATTATAAGAAGGTCATAAGTTTCAAAAGTAAGAGCTGTGGAATATTCTCCCAACAAAATAGATCTAATCTTTCAAAATCATATTAAATGAAAGGACACAGGAAAAAAAAAAAAAAAAAGATGTGTGTGGGAGGGCAAATTTGCTTTGCTACCCCCTGCTAAAGAAAACCCATACTTTCCTATGGCACTGAATCAATTTTTAGCTTGGCAGGAAAACATATTTATATTTATATTTATATTTATATTTATATTTATATTTATATTTATATTTATACTTATATTTATATTTATATTTATATTTATATTTATATTTATATTTATATAATTATATATAATAGATTGCAGCTACTGTGAGGCATTATCATTATAATTGAGTAGGTAATGTGTGCAGCTTGTGTTTCCTAGTGAAGAAAAAATTTATGGTCTTGGAGTGCCAGAAAAAATTGCATAACCTCATTTTTTATTGTTTGTTTCAGCTCCTAATGTGGCGCCTTCAGATGTAGGAGGTGGAGGTGGAAGCAACAGAGAGCTGACCATAACATGGGTGGTAAGTATGAATAAGTTGCATTTATTATAGGCTGCTTTACCTACACTGAATCTCAAAACCATTTTGTTTCCTGAAATAATATGGAATAAAAGACAATGCCCAGAGTAAACTGTTTTTGTTTTGTTCTGTTTTGTTTTTGTTTAAATATAATTAAAAAAAATTTGAATTGGCAATTAGGGAAATTATCAACAAGTAGAAGAAACTGAGTTCACCAGAGATTTCAATGTAGATTTTGTCTCCATTAAGTGAATGTAAAGAGAAAATTGAATTTTGAGTGGAAAGCAATCCACTGTTGTTCTGCATATGGTTGTTATCGGCATTCATTTGTTGATTTATGCCTTATGAGTTAACTCATAAGGTATAAATCTGGTGAGTGTACATTGAACACTTTTATTCATGGTCAAGATAGAATCAGAGGCCAAGGATGCTAGCTATCTATTTGTTTTCTTTGCATGACCGTATCTACCACCTTTCTTGATTTATAAGAATTACCTGGAGAAAAATAGGAATTTGTGGTTTATAGAGTAACAATATAAAAGTTATTGCTGTTATTTTTGGTGAAATAAATAAATTGTTCACGATGTATTTTAATTTAAATAAAATGTGAATTTTATTTTTAAAAGAACATAACAAAGAAATACCTTTTATAACCATAGATGCAAAACTTAACAAAATGTTGGCAAATTAAGCCCAGCAAAATACTAAAAGAATGATACACTATGACAAAGTAGAGTTTATCCCAGCAATGCAAAGTTGGTTTCACAAATCTCATCATATTGGCAGAATAAAGGAATGAAACCATAGGGTCTTCTCAATAGATGCATAAAAAGCACTTGGCAACTTAAAAAAGTCATTTATTTTTTAAAAATTCAAGGTAAACTAGAAATAGATGGGAATTTCCTACACCTGGTAAAGAGTATTTATAGAAATCTTGTAGCTAATATAATGGGCTTAGTGGTGAGAGACTAAGTATTTTCCTTTTAAGTTTGGACACAGAGCAAATATATCCCCTCTTGATGTTATAATAGTCCCCAACCAGTGAAATAGGGCAGAAAAAAAGAAAAGGAAGAAGAAGAAGAAGAAGAAGAAGAAGAAGAAGAAGAAGAAGAGGAGGAGGAGGAGGAAGAGGAAGAAGAAGAAGAAAAGAAAAAAGAGCACGAAGTGTATATGTGCAGAAAATTCTAGGAAACCTATAAACAACTTTTAAAATTAATAGGCATATTTAATAGAATTACAGGATACCTAATCAATGTTCTAAAGTCAAATGTTCTTTTATATTTTATTGGTTTGCTGCTAACAAAACTTTAAAAATACATTTATAATGACAATTAGAAAAACATAAAATACATAGACATAAATTAAACAGAAACATACAAGACTTCTCTACCAAGAACTACAAAATATTCCTGAGAGAAACTAAGGAAAATCCAAATAAATGAACATAAATAGCATGTTCATAGATTAGAAGAATCAAGTAAATTTGAAAAATAAAAACAGAAAAACAAAGGTGTAGGATTTCACTACCTGAATTCAAAATTTACTAAAGCTGCATTAATTAAGACAATGTGATATTCCCATAAGGACTGATACATATCAACGGAGTAGAGAGCCCAGAAATAGACTCACACTCATATGATCAATTAACTTGCAACAAAGGCACCAAAGTGATACAAAGAAAATAACTTTATTTTCTTTTTCAATAAAAAGAAAAACTTGTTAACGAAAGGTACTGGAATAATTGGGTATTCAACTGGGGAACGTTTACCCAAAAGGAATCTGGATGTTCTTTGGTACTGCTCTTGTTCACTACACTAAACTGATATGTTTGTCCTTTTCTATTTACACATCAGTAATGTAGTATCAGCTAGTCCAAAGACCATATCTACTATTATGGTAATATTTCTACTGCAGGGGTATTCTCCTTTTGTTTGTTTTGTAAAAATAATTTTTTAAGCTAGAAAGCAACATTTTTTAAAATTAATGACAGCTCCAATGCTGAAGTATTATGTAAACAAAAATTACTGAAGATCACACAAGTCAGAAATAACTCACATTGACATTTTGGGGTGGTCTTTCTAATCTTCTACATATGATGTCATAAAATTTGTAAAATAAAAACAGAAAGCATTTTTAAACTTAATATTATTTTGCATGCAATTTTCTTTCTTCAAGACTCCTTGAGATTTTATTATGTTGTTTGCATAGAATATGGCAATATTAACTTTCAGTTCAACATGTTTCCATGACATTTGTAATTGCATTTTTGAAAAACAAATTTTATCTTCAAGCTTTATCCAACTTGAACATCTATTTCTGAAGTATCTGACAAACTCACAATGACTTCTTTTCATGAAAATTGTTCATGTCACAATCCCCTATCCAAAATGTTACTTTACTTGAAAAAAAAAAAAAAGGAAGAAGAAAAAAAAAATCAATGCTCAAAGCACAAGCAAGAATAAATTACTAAAATTATTTTTTTCCTCAAATGCAAGTCAGATTTTACCTATGGCTGAGTGTATAGTTCCTGTGCAAAAATTGATCCACTGGCCTAAAAGATTAAACAAAAATCTTGCTATCTGATTCTAGATAGATTTTGAGCTCGCTGTGGTGTGGTAACCCAATTTTAATTTATAACACTTCTCTGGGCATTCAAAACCCCAAAGATTTAAAAACTTTTGTATCAGCACCTGTTTTCAAAATGAAGTTTGCTTTCTTACCTGAGACTTATTTTGACCACTAGTGTAATGTATTATAATATGTTGTCTCAGGAGTCACCCAAGGGACTTGTTATTGAGGCACCCAAAACGTTTTGTTAATCTTTTATGACCCAAAGGGAAGTCTATCTCAGAAACCATAATGTCTGAGAAACAATGCCTCTCATCTGGATTTTTGAAGTGAGACAGATATCGGTGGAGGAGAGGGCTGCAATAGTATAAACTTGTCTGCATTAGACATCTGTTTATCTAGGTAACATGTTTATATAGGTCCATGTGTACCCATTAAATATCTTTAGTGTTCAATCATTGCAGATAGTCAAAAAGCACAACCTAGCTCCAAGGGATTTTTAGGAGTGCAAAAAAAAAAAAATCAAGTTTTAATTTTTGCAGAAATCAAATCAATTTAAGTAAGTGGATATTTAGCAAAAATTGACTTCATTCAGTGCTGTGTCATATTTTATTCTTGGCATTTAGGTTACATTCTTAAGATTTAGAAATACTGAATGCTGAATATCAAGTTATTTAATTTGTAGGTTTTAGTCAATGTAACATGCATAAGTGTGGATATTAGGGAAATTAGAATATTCTATTCTTTTATATATGATTTTTTAAAATTTTTTCCCAATATATGAAGTTTATTGTCAAATTGGTTTCCATACAACACCCAGTGCTCATCCAAAAAGGTGCCCTCCTCAATATCCATCACCCACCCTCCCCTCCCTCCCACCCCCCATCAACGCTCAGTTTGTTCTCAGTTTTTAAGAGTCTTTTATGCTTTGGCTCTCTTCCACTCTAACCTCTTTTTTTTATTTCCTTCCCCTCCCCCATGGGTTTCTGTTAAGTTTCTCAGGATCCACATAAGAGTGAACACATATGGTATCTGTCTTTCTCTGCATGGCTTATTTCACTTAGCATCACACTCTCCAGTTCCATCCATGTTGCTACAAAGGGCCATATTTCATTCTTTCTCATTGCCACGTAGTACTCCATTGTGTGTATAAACCACAATTTCTTTATCCATTCATCAGCTGATGGACATTTAGGCTCTTTCCATAATTTGGCTATTGTTGAGAGTGCTGCTATAAACATTGGGGTACAAGTGCCCCTATGCATATATATGAATTGGTTTAAAAAAAATTGGATGGTATCTGTTTCAGGATAAGATGCGGGCTTGTCAAAAATTCATAATTAGAAATCCTATTCTAAAATTTTTAAATCAAGTCTCTATGGCCTGAGACTTATTAATTTTTTCCCCAAGGAGTTTGTTTTTTTCTTTTCTGGAATTTTTTTTTCTCCAGTTTCATTGGGATTTGAAAATTCTCTAGCTGACTCTGGTATACTCTAAATTGCAAAAACTAGGTAGATAACTATCAATAAGAAAAAATGTTTAAACTACTGTGAAACACTAGGTTATATTATCTAATAATTTAAAAAATCACAATATGTGCATCCTGGGGATTATGCTTTCAGGATGTACATTTCTATACCATCCTGTTTAACATATGTATATTCAAGAAACTGTGGTATATTTACTTCATGGTTTTTCCTCAAGATAACTTTGATTTTTCTGGTGAAAAATTAAAGACACAATTTGCATATTTCTCTTTTTGACTGAAAACGACTAAGTAATGAGTATTTACTAGAACTAGCTTTGTCGTTATTTATAAATAATGACTTGTTAAGGCTGACATGAACTTCCTTATTGGGCAGATGACGTGTGTAATGATAAGAAACTCAGGAAATAATGCCAAACAGAGCACATTCTTCAATACTGTGTCAGACAGGGGTCCACAGCCAGCCCTCTACAGATGAAGGCAATATCATCTCTTCCTTCCTTTTCTCCCTTTTCTCCTCTGACCAGTGTCTACTGTTTGATTACAGGACAGATATTCTAGAGTCATATACAACTCTTTGTTTTAGGTTCTAGGCATGAAAGTAAATGAAACTCACAGAAACTCTGCCCTCATGAAACTTATATTCTAGTAGTTGAGAAAGATAATGAAGTAGATAGATAAGTAAATTATATAATGTGGATCATGGTAGTGTTACAGAAAAGAAAATAAAGCAGGGAGGTGGGGTGTATGGGGTGTTATGGAAATAGTCTTGAAATGGCAGATCTTGTGGCCAGGAAAGACCACAAGTAGGTGATTTTTACCTCAAGAAAGTGAAGGAGGGAAGCTTCTGATGTATGGGAGAGCATTCTAGGCAGAAAGAATTGAATGTAAAAAGGTCCAGAGTGAGAGCCCCCCTGAGATATTCCAGGAAGAGAATACTTAGTAAGTAAAGTCATTACTTGTTTGGGCATGTTTTTGCCCTGGCATTTTCAGGCAGCACTAACTTATGAACATGTTTTTTTAAGTAATTTTTTACAAAGAACATGCTTCCATGTGTATTGTTATTATTATTTGTGTTGGATTTCCTCCTTATTAATTATATTGCTTAAACCTATTTAATATATCAATTTCTATTTAGCCTTTGTCAAGAGAATACCACTACGGCAACAATTTTGGTTACATAGTGGCATTTAAGCCTTTTGATGGGGAAGAATGGAAAAAAGTTACAGTAACTAATCCAGATACTGGCCGCTATGTCCATAAAGATGAGACCATGCGCCCTTCCACTGCATTTCAAGTCAAAGTTAAGGCCTTCAACAACAAAGGAGATGGACCTTACAGCCTCACAGCAGTCATTAATTCAGCACAAGACGGTAGGTAAAAGACCTTACTAACATGATGAGGGAAGATAAACCTAACTCCCTGGTAGGTATTTTGTTTGCTGTCTTTCAGGCCTTACTTGCTAAGATCTTTTCATAGTACTAGGCATTTAGTAAAAGAGTATTACTTTGATCAAAACTAAAATGTCATTCCAACCATTTAAAGACAAGAGTACCTCCCAAATCTTTTTCATCCTTTAGATCATGTCCATGATAATTAGGAAATCTCCACTAAAATAATTGGCTTTGGACCCCTGTTTTTGGCTTCTTGATTCTAATTGTGAAGTGAGAAATTCTCCATACTTGGTTGGTACCTTAGTATGTCTGTGCATTCACAATGCTTACTACTTACAAATTCCTTAACATATATATACTTTTCTGGGGGTAAAGTTTCCCCTTTTAACCCCCAAATTGTATAATTACATCCTTTATGTAACTTCTTTGCCATTTCAATAGAGTGCTGAAATTTTATTAAAGGGAATCTAGGCATAATTCTATGAAGAAGGAGTCAGAAAGTTGAATTTTTTTATTGGGAAAGGAAAAATTTGTCTGGAGAACTAGGTAAGGGGAAAAATATATAGATACTGGCTCTCTTTGTTTTTCTAGAAACTTTATCTGAACTGAGAATGCTTTTAAAAGACTTTATATGTCTTTGATAAATAATACATCGTTTTGGATTAAACATAATAACATCGATTTCTGTGATTTCCTATTTAAGCTACTATGCTTTTTATTGTTTTCCTATTAAAGAAACATAAGACCTCCTTATTATACCTCCGCACTCATGAGCACTATGTAAACAATTAATGGCTAGAAAAGCAAATGGAAAATTCCATTGCCTTCTGACCTGACACATTTGTCCTTGGCCAAGTTCTCTTCACATACATGTGAGAAGCACAAAAGGAAATAAAACAGGAAATACTCCTCTGATCTCTTAGAGGAAAAACACTCTATTCATTTGCCCAATTTGTGTTACCTTCTACTTCAAAATACACATTTAGCTATCAGAACTCACATAACGCTCTTCAGCCATACAGTTATTAGCTTCCCTACTTGTTAAAAATTTAATGTGTATTCCCATCATTCCATGATCTTTACTTATAACACAAACATGAAAGGCAATCTTATATATATAGTTATATATACATGTAGGTGCACACACACACACACACACACACACACATGCTTTTTTTTAAGTTAACTAAATACATGGAGAGAATAAAAATGGAAATTATTTAAGTTTATAATCAAGTCAGGGCTTTCAGACCTGAGTAATAATTCTTACATTCTCTATACTTATTCTGATTCAATAGAAAGATGGTAACTTGGCTCAGTGTTACCAGTTTGAACAATCTGAGTATCCCCCACAGAAGAAATGAAAGTAAAAAGCACTTTACAAGTTATCTTCTCACCCAATATCAACTTTTTAGTGCCTTATTTGATGCTAAAGTAATCAGGCAAAGGGCCATGCTTGCCATCTCTGTAGTCATGACCATCTGCATTTAATTATATTTCTTTCCTAAATGTTTCATAAGTCTCATAAAACCTGCATGTGCCGAAGCTTGTATAAGCGTTCCTCTCTTCTTCTCCTGCTAGGAAATCAATCATAGTGCTACACATTAACCTTGATTTAGAAAGGCAACAATGTTCATGTGCAGGACATTTTTTACACAAAAGAGGATTATGGTTTGTTAATAAAAGACAATAAAAATTGACCATTCTTGCCTAAAGATTTCCTTAGTTTCTTTGTGTAATTTTCATAAGGGATGTAAATTACTTTTTATTTTTCACTGAACAGAGACCTTTTTGATACATACTTGACTTGATGCCCATTTGGAAGATTAGACTTATAAAAGCTTTCCTGAGCACAAGAAGCAGTGGATGTCACAACTTGTTTCAAAGGATCTAAAAAAAAAAAAAAAAAAAAAAAAAAAAAAAACTTAGCTTAAACATAAAAGGAGAGAAGTATTCCTGTGTATCTGTACCTTATGTAAATACAAAGTGTGAGTGAGAAAAATGAAAATTAAATGTAATGAACAATTTTAATAATAAATACCAAATCTCCTGTTTTTGATAATATAGAGTTATATAAATATAATGAATTGAATGTGCATCCACAGGCTTTCTTAAAGCAGATTAGTACAGATAAATACAAAAAAATAATTAGTACAGTTCTTGCTCACAGATATTGGGAAATCCGTGAAAGAGTTTATATTTTGTAAAAGTGTGTGTGTGCATGTGTATGTACATGTGTATGAATATATTAACATTCATGTAGATGACTGTGTGTCATCATATATCATTGCTGACCATGAAATAAAATAATATTAGTAAAAGCAGAGAAAAAGATAATAAAATTACTGGTCTTGTTTTATTTTAGAAATACGAAAACTTGAAAAAATATTAAAATGTAATTTTAATCCATTCATACAGCAAATGGTGATATATGAATATAAGCACCTTATATAAGAATGTAATGTTCTCATCAAATTTCAGCTCCCAGTGAAGCCCCAACAGAAGTAGGTGTAAAAGTCTTATCATCTTCTGAGATATCTGTTCATTGGGATCATGTTGTAGAAAAAATTGTGGAAAGCTATCAGGTGAGTTCAATTTTTATTAAACTATATACATTTATTCAAAAGTTTATTATCGTAAGTTTTCAAATATGTTCTCCCTTTGAATGTTCTGTGGCCATTGATTTATGTGGCAACTAACACTATAATCTCTGTGTCTAGTATGTTGGGCATTTATAAGCTAGTTGTTAAGAGTAAGGCGGAGATTCCTAACTAGCTTATCTAGGAGAGATACAGAGTCCTGTGTGTTGACAAACAGTTGACTGAAATAAAAACTAAGGTAATAACACCCATAGTTAAATGAGATCTCTTGAGACATTCTCATAAACTGTTGCCAAATTTAAAAATTTTTTGGAAACCATTTTGATAATTTATAAAAGCATCCTTAAAATGTTTATTCTATTTGTCTCAGTAGTTCCACTTCTAATGGTCCCTATAAAAGAAATAACTAAAAATATACCAAATATGTGTCTCATAATGTTATCTATGAAGGTAGAAAATTGGCAACATTCGAAATGTCCCAAAGGAAATTTTCCTTGAGTTGAGTCTTAAAATACCAGTAGGAATTCACCAGATACAAAGGGGAGAGTTTGTCTTAGTTGAAGGGAAGAAGACCTGGAAAATTGAAGCTAGAATGATAGTCGGGGCCTTTAATACAATACTAGCAAAATTAAGATTTGATTGTGCAGAAAATGTGATATCATCTCATATGTTTAATTAAGCACATAGAGTGAAAATTAGGAGGAATTGGCAACATCTGATCTTTGCAGATGAGCAAATGGATGCCAGAGATTCAACAACTTGCCTCAGCACAAATTAAGTGTCAAAGCAGTATCTAAAATTCAGCTTTGATGATTCAAAGTTCAAGGCTTTATGCCAAACCACAGACTCCTTTCTGTTTTAGAAGTGAATGCCCTTCTGAAACCATGGGCGCTGAACTGCGCACACAGCCAGCTTGCCCTCTCAATTCTTATTCACCTTCCTTCTTCATCTGTTGGAATATTAGCTCTTTGAGGGCAAGATTTTGTCTGTTTTTCTCTCAGCACCAAGAACAAGTGCTGGGCACAGGGTAGGCACTAAACAGGTATTCAGGCTGAATAGAGCTACAGTATTATCAAATCATATGTTACAATCTGGACTTCTCAAAGCCATGTTTCTGAGATGTGACCACAAAACCAACCCAAGATTTTAAGTTTTAAACATGTAAATATCAGGAAGCTTTTTTTCTTCAGTAACATAGGTTATGATTTGGGTACATGTCAAAGTGTCTTCAGATAATCTTTGCAAGGGTTCAGCTGAAGCTATTATGAAAAGAGTGGAATGGTAGGAATGAACTGGAAAGACAGTATTCATAACTTATTAAATTGACCTTTACATTTAAAGCTAGTAGGAAAGGAATGGGAAAAATAAAGAAATTCACTAGGCATTACAAACCCCTATAATAAACAAGTCCAAGGTTTCTTGGGAGAAGACATCAGTATTTGGAGCTTGAAAGTCATCTTGAACCATAGGATTTTTTTTCTTCTTTCATATTATTCATTTTTAAATAATAAAAAAAGAGAAAAAAGATTATTTAAAATATAACTCACTCATTGAGTCAAAATGCTAAATTTATATTTTACTTTGTTTAAAACATTGACCTAGCATTGGCACCAATGAATTTAGGCAATAACCAGAATGTAAGCTTTTTTGATTGGAAGTAAACATCAGTTAAGGATTTTCAATGAAATAGTCCATTAAAAATAATAGTTATCAGATAATATTTTCTCAAATGATAATTTCAAGGAAAATGTATACCATTGAGGAATTTAGTTTCACAGATATCTGACTTTCTGTAACTCCATATTAAGTAGAAAACAGTGAGCTCTTTTGCTGAGCAGATGTGCATTGATAGCTCAACTATGTCACTGAGGAATTTGATACAAAATTTATCTGAAATTTCTGAACCTTGGTTCTCTTACCTGGAAAGGTGAGAGAGTAATCATGCCTCATAGAACTGTTGTGTGGAATGAAATCAAAACATTTAATGCCTTTCCCTGTTCTATGTCATTGGACATTTGAAGACAGTGATAGTGATGATAATGACAGTGATGAAAATGATAATGATAATATTTTTTTTTTAATTTTTTTTTCAACGTTTTTATTTATTTTTGGGACAGAGAGAGACAGAGCATGAACGGGGGAGGGGCAGAGAGAGAGGGAGACACAGAATCGGAAACAGGCTCCAGGCTCCGAGCCATCAGCCCAGAGCCTGACGCGGGGCTCGAACTCACGGACCGCGAGATCGTGACCTGGCTGAAGCCGGACGCTTAACCGACTGCGCCACCCAGGCGCCCCTGATAATGATAATATTGATAAGAATGATAACATTTGTTGAGCCTTTATGATGCTCAACAGCATTGGAGTTTAGAAATATTTGTCTGCGTAATAATTAGCATAACCAGATTTGAACCTAGGTCTTACGTCTCCAAATAAATTTAAAATATTGGACATAAATCGCAAAATTATTGTTTCCAGTTGTTCTTTCTTAAAACCTTTTTGAGTTGTTGACACAGAACCTTGAATATCAAAGAGACAAGCATGAAAGCTTAAAAGAGAATGTCTGTAACATTTATTCTCCTGTAAGAAAATGCCCCTGTATAGGGGGTGGGGGGGAGTTTGACTGACTATAATGTGGTTATTGTTTCTATTCTAAAATATTATGGGAGAAGCCAATGGTTTAACAAGATAGATGATTGAGAAAACTAATACCCCAGTGCACTTCCTATAAAAATGTACTCAGGGACAAAGTTATACAGAAACAGAGAAAAAAAAGTAACACATTAAGAAAATAAAATAAAAACTGGAAAAGCCCAAGTCCTGTGTGATTGACCCCTTCTCAAGGTTAATTTCCTGATATTTCAAGTGAGAACTGTGAGCAGTTGAGTTTAAAAATAATCTCTTCCCTTGTGGTTTTAAAATGTATCTCAGTAGAGTGTTTAAGTTCTACTTATTTTTTCCTCTTGCCTAGTTAAAGAGCTCCCCACTCCTAACCTTAATGGTACAAGTTTTTCTGCAGTGTAGGAAAGGTGTATTAGAGCTTTGAGCTCCTGCCCAGAATCCGCAAAAGACTTAGTTTGTTCACCCAGCAGGTACAACACCCACTTAACTTAATGTAAACAAGCATAATATGCTATCAGGAATAATGAATGCAAAATCTCTTAACAAGTGAATTAGAGATTAATGCAAATAATCAGTTTCACAATTATCTTAAAAGATTATCAATCCTGAGTAATCTCAGTTTGTTTTTTTTTTAATTTTTTTTTCAACGTTTATTTATTTTTGGGACAGAGAGAGACAGAGCATGAACGGGGGAGGGGCAGAGAGAGAGGGAGACACAGAATCGGAAACAGGCTCCAGGCTCTGAGCCATCAGCCCAGAGCCTGATGCGGGGCTCGAACTCACGGACCGCGAGATCGTGACCTGGCTGAAGTCGGACGCTTAACCGACTGCGCCACCCAAGCGCCCCAGTAATCTCAGTTTTTTAAAGGTTAATTGATTATAGTGAGCACATTTAGGAAGTACTAATATTTAGGAAGTACTTCATTTTCTTATTTTGGATCTTGATCTCCCCAAAGCAAAGTCGGACACACAGGTGTGGGAGAAGGTAGTGTTTTTGTTGTTGCTGTTGTTGATCCATTTGTTTTAATATGATCCTGGAGAGCAAAAAAATGAGGAAAAACAGAGTGAAGAGGAAAAGGGGAAGCTTGGATAGAAAGATGCATATCTTTTTGGCAAACCCTGTTGGCAACTGGTGCTCCATCTCTTGGGAGCTTTGAGGACCTTTAGAATGTGGCTTAGAATTGCCCTACCTGGGATAAAAGGGGGAGCATTCATCCACTGCTGCCCCCCACTGGTTAAGGGTGGCCCCATCAGCATCACCTCCTCTCCCACTTCCGTGGACTGTGGGACAAGTTTCACATCGCAGCATCAAAGACATCCTGGCACTGGGAGTGCGAAGCCAGCAGCACTAGCATGGGTGAAATGCTTACTGGTCATGCTTAGGAGAAGTACCTAAGTGAAGCCTCCATAGACTTCGTTGGTCCCTGCACCAGTGGCTGGAATAAAAGAATTTTGAACAGCTCCCAAAAGGTGTAAGAATACGGATTGGAATGATTTATATTTTTGCTATTCCTTTCCCATAGAATATTCTAATAAGCAAAGGAGTCTAAGATTTGGATAATATAGTTATTGCATATTTTTAGAGATTGAGCTTTTTTGTGTCAGAGTCTCAGTTTTTCACTTAAATGACCATATTAACCGTTTCTCCTAAATACTGTATTAAATCTTTTACAAAAGAATCTTCACTTGTCACATGATTATGATTTTTTTTCCAGCAAATTCAGAACTGAAAGGACAGAACTTAGAAATCTGATCCAAAAGGTTACTGCAGGGGCGCCTGCCTAAGTGGCTCAGTCAGTTAAGGATCTGACTCCAACTCTTGATTTCAGCTCAGGTCATGATCTCCTGGTTCGGGAGATCAAGCCCTATATCCACGAGCCTGTTTGGGATTCTCTCTCTCCCTCTGTCTCTCTCTTTCTTCCTCTTCCATGTTCTCTCTCTGTCTCTGTCTCTGTCTCTCTCTCTCTCTCTCCCTGTCTCTCTTTCTCTTTCTCTCAGTCAAAATACCTAAATAAACTTAAGAAAAAAGTTTACTGAAGTTGAAAATAATAAAATGGAGCAAACACAATTTTCAAAAGTGCTAAATATCTTCAGGCACTTCCATAATTGTAACATCCATTCCTTTTTTCTAAACCCCTTTGGAGAAAATGAGGTTTTAGAAAAGCCATTTTCCCTGCAAATTTCTTAAATTTTTCTGAGAAGGAATATAACTATATTGTCATTGTACAAAAGTATTATTAATGTAGCACACAATTTATGGAAAGTGTGATATTCTTCTGCTAAGGCTTTTTTCTTTTTAGCTTCCTAATACTTTTGTAAAGAGTAAGTATTCTTTGGGCAAAATGATATACTTAGATCTCTCCCTCAAAGATATTAGGGATTTTATGTGAAGTTATACATTTTGATTCCTTCATTTTTTTAATAAGATCTATGATGGCAAAGAACATGTATGCCTGGGTTCACTGCACTCCCAGCACCTTGCACAGTAAGTGGGACAAAGTGGGTGCCTGATAAATATTTGTTCAATGAATGAAACAGTATCATACGTCAAATGTAGCCCTGTGCCCATAGTGTTGAAAATAAATAGTAAATACCCTGTCATCAAAGAGCTTATAATCTAGTTTAAGTGGAAAAAGACAAGTCATGAGGCAGTCTAATTAGTCATAATTGCCTAATAAGCTCTATGATAGGTTTATGAGAGACAAAAGATGCTATGGGAATTACAGAAACATGTAGAGAAAGAGTGAAAATTGTATAATGCCACAGCATTAAAAAGAAATGCATTATGTATTAATGCAGCATATGAAGATGAATTTATGGTTTACTATCCATAATTCAGGACCTACTATATGTATGTATGTGCATATGTATTTTCCAGTAGTGATAATCCCTTTCCACTAATTCATTCAGGCTCTCTTTTGGTCTCCCTAGTGATTAATCAAAAGCAACACATTTGTTCTGTTCCATGACTACAGGTTGCACCCTTCACTCCAAGCAATTTGTTGCAAATCGCTCATAAGTGATTTGCTCGGTGCTTCACCACATTGAGAAACTCAGTGAGATGATCAAGATGCAACAGCCCAAATTTATTATCTGTTTGGAAATGACGTGCATGGCCAGTGGCTAGTTCAGAGAAAAAAAGATGATGCCATGCATTACATATATCTATCTATTATTTATTTTAGTATACTTTGAAAACATTGTAAGTTATATGTAAACATATAAAGAGATTATTAAATTAAGTCATTTTGTCTCAGATGCTTTCATTTGTAAAGATTAACTATACTGTGAAAAGTTCAAACAACTCTCCTGTTCTAAAACAAGGAAATCAAGGACTATTTGGCACTCTCAATAATTCTTTCTGCTCCCTAGTTAAAAAGGCATAGCTAAATTACTGCTTTAATTTATTGTGACTTATGTTTTTTTTTTAATGTTTATTTTTGAGAAAGAGAGATAGAGCATGAGTCAGGGAGGGCAGAGAGAGAGAGGGAGACACAGAATCCGAAGCACGCTCCAGACTCTAAGCTGTCTACACAGAGCCCGGTGCAGGAGTTGAATTCACGAACCATGAGATCATGACCTGAGTGGAAGTCAGACGCTTCATTGACTGAACCACCCAGTCGCCCCTATTGTGAATTTTAATGGAGACTGACCACCACAGATCCCTGCTAAAGTTTGATGAATAAAGTCATTTGTCAGTTTAGATATAGGTGCAAATGGTAAATTAAGGAAAGCTCTTTTCTTTTGTACTGCCAAAATGCCTCATGGAAATTTAAGTGAGAAGGCAGAAAAATTTTGTCACTTTAATTCCTCATAGTGTCTGTCTTTTAGAAATTACCTTTTTGATATCTATCTGGTTAAAAAGTTTCTCTTCTTTAAACTGGATGATAGAAAAGTTGTTAAAATTCAATGAAGATTTTAAAATGTGGTCCACATCTCAGTCAACAAGCATACATATAAAAATGCATCAACCTCATAGATTTCAGTTTTGATTGCTATAAAACATTCTAGATTTATTATGAAGATAATGTATACAGATGATCCTACTCAGGTTCTTGGCATTTCATTAGAATATACATTTTCATTTTATTTTTTAGTCAAGCATTAGAAGGAGGCCTTATGCATTATCTGATTCAAGTGCCCACTAAAATGTAGGCCATTGTCCTCCCAGATGAACGTACTCACTGCCTGAACCCTTTCAGAATCTGGAAACATCTTCTCGAGGAGGCTCCTCCCCTTAGCAGGTCTTTTGTCTGCCAACTGAGATCTGCCTCTGGAGACACTGGGTACAATTCTAGTTCCTTGGTTGTGAGGCCATCCTTCTGGTCAGATGACAGGAAATGCCAAGGAGATCCTATCAAAACCATTAGAAAAAGTATTGCTGACATGAGAAAAATAGAAAACAAAATAAAAACATTGCAAAGGAAACAAATTAGCAACTTAGTAACTAGGCTTTGTTCTGAAATGTGATCACTCTACATATAAACCTTACTTTGTTACCAAGTGAATTGGAACCATCTAGTTCCATTTTATAATGGTTTCATTTGATTTATGTAATTATTCAAGATTATATAAATATTAGATACTATTGTCTAGGCACTTTGCTTAATTGTGAAATTAAATTTTCATTTATTTTATGGCCAGGGAATCTAAAATATATAAAATATCAACACATTTATAAGGAAATTTGCTCCTTTTTATTTATACCTTAGATACAGGAATTTCTAACCAATAAAATAGTCTCATTAGAAGGATGGAAATTATAATTTCCAATTTTTACTTAAACTTTAAGAGACAAGGAAGAGTGTCATTGGTACATTGGTTGGTACAAGTAATCATTTTTTTAAACTAATGTTTATTTTTTGAGAGAGAGAGAGACAAAGTGTGAGTGGGAGAGGGGCAGAGAGAGAGGGAGACACAGAATCTGAATCAGGCTCCAGGCTCTGAGCTGTCAGCACAGAGCTTCGGGGTGGGGGGGGGGGGGAGGCATGAACTCATGAACCCTGAGATCATGACCTGAACCGAATTTAGATGCTTAACGGACTGAGCCACCCAGGTGCCCCACAAGTAATCATTTCTAATCACAACATGGATAACATTTTTAAAAATAAATTGATTTTCATAATAAATAATTTCCACAACTAATTAAACTCTTAAGCCCATTTCTTTGATAGCTGGCAAAAATATAGCTTCAAAGGGAATATTTTTTCATACATATTTCTAAAATGAACTAGCAGAAACTTATTACACTCGCATGTTCTAGGCAATATAATAACTTTTTATAAAACAAAATTGTATTTCCTGTCAAACTGTTTTATCAGTGACCCGTGACGCATTTGATATTATACAAACAGAAATAAAACAGTAAATAAATGATAAAAATTATTGTGGAAATACGTCCAAACAGAAACCAGTGTTATATTTTGAAGGTAAATCATATGAAGAGGTTTTTGGTTTCTTCTTCTTCATCTTTTGTTGTTGTTGTTGTTGTTGTTAGAGTGATACTATTTCAGGCCATGAGGTGAGCCCTTGATTTCTTTGACATCTTTAATAGATCTACATTATGTGCCTTGCCATATTCTAAGACCAATAGAAGTATAAGTAGCATTAAGTAACATTTGAGTATATGACACTCAGCCAACATCATAGGTGTCAGAGCCAAGTGAAAAGGATTTTCACCACTGAGTCATGACAACATCTTCCTCAATTTGAATGTTTGCAGATTCGGTATTGGGCTGCCCATGACAAAGAAGCAGCTGCACACAGAGTTCAAGTCACCAGCCAAGAGTACTCGGCCAGGCTGGAGAACCTTCTGCCCGACACCCAGTACTTTGTGGAAGTCAGGGCCTGCAATAGCGCAGGGTGTGGGCCTCCCAGTGACATGATTGAGACCTTCACCAAGAAAGCACGTGAGTCAACATTTGCATTTAGACTCATCAAAAACTACCAATCCATTCGGTCATGATGCAAGTTACATTTGAGAGAAATTTACTACCTAGCAGTCTTAGCACATTCCATTTTAAATTTTATCTTTTACAGCCATCCGAGGTTTAAAACAAAAACAAACAAAAAATCATTGCTAGTTATTGTAGGTGATGAAAACGTGGAGGATGACTTCACCCATTTAATGTTCCACTATAGAAATAATATTACAGAACCTCCATTTGTAAATTTTGTATCACTAGATAATCAATTTGTATTCTCTGTTACTATTTTTAACATTGTTTTTATAGGACTGCATAAATAGCATATAGCATGGAAAATTAAAATTGTTTCTTCTCTATACTTTTTTTATATAAACCTTCATCACTGCATAGTGCAAATGTGAGGTAAATGTTGTAGCATTATGTTTCATCTCTTATTACCATATGTTCTGTTGTTTATACAACAAGACAGCCCATCCTGCTTAAGTCTTCTAGTCGTTCTCAGCTCACTGGGTTCACTTTGATATCTCCTTCTTGAACCCACGTTGAATATATAGAAGAATAGAATTCATATTCAAGATTCTAGAGAGATTTGCAAGAATTTAAAGACATGAATACTACTGGTGTTTGGAAATTTATGAAATTCACTTGGGGAAAGGTAACTGAACATGGTGATAGGATACCAGACTTTAGTATCAGCCATGGGCTTCAGATATGTATTTTCCTCTTACTAAATGTGTGCCAGTAGACAAATTACCTCCCACCTTTAAGCCTTAGTTTTCTAATTTGTAAGAGCAGCGTCCATTCCTTTGTCCTTTTTTTCCATTTATTCATCAGAAGTATGCTATGTGTCTACTATCTCTGTTCTAGCCATTGAGAATACAGAAGGGATCCAACCAGACCCAGAGCCTCTTCTTAGAAGATTTACAACCTAATGGAAGGACATGAAAACAAAACAAAACAAAACAAAACAAAACAAAACAAAGAACTGACAAATCAATATGAATGATAATATCAGTTGACAGGGCAATAAAATGAATAAACATAATAAAATATAAAGTGACATGGATGGAAAATGAATTCCAATTGAGTGGTCAAGATAAGCTTCTTTGATAAGATGCCATTTGAGTCATATATATATGAATATATGAATCATAAGAAGGACCCACTATGACAACTGGCAGGGAGGGGACGATTTCAGGTAGAGAAAGTAATTAGGGTAAAGCCTAAGGGTGGGAATAGTTTGGTATGCCATAAGTGTAGAAAGGCCAGTTGGGCAAGGATGTAGGCTGGAAGTGAGAAGGAGGAAGTGTGCTGGTGTTGAAATATGAAGAGTCTTGTAGTTGTAGGTCCTGCTAGGGATTAGAGTTTTTTCTAAGTCTGTTGAGAGCCATTGGGAGATTTTAAGGCAGAGAGGGATAGTTAACTTATGCTTGAAAAAAATCATTCTGGCTTCTGGATGGACAATGGGTGGTGGTGGAGTAGGGGTGAAAACAAAAGAACCAATTAGGGGACGGTTTTAGATGTCAAGGAGAGAAGTGATGATGGCCAGAACTAAGTGATAATGGATATAAAGAGAAGTGGAAAATTTTCTACAGAAAGAGTTGACAACTTGGTGCTGATTTGGATGTTGGCATGGATGGAATGGAAGACTGAGTACTGTACTTTTGATTCAGAAACTGAGGATTCAGTTGTATCATTTGCCAAAGATGGGAAAGACCCATAGAGACGCAGATTTGGGAGAACATGGCAAATGTTCCATCTTGATTACATTTGAGAAGTCTTGTAGAGATTCTAATACAGGCAATTGGACACATATGTCTAGAGGCCAAGAGAAAGCATACACCTGAAATAAAATTTTGACTTCTTATAGCCATACACCCAGATATAAATTTTAGGAAAGATTCATAGATCAGAGAAGGGTTCTCAGGATCAAGTCCTAGGTCATGCCAACATCTAGAAATTAGGCAGAGGACAGGAGCTGGCACAGGATGGTTAATGAGAAGGAGCATCCGGAGAGGTGGAAGGACACCTGGATGTTAAGAGATCATGAATTTAAGAAAAGAATGAGATTCAGAAAGGGGTTAGAAGGTCAATTCTGTAGAATGCTACAAAGATATTAAGTCTGAAAAGAATAAAACATGACATTATTTGGCCAACTGGAGATAATTGATGGCTTTAAAAGCAGCAGTTACAAAAGACTGGTGGAGAAAGAAACCCAAGAACAAGGAGAAGAGAATAAAAGATACTTATATTACCTACCTCACAGGGTCAAGAGTACATTAAATGAACCCATGGATATAAAGTGCTTAGTATAGTGCCTGTTATGTAGTAAGCACTCATCAAAATTAGCTGTTGTTGTCACATCATTATCATCACTGACTCAAGGCAGTTTGCAAAACTCAAGTTGGATATGGTGGCTGTCACTTGCGTATTATTACTTTCCACAGCTCCGAGCCAGCCCCCAAGGATCATCAGTTCCATAAGATCTGGTTCACGCTATATAATTACCTGGGATCATGTGGTAGCACTATCAAATGAATCTACAGTGACAGGATATAAGGTATGTAAGAGATTACTGGGTTTTTCCCCACACAGGCTTTATTCCTATAAAGAGTGATTAATGTTTGGACTTGACTGAAGTTTATTTCACCAAAACCCTTTCAGCTTTCTTATTCTAGCTGTATAGAGGAATCAGATGACATCGTACTGTGATAAATTTTGAAATGAGAAAAGATCTTCAGTGAATTCTATGAAAATTCTATGTCAAGTGAGCAAGATAGGTACAATAACTGCTTTAAAGAATAGAGTTGTTAAAGTAATCAGTGCATAAATCCATTTTTGTTTGGCAATGATTAAGATAGTGTTGCCTGGCACACAGTAAACTTGGGTATATTGAGTTGCATACCATAAATGAACCAAAAAAAGATTATTTCCATATATTCTATCACACATTTTTTATTGGATACCAGACTTTGGGAATAATATTAAAAAATTTAATTCTGAGCATTTTTTTAAGACTACTTCAAAATGTTCAAAGAGCCCTCATTTTTATACCTATTCCATAAAACACATACACACACACACACACACACACACACACACACACACACACACACACATTTTTGCCTCTATGTTAGGTCAGAAAAAAAAAGTCAGATGCTTAAGGCATTTTCTCTTGGATCACCCTAAAATAATAGATGAAATCAATTTCTGTGAATTAAAAATAACAATTTTTTCTAGCTAGTATTAAACAGCTTCCTGGGATTTTTTTTTATTATTATTAATAAAAGTCTAAGCATTTTTATTTTGGTTTTAGTGTTTTGGCATTGGCTCATTATTACCACTTTATTAAATATACATATTTTGGGACTTTTTCAGGTTCTCTATAGACCCGATGGCCAGCATGATGGCAAGCTGTATTCAACTCATAAACACTCCATAGAAGTTCCAATCCCCAGGGATGGAGAGTATGTTGTAGAGGTTCGTGCACACAGTGATGGAGGAGATGGAGTAGTGTCTCAAGTCAAAATTTCAGGTAAGCCAGTCATTTAAGACACATCTCCATTAATTACTTGTATATTTGTAGGCCATATGGATTCTCAAGAGTAAAGGTAGGATTGGTATGCACACCAGTATCAGTGTTTTCCCAAGGAAATCTGAAGTGTCAAGGATGTCCTAAAACTTGGCATTTCTTCCCTTATAAGTCACAAAAGTAACTTTGCAACATACTGCATACTTTTTGATTACTATCTGGGTGACAAAGCATAATTCAAGTACCATAATGCAGGTATGGTAATAGCATTGTGTGGTAACAGATGGTAGCCACACTTATGGTGAGCCTAGCATTACATCTAGACTTGTTGCATCACTATGTAGTACACCTGTAACATTGTATGTCAACTATAGTTCAATGGAAAGAAATACCACAATGCATTAAAATTTTACGTAATAATAGACCATTAAATACTAATATCCGAAATTTATCAAAAATAAATTCACGGGGTGCCTGGGTGGCTCAGTCAGTTGAGCCTGTGACTTTGGCTCAGGTCATGATCTCACAGCTCATGAGTTCGAGCCCCGCATTGGGCTCTGTGCTGGCAGCTCAGAGCCTGGAGCCTGTTTCAGATTCTGTGTCTCCCTCTCTCTCTTACCCTCCCTGGTTCATGTTCTGTCTGTCTCTGTCTCAAAAATAAGTAAACATTAAAAAAAAATTTAAAAAAAAGAAATTCACTAGACTACTATTAATACTTTTCTAACTCCTTTTTCTTTGTCCTATGTATATTAATATAGTAATAGAAAGACACTATAACTAGATGGAAGCTCCTTCCTTTACTATCTCTCTCTGTGTCTCAGCGTTTGTGTCCTTATTCTGCAAACTGTATTTCTCACAGCACTGGGAAATCCAAAATAAATACTTGAGGCAGTGACTTCATCTCTTGTGTGGACTTGTACAACACTATTATTTAAATTTTGATACTTTTTTCTCATCCTGCATGCTATAGATTAATTATAATGAATTAAATGATGTTAATTTGAGAGCTTTATGAGTCTCTGAAACACTGCAAGATGCTAAATTAAAGACAGGGATCACTGATTTAGAAAAAAACGATAATTTATAGCTAAATAGATTAATGTATTTGGTGAATAGTGCCATTCTAGAATTTTCTCATTTAAGTTTGGATTTATTTGCAAATTGTTTAAATAGGTTTTCCCATGCATTTAATTTATGTTGATTTTTTTTTTGTTTAGACATTATTATTGTGTTTCTTTAGAAAATTTGTAAATTGCCAAAATTTGAAAATAAAAAATAGTCATATTCCAAACACTCTAAATTAGCTACAATTAGTGTTCAGTATGTGTGTGTGTATGTATATTTATATATTTATATTTTATATAAATTATATAATTATTATATATTATATATAATATATTTACAATATATAATATCTTATAAATTATATATTTATTATTTATATATTTATATTTATATATAATTTTGCATTTTTGCTTCTGTTGAATGTATAATGGTATATCCTACTTTTATGAATCATGTTACACAAACAGTCCCCATGTCATTCAAAATGTTGTAAATTTCACTTAAAATTATACATATTCTCTCAAATGTATAAGATGTATCTACCCATTTTGGTTTCCACTATAATAAATAATTCTATTTTGAATACATTTTTATAAATTAATCTTTCTGCGGGTTAAATTGAAATAATTTGATAAAGTATTTTACTTTTATATTGCCAAATTAAAATATATTTATTTATTTTCCTGTTGTCATTGTATATGAGTGCATTTCCCATTGCATTGCCCCAACATTAGTTTTCCTTTTAGTCATTACTAATGATAGGACAAGATGGCATGTTTTTATTTTTTAAATATTTTCTAATTTCTGAACTTTGCTAGCACACACTTTGAGTGGTTTCACACTCAGCAGGGCTGTTCCACAAAGGAAATCAGAGGGAAATGAGCACTTTATTTTGAGGGTAGTAAAGTGCAAAAGAACCCAGTAAATCGATTTGAAAACCAACCTTCCTTGTTAAGAAGCCTGCCATACCCCACTGCTGCTCTCTTTATTTCCTTACCCTTCATTTTTCATCGCTGATGTGAAGCAAAACCCAAAAGCTTCTGGGGTTGAAACTACAGAAGTTTGTAGCTGGAGATGCCGTAGCAGTGAACTGCCTCAGCATAGTGATAACTAGTGATGTGCAGGTAGATGTTAAACAAACCTAGACTGTCTTAGGGTGAGGGGAAGCCCTGGCTTTATAGTTTGCTAATTTCTGTGGTGTAAATATTTCCATCATGTCTGATTTCAAACTTCCCACATGACATCACTAAATGTGGAGCTATGATGAAATGCTGAGCAGCACACCATTATGCATATGTGGTGGTAGCCACCACACAGATGCAGAGGAATAACCTCAAGAGCATTGATGATATTAAAATGCAGTAACATAGGGGCACGTGGGTAGCTCAGTCGGTTAAGCATCCAACTTGAGTTTTGGCTCAGGTCATGATCTCAGTTTGTGGGTTTGAGCCCCACATTGGGCTCTGTGCACAAAGCCTGCTTAAGATTCTCTCTATCCCCCTCTCTTTCTCTCTCAAAATAAACTGATAAAAATTTTTTGTAATGCCAGAACAGGGGCGCCTGGGTGACTCAGTCCGTTCAGCGTCTGACTTCAGCTCAGGTCATGATCTCAGAGTCAGTGAGTTTGATCCCCGTGTCGGGCTCTGTACTGACACTCAGAGCCTGTACCCCGCTTCAGATCGTGTCTCCCTCTCTCTCTGCCCCCTCCCCTCCATTTGTGTTCTGTCTCTCTCAAAAATAAATAAACATTCAAAGACTATTATTAAAAATGCAGTAAGGAATTAGGAAGTGATGAGTTTTGAGAATTTACTACATTGTTTTAAACTTCCTCATTTACTTAAGAAATTTAAATAATTTCAATTTTAATAACAATATTTTTAACCACTTGCTCATCAATTTTCTAAATAATTAACAATCGGTTCTTGGGAGGTGGCAGAGACCCCATGCTGCACACCACGGGCACACCCTGACACTAGTGTGAACAGCCCGCGTACAGAAGGCACAGAGCAAGCTATTTTTAGAAACCTCAAGTGAATAATTTCCTTTTTCTGCCAACTAACGGGAATGTTCTTATTAAGGCAGAATTTCTGTTATTTATTTCTTATTCTAGCCATGACTCTATGAAGAAACTCCACAATTAACAGTAGGAAATGTCAGATGTTTGGTGCGTCGTCCCATTCTAAAATTTTCTTAAGTTAGATTCATTTGCAAATTGTTTACCTTATTTGTAATGAAAGAAGCATGTGAATGTAAATGAAAATTTTAGGGTTTCTTGTGAATGTAAAAGACTCCTCATACTTTCCTTTGTTTCTGTTTTCATGACTAAAATATGATGCCAGGAATAGAGTACATTGCTATGTTTTAATGTTTATATAAGCATTATGCTATTCATGTATTCATTCATTTATTTATTCATTCAAGAAATATACATGAAATGCCTACATTATGTCCAGGCACAGTTCATATATATATATATTTTTTTTCTAATGTTTATTTTTGAGAGAGAGAGAGAGAGAGAGAGAACATGAGCGAGGTCAGGGCAGAGCAAGAGGGGACAGTGGATCTATCAGCACAGAGCCTGTTGTGGGGCTTGAACTCATGAACCATGAGATCATAACCTGAGTCACAGTCAGATACTCAACCAACTGAACCACCAGGTGCCCCCACAGTTCATATATTTAAAATGTGCTACTATATATATATATATATATATATATATCTCATCTTATATATATGTGTATATATATATATATATCATATCCCTCTTCTTCCACATCACTGTCACCCCTTGATGGCCCTACTGTGACTCTAACAATTTTCTTGGCTTCCAATTTTGGCCTTGTACAGTCCATTTCCTATGCAGCTGCCAGAGGGATCTTTTTATACTTAAATCAAATCATGCAACTCTCCTTTTAAAAAGACTTCCCACAGGATAAAATCTAAACTCCTTACCATGGCCTGTAGTGCTCTATAATAATCTGGCCAAACTCTCTTGTCTCGATTAAGTGATTTCATCTTTGTTCCATGACCTTCTTTCTCTTCGTGAACATACATCAATGTTACCCTTACTTTGAAACATCTTTACTTGTTCCGGCTGCTGCCTGAATTCTCTGAATCTTGGCATGGCAGGTTCATTTTTGTCATTTTTGTTTCTACTCGGATGTCACCTCCTCAGAGGAGACTTGTATGACCACCAATTTAAGATAGCCCCTACTCTACTTCTATATCTTATCACATCACTCTTTTATTTTATTCATAATATTTATAACTACTCAAAATTACCTCATGTATTAATTTATGCTGTTTATCATCTATCTCCATCCTTACTTGAATGTAAATCTCCATGGGAACAAGCTCTTATCTGACTTCTTCAACCTTTGAATCCCCGGTACTTCGGGGACACATCTGGCACAAAACAGGGTTTTAACAAATACTTGCTAAATGAAGTTACTATTTCTGCATAGAGTAAAATTTAGTTATAAGAATAACTTGGATAACTTAAATTACGATTTATATTTCCAGAATGTTGATACACTTCTCTCCCTTAGGCACATGGTTTGTATTATGCCATGTGCTAATTCACAGTTTGGTTCTTACAAAGCTTAAGACTTCATATGAGAGATAGTCTAGAAAATTTATTTGACATGGTAACTTGTATCTCTGCTTCTCTCTGACCTGAACACTGGTACTGCTGTCTTAATACGTTATTCCCCATTAGATGTTTACAGTTCACATCTAGGCAAATGGAACACCACAAATGTTTCATCAAGAATGTACTATCTCTAAGAAATTCTATATTGTCTCTTAAGAATCTTTTGTTTTTGTATATCATTAGTAGTTAAATTAAGAATGTGCTAATAGTTACAAAATACTTTGAATGTAAATTTTAATAAGCTAGTTTGGCTTGTTACATATTCACTATAAATTTTAGAATATAGATTATCAAGGATCTGTGGCCATAAATAAATATCCACGGAGAAGTACGTATTTCCTTATTTATGTGTGAATGTGCATATTTTGAGCTTTTATTTTTCTTTTTAGTTTTAGTAAAAGATACCTTAGTCAAATCAAAGAAGACTTTTAAGGGCATTTTAGAGGCCAGACTTCTTCCTAAGGGCAATCCATAATCATTTGAAAACTTCAAGGAGGTAGGAATAACAGGATCAGTTGTTTATACTTGAAAAATCACTTTGGTGATTGTGGAAAATGTATATAGTAGGGAAGAAAGATTTAAGGAGTAGAATTACAAGGTGATCATTATAGAATGATTAGAAGATGATAACGGTCTGTCCTGGAAAGAGGACAGTGGTCAGTCAGGTCTATGGTAGGTTCTAAAAGAACAAGACATCTTTTCCATTTGATTTAAAGTTGCTGTATATTCATCTTGTTGATTTTGTATCTCCTAATAAATCTGTAGTTTATTCCGATGTTGCCATAGATGATGCAAACTCAAAATTTAACCTACTACTTTTGGCAACTTCTAAGTTACAAAGTTAAACTATATAACCAAAGCCACTGACTTAAACACTGATGAAAAACGCATTTTGTTTTCTCACTTTGTCCTTATCTTTCCACTAGCAGCAGAGGAAGGACTAGGAAACTGTTCTCTAGATACAATCTTTAGATGTTAACTCTGTTACTCACATGCCCCCTTCTCTACTACCTAAGTTATTAGTACATTGTAAAAGGAACAAGAAGGTAGTTGGGATGTTTAGATTTAATTCATACATTATGAAATTAAAATGTTATATTGATTTCATCACTGTTTCAGTGTAAGAATTTCAAAATCCAAAATTATTTTGAGCAACTAATCTTGTACAGTAGTCCATATAACAGGAGGAGAGGGTAGTATACATGATGGGCTTAGAATTACTGTATCTTGCCTTCTTTAATGATAGGCTACTATATAATTTAGTGACCCCCCCCCCAATCTGTAACGTTGTAAATGTCCTGCATTATTTGGGACAAATAGATTGCCATGAATAAATTATATACTAAGATGAGAAATTGGAATGGTATAGCATATGAGAGTTGAATGCCATTCTTATAAGTTCATCATCATAACTTTAAAAGCTTGTATTTGTGATTATGGCATAATCAAATATTATTATTTAGGAAAGGCTATCTCTCCAACTATTTTGAAGTAGCCAAATAGTTTGTCTTCCTTTGTTAAGTTCTGTGTGGGATCAATTTGAGAGTTCAAGTGGACCAATCCAGCCTTTGTATTTCTAGGCTGACAAACAGCTTACATTTTAAATTACCTTGGAGTGCCTGGGTGACTCAGTAGGTTGAGCATCCAACTTTGGTTCAGGTCATGATCTCATGGTTCGTGGGTTTGAGCCCCCTCATTGGGCTCTGTGGTTACAGCTCAGAGCCTAGACCCTGCTTCAGATTCTGTCTCCTTCTCTGCCCCTCCCCCACTCATGCTCTGTCTCTCTTTCTCTCTGTCTCAAAAATAAATAAAGCATTAAGAAATTTTTAATTGCCTCTAAAGTATAGATTCCTTTCACTAACTTGGAATTATGACTGTCCACTTAAAACCTTTTCTGACATCCCAGCTGTACATAACACTCCTACTTTCATAACAATCATGAAATGGAGGGAAAACTATCTGAACAAAATAATATTTTGTGTGTCTCTGCATTTGACTTCAAGATAGCGCTTCTGCATCTAAACTAACTCGGGTTTTTCTGGACCTTCTCCAAGGTTTCTTTTAGCTACTAGTAAGTTTACACAACAGTCCAAATATATTATTTTCTTCATTTATTTAGACTTAGAAATAATTTAGTTGGGAAACTCCCCAGTGGAATGCATTATAAGAATAGAAAGAAAAATTAAAAATAATCCTCCAAGATTTACTTACAACCAAAATAATTTTAGTTTATGAAGGATGGTCTTAGTCTATGAGGCTGTACTTTAGTATTAGAATGTGCAAATAATTTTTTCCTTTGATAAATAAAACTTAGTATTAAAACATTACATATTTTCATAATACTTTTGTTCTCCAGAAAATCGATTCATTTAATATACATCTACCAAACACCTACAATGTGTCAGGCATTCTACTTTGTTATTAGTTACAATAATTAACAAGCCCTCCTGAAGCTTACATTCTAGAGGTTATCAGGAGAATAAAGGACTAACACCAAAAATAAAATCCATTTTTATGTAGGTTTAAGGATTTATAAGAAAAAAATCAGTGGCTAATTTAGAGAATAAAGGAAGTAGAACTGGTTTGAATACGATGATCAGGTCAAGCCCTAACTAGGTGATGTCTGGTATGAAATTTAAAGGAAAGGAACTAGCCATACCACAAAAGTAGGAATGAGAGTCATAGGTGCAGGGAGTGCAGGAAAGAGCCCGCCATGTTCAAGAAGCTGAAAGGAGGCCAGGGTGACTGGTTGAGTAGCAGTGGGGGTTGTGCTGGAGACAGCATAGGGGAAAACACCGTGAAAGGCCTGGCCTTGACTGCATCTCAGACTCATTTCAGACCATTTTTTCGCTCATTCCAACTCCCATCGCCCCATCCTTGAAGCCTTCCATCAGAAGTCCGCACTTTATTCTGGGGGGAATATCAGTGTGTTTTCAGAGATGAGTGATGCAACCTGATCAAAGACCATTTTTGTTGTAGTGTAGACAGTATATTGATGTGGAGCAAAGGGGAGTTGGTAAAGAAGAGAGCAAGTCTGACAGCCCATCAGCGTAGGTAGATTCCCTTCCAGAAAGAATCATTTTATAAGATAACAAGTCTGTTACTCCTCTGAGATGCAAAGCAAACTACAAGACCTTTTCTAGGACAAATGATTAAAGAATGTGTACGGAGACATTATATATGCTTCAGAGGGAGAAAATGCACACTTTAGAAGGTTTTCTGTACGAATTATCAAAATATGTGAAATTTAGTGATAAAAAAGATAAGAAAAGCAAAAAAGATTCATAAAGTTGCTGGAGGAAAATGTCTACATCATCTTGTTTGCCTCTTTTCCAAGCATTGGAATTCTCTGCAGGACATTCATGGCTTTTTCTCTCTCAACCTCAGTTCAAACACTATCTGTGATGGGGAGCCAGTTCATCCATTTTACAAGCAGCCCTTAGACTTATCAATAACCTTAATCAATAGATTATGGATCTCTGATCAATGCTATAGTAGTTGAACTAGTTTCTGATAAAATCTACCTCATAGGATCAACCCATAGCTTTCTATGAAGTTCTTTCTTTTCTGTCTTCTTTCAGTGAAAGAGGTTTCATCTTTGAGGAAAGATGAAACATCTCTGGATATTTTAATCAAGTATTGAATTAGATTCTTAAAAGAGAGAATAAAACCTTTCATAAGAGTTGTTAGAATGTCTGCTGGCTTTAAGCAAAATAAGAAATTGCAGTGGAAAGGAGCCCCTGTTGGTGGTCCATCTGCCTGCAGCTCCCAAGTGAGGGAACCACAGGAGAAGCTGTGAGGGCACTGGCACCACCGGAACCTTGGGCACCATCGAGGCCCAGAGCCCTGCCCACTGCTGCAAAAGCAGCAGGGGCTTCTGCTTTTCTGGGCCCTTCCACATCCCACCCCTTCTCTGTGCCTCTCATTGGCAAGAGCATCTCGGAATGTAGTTCTCACCTTTTTATCCCAGGGATAGGCAGAAGGACATAGTGACCACCAGAAATGCTGCTGCAAATGCAAGAAAAAATGTAGCACACTTTCTCCAAAACTAAGTAGCTTTGCATGATAACCATCAAAACTGACAAGAAAAACCCAGCCAAACCTGGCTTTTTAGGATATGTTAAATGAAATTAGAGAAAAGAAGTAAAATTGCTCTTAACTTCTAAATTGATTTCATGATATAGAAATCCATATTAGAAACACTATTAAAAATATAGGGCGAGAAAACCCGTAGCTATCGAGGCTGCATTATAAATATATCTAAAAGGGAGACTTACCTAAGATATAGAAAATAATGATTAATATCACTTGATCACCAACAATCACAGATAACAATGTGGCAACTATATTTAGTTATTCTGTATATTTTCTTTTTAATTTTTTTTTTTTTGATGTTTGTTTCTGAGGCAGAGAGAGACAGAGCATGAGTGGGGGAGGGACAGAGAGAGAGGGTGACACAGAATCTGAAGCTGGCTCTAGGCTCTGAGCTGTCAGTACAGAGCCCAACGTGGGGCTCAAACTCACAGACCGCGAGATCATGACATGAGCCAAAGTTGGACGCTCAACCAACTGAGCCACCCAGGCGCCCCTTTATTTTTAACTACTATTGAGGTGAATACATTAATATGTTTAATAGCTACTTATATTTTTATTTCTAAGAAGTTCTGTTTATGTTTTTTTCTCTGTTTAACTTTAATAATTTTCCTTAAAATTTTATGCTTATTTTGTAAAGCAATGTAATTAGCATTTTCATACCCTATTTGTAGCAAATATTTTTTCAAGTTTGCATTTCAAAGTCATTGATGCTAGATCAATATGGTTCATTTATGTGCAAAATAATGAATTCTCATCTTAAAAACCTTCAAATATTTAGTGCATACAAACAAGCCATAGAATAATAGATATGATTTAAGTCCACTTCTGTGAAATCCAAAAGCAGAAAATAATGAAGCAATGTTTAAAGAGGTATGTAAGTGACATGTAAAACTTCCCCCCAAAAGAGAAAATGCTTAACACCAAATTCAGTACCATGTTGCCTTCTGAGGGGGCAGAGGGCAATCAGGAAGAGGCTTATAGGATGGTGACAATGTTATTTCTTTGCCTGGCTGTTAAGTATGCAAGTGCTCTGTTGTTGTTGTTGTTGTTTTTGTTAAATTATATTTTTAAAAGTACTAATTTACATAATTTATTTCAAAGTTGTAGAAGTTAAAAGAGGATTGACAAAGTTGACGAATAAGAAAGTTTATTGAATCTGACATTTTAGAGGTGTCTATTACCTTGCTAGAGCTACCATAACAAAGTTCCACAGACTGAGTGGTTTAAACAATAATTCACTTTCTCACAGCTCTGAAGGCTAGAAGTCTGAGGTCAAAATGTCAGCAGCGTTTGCTTCCTTGGATTATAGACAGCTGTCTTCCCCCTATCTTCATGGGGTCTTCCCTCTGTATGTTTGTGTCCTGAGTTTTTCTTCTTATAAGAACACCAGTCATATTGGATTAGAGCTGACCCTAATGACCTTACTTTAACTTAATTACCTCTTTTTTTTTTTTTTTTAACGTTTATTTATTTTTGGGACAGAGAGAGACAGAGCATGAACGGGGGAGGGGCAGAGAGAGAGGGAGACACAGAATCGGAAACAGGCTCCAGGCTCTGAGCCATCAGCCCAGAGCCTGACGCGGGGCTCAAACTCACGGACCGCGAGATCGTGACCTGGCTGAAGTCGGACGCTCAACCGACTGCGCCACCCAGGCGCCCCTAATTACCTCTTTAAAGACTATCTCTGAATACAGTCACATTCTGAGGTACTGAGGGTTAGGGCCTCAACATGGGAATTTGAAGGGACAAAATTCATCCCATAACAAAGTTACTGGTAATTTCTGATAATTTCAAGAGAAAATCTTCCATAAAATACTGTGGGTGAAGGTCTTATTTCTTTCTCTAAGCCAACCTCCCAGAGCTTACATTCTAAAGAGAGGAGGCAAGATCAATCAGTCAACATATAACAACAGATAGTGATAATACCTGAAGAAGAAAGTAAACCAGAAGAAGGTAGGTAAATAGTGATGGAAGATAGCTAGGACCTACATTTTCAATGAGTGGGAGGAATAGCTTGCTCTGATGAGATAACACTGGAAAAGAGAACCATATGAGGTGAGGGAAAGGTCCATGTGGTTATTTGGAGGAAAAGTATTCCTATTGGAACAATATAAAGCCTTATTCTCGGAGTGCCTTTGGCTGTTCAAGGAACAGCAAGGAGACCAGTGTTACTGGGATTGAGCAAGGCGTGGGGAGAGTAGACACAATTATGGTGGAGAAGTAGTTGGAACCTGAATCATAACAAGGTTTACAGGTCCTGGTTAAAGACTGGATTTTACTCTAAATGTGATGAGAAGCCATTGAAGCATTTTAAGATGGGAAATGGCATGATCAGATGTATATTTTACAAGTCTTATTTTATCTGTTCTTTGGAACGAAGTAGAAATCTCATAAATGGTGGACCAGAAATCTCTGTGAATCTCTAGAAACAGGGAGATGGTTACAAACCAAAAGGTGACAGTCTAAGCTAGAGATGAAATCAGCTTTGACTAGTGTGGTCATAGTAGAAGTGAGAAGTAGTGTCAGGATTTATTTGGAAGAAGACCCAACAATATGTTCTGATGATTTGATAAGGGATGTGAAAGAGGATTTGGCATGACTCTAAGAATTTAGATTAGGCAACAGAATCATCTAGTGAAATGGCCAACAGAATCATCTACTAAAAATAGATGACTGGAGAAAAGGAGGAAGAGCTCAAATTTTGATGTGCTAGTTCATGCTATGTCCATCAGTCATCCAGATGGAGATAGATTTAAAAAAAAAAAAAAGGAAAAGAATCATCTAGCAAAACTGAGAGACCAGCTGAGGTCAAATAACAAATTTGTCAGAGAACCAAGTGGCATAATTATATAACTATCTGCAATTCATACCAGCCTGGATACAGAGAAAGCAGATGGTTGTTGACATCACCCAAAGTTGGCAACTTGCATGGTTAATGTAGTAGGAGATAAGGGAAACAAGGATTCATTACTTTTAGTTGAATAATTTAAGTAGCTGAGCAGAGAGTTTGTATCTATTAAAATATTTTCAGCTGTCTATAACAAACCCTCAACTCTAAATTGCTTAAGAAATAGGTGGCTATTAGGCCTTAGTGAAATCAGTGTCTCAAAAATGTAATCAAGGCCATTCCCTCCCAGCATCTTACATCTCCACCAGAGGGGTCTCAGAACCGGGTGTATTTAAGGCTGATTCTCTCTGTGGTTATAGTATGGCTGTATCAAAGCTAGGAATTAGTGCACGCAGACTCTATAATGTCCAAGGAAGAAGGGGTATGCCTCTGTCAAAGCTCCATCTTAAATGAAGGACCTTTACCAGAGACTCTCTGAAAATCATTTCCATATTGTCTCAAATTGGTTTTACTAAACTGGTAAAATGGCATTTCCACGAATGCTCAAAGTGATCAAGATTTAATTCAGATGGGGATGGTGAAAATTTCTTCAAGGAGTGAACATCTGAGCAAAAACTGGAGAGTATATTGGCAAGGAAACAGAAAAAGATTTCTACTTAATATTAAAAGTTAGATAACAAGATGAATAATGAGGTAAATAACTAAAATAAATAAATGAGGATATAGAAAAATGAAGAAGGGAAAACTGGGTCAAAGAGCAACTTCATAAAAGTGCAACAGAAGGACAAAAAGTTATAGGAAAGATACAAAGTTAGCTTCAAAAATAGACAATTTAGGCAGGATTATTTTTACTGAGGTAATAAGGAATGGTAATCACATGTGAATTTTTAGATTAAAACAAGGATTAATAATGTTGAACAAGTTACCAAGGATTATGTCCATAAACTGAGAGAAGTCCGATCTAAAGTCAGTAACTGTTAAAGAATATTTGGATGGGTAAACAGAAATGTTCAAGGAAGAGTTTAAGGAATTACTGCTGTAGGAAAATTGTAACTATTTTTGCTTTGTTTTGTAGTTTAGATTATATATTCTGCAATACTCAAACCTATGAGACAATCCCTTTCCCTCAAAGACTGCATTTGGTGATGTTTTCTAAATTTAAAAAGTTGAACCAGGAGGTTAGAATCTGAAAAGAACATTGCTAATGGAACCTAGCATGGTTAGGGACTCCTACATAAAGTAAGTGTTCTCAAAAAAGGAGTTGTAAATTAAAGGAATTTATCATTTTTGAAGAATGTAATTACACGGAAGAAGTTTCAGAAAATGAAGCAGTTGTACTAAGGGAGATATCTTCATTCAAAGATGAACTTTTTTGAATTTGGGGTATCAGCAAAATTCCAGTTTTATTAAATAGTTCTCTATTTTCATCTTGTTTTCATAATTCCAAACTCTGTGGAATACAAAGTTCCAACAAATTTTATTTTGTGTCAATACATTGATCATGAGAAAATGAATAATCTTTTGCAATGGCATATCTTATATGTATAATTTTAATTATTAGTAAGCTCAATTTTGCACATTTATGAATGTTGGTTCATTAGTGGCATAAAAATTACAGTAAGATTCTCTATTCTCTATACACAAATGGAGTGAAAATATTCTATAATCCTAAGGAAGAAATATTAGGATATATGTACACCCCCTCAAGTCATAGGATGTTGCTTTATATTTTCTCCTTAAATAAGAGCAACAAATAAGTGAATTAAAATAATTATGTTATCTTTGACATATACATCAACCATCAAAACACCATTTCAAAATTAATTTCCTTTGAAACATTATAGGCTATGTTGAAATTTGTAACCCTTTCAGGAAAATATAAAGATAATTATCTGTGCTGAGAAAGAGAGTTGACTTTAAATTTTCACTCTGTAGTTTTGATATTTGCCTACAGTAACACAAATTTTAAAACTACTTATAAAAGAAAATGAGTTTGTCATTGTTAAAATTGAATCCCTGGAAATTTCTCACAAATAGAACTGGAAACCTTTAATGCTATAATAAGAAGGAATATGAAACACTTAAACTGGAAAGTGATATATCAACATATTAAAATGGTCCATTTAATACTACTTTAGGGACCAGCTTTAGTGATTTATGAAAGGAATGTTTGGGTCTCAAAGTCCTTCCCAAAGTTAGGTAAGGCTAGAAGTCAGCCCCCTCAGTAGATTATTCACAGTATGAAAGCAATTCAGTGAAGCAAAAGACATTCCGGAGGCACTTTTTATAGACACCTTCTGCAAAATGAGCCAGACCAAGAGGAAATAAATCGTTTAGAACATATTACAAAAGTATGTATTTCTCCCGCCAGTTGTCTTTCTTCAGTAACCTACCGCTTCAGGCCCTGCAAATTAACAGCCTTGGTCACATGGCCATTAGAAGCAGGAAGAGTGAAGGATGTTGTAGATTACCGAGGAGTAGTTTAAGGAGACTCAATCCACAGGGGCTGCTTCAAAGTAGATGTGCCCAAAAGTTGTGAATTCTTTGGATATGAACATCTGTGTGGAGGATCCTTCCAATAGTGTCCATCTCTTCACTGAATATTTCCTTCCCCTTAATTCATCTGAAACCTTGCTCTACCCAATGACGTTGCTTCTCCTGCAGTCTGCTCAGACACCATGGACCCTGGGCCTGGTGGCAGGGTAGTTGTCCTTGCTTCTTGTTGCTGCTTCGGTAGTATTCTCCTTTCTTGTCCAAAACACCCTCCTGCTTGGAATCTCATAGCATTTGTTCCTCTCATTCATTTTCCCTTTCTGAAGTTTTTTTGTTTTGTTTTGTTTTTTTGTTTTGTTTTGTTTTGTTTTACCAATTCCCTGGATCATTTCTATTCATTCCTTGAGGAGTTACAAGCCCAGGTCACTGTGAATGTCTCCAAAACTATTTCTGTCATACCTTTTGTTGATTTCAATATGCATATAGATAATCCATACATTACCCTATCCTCTCACTTGAAACACTGCTCATTTATGTTGTCCTTCCTGTGGTTCCATTCCAACCTTATTATTGCTGTTTTTATAATATCAAAGAGTCTAGTCTCTGACCACCAACTATCTTTCCTCTCATCTTTTAGTACTCTGACTTCCAAAATTTTTGACCCACAAGAAACCATAAGCCATTGATCTTATCACTTTTTCTGTTTCTTTCTCAATTTCTTCATATCTACCTTAATTCCCACAGCCACAAATTATAATTACTCCTTTTTATAGAATCCCCACACATATCTTTACTTCTCTTACTTCACATACTCACTTGATATTTCATGGATTAAGTCCAACTGTTCACTTATATCTATGTTTACATTCTCAAAGCTAACGGTGGCTGAAGAAAAATACCCAACATTAAGACTGGTTACACCACCTTGAATTCATGACAACTCACTTTAAGCAGGACCACAGTGCTGCTGGGCCATTCCACTAGATTTTCCTCATACGTTCATTCTTACCCTCTTCTTGACAACTCGTTTGCACTTCTCCTTCCTTCAGTTTCCAACATATCTTTCCTATCTTCCTCTTTTGTCAATAACTTCTTCTGTTTTTCTGAGAAAATGGAAGAAGTCAGAAGCAGCCAACATCTAAATATGTGCCATACTTTCCCTCCTAATACCCTGAAGGAACTCGGTGTTCTTTCTTACTCAAGGTCCACTCTCCACATATGAGACAGATTCCAACACCTCTTGTTAATTCAAGGGTATTGCCTCAGCCATTCTTTCTTTTCTGCATGATAATTTTCCTTTTCTCTATTCAATTTTTTTTGCATCACCCTACAAGCATTTAGCAATAGCTCCCATCTTTAAGGGGGAAAAGAAGAGAAAAGGAAAGGAAACAAAATGAAAGGAAAGGAAGGGAAATGAAAGGAAAGGAAGAGAAGGGAAGGGAAAAGAGAAAAGAAAAGAAAAAAGGAAAAGAAAAGAAAAGAAAAGAAAAGAAAAGAAAAGAAAAGAAAAGAAAAGAAAAGAGAAAGCTCTCTCCTTGTAGCTATTGCATGATTCTATGATTTTCTTCAGAGCAAAATGGAACAGATAATTTGTCCATCTTCACCATCTGTAATTCCCCTTTCCAATTCTGTCTTAAATTTGCTTCAATCAGGTTTTCATTCCAACACTGTATCAAAAATCTCTTGTCAAGGTCACCAATGACCTTCATGTTTTTAATCAAGGAGTCAGTCCTTATTTAATCTCTTAGTAGCATCAATACAGTTGATCACTTTCTCCTCCTTGGCTTTCTGGGCACCAGTTTCTCTTGATTTTCCTCCTCCCTCACAAGCTGCTGTTCTCAGTCTCCTTTGCTGGCTCCTGGTCATATTTCCAACTTTTGAACTTAAAATGCCCTAGGACTCAGTACTTCAGTAACTGTATCCCTCTTAGTGTCTAAGTAATCTTATACAGTTCCAAGGATTTAAATGCTGAAAGCTCTCCATTATAAGTCTCTGATTTATTCAACTCTCTAATCACTAACACTATTTCTGCTTACATATCTAAAGTAAACTTTCCCCCTGGCCCACTATATTTGCTCTTCCTACATTTTTACCCATCTCAAAAACACATTTCCAATATTCCTTGAAGTCATCTTTGACTTTTTTTCCTCCTTACATACCATATTCATTTCATCAAAAAATCTTATTGGTTTCACCACTAAAATATATCTAGAAACCTCTAGGTTTGCTGCCACCATCATGGTTCAGTGATAATGCTTTATCTTCAGGATTATTGCATTAGACATCTGTGTTCTCTGCTTCGTGCTTAGCTAGCACCATACAATTCATTCTCAACAGAATGACCACAGTGATCATTTTCACATATGTCAGCACTTACCTGACCAAAAACTTGCAATCACTTTCCATCTTACTTAGAATAGGACTAAGTCCCATATTCATTTTTGTATTTTGTCTTATCTGTCTCAACCTTGGCCAGTACCATGATCTCCCCAGCTCATGAAATATAAATCTGTTTCTGTGAGATTCTTAATTGGTTTTCTAATACCCTGAAAAATTTGACTCCTCTAATCAAGATGCCTATATTATTCCTATATATTTGTATATATTTGTATTACTTATATGCATTGATTATTCTATTCTATATAAAAAGTATATTCTATTCTTTATATGTAGAATAGGATTAAGTGTCTATCTTGTATGTGAGTAATAAGTGATGAATAGATTGTTACCTCCTATTATTATGAATAGTAAATGACACTATGTACTATTATTGTGAATAATAAATGAATATATCAAAATCTGTTTTATTATGCCTTAAACTTTTGCCGTCCAATTCCAAACAAAAGCATGATTGGGAGAGATAATACTCCATATCAGTGTTTCTCAACCTTGTTTCATTACTACCTCACTAATAAGCCCTTTTACACATTTTTGCCTAGAAACTGTGCCACCCATGACATTTTAATACCATAGATATTCTGCATATCTCTTCATGTACAGTAGTCCTTTGGAGATGCAAAAGCCATTGTATTATCTTAGATCCTTTCAACTCACAAGATCTAGTTTTCATCTCCATGAGGGCCATATTGTCCCCATGGAGAATGCATTCTCTCTGGAGGTACCCCCTTCCATCCATTCCCAGGAGATGCAATCATTTTCTGAATTTATCAGTCCAAAAGGTCAGTGAGCTGTGTTTTTATGAGACATTTTTTGCACCTTCATAGGATTAATTTTTATCGTATTGTACTTTGGTATTTTGCTATTGGCTTATCCTGAGGAACGTTATAGAAAAAAGAACAAAAGCAAAAAACAATTGCATAAAATCTACTACCATATTATTAGATGATTGTAGAGGATATGTTTTGCTGTACTACACAGTGTCCTTCTTTTAAGGACCGATGGTTAAAAATTTTCTTAAGTAGGGATGAATCTAGACAAGTAAATGCCCTGGCCCAGGCTAGTAAATAAATATTTAAATAAGATAATTTAATATTTAACATTAAATAAGTATTCTTGAAATTTTTGTATACTATTTAATGGGAAGGATGAGATCTTATTAGAGGTAGGTTGTGAAATATGATCACTGTTGTCTAAATTCTAGAAAAATCGACTTCCTCAGCACTACTCCCCCTCTCTGACACACACGCACACACACACACGCACACACACACACTCAAAAAGGAAAAATACATACAGTTAAATAAATCCATTCTCCTCTGTAGGCAGCTAATATATTACTTATTAGAGCATATTTATTAGGAAATCTATGTTCTATGCACATACACTCTAAATAAGTTACAAATATCTTCCTTCAATACAGTACTTTCCATGAAAAGGAATTCAGGTGAGGGAGGGGAGATGAAAAACAACCCCTCTGGTAAATAAACTTTCTGGGGTGACTGCATGGCTCAGTCGGTTGAGCATCCAGCTTTGGCTCAGGTCACAACCTCATGGTTCATGGGTTCAAGCCCCACGTCAGGCTCTGGGCTGACAGCTCAGAGCCTGTAGCCTGCTTCAGATTCTCTGTCTCCCTCTCTCTCTGTGCCTCCTCCGCTCCTGTTCTGTCTCTCAAAATAAATAAAAACATTAAGAAAAGTTAAAAAAAAATACTTTCCTAATTTGTTGCATTTCTAGTATTGTGTTAGCATCATGATGGATTGTTATTCCAGGGACCTGCCCAGATGGACTTCCCCTTAACCTCTTATCTCAGGACCAGGAATAGAAAAGCCTTTCTTGAGCACATTACCTGTTTTTGTTTTTATTTGTTTGTTTGTTTATCATTTGGATAATTAACTTAATGACTGATCTATTTCTCTGTGTTGCTTGGCCAAAGCTCAGAGCCATATTTCTGACATACCTATAGCAAAGTATATAGGTCATTGTATATTTTAATTGAAGATATGTGAATGTAAGTAAAGTGCTTTTTAAATAACTACTTAATAAATATTAGTAATATTAGTAGCAGCATTGGTGCATGTTGTTGTTGCTATTTTGATATCATTTTCTCCTAGCTTAGTCTATTTTTTCCTAAATTTATTTTCCTTCTTCTCAATTTCCTTATTTTTCCTTTGTCATAATTTATGTATCTTTGCAAACTATCTTAAAACCTTTTTAGAATTAGGAAGCATATAACTTATAGGTAAATATTTATATTTTATTCTCCAAAAAACCTGGCAAAGCATTTCGACTCAATATTTATTTTCCCAGATTAACTAGCAAAAAAAGTTACCTAAATAAATAGTGATGTGTTAAAATGTCTTAGGAACACAGATCATAAATGTCTAAAGAGCATGTATTGACCCTCAAGAACTACAAGACACATGTATCAGATTTCTAACATATGCATGATGAAAATATAAGATTAAAATATAAGATAAAAAGAAATTCTTTAAATATAGCAAGTCATAAAGAACGTATTCTAAAATAAAATAAAATCTAGAGAAAATGTTAAAAATGAAAAATTGACACAGTTAAAAAGTGCTTATTATTTAGTATGATGATTTTCATGACAACTGGAGAACTGTTATATATGATTCTAAGATTACAAAGAAATTGTAATTCAAGGAGAAACCGGAAACACAAGGCAAACCAGCTTAATAGAGAAAGATTGGAAGTAGGGAAAATGGTGCTACCATATATGAAATATATAGCCATCATAATTCTTATATATATTCTTCCAAATACCTCAACTAATGTAGTAACATTATATATTCCGAGGTTTTGGAGAGAGCTTTGGTTTTTATAAATGGAAGGACATTCTTTCTTTTTATACAGTCATTAAGTGCTGCCTAAACCTCCAAACATATAAATATACTGACATGGGTACCTGATACCCAACATGAATTTGATATAGAGAATAAAGTCCTACACAGATAAAAATGTATTTAGTTTCTGTCTCTTTTGTTCTCCCTGAATATATTTTTCTACTGATAACACAGAGCTGGTCTTTTAGAGGATTGCTCATTTCTGGAAAACTGGTTATTTTGTGATTTTGTTAATTACTTTGCCTTTTGTAAGTGTGATTTTGATGGCTGAACACATCTTTTTGCAGCTCCCTGAAGCCATATGTTATTTTTTGTGTTTTACCTAGGACTGAAAAGCTTTCTTTACCTAAAAGAAATTTAACTGATCCTTAAAACATTTAAACTAAGTAAGATATATTTAAAAATCATTACAGAAAAGATACTATCTTATAACTGTTGAGTTATTACACTTCTGTAGAACTTTGGGTTCAAGTAAAGACATAATACAATCTGGGGCGCCGGCGTGGTTCAATCAGTTCAATGTCCAACTTCGGCTCAGGTCATGATCTTGTGGTCTGTGAGTCTGAGCCGGGGTCAGACTCCGTGCTGACAGCTCAGAGCCTGGAGCCTGCTTCGGATTCTGTGTCTCCCTCTCTCTCTCTCTGCCCCTCCCCTGCTTGTGCTGTCTTTCTTTCTCTCTCAAAAATAAACATTAAAAAAAGGAAAAAGACATAAGACAATGATTTAACTTAGAATTTTCTTATTCTGATTTTTATTTTTATTTTTGCTTAGTTTACAAGTGAACATAATTTGTGACTGGAGTAAGAATCCCAATTATTATTCTCATTCTTTTTAATTATTATTATACTCTTTTTAAGGAATATTTTCTATGAAAACCATTAATTATATTCAAAGGAGGTTTTAAAAAATCAATATTTTCTGACCAAATAAAAGAAATATAAAAGAAAATAACTCCATATTTGAATTTTATTTGTTAATCCCTTTTCCTCAAAGTGGGAAAAAGTTACATTGTTCTCAAATAAATGAAAACGCAAATAAGGATGCTTTTTTATTATAGTGTGATTATTTGTTTGGTATTTTAAAATCTCTTTACAGTTCTTTCCAGAAGAAGATTTATTTTAGTAAAATTGAAGATTAATTAAATGAGTTCTAAGGATGCCTGAGTGGCTCAGTTGGTTAAGCATGGGACTCTTGACTTCGGCTCAGGTCATGATCTCATGGTTTGTGAATTTGATCCCCTCATCAGGTTCTGTGCTGAGAGCATGGAGCCTGCTTAGGATTCTGTCTCCCTCTCTCTCTGCCCCTCCCCCACTTGCTCTTTATCTCTCTCAAAATAAATAAAAATAAACTTTAAAAAAGTGAGTTATATAAAAACATTAAAAAATTTTAAAAAAGGGGGGCCGCCTGTGTGGCTCAGTCGGTTGAGCATCCGACTTCAGCTCAGGTCATGATCTCACACTCTGTGAGTTCAAACCCTGCGTCAAGATCTGTGCTGACAGCTCAGAGCCTGGAGCCTGCTTCAGATTCTGTGTCTCCCCCTCTCTCTGCACCTCCCCTGCTCATGCTCTGTCTCTCTCTGTCTCAAAAATAAATAAAAACATTAAAAAGATTTTTTTAAAAAGTGAGTTATATTTAAAGGTGTATCTAAAAATTACAATAAAAGAAACTATCTTATATCTGTTGAGTTATTACACTTATGTAGAACTTTGGGTTCTACATAAGACAATTTGGGGCACCTGGGTGGCTCTGGGTTAAGTGTCGTACTCAGGTCATGAGCTCATGGTTCGTGAGTTTGAGCCCCACGTCCAGCTCTGTTCTGACAGCTAGAGCCTGGAGCCTGTTTCAGATTCTATGTCTCCGTCTCTGCCCCTTCCCTGCTCAAACTCTCTCTGTGTCTCTAAAAAATAAATAACCATTAAAAAAATAAAAATAAATAAATAAGTTATAAATTATAATTGATTAAGTAATAAATGCCAGGAGTTACAGCATCGATATTAAAAGAAAAAGAAAGAATATACATTACAGGCAATATTAAACTCAGAATTATAAATATTTCCTAAGGCATATTTGATTGTAAGCATTTTTCTATCAATTAAGTAAGAATTTCTGTTAATGCCTAGTATTTTTAAAAATATTTATTTATTTATGTTGATAGAGGGACAGAGAAAGAACAAGGCAGGGGAGGGGCAGAGCAAGAGGGAGAGAGAGAATCCCAAGCAGGCTTCACACTGTCAGCTCAGAGCCAGACGTGGGGCTCAATGTCAGAAACCATAAGATCAGGACCTGAGCCAAAATCTAGAGTTGGATGATCAACTGACCTTGCTTGTTCATATTTACAAATTGAGTACTCTAGTGGATGTGATTAGATGTAATGATTGCTTGATTTTGAGTCTAAGACAAGTGGGGGTTTTATAGGGACACTAATTCTTTATAATACTTTTTCTCAGGAATGGTCCTCTGGGACATGCATAGATAAACAGACCCTGCACACAACTACGGCAGAAGGGGAATCCAAAGCAGCAGCTGGTGATTAAATGTAAAAAAAAAAAAAAAAAAAAAAAAAAGGTTTTGACCATTAGTTCAACCCATTCAGTAAAACCTTACTGAGCACCAAACGTGTTAGATAAGACTTGGTCCCGGGAAGTTTAAAGAAGAATAGGAACATAGTGTGTATTCTCCAGGAGTCCTGAGCTCGTGGAGAATAGGAGGCAGAAAAATAATTGTGGCACATGTATCAAATGTTATAGAAGCAAGGACAGAGAGAAAGTGATTAAATCAACGTATAACTGTTTTAAGGAATGGCATGTTTGATGAATCTAGTAATATCAGTGAGAATTTTCCAGGAATAAAGGGGGTTCAAGTCCAACGAAACAAATGTTGACTGTAAGAACACATAAAAATGGCATCGTATTTAGTGCATTTGGGATGTGGCATTCAAAAAAAGGAGGGTAGGGTAGAAATAAGTAGAGTACAGATTATTTTATTCAGACTGTGAGAAAGGGGCATATTGAATTTATGATTTGGGGTTTTTTTTTTCATATTTTACTTTTTCTTATGTTTGAATAGGAGGTGATGAGGTCCTGGATTACTAAGGCAGAGGCAGTAGAGAAAGTGGAACAGAGAGATTCTTCAGTTGTGCTTGGTGGCCAAGTTGGTACATTGCAAATGAGGGCAAAATGGTTTTGCAAATGATTCTGTGTTTTCTGTTATGAATAATGAGTCCATGGCAACATCATTGACTGAGCTAAGTAATTCAGAAATTCAGTGGGCACATTTTATAAGAACAATGACAGTGACAGAGCAAAGAGAATATAGGGAGAAAGAAGAGGTTCAGTGACAAATTCTGAAGAACTCTAACATAGAAAAAACAGCTCAGGTAAATGAGAGGGTTCAGTCCAGTTAAGACATACTATCTCAAAACAAATCATTAGTCTCAAACTTCTTTCTAGATTTTATAATACTTGTCTCAGTACCTAGAAAATTAATTATGAGTTATTTAAAACATATTAGCATATCATCAATGTCTAAAAGTCTCTCTGTATAAAATGCAGTCAAGAGGCATAAAGGCACAAGGCGCAAGTCTTAATGGAAGAAAGACAGTGATGACTCCAAAAAATGTATAATGAAGTGACTAGAAGAAAAATGGCACTACTGTTAGGAATACAGACAAATGTTGAAAGAAGTTCAATTTCCACTCACTGTGTGGGACTTTGGCTTGTTCAATATAAACAAAATGGTTTCTTAAGTATTTCCCAGAATTCCTCGTGGTTAGCAAGGAGTAACTACTTTGCTGATTTTTAAAATAAACTCTTTGCGGAAGTGATGAAAGCCAATCTTCTTGTCTCCACTTTTTTGAGCCTAAAGAATTTGAAAAGAACTTATAATTTCAGAGTTTAGCACCTGACAATAAGACTGAGGATGAGCTTTCTGGAAAGAGAATTCTGGAAAATGTATAAACAGAGTGAAAATACCATGCAGACACCATCCAAAGTGATTGGATTATGTTATAATCTTCTGGCTGAGAGGCTTTAAACAAGCACACACTCAGAAATCGTTTAGAGTAATCAGTGATGAGTTTCAGCCAGAAACTCCTTCCATGTTTCAGACTATATCATTAAAACAGCTGAGAAATTGTTTCTCCTGGGGAAGTGCAAAAAGAAGAATCAGCTGGTTGTGATCCTTATAATAGTTGTAGAAATTCAGTGAATTTGGACCATTTCTTAGAAGAACTGAATGTGCATGTGGAAAAACAGAGATACACCAAGTAATCCTCGCTGATAGAGGGATGACACTGAATCCTGTAGTGAGGCCTCAAGGTCTGACAAACAAATGAGTTCAGGTTCCTATTAGGAAGGAAAATCTTAACTACCAAAATACTACCTCAAACAGGTGAGTCACTCATTTGTCAGACCCGCAAAGCAATGATGAATCAAGAAAGATCAAATGGTCCTTTTGTCACAGTTCTACCCTGGGAAAGCTCCCAAGGTCTCTGAATCACCAAGTGAAACCAGTGGAGAACTAAGATTTTGGGCTGTTTCCACTGTGGAGGTGCTTAGATATGGGTAGTAATTTCCAGCCCTCAGCTCATTACATTAGGTAGGCTGGATCACTGCATTCTCTAGCCATAGTAAGAGACACTCATGAAGCATCTGTGCGGTAGGGAAAATAGCACTGGGCTTACAGTCAGGTTTCAGTTCAATACTTCATTTTACTTTTCCTAGGTGGGCAAATCTGAGACTTAGGCTCCTCATCTATATGTGAGGATAACGATACTTCAACTGTGTATTATATGGCTTACACAAAATAACATGTTACACCTTCCCCAGAGTTGGCACATCATAAATTATTTTTAAAAAATCAATCCATTGAATGAATATTTGTTGGTGCTGTGTTCGGGGTCAGATTGTCCAGAAAACTTAGGATAAATGAAATAATTTTAAAGTTTATTTATTTATTGAGAGAGAGAGAGAGAGAGAAGCAACCAGCAGGGGAGGGGATAGAGAGAGGGAAGACAGCATCTGAGGTGGGCTCTGTGCTGACAACAGAGTGTGATGCCGGGCTCGAACTCACCAACTGAGATCATGACCTGAGCGAAAGTTGGACCCTTAACTGACTGAACCACTGAGGTGCCCCTAAATGAAATGACTTTTAAAAATCTCCTTTTTATTCTCCTATCACTCTCTGTATATTTAAATTTTAGAGTTTTCCTCATCATTAGATGAAGATTTTATTTTAAAAGACAAACAGAGCTAAAATTTAAATACAAATTAATCTGCATCTATACTTTAATAAAACTAGGCATGAGATGTGGAAATTACCCCCAGGCAGGCTAGCCACTTGAGTTACTGCTACTAATTAGGGTCCCACAAAAGAGCCACATAAAGCTAGACACAACTCCCACTTTGGGGCTCATAGCGCCAATGACAAAGACTGCCCTATGTTATCCTCATAGTTCTCGTCTTTTTGAAGGGCCTGCTATTCTAAGCAAATTTTAAATAACTGCATACCTATCCTTTCCTACAACTGGGGAGTGATGTGTCCCACAAATACTGGTACCAGCAATATGCATGTAAATGTGTGTCTCCTAGAAATATGTCACATTTCCTACAATTTTAGGGATGCCTATAGAAAGTAGACCCTCTGTGCATGAATAGTCATGACATCCTGCCACATGATAGAGTAAGCTTTTTGGATTCCATTGTCTCACATAAAAACAGTGTGCACCACCCTGACCTTGAATATGGGTATTAAAATCAGCAAAAGAGCATTTACTTAAGTTTATATAAAATAAGAACTGAGGGGGCACCTGGGTGGTTAAGTTGGTTGAACCTCCAACTCTTGATTTCAGCTCAGGTCCCAGAGTTGTGGGATGGAGCCTCTCATCAGGCTCTGCACTGAGCATGCTTAAGAGTCTGCTTAAGATTATCTCTCTCTCTCTCTCTCTCTCTCTCTCTCTCTCTCCCCCCCTCTCTCCTTGTGGCTCCCTCCCTGACTCATACACTCTCCCTCTCTCTAAAATAAAATAAAATAAAATAAAATAAAATAAAATAAAATAAAATAAAATAAAATAAAATAAAATAGAGTAAAGTAAAAGAAAAGAACAGAAGTACTGAGAAGAACTCAGTGGGCTTTGTGGGAAGACATATCTGCCTGTTTCCCTTAGTTTGGATTTCTTTTGATTAGATACAATTATGAGTTCAAGGAAAATTGACTGTCATGACCAGTAGGTTTTGCTCTTCCTCTTTATTGTCAATAAGCTAAAACACTAGCTGGTCTCCCAAAAGCATGAAGAGGCAAAGCTATAGAACCAGCGAGTGTGTCAGTGGAGGAGGTGCACAGAACAGTCTTTCTTCATCTGTAAGTAAACCCAATAAACCATGTATCTGTAGCTCCTGAAAATGTCCAGGAGGTATTAGTCCCCGATGTGCTCAAGTGGTTCTTCAAGCCTAGCACTAAAGAGGGCACCACTAGCCGTGGCAAGGGGCACACACAAATTCTTAAACTTTCTGACTCTTCTCACTGTCCTTTTATCTCAAAAACAGAATGGGGAAAGGGAAGGAGAGGGAGGAGGAGGAGAGGATTTTAGTATTTGTTTTTACGAGTATGGCAAACTAGAATAGGCATTTTAAGACCCCAGTCTCTCTAACTGTAATCAAGGTTGAGAAAAAACTGATTCTCGTGGTAGTTTAATGCATTCCACAAAGCAAGGGCTACCCATGTAAGAATGTTCTAACAGCCGTTTCCAAAGCCAAATGCAGAGATCTAACAAGCTGACTCTGGTTATTTGTGAATTAATCACAAATAAATAATTTGAATGTTATTCATTAAAAGTTTCATATAAGTTGAAGAAAAAAACCCATGAAATCCATTATATACATGTTGCACATTTGGTGTAGAATGCGACCCAAATACTGAGGTCTGGGTCTTCTCTGTCTCACCCCCGGCTCAGTGTATTCTCATTAAAAATTCATGAAATAATTGTTTTAGTGCACAAATTATATTTCATATTTCAAATTTATAATTATCAGCTGACTTTTACTTTACATTTTTAGCATTTTTTTCCATTTAATGATCACAAATACCCTGCTGTGTATTACATTCCCCATTTTATAGATAAGGAAATGGAGGCTCTGAAGGCTTAAGTACCTTGTGAGGACAAATATATTCAAATGCGTTCACATAGAGCACTGAGGGCAAAAATATTCAAATAGAATTCTTTCTAATGTGGAGTCTCATGCTCTTGTGAAAACATCACCTTGCATTTCTTCAGGACTAGGTAAGCTAATCTAAAAGGCCCTCATAGTCACAGTCTTATCTTGCCCAAAACATATCAAAGTAGGTTGTTTGAGCATATGCTTGTTGGCCAATAGGCAGTTGGAAGGTACTTTTACATTTCCCAGCAAATACTTGGTCATCATTGTATTGTAAATGCTCGTTTCTTTCTCAAAGAGGAAATGCATTCTGGCAGTCTAGCATTCTGACATGGAAGGGGCCAGAGTCAACAGTAAGGAAAGAGTACAATTGCTAAGATAAGCTGCCAGCAAACCACGTACCCCTGCCAAAAAAAGATTAGTGGGTTGCATGAATTTGAAAAAAACCATCAAAGCCACTATCACTTACATGATCAAACTTTTAATGTGTATTTATAAACTAGTATCAACTTTGATTATTATAAATGAGGGGAAATATAACAAATATGTTTGCAAATTTGATGGCTCAATGTTTGATATTCTTAAATACATTATGGCTTGCTTAGAATCATAGACTCATGGCCATACTAGGAACCTTAGGACTTATAACATTGAACCCTATCATTTTCCAGAAGGAAAATTCACATCCTTGACAAGTAAAATAGCCAAGGATCACACGAGCCTCAGAGCCACATCTTGAGTCCAAATATTATCTTGCCTGAAGTTATACAACTAGCTATTGAAAGAACTGGAAGTAGGCCTTAGGCTATCTTTTTCCTTCTCCACAAAGCTTAGTATTTTCCCATCTCAAAGAGACATACAGAGACAAAATTACCAAAAGCAAAATAAGTAAGCTGATAGACACCATAAAAAATAGGTATCTAAAGAAAAAAAATGATGGAAAAGTTCAGAAAAATCTGTAACTCAAAGAACAAACTCATTTTATTTCCTGATTTCCCTTTTGCTTTTTTTTCCCCCAGAAACTTTTAAAACCAACTGGGTAAATATCCATTACTTCATTTTGTCAAGGGCAGGTAGTTAACGCTTATAATAATTGATTTAAAACTGAAACATGTCTCAGCATTTTCCCCTAGAGACCTATTTGAAGAAAATCCAACTACCTTTCTAAAAAGTCACCTCCTCTAATTTTTAATAAGCACTAGGCAATTTATAAAAATAATTTTGGTATATGGCCTAAAGGAAATTTTAACATTAACCTCACTGAATTGTAGGCGTTTTATTGCAAATTTTATGCCAGTTTCCAGGCAAGTAAAACTTTCCTACTTTATAAGTTTTCTAGTTTTTATACATCAGCTCTATTCTAAACCCTCGTTATTGATAGCATTTAGATGGGATAAAGAATGGGGTGGGAACCTGGGGCTGGTAGGGCAGGAGAATCGTGCAAGAGAAAGTATGCAAAGAAGAGACAGAAAGTATGGAAATTCCAGAAATGACTCAACCAAATCCAATATTTTCATAAAATCCCAATAGTCAAGGAAAATTTTTAAATAATATTTTAAAGTAATTTGGTTTTGCCTCAATGGCAAACATTGCTCAGTTGTTAAGTCCTGCGAGAAAATTGGATTGCCTGATTTTTGTCTTAATTGTCTTTGTAAGAAAACACACCCATACTTTAAGTTGCATTTCAGTATCTCAAAGTCAGAAACAGCTCTTCCTTCTTTAACCCTTGTTTTCACCCATTTCTGCCACAAAACTTAGGAAAATAAGTATCATTTCCAACTTCATACAACAATCCAGTGGAGAAGCAGATATAATTAAATAGTTTGCTGAAGGGTATATAATTAGTAAAAGATAGATGGAGAATTCCCAGTGGGTTAGGCTAACCAAAAATAAATGCTTCACCACTTCTTAACCAGACTAAATCCTTATGATTGATTGAATTTGTAAAATGACAAAATCTTTCTAGGTCTTCCTGTACAAATAAATAAGGTCAGAAATGCAGATCTTATGTAGACCCAACCATAGTAGTTTATTAAATTTCTTAGCTCGTCCTTTATGTAATTATCACTGCTGCTGAAATTCAGATCTTAGGGTAAATATAACCATACATATTTGTGTACTCCATCCCCTACCCCCCAAAAAAGAAAAGTAGCCTCCAGGCTTACAGTATCTAATGTTGCACCCATCCTGAGTGACTTTCAATGTTTACTCATAAAAATGGCTCCATTACTGTGACTAGTTTACAGAAATAATTAGTCCTTAAATCTTCAGTAGCTAAATAGATCACTTGCTTTTCTTATTTTGATTGGAATTGGAAAAATATGTAAAAGTTGAGGAAGGCAAGTTAGAGAGGTGAGCAATTATCTGAAACATATTTTTCCAATTACCACAAAACACATTTTCCAAAGTTATGGGCGGAATATTATTATTGTGACTTATTCCTTGACAAAAAGCATACCATAGTCAACAAATTTAGGAGATAAGGATTATTCTATGTTACTTTGGTGACTCAGTGGGCATTTGTACTTTTTAGTTGAAGTGTGCTCTCATTTTCTCTCAGAACTCTTATTTTGCTTCTTGATCCTCATAGCTCTTTCCCTGGGGAAGGTACCCCCTCCTGAGATCAGAATGAACATTGACATCTTCTTAAGTCACCTTGTCTCCTTGGCCACACTGATTAGTAAAGGGATGGGAACCTGTTCCAAGCTGGTTCTATTACAGAAATTCACTAATTCAGCCACAGTGGTGGGTCTGGGAGTGGCTGTTTGATCCAGACTCTGCAAATCAGAATCTTTCCTTCACAGTTTTCTCACTAGAATTTGGGTAAAAAGATGTCGTCATTTTCTTCTTGAGAATATATGACAGCGAGCTTAGTGCTCTTGTGTGTCTTGAGGAGAAGTGTGTCTGAGAATTTGAGGCAATATGCAAAGGAAGAAGAGATGAAAGTCAGCGACACGGAAGACACAGAGGTTGAAGTCTCTGGTTCTAGTTGCCCAAAATCCGTATGACATTGGCTCTTTAGTTGGGTTCCTGTTACCAGAAACCAAAGATCCCAACTATAATACCTCAGAGGAGATAACACTTGAGCTAGACCACTACAATAAAGTTCAGTATGCCCAGTCTTAATAGGTGGAAGGACATTCTAGGAATATTTGTGCACTAAAAGGACATGTGTGTGATTGGGGAACAGTAAGTAGACATGTATGTCTCAAACGTAGGTTGTATGCAAGGGACACCTGCCTTTTTTATTGTTTTTCTTTGCTTTTCACCCATCTACTTTTCAAAAAATATAGTGCAAGAAATCTATTGCAAGAAATGAACAATATTGGGGTGCCTGGTGTCTCAGTCAGTTAAATGTCCAACGTTGGCTCAGTCATGCTCTCACAGTTCATTAGTTCGAGCCCTGCATCGCGCTCTCCACTGTCAGCATGGAGCCTACTTCTGCCTCTGTCCCCATCTCTGTCTGCCCCTCTCCCACTTAGGCACAGGCCAAATGTAGTATGAATTACTACAATTTACAGGAATTTTCTATTAGCCATGCATTTTCTGAAATGCTTTACATAAGGCAGCTGTTTTCAAACTGTGATAAGCAGATCTCCACATGCTGTGTGGAGTGATGGGCTTGCGGGAGTACAAGTACCAGCATGACCATGGAGGAGGCAAAGGTCTCTAGTCTCCTTCTCCAGGCACATCTTTGAATAAAGCATCCCTTTTCCTCTTAGTTCAGTCATGGACTTCCACGCATGATTGCTTCTAAAGATTTCTGCTAAAATATATAGAAGAACCATTAATAGACATCTTCTCAATTCTCACAATAAAGCCATGAGACATTATCTTCATTTTATAGCTGAAGAAACTGAGGCATAAGAAGATTAAGACACACACTAAAGATTACCTAGCCAGTAAAAGGCAGAGGCAGGATTTGGACTTTGCCTTCTTTGCCTCTCCCCAGAGGTCTTATTCTTATCTGCCACTTGCTACTACTATTGCCAGTACAGCTTTACAGCTCCTACCAGGACACTGATCTCCTTACTGATCCTCATGTTTGCCTCTTGATTCTGTGAAAACCTACACAGCTGAAGACCAAGCACAAACCTGTAGTCTGACATGTAGTCAGACTGGGTGCAGCAAAGAAACAAGCCAGAGCAGTTGTGGAACACCACTCAAGTGAGATGGAGAAGCTTCTTACGTAAGACTTGAGTCCCTGCTGAAGAATTCAGAGCAGGGTGTAAGGGAGTTAACAATCAGTTCTGGACCTGCTGTTTCCCAAGTAAGGATAGGAGAAGCAGAAATTAACTAGGGTTGGGGGGCCATCATGAGTAGAGGGCGGTTGATCAATTGAGTATTCCCAGTAATAGATGGGAAGTAAAGCAGACCGGGGGCATCATGGGTAACACAGCACTAGCCCCTCAATGAAGGGACCATTATGGAATTTTGTAGCTGTGGCTTGACCTCTGAAGTATCTCCAGTGAAGCTTATAGTTGGCATTATCTGTGTCTTTCACACTAACCTGAATAATGACATGTGGCTTTGTTCTTTTTCCATCTAATCTGATTTCCACTCTCAGTCCCAGACAGATTTCTACTCTTTGACTTAAGTTTGCTGCTATCCCAACAAATGTTCTGTTAACTTGACAAATTTCAATAGCAAACACCCACTGATACGTACCTAATACAGTGAATGTATATTAAACATGCCTCTAGGTTGTGGGGAATCAACCATCTTATCTAAAATCTTTCTTCCCTAAGTCCAGGGCCAATTATAAGACTGAAAGAATCTGAAGTAATGTTCTAACAAGACAAATCAGAGGATTCCACAACCAAGTGGTAAAATAGATAGATGGCTTTTTAAAATGATTTTATTTTTAAGTAATCTGTACTCCCAATGTGGGGTTCAAACTCACCACCCAAGATCAAGAGTCACATGCTCTACTGACTGAGCCAGCCAGGTACCACAATAAATGCCTTTTTGTTGTGTTTTTTTTTCAATATCCTCTCTCTGATGGAGAAAAAAACCCGGTATTTCCTGAAGAAAAGCATTTACAGGAATGGATAACCCCTTTCCTTGCCCCAGGTCCCTAAAAGTTAGAGAGATTATGGAATAGAAAGAATATAAAATGTAAGGAAATACCAACGGTTCCACTACAGATCACAGTGGTTTCCTTTGTCTTCTTTATTAAGCCCCCTTTCCTACCCTTTTGCTTTCTCTCCCAACTTGTACCCTTAATCAGAAAACGTTAAGGGCTTCTAGCTGTTAAAATTATTTATATTATAACATTACAGATCAAGTATTCACTATGTGCAGCACTTGGTATTAGTCAACACAGCTGAAAATACAGTTTGGGTTTATTCCTTTTCCTGAAGTGTTTACAATTTAGAAATATGAACAGTGTGAACACAAAGAGTGACACCACAAGAATGAACTTCTCTGTCCCATGGCATCATGCACGATAGCTAAGCAGTAGCAATTTGGATTGGACTATAATGTCCAAATTGAAGCACCAAAAAAGAGATTTGTGGGATGCCTGGGTGCCTCAGTCAGTTAAGCATCCGACTCTTGATTTTGGCTCAGGTCATGATCTCACAGTTAATGAGTTCAAGCCCCCCATCAGGCTCTACACTGACAGTGTGGAGCCTGCTAGGGATTCTCTCTCTCCCTCTCTGCCCCTCCCCTGTTCTCACTCTCTCAAAATAAATAAATAAATGGAAAAAAAAAAACAAGAAAGTAGATCTGTATTAAAAACTGATTAGAATGGTTCTCTGCTTATCATAAAACTTGCAAAGATGGTTAAGCACTGCTTAACTTTTAATTAGAATTTCCCTTCTCAACATAAAATTCCCTCCATTAGGAATCCTTTCTGAAAGAAATAATAGATCAGTGAAGGTTAGGTAAAAAGAAAAATCAAGAAAATCCAGTAGGAAAAATATAGTACTCTAAATTGGCTTTGGTTTTGTTCTGATAGGGAAAAATGATTCACATGTTCATGTTTGACATGCAGTAAATATGTGAAAGCAAAATATGTGTTTACTACTTACCATATAATTATGACATTGTGCTTGATAGCATTATTTTGATATACATTTTGTTAGATATAAAACCAATATATATTGAAAACCCTTGAAGAATAAGGGGAGCCCACATTTAAAATGCCCTTTAAATAGTAATTCAGTCAGGTCTCTAATTTGTGCTTGGAATGTGGAAGAGAATTGAAGATGAAGACCACAATTACATAAGCTTGAGCCATTAGAGAAATTAAATATAACACACATAAACATGAAGAGTTTATTTAAAATAAATCAAATATCCTGATGTTGAAGCCACAAATTATGAAATTGTATTTGGTTTTCATACTAACACCAAAACTTCAAGCTGGCATCCACAATTGCCTAAACTTCTTTCTGCAGCCAAAGTTTGTATGAGCCAACCCACCATTTAGGCAAGTACATGAATGTGGACCCGTCACCGATGTAATTTGTGGTTAAAGGACGCAGCAGTACAGAGAGACCCTGCACTCATTGTCAGACAAAAGTCTTCAGAACAGATCATTTAACTTAGGTCAGACTTTGAAAACTAATGTTTTTCTGTGTGATTGAGGTTTACTATTGGTCACCTTGTCAGAATAAAATAACATGTGGACTGTGGCATAATTTTTAAAATATCTATGTAGAAAAATAGAATGAAAAAATACTACGTGAATCCAAAGACTCTTTGAAACAACTTAGGTGCTCTGCTTTCTCATATGTCTCATATAATTTTCCTTCTGTGCCTTTTTAAGTGTGGAGGATAGCGTCCTTATGCATTTCTAGAACTGATCCTTTTCCAAAGCTATCTGTAGAAAGTGGCAGAAAATGGAATACGGCCTTTGGGGCCTGACCAATCTGAGATGGAAACCTGGCTCTGCCAGTCTACTGGCAATTGGCTTTGAGCAAGTCATTTTACCTGACACTGAGTTACCTAATCTATAAAAGCAGGACGGTAAGACCTACCATCACAGGCTGTTGTGTTAACGTCATAATATATACAACTGGCCAGCGTAGTGTCTGTCTTATGGCTGTAGATCAGGAAGTAGTAGCATTCATAGTTTGCTATTAGTGTTATCATCACTATTGATAATGTTATGCAGCATCAGCATTAATGGACTATAAACAGCCACTTATATTGCCCTTCTTGTTTGCCCACACTTTTGACCCTCACCGTCCTGCTTATTTTTTTTTTATCTGTGTCAAATGATACTTCTCTTAAGTTTTCCATGCAGTACTCAATGCTACTAACAGGGTACTAGTGAAATACATGTTTCTAGATAGACACAATCATCTTCCATCCTGTGGAGAATGGGAATGTGCTTCTAATGACTAGAGAGTCAAGATAAATGCCCTGACTCTTCCTAATACAAGAGGAATATTCCACAGAGAGGGCTGTTTGGGGTCACTGTTAGTATGGTAGCTAATAATGTTTTAAGGTTTCAGAATAACTTCTAAAACTTGTGTCTATAACTTGACACACATCTATTATATTTATGAGCTGTTGACTGTAGTTTTTAGCTCAGCATTCATCCCAGCAGTGTGTTCAGTGAAGATACTGCCTAATAGGTGTGGAGAGTGGAAAAGAAGAGTGTGCCTTCTTGATCCCCTTTGTTAGCCTTTTCTCAAGAATTCCAACGTGGGCAATACCTGCACCCATAAACTGGACCACAGGAGGAACCCTTCTAGATGTAATGATTAGCTCAAGATGTAATTCAAGTCCAGAGTACATGACATCATTTTTACTTTTAATTCATAACATAGTATCTCAAAGCAATTTTTCCTTACATAAAAATTTGAATAGGTTATTTACTATTATCAAGTATACAGAGAAATGAATAGGAAGATGGCGGCATAGGAGGACGCTGGGCTCACTGCGTCCTGCTGATCACTTAGATTGCACCCACACCTGCCTAAATAACCCAGAAAACCACCAGAAGACTAGCAGAACGGATTCTCTGGAGCCAAGCATAGGTGACAGGCCCACAGAAGAGGGTAGGAAGGGCAGAGAGGCAGTGCACGCTACACGGACTGGCGGGAGAGAGCCCGGGCAGAGGGGCAGCCCACCGGCAAAGCAGAACCCCTGAGTCTGGCTTGCAAAAGTGGAGGGGACAGATGGAGTGTGTTCGGACAGCAAGCGGGACTTAACATCTGGAAGGTTATAAGCTAACAGTTCTGCTCGGAGAGAAGGAGGGCTGGAGGACAATGGGAGGAGAGTTGTTGAGCCCAGGACGTCAGAACTCAGCTTGGTGGGGAACAAAGGGGCTCGCCAGCGCCATCTCCCTCGCCCATCCCCCAGCCAAAATCCCAAAGGGAACCAGTTCCTGTCAGGGAACTTGCTTGCACTGTGCAAACACCCAACATTGTGCTTCTGAGGATCCATCCCTCTGGTGGCGGGTCTGACTCCCTCCAGGTGCTGCAGGGCCCCTCCCAAAGCAGATCTCTGAAGGAAAAGCGAGCTGAGCCTGCCCCTCCCGCTCCTGTGCACCTTGCCAATCCACCCCAGCTAATATGCCAAATTCCCAGCACCACAAGCCTGGCAGTGTGCAAGTAGCCCAGACGGGCCACGCCACCCCACAGTGAATCCCGCCCCTAGGAGAGGGGAAGAGAAGGCACACACCAGTCTGACTGTGGCCCCAGCGGTGGGCTGGGGGCAGACATCAGGACTGACTGCAGGCCCCGCTCACCAACGCAAGTTATTCAAGACAGCACAGGGCAAGTGCCCCGCAGTCCCGCACCACTCCAGGGACTATCCAAAATGAAGAAATGGAAGAATTCCCCTCAAAAGAATCTCCAGGAAATAACGACAGCTAACGAACTGATCAAAAAGGATTTAACAATATAACAAAGTGAATTTAGAATAATAGTCATAAAATTAATCACTGGGCTTGAAAACAGTATAGAGGACAGCAGAGAATCTCTTGCTACAGAGATCAAGGGACTAAGGAACAGCCAGGAGGAGCTAAAAAATGCTATAAATGAGCTGCAAAATAAAATGGAGACAACCACAGCTCGGATTGAAGAGGCAGAGGAGAGAATAGGTGAACTACAAGATAAAATTATGGAAAAAGAGGAAGCTGAGAAAAAGAGAGATAAAAAAAATCCAGGAGTATGAGGGGAAAATTAGAGAACTAAGTGATGCACTAAAGAGAAATAATCTACGCATAATTGGTATTCCAGAGGAAGAAGAGAGAGGGAAAGGTGCTGAAGGTGTACTTGAAGAAATAATAGCTAAGAACTTCCCTGATCTGGGGAAGGAAAAAGGAATTGATATCCAAGAGACACAGAGAACTCCCTTCAGACATAACTTGAATCGATCTTCTTCATGACATATAATGGTGAACTGGCAAAATACAAGGATAAAGAGAAAATTCTGAAAGCAGCTAGGGATAAACATGTTCTAACATATAAAGGGAGACTGATAAGACTTGTGACGGATCTCTCTACTGAAACTTGGCAGGCCAGAAAGGAATGGCAGGACATCTTCCATGTGATGAACGGAAGAACTATGCAGCCGAGAATCCTTTATCCAGCAAATCTGTCATTTAGAATAGAAGGAGAGATAAAGGTCTTCCCAAAAAAACAAAAACTGAAGGAATTCATCACCACTAAACCAGCTCTACAAGAGATCCTAAGGGGGATCCTGTGAAACAAAGTACCAGAGACATCACTACAAGCATGAAACCTACAGACATCACAATGACTCTAAACTCATATCTTTCTATAATAACACTGAACGTAAATGGACTAAATGTACCAACGAAAAGACATAGGGTATCAGAATGGATAAAAAAACAAGACCCATCTATTTGTCATCTACCAGAGACTCATTTTAGACCTGAGGACACCTTCAGATTGAAAGTGAGGGGATGGAGAATTATTTATCATGCTACTGGAAGTCAAAAAAGAGCTGGAGTAGCCATACTTATATCAGACAAACTAGACTTTAAATTAAAGACTGTAACAAGAGATGAAGAAGGGCATTATATAATAATTACAGGGTCTATCCATCAGGAAGAGCTAACAATTATAAATGTCTATGCACCGAATACGGGAGCCCCCAAATATATAAAACAATGACTCACAAACATAAGCAACCTTATTGATAAGAATGTGGTAATTGCAGGGGACTTTAACACCCCACTTACAGAAATGGATAGATCATCTAGACACACGGTCAATAAAGAAACAAGGGCCCTGAATGAGACATTGGATCAGATGGACTTGACAGATATATTTAAAACTCTGCATCCCAAAGCAACAGAATATACTTTCTTCTCGAGTGCACATGGAACCTTCTCCAAGATAGATCACATTCTGGGTCACAAAACAACCCTTCATAAGTATACAAGAACTGAGATCATACCATGCATACTTTCAGACCACAATGCTATGAAGCTTGAAATCAACCACAGGAAAAAGCATGGAGGTTAAAGAACACCCTACTAAAGAATGAATGGGTCAACCAGGCAATTAGAGAAGAAATTAACAAATATATGGAAACAAACGAAAATGAAAATACAACAATCCAAATGCTTTGGGATGCAGCGAAGGCAGTCTTGAGAGGAAAATACATTGCAATCCAGACCTATCTCAAGAAACAAGAAAAATTCCAAATACAAAATCTAACAGAACACCTAAAGGAAATAGAAGGAGAACAGCAAAGACACCCTAAACCCAGCAGAAGAAGAGCAGTAATAAAGATCAGAGCAGAAATAAACAATATAGAATCTAAAAAAACTGTAGAGCAGATCAAGGAAACCAAAAGTTGTTTTTTTGAAAAAATAAACAAAATGGATAAACCTCTAGCCAGGCTTCTCAAAAAGAAAAGGGAGATGACCCAAATAGATAAAATCATGAATGAAAATGGAATTATTACAATCCCTCAGAAATACAAGCAAATATCAGGGAATACTATGAAAAACTATATGCCAACAAACTGGACAACCTGGAAGAAATGGACAAATTCCTAAACACCCACACACCGACAAAACTCAATCAGGAGGAAATAGAAAGCTTGAACAGACCCATAACCAGCAAAGAAATTGAATCAGTCATCAAAAATCTCCCAACAAATAAGAGTCCAGGACCAGATGGCTTCCCAGGGGAGTTCTACTAGACATTTAAAGCAGAGATAATACCTATCCTTCTCAAGCTATTCCAACAAATAGAAAGGGAAGGAAAACTTCCAGACTCATTCTATGAAGCCAGTATTACTTTGATTCCTAAACCAGACAGAGACCCAGTAAAAAAAAGAGAACTACAGGCCAATATCCCTGATGAATATGGATGCAAAAATTCTCAATAAGATACCAGCAAATCGAATTCAACAGCATATAAAAAGAATTATTCACCATGATCAAGCGGGATTCATTCCTGGGATGCAGGGCTGGTTCAACATTCTTAAATCAATCAACGTGATACATCACATTAATAATAGAAAAGATAAGAACCATATGATCCTGTCAATGCAGAAAAATTATTTGACAAAATTCAGCATCCTTTCTTAATAAAAACCCTTGAGAAAGTCGGGATAGAAGGAACATACTTAAAGATCATAAAAGCCATTTATGAAAAGCCCACAGCTAACATCATCCTCAATGGGGAAAAACTGAGAGCTTTCTCCCTGAGATCAGGAACACAACAGGGATGTCCACTCTCACTAATGTTGTTTAACATAGTGTTGTAAGTTCTAGCATCAGCAATCAGACAACAAAAGGAAATCAAAGGCATCAAAATTGGCAAAGATGAAGTCAAGCTTTCACTTTTTGCAGATGACATGATATTATACATGGAAAATCCGATAGACTCCACCAAAAGTCTGCTGGAACTGATACGTGAATTCAGCAAAGTTGCAGGATACAAAATCAATATACAGAAATCAGTTGCATTCTTATACACTAACAATGAAGCAACAGAAAGACAAATAAAGAAACTGATCCCATTCACAATTGCACCAAGAAGCATAAAATACTTAGGAATAAACCTGACCAAAGATGTAAAAGATCTGTATGCTGAAAACTGTAGAAAGCTTATGAAGGTAATTGAAGAAGATTTAAAGAAATGGAAAGACATTCCCTGCTCATGGATTGGAAGAATAAATATTGTCAAAATGTCAATACTACCCAAAGCTATCTACACATTCAATGCAATCCCAATCAAAATTGCACCAGCATTCTTCTCGAAGCTACAACAGTCAATCCTAAAATTCATATGGAACCACAAAAGGCCCCGAATAGCCAAAGTAATTTTGAAGAAGACCAAAGCAGGAGGCATCAAATTCCCAGACTTTAGCCTCTACTACAAAGCTGTCATCATCAAGACAGCATGGTATTGGCACAAAAACAGACACATAGACCAATGGAATAGAATAGAAACCCCAGAACTAGACCCACAAAAGTATGGCGAACTCATCTTTGACAAAGCAGGAAAGAACATCCAATGGAAAAAAGACAGTCTCTTTAACAAATGGTGCTGGGAAAACTGGACAGCAACATGCAGAAGGTTGAAACTAGACCACTTTCTCACACCATTCACAAAAATAAACTCAAAATGGATAAAGGACCTGAATGTGAGACAGGAAACCATCAAAACCCTAGAGGAGAAAGCAGGAAAAGACCTCTCTGACCTCAGCCGTGGCAATTTCTTACTTGACACATCCCCAAAGGCAAGGGAATTAAAAGCAAAAATGAGCTATTGGGACCTCATGAAGATAAAATGTTTCTGCACAGCAAAGGAACCAATCAACAAAACTAAAAGGCAACCAATGGAATGGGAAAAGATATTTGCAAATGACATATCGGACAAAGAGCTAGTATCCAAAATCTATGAAGAGCTCACCAAACTCCACACCCGAAAAACAAATAACCCAGTGAAGAAATGGGAAGAAAACATGAATAGACACTTCTCTAAAGAAGACATCCAGATGGCCAACAGGCACATGAAAAGATGCTCAACGTCACTCCTCATCAGGGAAATACAAGTCAAAACCACACTCAGTGATCACCTCACACCAGTCCGAGTGGCCAAAATGAACAAATCAGGAGACTATAGATGCTGGAGAGGATGTGGAGAAACAGGAACCCTCTTGCACTGTTGGTGGGAATGCAAACTGGTGCAGCCGCTCTGGAAAACAGTGTGGAAGTTCCTCAAAAAATTAAAAATAGACCTACCACTATCACCCAGCAGTAGCACTGCTAGGAATTTACCCAAGGGATACAGGAGTACTGATGCATAGGGTCACTTGTACCCCAATGTTTATAGCAGCACTCTCAACAATAGCCAAATTATGGAAAGAGCCTAAATGGCCATCAACTGATGGATAAAGAAATTGTGGTTTATATACACAATGGAGTACTACGTGGCAATGAGAAAGAATGAAATATGGCCCTTTGTAGCAACGTGGATGGAACTGGAGAGTGTCATGTTAAGTGAAATAAGCCATACAGAGAAAGACAGATACCATATGTGTTCCCTTTTATGTGGATCCTGAGAAACTTAACAGGAACCCATGGGGGAGGGAAAGGAAAAAAAAAAGAGGTTAGAGTGAGAGAGAGACAAAGCATAAGAGACTCTTAAAAACTGAGAACAAACTGAGGGCTGATGGGGGGTGGGAGGGAGGGGAAGGGTGGGTGATGGGTATTGAGGAGGGCACCTGTTGGGATGAGCACCTATTTTATATATATATTATATATACATATATATTATATACATTATATATAATATATATATTAAATATATATTATATACATTATATATTATTTATTTATATATTTATATATAAAAATATATTTATATATATTATATTATATATATATTACTCAAATCATTTGTGTCTGAGCACCTAAATGCCTTAAAACTATTGGGATATGAAATTATGCAAAATTTATCTAGTATACCCATGATGTTTTTATACCAAGTAACATTATTAGTATTTTTAGTACATCTTTTTATCTTATTTTTTAACACCTTCAGTGTTTTTTCATTTGTTTGCTTATTTCCATATGCTTTTTCACTTATCACCTTCTGGTAGGAATTTGGGACAGCTAGATTATAGGGAAAACCTAAGCATTTGTGATCTTATCATAAATGATTTATATGAACATGTTGTAGAGAGTCACGTGCTCTCACATACAAAATACTTGATCAAATGTTTTTTTTCTTTATATTACTTAATAACAGAGAATTTTTTTTTCAACGTTTATTTATTTTTGGGATAGAGAGAGACAGAGCATGAACGGGGGAGGGGCAGAGAGAGGGAGACACAGAATGGGAAACAGGCTCCAGGCTCTGAGCCATAAGCCCAGAGCCTGACGCGGGGCTCGAACTCACGGACCGCGAGATCGTGACCTGGCTGAAGTCGGACGCCTAACCGACTGCGCCACCCAGGCGCCCCTAACAGAGAATTTTTTTTAAAGGAACCATTTGATTTTCAAGCCTACATAATCTGGCCTTTCCCAAAAGGGTAAATGAGAAACAGTGCCATTCTCAATGAAATAATATGTACTTTTTTATTTACTTCGCAGGTGTATCCACCCTATCACCAAGCCTTCTAGGCTTACTGCTGCCTGCCCTTGGCATCCTTGTCTACCTGGATTTCTGAGTGTGATGTGACAGCTGCTGCTCCCAGCCCAGCTTAGAGCACACAGAGGACACCTTCATCCCTATGATGAATATAATTCCTTCCATTTTCTGTGGCTCCACCCTAAGCCAAATAAATGATACTTTAACAAACTCTCCAACTGATTTACAACACACATTATGACTGAGGCATTCAGGAACCCCTTCGTCCAAAAGAATAAACTTTTAAATGGGTATAAAATGATTTTTAACTCGTTCCAATATGCCTTATAAACCACTTAACCTGATTCTGTGACAGTTGCATGATTTAATCCAATGGGACAAGTTACAGTGTTCAATTCAATACTATAGGCTGTAGAGTGAAAAGTAAAATCACCATACACAGGTGCTTTAAATTTAATAACAAGTTGTGAAATATAATAGAGGTTGAAATGTTGATTGTATGTGGTAAATGTAAGAGTAAAACAGTCTCTTGTACTATTCTCTGTTTCGGGTCCTGCATATTTTCGAATGGCCCCTATCATTCATGACGTTTTGAGTTTTCTTGAAAAAAAAAATAGAGTATAACTGAACCATTTTGACATAAATTCCATGAGCAACTCACTTTACTGAATGAGTTGAAAGATTCTGAATATTGAAAACCAAATTCTAGAAATTGTTATCAGTATTCTTATTTTGGAAGTAAGTAATTTTCTAAATGCTTGATTTTCAGAATCAGTAATAATTTTACGTTAGATTTTTAGTGGTAAAGTTAACATACCATAGGAAGGTTTTTCTTTACTTTTATATGATATTCTGAAGATATTTTATGCTTTTCTCATCATCAGTTTCAAACCTCAAAAATCACAGCTCTTCTCTAGAGTATCATCATATTGCTGTATTTATTCATACATAGAATAATGAATTTTGAAAAGTAGAATGCTTTCATTTTTTAGTTGAGAGGTGACAGTCGTTACACAGCTAGAAATAAACAACGTTAAGTGAGTATAAGTGTGATCTAATACTATTCTAAGGATCTTTGGTTTTGTGCTCCATTTCTAAGTAAAAGCTTTCTTTATTGAAGGTATCAAGAAATCACCTATAGGTTGGAAAATCTACAATATACCTTATTTTTTTTTAATTTGCTAGTAAACTCATTTCCCACTTCAATGCAATACTGAAAACTGGCTAAAAATACCAAATCAATATGTTGCTAATGGTACTTTGAAAGTATGCAAACTGGAAGGCCAGGAGGAGACAAATAATGTGTCCAATGGTGTCTCCCAAGTGTTGGTGCTTTAGGTTTTCATAAGTTGTAAAAAGGAAGATGCACATTTCTTCATTCTCCATGGTATGCAAGGAAATGTGTTTGAGTGTGGATGTGAGAGAAATGGAATAATAAAGGATTAGCTGGCTCATGAAATAGTGCAATGTCTGATGATTCAGGAGGTATAATCCTATTTTATTAGCACAACCTTGCTAGCTAATTAGAGATAGAGTTTATCTTTTTAGAAAGGATACCTTATAGGTTCATAAAAAAATATTTACAGGCAGCAAAATAGAACTATTACTACTTTACCCCCTTTTCTTTAATTTGTATAATTTTTGTACTATATATCTATGTGTAAATGTTTAGAGCTTTCATTATGAAAATATCAATAAATATGTCATTAGTTTACATTCAACTCTTTGTTATAAAATTAAACTTTTTAATAATAAGTGAAATGGATGATTTCCCAGTGGAAGTATGTCAACAGTCTTAAAAGCATTACCAGATTTCATAAAATACATAATTATTTGAAAAAGAAACAAAATCTCTTCATACTTTAGGGAAACGAATACTGTGTAAGCCTTCTGTACAAATGTTTGTGTTTTCATTGTTACACTTTGGGGTTTTCCTTTTGCAATGTGACCCATGTTGGGCATTTTTATATAATCGACAACAACTAAATCTTTTGCCAAATGCATGCTCGCCTTTTATTTCTAATGTATTGCAATAAAGAGCAAAACTGGTTAGATTTTGCATGAAATGGTTCTGAAAGGTAAGAAGAAAACAGACTTTGGAGGTTGTTTCATTTTAAATTTGTGACAGAGATAAGGTAGATTAAAATCTCTCAAACACTGATAACTCAAGCTTTTCATTTCCTCATACAGTTGTACAAATTTGACTGGGACCATCAGTTTTAAACTGTTGTCAAACTAACTAATGTATCATCTGCTTAAGACGCAAGATTCTTAATTAAACTTTATATAGATATAGACATATCTGTTGTTTCTTTGTATTTCAGGAAAGGTGATAGTAGTTTTATTTGATACTGATAAATATTGAATTGATTTTTTTAGTTATTTTTTATCATTTTTTCAATGGAGTAGTATAGGACTGTGCTTTGTCCTTTTTATGAATGAAAACAAATTATAAAGAAATAAATGTCTTACTGTTACCCAAAAAATAGCAACTGTCCTTTCAATTTACCTAAAGTTTAAAACTCATTTTTAGAAGGTTTTCTTTCTTTTTTTTTTAAGTTTATTTTTTTATTTTGAGAGAAAGTGTGCGGGGGAGGGGCAGAGAGAGAGAGAGAATGTCAAGCAGGCCTGTGCTATTAGCACAGAGCCTGATGCGGGGCTCAAACCCATGAACCATGAGATCATGACCTGAGCCGAAATCAAGAGTTGGATATTTAACTGACTGAGCCACCCAGGTACCCCTAGAAGGTTTCGTTGTAAATTCAACTGCATGGAATAAATATTGTTAAGTAACAGTTAAATGTTTGAAAGGTTCTACAAAAAATATACACACAAATGTAAAGACACACACAAACACATACACACACACGAGCTTGCACGTACACACACAGGCATTATTACATTGAAATAAGATCATCTAGTAAAAACTTCAATTTTGTGGATTGCCATGAATCTAATGCTAGACACTAAAGCAAACTGCTAAAAGCTAAAAAAAGAAAAAAAAGGCTATTCAACCCTGAATGAACTGAAATTCTAATAGAGGAATTTGCATAAAAGCATGTCTCTAAAGACAGGAGTCTGGTACAGGTAAAGTTTCTCTGAATCCTGATTTAGACTAAGCCCAAAGTTCTGAATCCCAGGGCTCCCTGTGTTCTGCCTGACAATCTTCTGTGTTCGGATTGTGATTTCTCATTGGCATTCCGACCTCCCTTCCTGTTTCATGAAACTTGCTTCCACACTGGGTCCTGGTTTCCCTTTCGGACCCCTGCCTCTGTTTCTTGACCCTAAGTATTAGATTACTTCCCTTCTAATATTTTGCTTTTGGTATTTGACCTTGGATTGACCCTAGCTCTAATTCCCCAGACTTTGGGAGATGAAAGCTTTTTTCCATGAGAATGTTTCCCATGTTAGTGGTTCTCAAACCTGGTTGCCCCTTAGGATCAGCTGGAGAATTTGAAAAAAATAAAATAGTCTCTGGGCCCCAGTCCAGACTTACCAAATCAGAATTTGGAAAGTGAGGGATACAAAGCTGTATCTTTTTAGGTTGTTCAAGAGTGTCTTCATAGGGAGCCAGATTTGAGAATCAAAGATTTTTATGATTACTACAAACTAGATTAACTGATATTTTCGACTGTATATGTAATTTAAGTATCTCTTAAGGAAAAAATCCATTTTCTTGGCTTGTCTAAAATGCTAAAATACTGATGACCTTTCTTACATTTTAGTTACATATCTTAAGTGTCAAAATGCTTGTCTAATCAAAATATCCCAACTTGTTTGTTTCTAAAATCCAAGCAGCAGACACAAATGTACTTCAGAAGATTTTTTTCTCTAAAGGAATGTGGATTTCTTTTACCCTTTTCTTACTTTCTTTTTTTTTTATGTGACTTAGTAACTTAATTAAACTTTAATACTTAATTTCCTGAGTCTATAATCTTCTGAAGGTTGTTAATAAAAAGATTGATGAAAGGTGTCCGCTCCTTAACTTGAACTTTTTTTTTCCAGAATAGAAACACAGTGGTTTTGGATGAGTTGACTTTAAAATTAGTTGATGGGAGGCCAGGATTAGGTTTCTAACATTTCTATAATAACTTAAAAACAGGTTTCACTTTTTAGTTTCTAGTAATAAATTTGATAGTTGGGGTAATATATAACAGTGCATATGATGCTATTACTAATTTGGCTGTAAAATTCAATCAAGCTCAGCCTAAGGCAAATTGTGAGGTGAAGGAACTTGGTCTTCGCCTATCATATGTCCTCAGGCCACTTTGCTTTGGTTGAAAATAGTGCTGAGTACCTCATTAGTTCGGTTATATTAGTTTCCTAGGGCTATCATAACAAATGACCGCGAACTGAATGGCATCAAACAATAGAAATCTATTTTCTCACAGTTCTGGAAGCTATAACTCTGAAATCAAGGTGCCAGCAAGGTTAGTTCTGAGGGAGAATCTGTTCCGTGACTCTCTCCTAGTTTCTTGTGGTTGTGGGCAATCCTTGGCATTCTGTGGCTTCCAGCTGTATCCCTCCATCTCTGCTTCCATTTTCAACTGACATTCTCCTTGTGGGTCTTTGCATCCAGATTTCTCTCTTCTTATAAAGATGCCAACCATTGGATTAGGGCCCATCCTAATCCAGTATGGCCTTGATGACCTCTTCAAAGTCCCTATTTCCAAATAAGATCAGAGTCACAGATTCCAGGTGGATAGAAATCTTAGGAGAACATTCAACCCCGTGTTCTTCCCCTTTCCTCATTTTATTTATTTATTTATTTTTAATTTTTTTTTTCAACGTTTATTTATTTTTGGGACAGAGAGAGACAGAGCATGAACGGGGGAGGGGCAGAGAGAGAGGGAGACACAGAATCGGAAACAGGCTCCAGGCTCTGAGCCATCAGCCCAGAGCCTGACGCGGGGCTCGAACTCACGGACCGCGAGATAGTGACCTGGCTGAAGTCGGACGCTTAACCGACTGCGCCACCCAGGCGCCCCCCCTTTCCTCATTTTAAAACGTGCATATGCTCCACTCACACTAATGAAGATGTGATTGAAACACTGCTGTAAGCATGCTTTCAGAAAACATTTATGTTGATAACATACAACAATGTAGATGAATATCAAATGCATTGTGTTCAGTGAAAAGAAGCCAGATTCAAAAGGCTCCGTGATTCCATTTATATGACATTCTGGAAAAAGTGAAACTCTGGAGGCAGGGAACAGGTCAATAGTGACCAGGCATTAAGGATAGAGAGAGAGTCTGACTAGGAACAGCATGAGTAACCCTTAAAGATGATGGAACTAATAGCAGTGACCCAAATCTAGCCATTTGTCAAAACTCAGAGAACCGTACAGCAAATGAGTAGGTTTTACTGTGTGGACATTTTTTAAACTGGGCATTGGATCATGGGTGTTGGATAGACCTGCAATCATATTCTAACTCGATCTGTTATTACTTGTGAGGCCTTGGACAAGCAATGCAGCATTTTGAGGACAAATTTCCTCCTCCATAAAATGAGGACAACACTCCTCAGGATTCTTTCAAGTGTAAGTGATAGACACTCAACTCAAACTGAAGGGGGAAAAAAGGAATTTATTGGCTCAGATAATGGGATCTACAAGATGGACTTGATATAAGGCCATAAATGTTCCCAGGGAACACTCTCTCTCCATTGTTGATTCTGCTTCTGTCTGTGCATAGGCTTCATTCTCAGGCAGTCTAATCTCCTTGTGGCAGGAATTATAGGTGCTGATAGTTTACGTCCTCCAGGTCAGTGGTCCAAAAGGCATAGAGACTCTTTCTGACGCATACCAAATCTCATTAACGACTCAGATTATCCCCAGGAGTTTGGTGTATTTTATTCAGCCATCTTGGGTCTCCTGTCTATCCTCTGGATAACTAGAAGGTGGCAAATACACTCTGATAAAACTGGAGGACCAGGACCACATGCAGTCACAAAGGACTATCAAATGCTACTAGCAGGAGAGCGTTGGACTGGCAAAAAGCATTCTCCACTCCACTTTTTCCTGGAGTTCTATACAATTTATACAAATTTAAGAAGATGATAGAGTTATAAATCCCAAACCAATCTTAAGTCTCCCTTCCTACCATTACTTTTCAATAGATAAGTGCAGTTTTGCATTTAGGGCTCCTAAAACTCCTACTTCAGGGGATGGCACAGCTCTCTGTTGATACTTAGCGCAGAGCTTAGCATCCACAGTCAACCCAAAGTTGGTTCCTCCTTGATCAGGTAGAGCTGACTTAGCTAACTGAAAGCATATCAGAACGTAAAAGAAGAGGAGAAAAAGCCTGTCATCACTGAAATCTTCCTTTTACTACACTTTAAATGTACACCCTTCCCAGTGATGAGTGAAGGGACACCATTGTCAAGCAGTCTCACCTGCACTTTTTTTCATTATTTCTAAGAAAGAGTGATGTGTGTATCTAGGGGTGGTACAAATTTCCAAGGGATTTCAGAACTTAATTGGACAAGTTTATCTACTAGGCAATTAATTCCAATTAATCAATGGGAAGGGGCATGCCATAATAAAGTATTAAAGACTCACACAGCCTTTTAAGTGAACCATATTAGTGATTTATTGCCATAATAGTGTTGCAGAAATACAACCACAACACTTCAGTGGCAGATGGCAATAAATATTAATTGCTCACACATCTGGGTCAGCAGTGGGTCAGGTATGGGGCTTTGCTAATATGAACTGGGCTTTCTCATGTGCCTGAGAGCCAGCTATCAGCTGTTACACACTGTCAGTGGGCCCTTTAGGACAACTTGGCTCTGCCCTACTTTTCCCTCATCCTTCAGTAGTCTGGCATGAGGGTGACTAGTCAGCAAGAGGACAGTAGGAAAAATCCAGGGGAGGAAGGGTGGTGGCCTGAAATCCTCTTGTGGTGGAGAAAAATGAAGAAAGTGAACAGACTTTAAGGGTATTTAATAGACCAAATTAAGAGAACTCATGATTTGACTGGGTATGGTGAATAGACCAAATGAAAACAAGCATCATTTGCTGGTTTTAAGTCTAGCTATTTTTCTTAGAAATTAACCAAAGCTTTCAAATGGCTTCACAAATGGTTTTGAGTGATTTTAGATATTTGTACTGTTTTTCATAACAACAGCATTTATACTGTGCTTAAATTGTTCATACCTATGACTAGAAAGAGTCATAAAATATCTCGAGGAGGGCAGCCAAATGCATGACAGTCTGTTGAAGGTGAAAGTCTGAGATATCTTCATAAGACTACAATGATTTGCTAAAGGAAACAGAAATACATCAGATTGTTCAAAAGTTTCTCTAGTTTTTTGTGGTTTATAAATGAGGAGACTTCAGACCCCTTTTGAGAACATGGTAATATAGATTTTTTTTGATAAGATAAATTAACATTCCCCTCCTCACTTAATCCGCTGTGCTCAAAAATACTGACCAATTTAACTGCTTATAAGTTTGCCATTTCCAGAGTCAAATACTGGGAAGACAACTGCTCGTACCAAGTGAGCTGAGAGTTGCCAGAAGGACCATCTGTCAGACAGATTTTAGATTTTTATATTATTATCTATCTTGGCCTTGTGTCCCTTAAACTTGAGGAAAGCACAGCTGAAACCAAATAAATCAACAAAAAATCACAGGCAATCCAGGTTGACTATAATATTATTATTAAAATGTTACCTAAATATTTTCCAACATAAAATTAATTATAAATTTCTTGTCCTTATAACTTATACCAAAGCAAGCTTAAAAATTAGACAAAGCTACAAACCTAGCACTGTTGAAATTAATCATTGATTTCATGTGATCATGGATGCTGTTTTGCCAAAATTAATTTGCTGCTTGCAGCCCTGTACCAGATGACTGAACTCTCCTATCGTTTCCCAATCCTAATTACTATGAAACCTTTTGGTAAATGGTGCTGACATCTGGGCATCACTTAGTGCACACTCATCATTTACCATTAAGTGCATGTCTGTTTGTTTCTTCTTAGCCAGAGACAAGAAAATAGGGCTATTTGGCACCAATGCAATTGCACATACAAACTCCAGGACTAAAATGGTAGGAAATATGAAGCTCTTCAGTGATCACTCAGAAGATCAGAATGTGCTTACATTATTTTTTAAAGACATCATCCAAAGATAATCATCAAATGATCAAAAATTTTAAATTGTCCTTGAGAATTCTCAGAATATGTAAGATGCAGGTTCTTTGAACAGACTCGGATTGAGAAATAGTGGATTAAGAGTGGAGAGGCAAGGGGCACCTGGGTGGCTCTGTCAGTTGAGTGTCTGACTTTTGATCTCAGGTCTTGATCTCAGGGTCATGAGTTCAAGCCCTGCATTGTGCTCTGCACTGGGGATGAAACCTACAAAAAAAAAAAAAAAAAAAGTCTTGAGAGAGTTAAACACAAATATTATGCTATACACTACATGTTTTTACACCCTAATTTAAAATAATTTGAGAAGTTAACAGCTTTGAAGAAATGTAAAAACCATCCTTTTTGGCTGGAGTTAAGAGGTTGGTTAGGAAATGGTCATACTTAAAGCATTTGTAGCGATAGGAAGTCTTTGAAAGGTAGTAGAAGGCACTAGGTAACAGTCCAAACTCCGTCATACAGAAGAAATAATAAAATGATTAAAACAGATTTAATGAAGCATGTAAAGCACAACTTGAATACTTCAAAATTCTGTTTGTGACATTCATAAATATTATATAGGTAGTTATATTCTATTCAATTCAGCTATACTACTGTGGAATTAAAGTCCTAAGGACAGGAAAGAGGCATATTTCTAATATAAACAGTTTCACTTTCCAGAGAGATTGTTTACACTGCTAACTGAGGCAAACCTGCTCTCAAAAAAGATTTACTGATTGGCATTTTTAGCATATGAGACACTATTGATCCTGCATATACATGACTTTCTCTGATTTCAGTGGAAATGCCTATTTTTTCTTTAAACAATTCTATTATGGAATGTATATTTTAGAAATGGTTAATCTGGTATGTAATGGAATATTCTAAGCAATCCAGTTTGGGGAAGATTTTACTATTTGAAAAGTCTTGGGAAATACAGTAGCTCTTTGAAAAAAACAATTTACTAGGAGTCTTAAACCATAAATTTGAGTGTCAGATCTAGTGATGTTGAGTTAGCTACATGATTCCTATGGGTTTAAGTTTTGTTCACTGTAATAGAAACATATATCGTGTAAAGAGTATTTCCATCTCACCCTAAATATGTTTTTGGTTCTAACAGTTGTGTGCTAAGTCCTAATTGACAAACAAGCTAATTCTGTGCTTCAACTGCAGCGTGGAAGAAAAATACACCATATTTTTATAATACTGTTTTTATTATCCCAGTCTTCGGAAGAAAAAATCATTCTGGTCTTTCTTATTGCCACCCCCAGGAAAAGAACCTATCCCCAGTACTTTACAATGAATTTATTGTTCTGTTTGTTTAGCATAATCAAGCACTCCTTAGCCAGGGAAATGGTCCCTCAAGGCTCCTGCAGAACCGTACCAAAATCTTAGTTGGTTAATGATCAAATAAAGAATGTGACCTTTCCAAGTCCCTTAAATATTTTCTTACTAAGAACCTGTGTGCTTTTCTTGTTTTGCATTTTTTATTCCTTTCTTTTTTTTTACTTCCTTTTTTTTAAACTTCTAATTAATCTAACAATATTTGTACCAGGGATGACTCTTCTTTTTTTTTTTTTTTTTAAGTTTTTTTTTTTTTTTCAACGTTTATTTATTTTTGGGACAGAGAGAGACAGAGCATGAACGGGAGAGGGGCAGAGAGAGAGAGGGAGACTCAGAATGGGAAACAGGCTCCAGGCTCTGAGCCATCAGCCCAGAGCCTGACGCGGGGCTCGAACTCACGGACAGCGAGATCGTGACCTGGCTGAAGTCGGACGCTTAACTGACTGCGCCACCCAGGCGCCCCCAGGGATGACTCTTCAAGACAAGCAAAACCAGCTTGGTTTGATCTCCTTTTCTTCCCATGACATGGTCTGCTGTCTGGCATTCAGAAAAGCTCAGTTTGGGAAGCCATGCTAAAGAGGCATAAAATGCCATGTGGGTGAACAAATCTAAACTCAAAGAATTGCTTCAGACTTCTCTCCCCAGGATAGCAACAAGAAGCTCTCACATCTCCAGCCTGTCCCATCTGCTTCTACATCAGATTCTCAGATTGGGGTCCTGAGCAGCTAATCCTTTTTTGCTCATTCTTTAGAATCCACTATGGAATATGTCATCTTGTCAATCATTCGTCAGATTGCTTTCACTTATTCACCAGAGTCTTCTGATAATACTTCTAAATAATTTAGGGTTCTGGAAAGTTCCTACGGGGGATGTCTATAATTGCAAATATGTTATTTAAGTATACAGCCACTTAAAAAAAAAACTAAACTGCAGAAAATCCTTCAATTGCTATTTATGCAGGAAATTTTAAAAGATGTAAGATTCAACTATTCTGACTTATGAAGAAGTAGACCCATAAAATCAGAGGAAGGTAGGGAAGTAAGTAATGAAAACCATATACTGTACTTCTTTTTTTTTTAAATTTATTTATTTAAATTCAAGTTAGTTAACTAACAATGTAGTACTGGTTTCAGGAGTAGAACCCAGTGATTCAGCACTTACACATAACACCCAGTGCTCATTTCAACAAGAGCCCTCCTTAATGCCGATCATCCATTTAGCCCATCCCTCCACCCATCTCCCCTCCAGCAACCCTCAGTTTGTTACCTGTATTTGAGAGTCTCTTATGGTTTGCCTCCCTTTCTGTTTTCATCTTATTTTTCCTTCCCTTCTCCTATGTCCATCTGTTGTGTTTCTCAAATTCCACATATGAGTGAAATCATATACTTGTCTTTCTCTGACTTATTTCGCTTAGCATATTATACTCTAGTTCCATCCACATTGTTACAAATGGCAAGATTTCATTTTTGATCACTAAATAGTATTTCACTGTATATATATGTATATATATATATATATATATATGGCCACATCTTTATCCATTCATCAGTCAGTGGCCATTTGGGCTGTTTCCATAATTTGGCTATTGTTGATAGCACTGCTATAAACATTGGGGTGTATGTTCCCCTCTGAACCAGCATTTTTGTATCCTTTGGATAAATACATAGTAGTGCATTTGCTGAGTCGTTCTAGTTTTAATTCTTTTAGGAACCTCCATACTGATTCCCAGAGTGGCTGTACCAGTTTGCTTTTCCACCAATAGTGTAAAAAGGTTCCCCTTTCTCCACATCCATGCCAATATCTGTTGGAAACCCATATACTTCTCATGAGCTAAAGGCACCTGGTGATATACTTGAATATTGTAATTTAGACCCTTTTAAAATCATTAAATTATATATTTTTTCATTAATTGTTTAAAGAGTCTACCAGATTTGGTTTGATAGGATTGGATTTTTAGTCATTATCTCTGAGAAGTTGATTTAAAAGCTTTAGAACAGATATTGAAAGCTTTGGGCTTACAGGGTGAATTTCTGTTTATCTTCTTCCACAACTAGTAGTATGCAGGAAATAAACAATTGTAGACCACATATATTACAGTAGCTCATTACATAACTTCCAGTACATCATCTCTTAGGTGGTAAAATTGATATTGCTTGAGAGAATAATGTCATTCCCTTTGATAACTATATTGGCTTCCTGGGGCTGCTATAACAAATTACCACAAGCCTGGGGGCTTAAAAGACTAGAAATTTATTCTCTCACAGTTCTGGAGGCCAGAAGTTTAGTATCACTGACGTGAAACCATGGTGCTGCCGGGCTATCCACTCTCTGGCAACTCGAAGAAACTTGTTCCTTGCCTTTCTAGTTTTTGGTAGCTGATAGCGTGTCTTGGCTTTTGTCCATATCATTTCAGTTTCTGCCTCCAATGGTCACATCACATTTTCCTCTTCTGTGTGTAGTCAAATCTGCTTCTACTTCTGTCTTAAAAGGACACATGTGATTGTACTGAGGTCCCACTCTAATAATCCAGGATAATTTTCCCATCTCAAAATCCATAACTACATCTGTAAAGTCTTTGTCATGTAAAGTAACATTTACAAGTATAAATGTGGGTTACAGAGGTTAGGATCTGATATCTTTGGGGGCCATTATTCAGCCTACTAAAAAACCATCTGTTCTTCAATTTATGCTTCTCTTCTTGGGGTGATGATTCCAATGAATAAATCCCCATAAACTATTTGAATTTAATACATTAACACTTTATGTTAATATTTGGACAAACAAAACATTTATTTTATTTTTTTTTTTTAATTTTTTTTTTTTTTCAACGTTTATTTATTTTTGGGACAGAGAGAGACAGAGCATGAACGGGGGAGGGGCAGAGAGAGAGGGAGACACAGAATCGGAAACAGGCTCCAGGCTCTGAGCCATCAGCCCAGAGCCCGACGCGGGGCTCGAACTCACGGACCGCGAGATGGTGACCTGGCTGAAGTCGGACGCTTAACCGACTGCGCCACCCAGGCGCCCCGGACAAACAAAACATTTAAAATGTTATACAATACTATAAATTATTTGGGAATTTTTAAAACCATTTTGGAAAGGTGTTTCCTAGAGATGTAGTTTTGCAAAATTGTTTATTAACATTTATTTCACACCTGAATCAATATATTTGCCACCTGAGTTTCCCAAGGTAATCAGCTTCAAGGACTTTTTTATTCCCACATTCTTTCTTAGTTCTCCTGAACATGGATGAAATAAAGTACAAAACTTTACCCTTTGTTAAGAGTCTTTTTAATGGAACAATTCCATTTACAATCTACTTGAACATTAAGTAGGTAGATTATAAATCTGGGAATTTCCTAGATACCATCAGTCTGAAAATCCATTCCTATCACCTGCTCCCACTGATAATTTATCTCTGGAACTGGCATGCAAGTTTGTGATCCTTTTTCTGTTACTATTCTGCAATCAGGAGAATGGAGAAGGGGTGACTTAGAGACTCCATAAAAAAGATATAAGGTGGTAAGGGACTTACATGAAGCAAGGACAAAATTAACTCCCGAGTAGAAAGGTCAACATTATATACCAAAACAATCAAGACAAGTCAGAAGTCGATGGTTCACAGGACTGGCTATAAGAGAGACACTTGAATGTGTGTATGACTGGAATGGCAGAGTTGTTTCTGGGGTAGAATCAGATATGCAGAAAAATCTAGCAGTCCTGAGAAATGAAGCTATCATATGAGAGAAAAATTAAGGATCTTACAGAAATGAAGGAGAAAAGGACACCATGCCCTCCCCATAAAAAAACCTGAAAATTGGGGCACCTGGGTGGCTGAGTGGGTTGGCTCAGTGGGTTGGCTCAGTGGGCTAACATCTGATGTCAGCTCAGGTCATGATCTCATGGTTCGTGAGTTCCAGCCCCACATGTGGCTCTGTACTGCCAGTGCAGAGCCTGCCTTGGGATTCTCTCTCTCTCTCTCTCTCTCTGCCTCTATCCCAGTTGCATGCTCCTTCTCAAAAATAAATAAATAAACAAAAACAAAAACAAACTGATAAGTGCTAGGCTCACAAAAAAAAAGGTGCTCTCAAACTAAGAACACTGTCCACAAAATAAACAGGAATGGGAAAAAACAAGCCACATACACATACAACTACTTTATATAAATGGAAAATATTCATGAAAATACTCTGCTGTTGAAAATTTACCCCATTCCCCACAAAAAAATCATGGAATTGGTGAAAATGGTAATGGAACACTCCAAACAATTCTATATCCTCAGACAGCTATTTTCTTAAAAAATTTTTAACGTTTATTTATTTTTGAGAGAGAGAGAGAGAGAGAGAGAGATAGCATGTGGGTGGGGAAGGGGCAGAGAGAGAGATGGAGACACAGAAGCTGAAGCAGGCTCCAGGCTCTGAGCTGTCAGCACAGAGCTGGATGTGGGGCTTGACCCCATGAGCTACGAGATCGTGACCTGAGCAGAAACCAAGAGTCAGATGATTAACTGACTGAGACCCCCAGGTACCTCTCCCAGACAGCTATTTAAGGATATAAAAAAGTATCTTCAGTCAGAATACAAAACTAGAGAAGATATGGGGGGGGGGGGTGGAGAAATGAAATAAGAATTGATTGAACTTGGCGAGGAAATAGAAGAAAATGACAAAAGTCATATCATAAGTGAAGAATAAACTACAAGATGGGGCCAAGGTAGACTAGGGTCTAATAAAAATCATTAATAATGTAAACGTAATTGAAGGAATGCAGAAAAATAACCAGAAGCATGCAAATGATATGAAGAAAAATAAATAAAAGGCATCAGAAAAAAAGTAGTGTCAGAGAAAAAGTGATTAAAACACAAAACAAAGTATATTCAACATACATACAACTGGGGTCTCTGAAGAAGAAAATTAAAACAGCATAATAGGACTAATATGTAAAGCTATAACACAAAGTTTTCAGAAATAAAAGAAAATCTAAATCTCCACATTGAAGACACACAGAGAGCACAGAAAATGGACTAGGAATGACCAGCTCCAAGACATAATCTGGTAAAAATACCAAACTTTATCAGTGAAGAAAACAATCGTCAGCACTTCCTTTTGAGGAATTAATTTACAAACAGCAGCAGGCTTCTGGAAAACAATGCACAAAGTAAGACAACAGCTGCATTTCAAGAAATATAAGAAAGAAAATACTTTCACTGTTATTTAGATTTAATATTTCTAACTTGCGATGTTTTGAACCATGAGTTATTTAAAATGTTTTGTTCAACTTCCAATTTTTAAAGAGTTTTCAAGTATTTTTTTTTTAAATTGATTTTATTATCGCATGGTCTCTGTATGATTCCAATCTTGTTAAATGTATTGATACTTATTGGACAGTCTAGCATATGGTCCATCTTGGAGAATACCCCCTGTGTTCTGACATAAATTTGTGTTCTGCTATTCTGGTACAGAGTGCTCTAAAAATGTCACAGAACATGTTGATAGTGTTGTTCTAGTCTTCTAGCTTCTTACCAATGTTCTTTTTTGCTCTAGGATTTACTGAGAGAGAAGAGTTGAAATATTCAATTATAATTATGAATTTATATATTTCTTTCAATTCTAACAGTTTTTGTTTATATATTTCTGAAGCTCAGTTATTGGGTGCATATAGTTAGGATTGTTATATATTTTTGGTGACTCGATCCTTTCAGTTTTATAAAATATCCCTCAATATCTCTGGAAATATTTCTTGTTTAAAGTTTATGTTGTCTCATACTTAATGTAGCCATTTCAGTTTTCTTATGATTAGTGTTGGCATAGTATACCTTCTTTAATTATCTTGTTTATTTATTTTTACTAATTTGCATCTTCATATTTAATGTGCATTTCATATACACAAAATATAGTTTCTACAGTTCCTCTACCATTAGGCCTTACCACCACTGTTTTCATCTCTGCTTTTGCTTACTGAGTCAAATCATTTTTTTCTTGCAATTCACAGAAATGAATAACAGGATTATCTGACCTTAATCTCTTTTGAGTTTCTGGACAAGGCTGAATGAATGTCTTAACAAAGACATATGCTCTTCCTTTCTGTTTAAAGCTATAACAGCTTAGAATAAGGTTTGTCTCTTTCTTGTACATATTCCCTGAAAAACCCAAGAAGTGGCCAAGGTTTGCTTCATTCTGTCCTTTTCCTACTCGGTAAAGCTTAGCAGGCACTTTATATAAGACCCATGGTGCTACAGGTGGCAATTTAATTAAAGCTGCTTTGTTAAGGCCTAGAAGTTGCTTAGTTTTCTCATTTGGGATTTTCCAATTCAGTTTCCCAAAATAAGATTAGCTTCAGCCACAGACATCATTGATTTAAACAATATAGAATATATTCCTTCTCTTCAAAAGTCTGGAGGTTGGCAGAGGAGGGCTTGTTTGGCACTTTTTGTTCCACACTCTTCAAGAATTTAGGTTCCTTCCAGCTCATCAGTGTGCTATCACCACAGTGTGGCCCTTCACTTCTAGGCCCAGGAACATTCCGGGCAGAAGAATGGATAAAGGAGGAAAGAAGAGGCCAAGGGCATCTTCCATTTGTTTTTAATGAAGGATCCTGAAATCTACCAGATGATGGAAATTCATCTTCTTTCTAGGGAAGCTGGTAAATGTCTTTTTTCTTTTTTAAATTTTTTTTATATGTTATTTATTTTTGATAGAGAGAGACAGAGCACAAGTGAGGGAGGAGCAGAGAGAGAGGGAGACACAGAATCTGAAGTAGGCTCCAGGCTCTGAGCGGTCAGCACAGAGCCCGACGCGGGGCTTGAACTCACAAACCACGAGATCATGACCTGAGCCAAAGTCGAAGGCTTAACCGACTGAGCCACCCAGGCGCCCCTAAATGTCTTTTTTCCTTAGAGGACCATGTACCCTAAAATTAAGGCCAAGGCTTTGCTTTTTTATCTTTACTTTTTATTACCTTACCCAAGCCCAAGGTTGGCCTGCATGTAATGTTTGTTTGGCCTGCATTGTTTCACTTTAACTAATTGTCAATTAATTTCGTGTAAAATATTGGATGTAAGCTGTTTCTTGAAGATGTGATCGATCTGGAAACAAGGGTCATATGGCTGCATGGAAACAGCTGGAATTGAAAACAGCCTCCCTTTCTGAAGGAGATGAGCACTGTGCAGGTAATAGGGTGGCTATCACCCCATATTCTTAACTACTAACCAGTTTTCTGCCCCTGGAAGCATTTGTTGATACTGCCCCTGTCATACACACATCCCCCAGGCTGCCCATTACTTTATACCTATACTAAGGAAAGCCACTACGTAAAGATCTTGACTTACTATAAGCAACCTTAAACACTAAAGCTGGTTATAATTTAGTCTTAATATATCAAAAATTGCTTAATCTTTTACTTTTACTAAAACGTATTCAGATTGTTTCCAAATTTTAATCATATATAATCTTGTATGTGCTTTTATATGATATATATATATATATATATATATATATATATATATATATTCTATACTTTATATATCCTGTTATATAACACACACATGTGCACACACATGCAAGCACACACATGCAGAATAGTTACGTCATGTGGTGTGTCATTAAATTCAATTAGATAACCCAAGTAGGGCACTTAGAAGAGTGCTTGAATGTATAGTAAATGCTAAATAAAAGAAAACCTGAATGATAGGGTTTCATAGTATAGAAACTATGACATCGCTAGATATCTATAGAGGAATAATCATATTTAACCATTTCTAAGCTGTACATTTTTCATAACGTAACATCTCTAAAATGGAGTATCACAATCCTGGTTGGACAGAGGTACTGTTAACGTAGATGACCTTGTCTGAGCATGTGAGAACTTGGCTGTGATGTTAATATTATCCTCACTAGGGTTAAATAATGAGCAAGGTTAGCACCACACATGTTTGGTTTAATCACATTTAAAATATCTTGATTATACATTAACTGGTGTATTTAAAATTTATTGTGTATGCAAAAAGACATAAAAGCAGCAGTGCATAAATTTTATATTAGTGCAGTTAATATTCATTGTTGAAGAACTCATGGTAAGCACCAAAATTTGCTGAATGGGTATCAGCAGCATGGAAGAAAATATCTGAGACTAAAAAGTGCTCCATCAGTTACTCTCTTTATAGCCTGAGACTCAAGAACACTGAGAACTCGGAATCAAAAGTGATTTACAAGAAGGTTCTGAGTCAAAGTGGTTCATAAAATAAGGATGATTTAAGCCCATTTCTTCCACTTTCTTTTTCTTTTTAAGTGCAAGAGTGAAATAAGACAACAAATATATTTGTAAGTACATGTAAAGGAGCTCATTTACTAAATATAAGTAGAAGGAAAGTGATAGCTGTGTAAATGGTACCTTTTAAAAAGTGATACATTTAGTAATGTTGTATCTTGCATGTATGGCATTTTAGAAAGATGAAATCTAGAAATGGACAATTTCCTTAGTTTTTAGGTCCTGAGATTCAGATTCCAAGAAGAGCACTGAGTCACATGCTAATTCTTTGCCTTCGAAGAGAATGAGTACTTTGGTAGTTTCAACAAGAGTTATTCCAATAAAGATGGGGTAGATTCCCAAAGGAATATCAGCAATTTATTTATATTACTTATTGTTTATATTTAATAATATGCATTACTAATATTTATAACTAAGATACTGACAAGATGTTTAAGAGAACTGAAGCAATATAAATTAACCAACAGTTCCTAGACTCGTCATCAACCCTTGATGTTACCAAACTTTTCTCGATCTGATGAAATGAAAAAGATATTTAACACTTGTTTTAACTTGCATTCTCCTGCTTCACAGTTAAGGTAAGCATCCTTCACATGTTGTTGGTTATTTGTACGTTCTTTTTGCAGATGGTCTACTAAAATTTTTGCCTATTTTTCTGTTGTGTTTTTGTCATTTTGTTATAGACATGCTGGAATAGTCTGCTTATTTGTTTTCTGTTTTCTGTTGTCACATATATATTTTAGTGTATTATTTTATTTTTAACTTGGTTTATATGGTGCTTTTTCATACAGGTAATTGCAATTTTGTTATTAACCAGCATATGGATCTCCCAACCTGTAAAGGAAAGGCAGTTAAGCGTAGCAGAATAAGTTTTTCTGAAAGCAGCCAGTATAATTAGGTTTAGTGCATCTAGAAAAATGGAGGCAGATACTGCAATATGCGGAGGAGATAATTAGCTGGGCTAAGGGTCAGAGATCTCACCTAAGACTTCTATAGAGGAGCAGTTCCCTTCTAAGACTCTCTGTCTTCAGCTCCTTCCTCCCTTATTCCTTTTTGGAGGTAACAATTCACAGAAGACATCCTCCGCCAGGTCACTCTTGTTCCTTGGGGACCCCAAAATTTCAAAAACATGTGAATCCCATCAAGCCTCCAGTATTAGGTTAAACAATCCATATGTATTTGCAAACACCCCTAACACTGACTTCATTCAATGATTTCCATGACATCTTTGGAAAAAGAGGATCGTGAATATGTAAGACATTGGTTTTTAAGAAATCTCATTTTTTTTCTTTCTGTATTAAATTTCTACCTTAGCAATAAACTGATAATTATATAAATGTAATATGTATCCCAAGTACTATTTATTAAATATTCAAAAATACTAACAGAGATCGAAAATGTGTGCATAAAACTTTGCAATTTAGAAAATAAGAGCAATAATCATCCACTCAAATATTTTGACCCAATAATTGAAAATGTTAATTTTCAATTATACCCTGGTTATATTTTTTGTATTTTTTAATTGGTTTGTTTAATCTGTAAACAACATTAAGATAGAGAAAAAACTTCTTAACTTCAGAAATATGACTTAGAGAGCTTTATTCCCGTTTATGCAACTTGAAACTTTGTCTTTATCCTTCATGCCTCAAGATGAGGGTCTGTTTGCAAGCACGTATTCTAAAACTTGGAAAAGTTATGGAACCAAATACTTGATATGATGCAGAAGACAGGGAATCACTCTGAACCAAAATTTAAACAGCAGAGCCACTTGCAATATCAGTGCCGTCACAAGGTCATGGAATGTTTGCAGCAAACAATTCCAAGTTCACACAGTAATCCATTTTAAGGGCTGTTGAATACGATTTGTGTGTGGTACTGGAAACCACAAATAGTATTATTTTTGAAAAGCAATTAGTATAAATCAGTGGTATTAAATGGGTGTCAACAGAGTAACTCATTAATATAAATGCTTTTCCCCACTGATGGAGAGAGGTGTGGATTAGTCTTAGGCAGGGGAAATCAAGTTAAGTAAACTCTAATATCTAGAGCCCTGACATTTTGCTTAGTAAGCAAGAGATATTTTAAACTAATCCACGAGGTTGGTTGGCTCAATTCCATTATTAGCTCAGATCCTAGGTTGCTGAAGGGAAAATTTGTCCTAGGAAAACTTGGTACTATAGATGCAGTTGATGAAGGTACCATTTAAATTCCCAGAAATAGAAACATTAAGCCAATATATCTGAGAATGAATTTCCAAGATGTCCAATACGTATTTTTGAAAGTTTCATAAACTGTCTCATAAACAAATCTAAGTAATAAAAACGGTTTTGCATTTATGCTGAATTGGAACCTACATGATTCTTTGTTGTTAGACTATAAATTAAATCTATGGCCAATACTTGTTTATTCAAAGATGAAGATTTTGAAGATTAGTCCAGACTCTTGTTAGATAGAGTCCAGAGCTCTGTCTACAATGACATCATTATTTGCAAATTGACTTTAACTCCTACTCAGAATAAGTTATTTTTTATATTTGTTCTACATTCTTTTTTTTTTTTTTAATTTTTTTTTCAACATTTATTTATTTTTGGGACAGAGAGAGACAGAGCATGAACGGGGGAGGGGCAGAGAGAGAGGGAGACACAGAATCGGAAACAGGCTCCAGGCTCTGAGCCATCAGCCCAGAGCCCGACGCGGGGCTCGAACCCACGGACCGCGAGACCGTGACCTGGCTGAAGTCGGACGCTTAACCGACTGCGCCACCCAGGCGCCCCTGTTCTACATTCTTAAATTAGCTAAATCACTGGATAATGCATAATTCATCTTGCTTTTTCAAAATGGTGATTTTAAAAAGTGACCTAAAGACTTAAAGATAGATAATAAAATTGTTTTGTAGAAGCAACTAAAAAGAAACTTTCTTCATGGAATACCATTAGCTTTAGACTAGCACTGTCCTCTAGAACACTCTGAGGCAATGGAAATGTTCCACATCTGCACTGTACAAGAGGGTACCAGTCATTGAGTCATTTAAGACTTGAAATGTGACCAGCTCAAGGAGAAACTGAATTTTAAGTTGTTTTAATTTCTTTCCTTTCCTTTTCTTTCTTTTTTCTTTTTTCTTTTTCTTTTTCTTTTCTTTTTTTTTTTTTTTTTTGAGAGATAGAGAAAAAGCGCAAGCTGGGGAGAAGGGCAAAGGGAGGGAGAAGGAGAACCTTAAGCAGGCTCCAAGCTCAGCATGGAGACTGACATGGGGCTCGATCTCATGACCCTGGGCTCGAGACCATGACTATGGGATCATGACCTGAGCCAAAATCAAGACTGGTGCTCAACTAACTGAGTCACCCAGGTGCCCCAAGTTTTGTTTAACTTTAATAAATTTATATTTAATTAGTCTTATGTGACTCAGGGCTACTGTGTTAGACATCATAGCCCTAAGCTGTAGACCACATATTAAAATAGTCAAAGGGCCACTAATTATTTGCTAATTATAAAAAAGGGGAAACAATGAAACTAACTGAAGCAACTCCACTCCTCTAAGTCAGAATGAATAAAGACACTGCATTAAATTATCCCAAAATGGACTAGCTGGTCATTTTATGTCCGAGCTGTGAATGTTTTTTGGTGTCAAACATTCTGCTTATGAATAATCCAGTCTCATTATTTAACTAGATAAACTACTAGTCTATAAAACTGATTATATTTACTTCTTATATTCTCAAACAAAATAATATGTTAATCATCTTAGAGGTGTTTATAGCATTACCACCATTGACCATGGTGAGTATAGGCATGCCTAGTCATGAGTCAGCTTGGGAGAAGAGTTTCCCAGAGGTACTTTCAGACATTTGCTTACTATTATGCAATTTTTTGTTAATGTAAAATAAATAGAAAACATTTTCAAAATTTGTATTTTGTTACCCTTAAATATAGTAACTGACATATATTTATTTGATCATAAAATTTGCATGTTTAAGAATATCCAAGCCATTCAGCATTAGAAAACCTTTAGGGGCTCCTGGGTGGCTCAGTTGGTTAAGTGCCCAACTTCAATTCAGGTCACAATCTCACAGCTCATGAGTTTGAGCCCTGCATCAGGCTCTGTGCTGACAGCGTGGAGCCTGGAACCTACTTGGGATTCTGGGTCTCCCTCTCTCTCTGCCTCTCCCCTGTTCTCTCTCTCTCTCAAAAATAACTAAATATTAAAAAAAAAAAAATTAAGTTTAAAAGAACTGTTCCATTACCTAGAAATAATTATTATTAAATTTCGGTGACCTTAATTCCAGACATTTCTTGATTCATACATAAGCATGGCAGTATAGACATCTCAACTGAGACCAAAATAATAATATTAATATGGAGCTGTACTTGCTTCTATTTTTTTCAGAATTATTACAGGCTGTTTTATTTGAACTTTTTAAAAAGCTGTATTGAAAAAAAAAATAAAAGAGAGAAACTAAATGGATTGTTGAAGCTTTGGTAATTGTTTCTTCGTCAAAAGAGATACCATGACCTAAAATATCTTTCTAAACTAGATTTTATTTATTTATTTATTTATTTAAATTTTTTTTTTCAACGTTTATTTATTTTTGGGACAGAGAGAGACAGAGCATGAACGGGGGAGGGGCAGAGAGAGAGGGAGACACAGAATCGGAAACAGGCTCCAGGCTCTGAGCCATCAGCCCAGAGCCCGACGCGGGGCTCGAACTCACGGACCGCGAGATCGTGACCTGGCTGAAGTCGGACGCTTAACCGACTGCACCACCCAGGCGCCCCTAAACTAGATTTTAAATGGTCATGAAAACTTAACAGGTATTCTATCATTTTTATTTATTTATATTTTTAAATGTTTATTTATTTAATTTTGAAAGAAGGAGAGAGAGAGAGAGAGAGGACGCTTAACTGACTGAACCACCCAGACCTCAAGTGAGTGCTTATGTAATGAGGAAATGGGGCACCCGGGTGGCTCATTTGGTTAAAGGTCTGACTCTCGATTTTGGCTTAGGTCATGATCTCACAGTTCGTGAGTTGGAGCCACAAATTGGGCTCTGCACTGATGGTGGGGAGCCTGCTTGGGTTCTCTCTCTCCCTCTCTCTGCCTCTCCCCTGCTCACTCTCTCTCTCTCAAAAATAAATAAACTTAAAAAAAATTTTTTTAAAGATGAGGAAGTGAACATTCAAATAATTTCTTCTACCACCGGCCCCCTGTTTTTCCACATACTAAACACGTTATATATTTGTGTGTTTTGTTTGTTTTTGTTTTTATCATGTTATGAAGATTTATGTCATTTATGCTCTATTCTGCATTTCAATTCCTAATAACGCCCCAAACTCCATACTCACAACACCCAATTCTCCAGAAACTGAAAACCTGCTCTTCCCACTGTCTTGTGCATTTTGGTTGAGGGCAACTCTAGAATTACAGTTGCTCAGCCCATGAAACTTGGATGCTTTCTGAGCCCTCTCTTTCTCCCTCAGCCCACTTCCAGGCTACAAACAAATTGTGTGGGCTCTACCTTCTAAACGTATCCACAATCTGCCCACCTTCACCACCATCACTCTCAAGCAATGTCATCATCAGCCTCAACTCACCTGGACTCTTGCAATAATGGCCTCCTAACGGTCTCCCAGTTTTGCCCCTGTGCCCCTCAGGTACCTCTCAACCCAGCAGCAGGAATGATCCTTTTATAGAAACAACACAGTCCTGTCAACTCTTTGAATGAAACTCTTAAAAGTTTTAACAGTGGCCTTCAAGGTCCTGCACAGTCTCACCCGTCACTCACTTCACCTCCTCTCTTACTTCACTGCAGCCACAGTGGCCTCCTCCCATTGGCCAGACACCCGCATCATGGCTCTTCTCAGATGTTTCCTCTGTCTCCCATCACTTTGCTTAAGATCCCTGCATGGCTAATGCCCTCTCATTATGCAGGCTTTCCTTCAATGCCACATTCTCAAGGCAGCCTTTCCTGCCACCCTATCCAAATTTTAACCCTCCCTCCAAACATTCTCTCTAACATCTCTGGGTTATTCTTCTCCACAGCACTTATCACCAATAACATATTACACGTTTCCTTTATTTTGTTTATGGTCTTCTTTCCCCTTCCTCATCAGAATGTAAACTCCTCAAGGAGAGGGAAATTTGCCTGCTTTTTTACTGTTGTTATTAATACATACCTAGAACAGTACCTGTCACATAGGTGCTTGATATTTGTTTAAAGAAAAAAAATCAGTGAATAATTGCTATTAATTTCTTTGTGTTTTTGTCAATGGCTATTTACACAATTTCTCTTTATGCAAATCCATTGTTCAACCCCAACACTGTTGCTTCTACTTTCTTGAGCTCTTTATTGTGAATTGTTTAATGTCTGGTTAGATTTTGTATTTGTTTTCTATCACTGTGTAACAAATTACCTCAAACTTAGCTGCTTAGCACAAGCAACTCATTTATTGAGTCTGGCACAAAAGCCTGGGTTCTGTGCCCAGGGTGTCACAAGGCTGAAATAAAGATGTCAGACAGGTTGAGGCCTCATCTTGAGGCTCTGAACCTTTCTCCAAGCCATTCTAACTGTCAACTGGATTCATATACGTATAGTTGTTGGACGTAGGTCCCTGTTTACTTGCTCAGCACCAGCTGGACACCGCTAGCAGCAACTAGAGGCCGCTTTCTTTCCTTGCCACATGGCCCCTCCCTCTTCAAGCCAGCAACGTGGCACCAAATTCTTTTCTCCTACAAATCTCTGGCTTTTTTATTCTGCAATCTGTTTGAGAAAATACTCTGTTTTTAGAGGTTCATGTGATTAGGTATGGCCTACTTGGATAACTTCCCCATTTTAAGATCAACTGGTTTGGAAACTTAATTATTATGTCTGCCAAAGCTCTTCACAGCAGTACCCACTCTGCTGTTTAATTCAATAACCAGGAGCAGGTGTGTGCATAGCACAGGCTGGGGGCCTTGGGAGCCATCTTAGAACCCTGCCTACTGCAGGTTTCAATAATAAGTAAGATTCTTTTCTTCTCACAAGGATTTGGAAGACGTGTATTCCGGAACTGCTGCAAGCTTGAGAAGCTTGTCTCATACCTGGGTAAACAATTACTGATTTACAATATTTTTTACCAGAAAGCTGTAGACATCTCCCTTCTGTTTCCTGTTTTTAGATATAACACTGCTTTTTGCTACCAGTTCCCCAATCATCTTTTCATCTGCTAGATTTAATCTTTCAGTATTGTGTTTTCTTTCAAGAAGGAATGGATCATGAATGCTGGATTCCTTGAGGTTTTAAATTGTTTTTAAGTTTATTTATTGATTTTGAGAGAGAGAGAGAGACAGCACAAGTGATAGGCAGAAGGAGAGAGAGAGGGAGAATCCCTGATATGGGGCCTGAATTCATGAAACCATGAGATCATGACCTGAGCAGAAAACAAGAGTTAGAAGGTTAAGGGACTGAGACACCCAAGCACCCCATCCTTGAGATTTTAAAACCTCCTTCCTCATTGGGTGGAAAAATTGCTGGATATGCTATTCTTTCCTTCAAGACTTGGTAAACATTGTTATCTTCTGATATGACTACCACTGGAGAGCAGCTTGGTCTCTCCTTTTTGATGGTGACTCGGTTTTTCCACTTTCAAGCCTGAAAAATTATTTATCTTTGAGGTTCAAACTTAGACACATCTTGATATTTCCATCTTTTGTATAAAATTTCAATAAAAGAATTCAGCTCTTATATCAAATAATTGTTTATATCTTCAACTATATTTTATTTTAGAGATTTTCTACTTAAAAAAAAAACAACAACAACAACCACAATTACCATTCAGAAGCCTATTTGTCTACTTTTGTTTTCAAGATCTTAAGTTTTTCCTTAGGTCATTAATTGGATTTTTTCCGTTTTCCTTTTCTCAAATGCAGAATGAAGCCCTAGGAATGCTGAGCCCGGGTGACATTTCTGTTTCTTCTAGTACATGGCAACGGTAAGTATGAGTTCCTGCACCTCAGTGTTTTTCATCGGTTTTCCTCTAGGCTGCCTACTTTCCTCCTGACTCCACTTCTCTTCAAATTGTAGAGTATAAGGAAAAATTCTCAGTTTTCTGAGACTTCGGACAGCACACTTGAGGGGTGGTGATGTAAGTTTAGAAACTGGACTAAGTCATGGGAGAGCATTTTGTTTCTTTTTATTACGCTTTGAAAAGTGATAGTAAATTGTATCCTTCTACTGGGGAGGCTTTTTTCTAATTTTTATGTTTTGTTTGTTGATTTGCTTGCATTTTTTTTGCTTTTTGTTTTTTATCTTTATTATAACGTATAAGGCATGAAGAACAATTGAAATAGCATTGTACAACTCATTAATTTATTACCATGTGAATAATTCCCCCCAAAACAGATGATTTTCAGTAACCAGAAGTACCCTTCCTCCTTGTTTTGATTACTACTCCTTGCTCCTCGGGAAGGATGACCAGTATCTTGACTCCTAACATGATAGTTTATCCTGGCCTGCTTTCAAACATTAGATGAATAAAATAATAGTGTATGTACTTCTCTGATTTCTTTCAGACAACATAACATTTCATAGCAACATAAAGCAACATAACATTTGTGAAATTCACCTTCTTGCTGTAGGTATGTTTTATTTTACTAGACAGAGCATTCTATAGTATGTGTTTGAGGGGACCATCATTTAGCCATGCTACTATTTGTAAAGAATGAAACAGTTTCCAGTTTTGGTCCACTATAAATACACTTGTAGATATTATTGGATATGGCCCTTTGTACATGTTTTCACATTTTTTGTGTGTGAAAACTCATTCTGCTTAGGAGTAGAGCAAGTCATATGATATGCATATGCTCAACTTCATAAACAATGCCAAATGGTTTTCCAAAGTGGTTATACCAACTTATACTTCCGCCTACAATGTATGAAAATTGCTGTTATTCCACATACTTGCCAACACATAGAATTGCAAGTCTTTTCATATCTAGCCATCTGGTGTGTCATGAACCTATTTGCAGATTTAATTTTTATTTTCCTGATTTGGAGGGAATGATGTTGGACATTGTTCTAAATTATCTGTTGTCAATGAGGCATCACTACCAAGATATTATCTGCATCCCAGAGAAGCCAGAGATTACATTTCCAAGAATATTCCGTCTGTTTGATTCTGGATTTAAGTCTGACACTGAGAGGCAGTACTAAGAAGGGAAGGAGAGGACATATTCTCTAGAGGGGGTTGTAGCCAACCTGATAGACAGATATGTATTGTCAGCAGTCTCTTCCTTGGTTCTCAGGAACCACTTGCTTTACTAATGCAGCCCAAGAGATACATGATGGGAGCTTCTCTGAGCTTTACTCCCCAGATGTTTACATGTTTGTAGAAGTTTCTTATTCTCTATACTAAAGCCCTTCATACCTAAAATACATAATGTGACTTCTGCTTTCTTATGCAGAGACTTGATGGTTGCCAATGACCTTTCACATGTTTATTGATCTTTGAGATTCTTTTGTGAAGTATTTGTTCAAACCCCTTGAACATGCTGGGCTGTGTCTCTTCTTATTATTAATTGACAGGAGACATATATATATATATATATATATATATATATATATATATATATAAGTTTATTTATTTTGAGAGCGAGAGAGAAATCACGAGTTGGTAAGGGGCAGAGAGAGAGGGAGAGAGAGAGAATCCCAAGCAGGCTCCACACTGTCAGCACTAAGCCCAATGCAGGGCTTGAACCCATGAATCATGAGATCATGACATGAGCCAAAGTCAGATGCTTAACCAACTCAGCCACCCAGGTGTGCTTTATTATTTTTAGATGATGTTATAGTTGGTGTAAAGACTTCTCCTACTCCATAGCTTGCTTTTTCACTCTCTCACATGGTGTTTTTGATAAAAAGTACTGAACTAAATTTTGGAGTAGTTTAACAAATTTAGGATTAATGCTATTAAGTTTTATTAAAATTTTTTTTTCTATCAAATTATGAAGATATTCTCTTTATCTTTACCTTTGTTTTTCCTTTCGCATTTATGTCTAAACTCTAAAAAAAAAATCTATCTGGAAATAATTGGTTTTAATAAGGCATGATGAAGAAGTCACTACCCACCCACCCCCACCCCTGCCATACAGCTATGCAGCTGATTCAAAACTCTTCATCAAAAAGACCATTCTTGGAGCACTTAGGTGGCTCAGTTGGTTAAGCATCTGACTTATGACTTCAGCTCAGGTCATGATCTCAGTTTGTGGGATCGAGTCCTGCAGTGGACTCTGAGCTAATAGCTGGGCTTAGGATTCTCCCTCTCCCTCTCTCTCTCTGCCCTCCTCTGCTCTCTCTCTCTCTCTCTCTCTCACTCTCTCAAAAACAAATAAAACATTTTTTAAAAGAACATTCTTTCTCTAAAGTGCTAACTTTTGCATAAATCAGGTGTCTATATTATGTGGGTCTCTTTCTGGGTTGTCTATTCTACTGTTTGATCTATTTGTCTATTCTCCAGTCATGTTTTTCTGGAAGCCTTTCCTGAGTCCCTCAAGCAGGGCTAAGGACTCTTTCCTTTGGGCTATAAATATTGTATGAAACTTCTATAATTACTTACTCTATGGCCTTAAAATTATTTAGGCATTATTCCTATCTCCCTAATAAGAGGACAGAGATCCATATCAATCACCATAAATAACAAACACTTGCGGCAAATGCCTCTTTTGTATGCTTATTTGTAGAAAGAGGAAGTGGACATTTTACTCTGGTATAATATTAGTTTGCACTATTTTTCTCTAAGTCATTTCTATAGACTTCTTTTGATTATTATAAAGAACTCAAGGACACATTTTAGGGCAGCATTAAAAATAGATTGGGGATTCTACAGAGAAACAGCTCTTCCCTGATGCCCTGGTGATCTTATGTGACTTCACATATGCTCCGTGGCCAACCTTGACTGTAGTCTAATCCACGTCTTGCTAGAGGGTCCTGTGGCTCCTTTTGGAGCAAGGAGAGGTAAGTTTTGTTAGAAGTTGCCATGAGGCAGTTTCTTATCCCAATCTTGTGGAAGACTATCAGAAATCTGATTCCCATCCATCGCCCTAGTTTCAGTTGAGCACAGGACTTTCCAACTCACCTCATCCCTTGGAGTACAACTTCAGGCTTCCATGTAAGTAATTGGGGTTTAGAGGCTGCTCCCTAATAGCAAGGTGACCCTTTACCTACGGCATCTGTCATATGACGCTTCTGGTTTAAGCATATAATATGGGGAGGTAGCACCATGCTGATCTTACTTTGCTTTTGCATAAGTTGTAAACTGAATCTGTTTGAGATCGTTGACTCCTTACTGGTCAAATCTATGGAAAGGTGGCAGGACAACCTAGCGACTTCAGTACTCATACTTGTGGTCCTGTTACCACTGTGCTGCTGTTTGGGGATTGTTTGACCACTTGACAGATTCTTAAAATGTCAGCTGGTTAGCAAACTCTGCTGCAAACTCTGTCTACTGCCAACAAAAATACTTAAAAATATGTGGTTACAGATTGAAAATTCATCAATAACATTAAAAAGAAAAAAAACCCTACAATCTGTCAGTAGAAATAGAAGAAGCCACAAAATTAAACAATAGAAAGGATGGGCACCAATGTGCATCAGGTTCACTTAGAGGGAAAGCCATGGCTCATATCTCCTTCACTGCACAGTTTCTGTTCCACACACATGAGATCTGTGCCCGGTTCTTTTCTATCAGGACATTGGCAGGCTGTGTTTCCTCTTCCTGCTCACCAACTTGCCTTCCCCTGGCAATCACATATATATTCGTCACACGTTTAATTCCCTTTCACTCTTCAGTCCTCAGTTTAAATGTTATTTACCCAGAGAATAATCCTCTGAACTACTATCTATATAATACTCGATTTCCTGAAGGTACTTCATATCTTCCCTTCATCATATTTACCACAACTTATCTTTAACGAGAAAGCCAGAGAAATAGAAAAATGAATGTTGATTATTCACGTTTATCTCCCTAGACTGTGAGGTTCATGAATACAAAGATCATAGATTTATTTATTTGTTTGTTTGGTCTTTGTTACCACTATATATCCACTCTCTAGCTCTGTCTCTGGCATATAGAGGAACTTAATAAATATCTGTTGAAAAAAGAAAAAAAAATGATGGAGTGATAAACCAGAAAGTGAGCCACAACCTTTGTTTTCTTGAGCGCTATTATTAAGTGCTGTATTTCTCCCTTCCTTTCAACTTTCCCTTTTCTTCCTATATCTAGTCAGGGATTTAACATCCCAAAAGTATTTGACAAAAAAGCATGTGGTAGGGTGGAGTGGTGGAGTGGAGTGGTGGGGTCTGAGTTGAAGGTTTGCTGGAGAAAAGTGATGTCACTGAAGGGAGACAGGTTGAAGGAAGGATATTGGTGATGTCATATGCAACTTTGGAAATGGAATCCTCAAAAGTAAATTATGCAGGTTAGAGTACACATCAGAAAAATGTGAAATATTTGAAATGATTGGGTGTTTTTTTAAAATGTATTTTTCTTTAGTTTCAAGTCAAGGTACTAGGATAAGGAATTACAAGATGTTCCTATGTCAGTCTCTCAGATCTGAATTAGATACTGGTTTTGGGGGTTGGAACTGTATGCATCAAGGAGCAATACATCTGAGAAGTTGTGATCATCACCTAAGGGGTAAGAGAGTCCACATCAACCAAACGAACGAGCAAATCGCCAACTGTAGTTGTTTGCCTGTATCATGTTCTTTATTTTTTTCTTTATTTTTTCTTTTTTGCTTTTGAATTTCCAGTTCTTATTTGTTTGTTTGTAATTTATCTTTTTAATTTACATCCAAGTTAGTTAGCATATAGTGCAACAATGATTTCAGGAGTAGATTCCTTCATGCCTCTTACCCATTTAGCCCATTCCTCCCTCTCACAACCCCTCTAGTAACCATCAGTTTGTTCTCCATATTTATTAATCTCTTCTGTTTTGTCCCCCTCCGTGTTTTTATATTATTTTTGTTTCCCTTCCCTTATGTTCATCTGTTTTGTCTCTTAAAGTCCTCATATGAGTGAAGTCATATGATTTTTGTCTTTCTCTGACTGACTAATTTCCCTTAGCATAATATCCTCCAATTCCATCCATGTAGTTGCAAATGGCAAGATTTCATTCTTTTTGATTGCCGAGTAATACTCCATTGTGTGTATATATATATATATATATATATATATATATATATATATATCAAATCTTCTTTATCCATTCATCCATCGATGGACATTTGGGCTCTTTCCATACTTTGGTATTGTTGATAGTGCTGCTATAAACATTGGGGTGCATGTGTCCCTTCAAAACAACACACCTGTATCCCTTGGATAAATACCTGGTAATGCAATTACAGACCATACTTTGAATAGCAAGATTCTAAGGAGTCTTAAAGGTTGTATAATCAAACACACACTCCCAAGGGAAACTGAATCCCAGGAAGAGCAGCTGTCTTTGACTAGGTCAGAGTGAGGTACTTAGTAGGGCTAAGACCAGAACTCAAAGCTTCTGATTTGAATAGTGGGTAGTCTCCACTGCCCAATGTGGACATACATTAGTGAGACAACATTCTGGGGGAGGAAGATAGAGAAATCAAGGGGGACAGCACCCTGGATCTTCTCCAGGTAGCCCAGTCCCTCCCTACTCCTATTTTTAAGTTGGGGGTGGGGTGGCCTTCTTTTCTCCGTCCTTTTTTTGTCTCCTCCTCTAAAAGCTTGGTGTAGATGGGAATGCAAACTGGTGCAGCCACCCTGGAAAGCAGTATGGAGGTTCCTCAAAAAATTAAAATGAACTATATCATGTTCTTTAATGATCTCTATGAAGTCAAACAGGAGTTAAAAAAAAAAAAAAAAGAGCAGACACATAATGACCTTGCAATATTGGAGCACAAGTAAAAAGGACCAGTATCCTAAAGAATCAGAGTAATACCAGTGCTGTTTTTTAAGTTTTTTTAATATTTATTTATTTTTGAGAAGAAAGAGTGATAGAGCATGAGCAGGGGAGGGGCAGAGAGAGAGGGAGACACAGAATCCGAAGCAATCTCCAGGCTCTGAGCTGTCCGCATAGAGCCTGAAGCGGAACTCGAACTGGTAAACCACAAAATCATGACCTAAGCAAAGTCTGGATGCTTAACCGACTGATCCATCCAGGTGCTCTCAGAGTAATACTAGTGTTTTTAAGCCAGATGAAAATTTTAGGAAGTTGATATCCGAATCTGAGACAAAAAGACCCTGACCAAGGAGAAGAAACCATTATAAAAGTGGGTATAGGTGCAAAGTTTACCAATAAAAGAATATAGATTGATAGATGTAACTGGGGTGAAGGAAAATTTATAAACAAAACAATTAACTAGAAAACTAAGTAATAATGAAAATAAGTGGCTCTCGGGTGGCAGAAGAAAAACATAGATGAAAGTACTAAGATACTATAGAAAGGAGAGATAATGGTGAATGAACTCAAGTACTATAGTTATTCCTGAGGAAGCTACAAGAACTATTAGAAAAGAATCCAAAATCTACCTTGTAACATTTCTAAAGGCAACCTGCCTTCAGAAAAGGTAATATAAGTCATTCAAAGGAAAAAAGTTATCTTGAGATACATGGTTGGAAGGAAAAGAATTTGTGGCATATAAGCTTCACCATAAAAAATTACTATTATTTTTGGGGTGCCTGGGTGGCTCACTCAGTTAAGCAACCGATTCTTGATTTCAGCTCAGGTCATGATCTCACAGTTCATGGGTTCAAGCCCCTTGTCAGTCTCTGTGCTGACAGCATGGAGCCTGCTTGGGATTCTCTCTCTCCCCATCTCTCTGCCCCTCCCCCTCTCACACATGTGCTCTCTCTCTCTCAAAATAAATAAATAAACAAACAAACATTTTATTTATTATTTTTTAAGGCTGCATTGTATTGTACTTTATTTTTTTTCAATATATGAAATTTATTGTCAGAATGGTTTCCATACAACACCGAGTGCTCATCCCAAAAGGTGCCCTCCTCAATACCCATCACCCACCCTCCCCTCCCTCCCACCCCCCATCAGCCCTCAGAACAAGCAAACATTTTAAAAATAAATTATTTTTATTAAGGCACGAAGACAGAGAAGAATAGACTCACGTAGGGGGTACCAGACGGTCCAAAGGAAAAAAAAAAATAAGATTGTGGACCTAACTCAGGTGGCAACATCTCACACCAGGAGAATTTACTAATATGTGGGTTTCAAACATGCCTTTTTAGAAAACACACTCTACTTTTGATCATCTACCTATAAAACTTATATTGACGTTCTCTCCCCTTACCTATAAAAAAGCCATTTTGTGAACATGCTAAAAAAGGTGTTTTAAATACTCCAGATGTGATTTGGCATAATTAAGGAAATGAAAGCATTACAGTTAAGGACAGAAAATGGGAAAATCATCTTATAAGAAGTTATAGAAATATTGTGGATCGTCTGTGTGTATCTTTAAAGAAACATGATTTTAAACTGCATTCTGAACGCTTTCAAAGGAGATTTTCTAAGAATTAATTTGATAAACCTCTCTTTAATTTAAGAAATGAATTATTGGCATTTTGCATAAGAGTTTAAGTAAATAAATCATCGAAAACAATTAAAGGATAAAGGGATAAAGACAGCTGTTCTGCACCTTAACCCACCAAATTGCAATAATGTGCCCAACTTAATCTATTTAATAACATAGATTCATTTTATTATGTTTTAAAGGTAAGTCATGTCAGTTCATTGACCATAAATCTTGAGATAGTTTCCCTGGACACAAAAGTTGGAAATTAGAGAATGACATGATCTCACCACCCATGCAACAACTACAATTATTTAGTTATAATCCCATCTAAGAATTTTTCATACATTACTTCACTTGTTTGCAATCATTGTGCACATGTAATTTTATGTTTTGACATTATATATTGAACATCGTATACTGAGCTTCATGTTGTAACATAGTCTTCCTAATTATTTTGTTACATAATATCCCATTGAATAGATGTGTCATAATTTTCTCATCCATTTTTCTTCATTTTAACATTCCAGTTGCTTCCTACATAGAACACAAATCACGTACGTCATTTTTATTTTGTGTATTATCTCTTAAAATGGGTTTCATGCACATTATCATCATATCAAAATATATTAAATATCAGTCCTGATCTATATTGCCCAATAAAGCTAAAGCATGGTTTTGCCCCTATGGGTGTAGAACAGTACAGGCTTTACGCTTATTACCGAATTTTTAAGATGTTTCTAATTTAAAAGATAATATTTCATGGTTTTAAGCAATATGTTTGATAACTAACAAAAATGAAAATTTGCCATATATGTAGTTATTGCTTTTATTACATGAGAACATTTGCTTATATTTATTTAAAATTTGATAGCTAGGAGTTAGAATGCAACCAATTATACTACCTAAAGGTAGCACTGACTTAACAGAGGGGGCAAGGACCTAGATATTGGAGTTTGGAAACCTGGTTTCTCTTGTTAAGAAATGGCAAAGTATTTGGTCAGAGTCTTGCCTACTGTACTCTGGAAGGTGTATCAAGTGCCAGCCAAAACTATAGCTTTAGGTAAGTAAGTTGGGAAAAAAATCAGAATGTGGCTGTGTGCTGGCTACTCCCTGACACTTGCAGTAAACAATTTTGTCAAAAAATTTTCCATAGTCAACTCACATTGAAGTACACTAGTTTGGAAGCAGAAAGAAAAGGTAACACAGCTTTGTTGAGAAAGGTATTGCCTGGGGCATGCAATTGACTGAGAATCCGGGAATCTGAAATCTTGTTGCATAAAAAACTCAATTACGTCTCTGCCCACAGCGAAGCGTTTAGGCACCAGAACCCCACCTTCCAAATTGTGAGACTGCTGCTAAAGACAGGATTCAGGAGTTACCTAGTACTTCCATGAATTATATCAGAGTTGGTGGGGTATGGGGAAGAGAAGAGGGCTCAGTAACCAAAATACTATGGTCTTTGTCTAAATAAGAAGTTTGGCATGGTTACCCCCATTTTAGTTCAGTCTCCTATAACAAGTGCTATAGACTGGGAGGGTTATAAACAACAGAAACCTATTTCTCACAGTTCTGGAAACTGGCAATCCAAGATCAGGACAGCCCACCCTCTTCAGGGTTGCAGACAGCCGGCTTCTCATTGTATCCTCCTATGGCGAGAGCAGAAAAAGGATATAAGGTCTTGCAAGACCCTTACAAGGCACTAATCCCACTCATGAGGGCTCTACCTTTCTCCTCTAATTCTAAATTCCTACTTCTCCAAGGCCATGCCCTGTAATACCACCACATTGGAAGGTAAGGTTTCAACATATGATTCTTGGGGAGACACAGACATTTAGTCTATAACATTCTACCCCAGGATCCCAAACTCAAGTACTTCTCACTTGCAAATACATTCCATCCCAACAACCCCAAAAGTTTTAAGTCATTCCAGCAACAACTCTAAAGTCTGAAGTTCAAAATCTCATCTAAATTAGACAAAGATGAAACTCGAGGCACATTCATCCTGACGCAAAATTCCCCTCCAGCTGTGAACCGTTGAAACAAAACAAGTTGTTTTTCCAAAAAACAATGGTGAAACGGGCATAGGAGAAATATTCTTATTCCAAAGAGAAGAAACAGGAAAGCAGGAAGGGGTGACAGTTCCCAGGCAAGCCCAAAACTTACCAAGGCAAACTACATTAGATTGTTAGTCTCATCTTGGGCTCAATGCTGTGCCTTCCAGACCCACTGGAGTGGCTGTCCAGTCCTGGGAGCTCTGCGCCCCCAATGCTCTATAAGGTGGCCCTGCCCCCAAGGCTTATTGACAGCAAAACAATAGTTTCCCTATTTTGAAACCAAGGAGGCAGCCCTGATGGTCTCTGAATTGCCTTCAGAGTCATTCTTTCATTGTTTTGAGGAATAGGGCAAGTTCTGAGGCAGATAGCTCTATGAACTTGTCCTGTGAAATCCAAGAAGTCCTTCATACACTCCTGTCTCCTCCTTCTTTAGTTGAAACCAACAGTTTCCTGCTAGAGTGGCTGATGAAGTCCATTGTCCCCATACGTACTCATCTCTTATCAAATAGATGCTTGGCCACTCCTTTAGTGTTCTTTTCTGAACATGCTTTCTCATTTTTGGCAATTTGCGTAGGCTGAGAATTACCCAGATCTTTTAGTTCTGCTTTCTGTTTGCTTAACAATCCCATCTGTAATCCATATCTCTCTTCTCACATTTTATGATAAGTAGTCATAGAAGCCAAACTGCACCTGCAACATTTTTAGAAATTTCTTCATCCAAATATCATCGCTCGCAAGTGCTACCCTCCAGAAAACACTGGAACGTGACCACAATTCAGCCACGTTATCCACCACTTTATGAAAAGGATCATCCTTCCTCCAGTTTCCAATAACGTGTTCCTCATGTCTGTCTAAGATGTCATGAGCATGGCCTTAACTGTCCATATATCTGCCAAAATTCTGTTCAGATTACTTGGAGATTCTCTAAGAAGGATGTGTTCTCTTCAGCTCTCTTCTCTTTCTGAGTCTTCTACAGAATCTCCCTTACAGCTTTGTTCATGGCAATGTAGGCTTTTTCTAGCACACACCTCAAAAACCTTCCAAACTCTGCCCATCACTCAGTTCCAAAGCCGCTCCCATATATTTAGGTATTTATTACAACATCATCCTCACCTGTCGGTACTGATTTGTGTCTTAGTTCAGGCTGTTATAACAAAGCGCCATAGACTGCATGGCTCTAAGCAACAGATATGTACTTCTGACAGTTCAGGAGGCTGGGAGCCTCAGCTCAGGGTGCCCATATGCTCACGTCCTGGTGAGCACTAAGGCCCTACCTCTTAATACCATCACAAGAGGGGTGGAACTTCAACATGAATTTTGGGGGACACATTCTTCCTGTAAGACCCTCCCACACGCAACTGATCAGAATGTGTTCTAAATTTCTTTCAGTAGCATACACTATGCTACCTTGTCCATGCCTACCTTATCCCTGGCATCAGTCCCTGCTCTTTCTCCATTCTCCACTCCTCCGCAGAAGCATGAGATACCTGTTTCTCAGTGTGTGTAGCTTTTATGACAGTCCATTTGGTTTTAGAGAGAATTCACTGGGACTGTTGCTCCCCTTCTCCTCTGCCCTGATTGAATTTCTACTCATCTCAGTGTCCATAGGAGCATCTCCCACAGTGTCATAAAGAAAGAAACAAAAGTGTTATAAGATTGAATTCAGACAAACCGTCAGAGAAACATGCCTCCTTCCGATGGTTCATGATGATAGGGAGGGCACTTTTGTCTAACTGGGACTGGTTCATGATATTTTCCCTATTCAGTTAGGACCGAATACATATTTTTATTTGGGTGTTGTATATCCAGCCATGGAAATAGTAAGAACAAAGGAAAAGCCTCCCTCTCTCTGTGTCTCTCTCTGTCTCTCTCTGTCTCTGTATCTCTCTGTCTCTGTCTCTCTCTCTCTCTCTCTCTCTCACACACACACACACACACACAATGCTTTATACCCATTATTACATGAAATGTGTTAGCTAAATGTAAACATGCCCCAAATTCCACTACCAAAAAATTATTGAAAAATCACTTGAACTAAAACCTGGCTAATAACTAGCTTATTGTTCTGCTTGCCCATGCATCCAATGTTTCTTATTTTTCCCATATTTTTGCTATTCAAGGTGTTGCCAAAACAGCATGTGTGAACCTTAGAAAGGCCCCTTGCCTCAGAGTAACCCCACAGCCATCAGGAAATGTTCTTGTAAGCAAATGAATAACACAGCATAAAAGGCTCAGAATTACAAATTTTATATCATTGCAGGTATAGATCCATTCTGTCTTAAAATGACATTGTGCCTTTCACAGAACGGCCAGCCAAATGTGGTCATATTCACGAAGCAACCTACTGAAGAGCATGTGGAATGCTGAACAAATAATAAACAAAAATGTAAATGAAACTGGGCATTCTGCCTAGAAAACAAAATCTGTGTGCAAACAACACAGATTCAGGCCAAATTTTAGACCCTTTGAGAGGCCATTCCAATGGGTTTCTCTCTAAGCATAGAGCCAACGAGGAAATAGGTGAATTTTCTATCAGTACACAGAGGGAAGGTATAAGGTGTAAAGATCATAAATCTGCTTTAGGAAAGACTGAACAAAAGGAACAAGATCCAACCAAGCTTCCCTGCTTTGACAGGTTGACATGTCAACATAGGAATAACTACCAACCTCTCACAGCAAGTCTGAGGAATCATTTTCTGGTTGAGCTCCATATTTTATAGTTTCTTTTGGTTCACCAAAGGTCACTTTTTTTTTTTATCAGTGTGAGACCTCAAAGGCTCAAATTGGTATTAAATGACTTGTATCTTATTTCAGAGCATGTAATTGGACAAATCACGTTTTTCTGGTCCCATCTGTATTTACTTTTATTTTTTAAATTTCAGTCTAGTCCCATGTTTAAAACAAAATCAACCATTTCACAAAGTCACAAGGATGAAATACTCTGTCAATATCGGGTGCTGTTGTTATACCTACCAAGGAAGAGGAAATGCATTTCAGACAGCTTAAGTCTCCATCAGGCTGCAGACCTAAAGTGTAGCAGTAGGGAGTAGCCAGGTCAGAGATGAGAAACAAGTAATACATTTCTCTGGCTGGTCCAATAAACTTTGCAGGTCTTTTTAATGTTTCCACTAGTCTGTAACTATTATTTCAGAATAACCATCACTTCCTTTGATGGCTTCTCAAACTGGATTTATCCACAGGCAGCTAATCCCTTGCTATAATTATTATCTGAAAATTAGGGGAAACAATCTTCTGCATGATTTAAGGTCCCATGGCCTCACTTTCTCTCCATTCTGATCCACCATGTCAAAATCTGTCAGTTTCCATGTATCGGCTGAAAATTCTACAAAAATTCATTATGAGAAGAATGTCCATATCCTTTATTATTTAGCCCCACTCAAATGATCTAAACTTATGTTCCATTAAATTCTAGTCTGGGCAATCTCTTCCATTTCTGGAGAACACACTCAACCAGGTCTAACTCTCCTCCAAGCTCAGTCTCTCTCTTCCTGAAATTTCTTTCTTCTCTTCTTCCTCTTTATCCTTTTTGCCCACTCATTAAGAACGTGACTTCTTAAAGTCTCTGCCAACTTTTGCAGCCTGTTGAACCCTGTGAATCCATTTAGCTCTTTCCAATTGTATCATGCCACTTAACTCTCAATTATATTTTGTCACGTATGTTTTATATTTCAAGATGGCCCAATTAGATTATAATTGGGCACAGGGACTTTTGTTTTCCCCAAGCATCATGGATGCCTCAGAATGTGACCTGACTGAAGTATTAACTGATTGGAAGTGAATGTGCAAAGTGATTCAGAGTCTGAAAACACAACAGAGCCACTTCTATTGAATATTCAAAGTCACAGACGTTCCCAGTATCTCCCTTGACAAAAGCCTATGAGACCTAGGATCATACCTCCAAAACTACAATGACTATCAATGGAAAAAAAGAAACTTTACTTGAGTCAAATTTGTAGGCTTAAGCCACCACAGTAAAGGAAATAATGCTTATTTAGCGTAACAAATTGTCCTTTTTGAATTTTATGATGAGGCTCAATAAGTTTCTTTTGAGGGTTAAGATATGATTTAAATATTTTAGTGATCCATAGATCAAGTATATTAGTGATCCATGGCTCTAAACTCAGAAGTGTGGCTTCCTGAAATTCAAACCATCCATCTGTTTCAGTAAACTATGTGGTATGTGCACAGTATGCATTATTTATATTTAGGATTTAGATTTTTCAGAACTGAAAACAAGTCATACCATACATGGAAAGGGTGTGAACGTACAACACAACACCCCTGGAAAGGTCTGTGTCTCAACAATATTTTTGATCAAAAGTTGTTTCTATAGTTACAATACTATTACCCTTATCATGCACAGTGGAATAAGCCACTATAGTTTTGGTTATGTGGTTACTGAAATATGAAATTCATATAAAGCCAAATGATATCTTTAAGAAGAAAGCAGACATATCGACTCTGCTTTTTCTGTTAATGAGAAAGACTTGTTGCTTTAAAGTTTCACATAATCTATTCTTTTGGAAAGGGTATGGCTGGATCTATACTCAGAAATTATCCCTTGTAAAGAGCTTGATTTGAGGGATTATGTTTATTGTTCGTATTTTATTTTGCCTGTTAAGTAAAATAATAATGTGCTTCCAAAAAATGAATTCATTCTGCAATTATGCGCAATACTATTTGTGACACTGTCTGCCATCTCTTTCAAAAACAAATGTAGGCCTGGTTTCTATGGGAAGATCTAGACAGGAGATGAAGAATAGGGGCACTGACAGGAGTGTCACATGGTTCCTTCTGACAGTCCTTCTGACAGTTTCCAGTTTTACAACCCTAATTTGATCTATTTTTAAAGGGCCATGGCATGAAGTCAGAGGAAAAAGATTTAGAAGGAAACTGAAATGTTGCATGCCTTGTGCCTTTAAACTGGGGGAATTACTTTCTCAGATAAAATTATCTGAGCAGCAGACTGGAACAGCGCATCAGCATGGACTTCCGCACAGGACACGTGAAGGTTTGCAAAAACTAGGCTTCGGGGCGCCTGGGTGACTCTGTCAGTTAAGCGTCTGACTCTTGATTTCGGCTCAGGTCATCTCACAGTTGGTGAGTTTGAACGCTACATTGGGCTCTGCACTGACAGCATGGAGACCGCTTGGGATTCTCTGTCTTTCTCTGCCCATCCCCTGCTCATGCTCTCTCTCTCTCTCTCTCTCTGTCTCTCAAAAAAAAAAAAGAAAAAAGAAAAAAGAAAAAAAAAAGCTATGTTCAAAGTATTGGGTGAAGGAAGAGACAAGATGGCGAAGGAGAGGGAGGAGGACATCAGAGGGTGCGGTCTCCCTGCAGCACCCCATTTCCTGGCAAGAAGCTCCACTAGGGAAGCCAGAAGCTTAATCAAGAGCTGAAGTAAATGGAAGAGTGAACAGTCTACAGGATTAGAGTTTCCTCAGTTGTTGCCTCCTACAAAGAACTTTTCTCACCATTTGAGAAACAGAAGCACATTTATATCCATCAACTTCCATTACTCAAACTTCCCTGCATTGTATCTATTAACTACACATGTACAGATTGAATATGATGGGTGTGAATATCAGCAAGTGGCTGCAAAGCTTAATTAACAGCACTGGAATAACATAAGTTAACACTAACTTGATCTGATCCACCTGTCCGTGCCAAGAACTCCAAAATAACTACCATTTTACAGTCCCTGCACCTGGATTCTGTATTAAATTTCAGGTGGACGTTTAAACAAATTTCACTTTAATCAAATACCGGAACTGTGAAATGAAGACTTCCTGAATGCACTGTGTGGACTCAGGCAAGTTAGAGGCTTTGATATCATAGTTACAGTTATATATTATCACAAGAAGCTTAGAGCTATTATCTTCCCATGTTTACTCTCCAGTTAGTCATTATAAAATTTAGTGTTCACATAACTTTCCCAAAGGAATCAATTTCTCTGCATGGCATTGTGATAGTCATGGCACCATTAAAAAAGTAATGGTAGTTGTAGCTGTGATTTATGGATCTGGGTGAGCCATATGATATATATGGCATTAATTGAGCTGGAAGGAATCCAGAATAGTCAAATTCTCATCTTTCCATCTCTACACAAAAGTTCTGAATTTGGACCTGCCAGAAACATTATTTATTAGCACATTAGATACTTCATGTACTGAAATGCTCAAAAGTCTGTCAGCACTTTCTGCTGAAACCATTGAATGTTCCTATCAATTTTTCTTCTGTCCTTTTATGCTGTTTCTCTGTGTCTCTCTTTCTGTCCCTCTCACACACAGCACACAGGGCTGATACTTCCTGTCTCGGCTTGCAATACCTTTGTTTTTATAAATTTGAATGTTCAAGAAAGTTTGGGACCTGTGATCATGTTTACTTTTTGTTGTTAAAAAAAAAAGTTGGAAGAAAGTTCTCCTCAACAGTTTATCTTCCTTACTGGACTCAATTTCCCTTCTCAGTTTCTTTTAACTTGAAGGGGAGAAGAAAATACGATTTAGCCAGTCCTTACTATGTGGTGGGCACTGTCTTCAGTATTTTTATATACCTGTCTCATGCAATCCACATAACAGCTCAGAAAGTGTACTCACGTTAGTTCTGTCAAACATCACCCTGTCAAGTAAACCTTCTAGATCAAGTCCTTCTTTACATAAACCAGTCTAACTAGGAACTGCTCCTGTCATCCCAGTCCCCTTTTTCTATTTTTCTTCTTGGCACTTATTATCACCAATCATATCATATTGATTTTTATTATTTTGTGTCCCCCTGCTATCACACAAGCATTATGAGAATAACCATTTTCTTGTTTTTGGGGTTTTTTTCCTAGCTATCTCTTATTGCTTAGGAGAGTAGCTGATGCATAATATATGCAAATAAATATCTATAAAATGGATGATTAAATAACTGATTAACCTCGGAGTAAAGAGTAGAGACTGTAGTCTTAATGTCTGGGCTCACATCCCAGAAAGACAATATAAGGTAGGTGTCAAGTGTGTGGCCTGGGAATCAGGCAGTTTGGGTTGGACCCCAGCTTTCCCATTCATTGGTTATGTGACCTTGGTCACATTGCCAGGGCCTCCAGATTTCTCATCTGAAAGATGGCAGTAATAACAACCAACTCACAGAGTTGTGTGAGAGTTGAATTAATAAGTGCTACATGCTTAGGAAAGTACCTAGCATTCCATGTTAAAGATTATCGTCAACCTCAGTTCACAGATGAAGAAACTGAGGTTCAGAGAAACCCCCGCATCGGGCTCCATGGAAAATAAGACTTCCAACAGAGCTTCCTTTGATGCCACAGATGACTTTTTAGTAGATAATTCTTTTCCCTCAACCGCATTTCTTATCCTCTTCTTCATTTTCTTTATAATTTTAATAACAGGATTATTAAAAATAATAATTGGATGTGGAGTATTGCTTAGGTGTGAACATTATAGGTTGTAAATAAAGTGCACTTCTCTCTTTAAAGAAACCATCACGGGAAAAGATAGGGTATAGAAAAATACACTTGGATATATAAAAGGAATAATAATTTGTAATCCCATTTTCCCCTAAAATCATTGAATACTGAATTTTCTACCTACAGAGATAGCTTTGAATTGCTTATTTAAAAAATGCTTGGCCATGAAATGTTATGCTGTAAGAGTACCACCAGTATAGATTGATTGCTAGTTTTACGAATTTCATCTTCATCCTGCTTTTAGCTTTGTAGGTTGTTTCAATGTGTGGTAGGATCTACCTTTTAATCGAATCTGTCATTTCTCTGACTCCTAGAGCAGTTTTTTACCCACGTTTTCTTTTTCCCTCTCTTTTGTTCAGACAATGTCCTTTCTTCAGAAATGTACTGGGAAGTTCAATATAGAAAATACCTAAGTGGCATTACTCTGGCTGAAGTAAGATTGAGAATTGCAGAGTCCTGCTTCCCCAGCCTGCCTCTGCCCCTCCGCCCGCCCACACCAACAAGCCTCTCAAACTCGGCGAAGACTCTGGGTAAGATTTTCATTTCAAAAGAAATATAGCGAAGGCTAGTTTCTTATATAGTAACTTCTACTTAAAGGGGATTTTAAAAAGTGAAGCAGCATTTAAACTGACGGCTTTAGACACTTCAGATGCACTTCAAATCAGAATTAATTTTCTTTTCGTGTCTCTACTCCGAAGCTTGATTTATTAGCATCATTTGCCTTTTAAAAGAAATACTCAGTGATTTCTAATTTATTCCAATTATTACAGCCATATCTCAAAACTCATTGCTGTCTTCTCACTTACCTTTAAAATGTGACCAGGGGCACCTGGATGGCTCAGTCGGTTAAGCGGCCGACTTCGGCTCAGGTCACGATCTCGCGGTCTGTGAGTTCGAGCCCCGTGTCAGGCTCTGTGCTGACCGCTCAGAGCCTGAAGCCTGTTTCGGATTCTGTGTCTCCCCCTCTCCCTGCCCCTCCCCCGTTCATGCTCTGTCTCTCTCTGTCTCAAAAATAAATAAACATTAAAAAAAAATTAAAAAAATAAAATGTGACCAGCCTTCAGGTGGATGTGGTAATGCGGGTTGATTCTCACTGTACTGTCCATCCATCTCTTTCCTCCCACACTCTGGTGTCCCCTGTCCCTGTTCAAATTTCAAGCACAAGCATGTGGCCAGGCTGTGTAAGATGCCCTGGGAGGAAGATGCTGGAGCTGAGAGCAGATGCACTCTGAAGCTATTCTGGTCTCAGGGCACCAAAGAAGTTAGGACAGGAGATCTGCCAACCCCAGTCTCACACACACACACACACACACACACACACACACACACACACACACGAGAGAGAGAGAGAGAGAGAGAGACAGTCTGGGAGCAGCTTCCATGGACAAGGAGAGAGGAGGTATTGGGGCAAATTGATTTCCAGAGCCTTAGGGTACCAAGTGATGCACTAAGGGCCCCCAGCCAGGCTGGTCCTCAGCATTGACTACTGAATGACAGAGTCACCTCAGATTGGGAATTCTGCCCCCTTGGAAAATGACTACATGTGAGAGTGTATGTAGTGAAAAATTCATTCCCTGACAGAAAAGGCACGAAAACCTTAGCTGTTGCCTCTAATCATCAGTCAACATCCATTTTGCAGTGTCAATGACATGGAAGTTTATTTCAAGCAGGTCAGAAAATTGAATTTTGCTTCTTTCTCTCTTTTCTTCTCTCTCTCTTTCTTTTTCTACACCATTTGCCCTCTAAAATGTATCTCTGCTACAAATATTTGAAAAGTATTTCTGGTAAGCATAGGATAATGTATAAAGTTGTGGAATCACTATGCTGTACACCCAAAACTAATGTAACATCGGGTGCCAAATATACTTCAGTAAAAATAAATAACTAAATAAAAATAAAAGTATTTCTTTTCATTTGGGTTTTTTTCTGATAATCTTTAAATGTACAAATATTATTTTGTGTGTTTTGGGTGTACAATGGTGTGTTTTGTTTTGTTTTCTAAAAGTCGGATATTAACTTGATGTGTTTGTCTAATAGTATTTTCAAGTATAACAGAGAGTCCTCAAAGACTGATATTGATGATGGTGATGGGGTTGATTGGCCCTGACTACACACCATATATAAGCAAATATTTTAAATTTCCTTTGGTGAATGGAGTCTCTGAAATTTGTCCAATTTCCAACCTGACATTTGATTTACAGTATTAATTTGTTAGCAAATACTTTTTTTAAAAGTAAAATGCTGGGGCACCTGGGTGACTCAGTTGGTTGAGCATCCAACTTTGGCTGGGGCCATGATCTCACAGTTCATGAGTTTGAGCCCCGCATCGGGTTCCATGCTGACAGCTCAGAACCTGGAACCTGCTTCAGATTCTGTGTCTTCCTCTCTCTCTGCCCCATCCTCACGTATGCTCTGTCTCTCTCTGTCTAAAAATAAATAAAACATTAAAAATTTTTTTTAATTAAAACATCAAAAAAATGTTTTTTAACTAAAAAAATTAAAAAAAGAGTAAAATGCTGAGGTTTGTTAAAAACCAGTCCAGCTACAATCATAAGATAAATTGCTACAAATTATATGGAAGTTTTGTTTTATTTACATTGCTGAGATTTGAACACTACAAAAGGCATTGTCTAGCAGTGATAGCAACAATTTTAATTTTATAAAACAGAAATGAGAAAAGACATACACAATGGAATGTCTCCATATCTTTTTGGAGGTGTTTAATTTTTTTTTCCATAATATCTTATGCTTTAATAAAGGACACAATCCTCTCCATAGCCTCCAGATAGAGGCTTAATGGCTGGTTTTTGTGGATGAGGGGGTGATAATACAGAATGGGGGGAACATAACTTAATAAATAATCTGTATACTTTGTGTTTAAAAGAATTAAGCCAGTTGTGATCACTAGCTCTGTGGGAAGTTGGACTACAAAGCTCATTAGGTGACCAGTAGCGACAATGCTCTCCCGTACAGATCTCCCTTAGATTTGGATTAGAGCTGATTAATAGCTTTTTACTCTTTTTAACAAAACCAGTTTCATTTGCTGCTTGGTTTCACTTCGGGTCCTTTGGCGGCCACCTCATCCATCATAAAGCCTGGGTTTCTTGTGGGATAGCAGTTTCCCAAAGCATTGTAATATGGCACACCATGTGAAACTTCCTTCTCTGTGTTCTTAAGGACGTCTTTGGTCCATTTCCCTTATTTAGAGTTGCTGTATACCAACTGTACCCTCTTGGCTATTTTCTTAATACATATAATGTTTTTAAAATTAAAACAGTGCCTGGCAGATGTTGGATACTTAATATGCCCAACATAGTGCTCAGCATCTTAGGCTCCCTAACTTATTCCTATTTTACAGATGTTGAAACAGAGAGAGATAAGGTCATTTTTCCATAGTTAATATTAGCTAATCAATGTCAAAAGTGGGATTCAAATATAGACCTGGTTCTTTTTAAAAAATTATTTATTTGCTTTGAGAGAGAGAGAGTGAGAGCACGAGCAGGGGAGGGACAGAGAGAGAGGGAGAGAGAGACTCTCAAGCAGACTCTGTGCTGTCAATGCAGAGCCCAGTGCAGGGCTCAATCCCAGGAAACGTGAGTAGATCTGGTCCTAAAGCCTATTCTTCTACATCTTGACAATATGTTGCCTCTGTATACCTAGGCTGCATCATTGTATTAAGTTCATTTATTCCTTGGTTTAACAAAATTATGAAGTATCTAAAGTAAAGGGTTGGAATGCAAAATTGCACAGAACAGAGTGCCTAGCCCTCTTGGGCCTTTCCATATAGTGAGAGAGAGAGGGAAAATATGTTAAATGGGTAGGGAGGAAAACACAATTCAATTCTTTTGAAATACCCAAAGATAAATTTCTCAAACGAAGGTGATGTTGGAATTGATTCCTGAAGGATGAAGAGGTATTGGGATTAAAAAAAAAAAAAAAAAGCATACTGGCTTTGAAGAAGAACGTCAAAGTTAGACCAGAAAGGTGGCAAAGCTTAAGAGGTAGACAAAGTCATATTTCACTTAGCATTCTAGTAAGAATGAATTATATTCTAGATGTAGATACAGGTAGGGTAAGCATAGGAATAGTTTAAGCAGAGAATTTCCATAAGCTTGAATTTTTATAAAGGTTACTATAAAGTATGTCAGAGAATACTTCTCCTTGAAGCCTAGCTGAATTCTGGATCTCAATTTTGGTAATCCCCTTTGCTTTTAGAAAAGAAATAACAATTAAAAAATAATTCTCATTTAAAAAAATACTCTGGCATTTGTGTTTCCTTTGATCATATTTCTTCTTGTAGAGTTGGGTAGAAAGTTAAAGGAGACTGAAAAAGCAGCAAGCCTCTGAATGGAAAGGCATTAGTAGAATATTCATAAGTGAGTTCTAAGAAGTACTGGGGCTGCAATTAGAAAAACTAGGTTTAGATTCTGCCTCTACTCATGAAGAGAGTTCTTTATGCTTTGTAAAAATTGGGATATTTTTCTTTACATATCCCACAGGAATAACTTAAGCTTTAAATGATAATATCTGTGAAAGCACTTTGTGAATTATGAAAGTGTGTGCAGGCTCAGGTGTGAGCCTGAGTCTCCAGTGTGTGCAGAAATTTGAGGTGGATGTCTCCTATTTGCCCCAATGGGAGAGCCTTGAGGTTTTAGTGTGGTTCAAAGTATGGCGATTGTCATGCTTCACCCTGACCAGAAACTAGGGCAGGTAAGAATCACTACTCTTGTGAGTGTCACGATCAGGGAAATATCTTCCTTAGTGATGGTGAAAAAAGTTACTGAGATAAGAAAGAACTCACAAAGTAGTGTGGCAAGGGACATTCTACCAGCTTTCCCCCACCCCCGTTATATATGGCTGTAAGTCTTCTGACAGTTGGCCAAGGGCCTCCAGTTGATATTGGGACATCAATATGCTCCAAAAGATTTTCCAATATAAAGCTTTACCTTTGAAATGTCCTTCCCTTTTGAATATGGCAGAGTACAGCCATATTTATAATTAATAGGTAATTTCTATACTACATCATTTCAATTTATATGGAGCTATGAATTTCATCCTCTGTGTTAATGACTGAATTGTGTAGCCACAATTTACATATTGAAGCCCTAAGCCCCAACGTGACTATACTTGGAAAAAAGGTCTTTAAAGGAGTAATTGAAGTTAAATTGGGTCATAAAGATGTAGCCCTAATCTGGGTGAACTTTTATTCTTATAACAACAGGAAGAGATACCAGAGTTCTTTCTCTCTCTGTCTGCACGTGCCTAGAGAAAGACTATGTGACGACACAAGAAGCCAGCTGTTTTTGTACCCAGAATCTCATATCCCATTTCCCATCCCTCCCTGCAGAGCCTATTTTTTCCTCAGATCTATTAATCAATCTACTTGTATATCTTTCAAGGGAATTACACTCTTTGCATTTACTTGTCATTTCCTAGAATACCTTTACCATCATATTTGTTTAGCCAAATGCTAGCCATCCTTCAAACCTTAATGTGTATATCTGTGTCTTCAGGAGTCTTCTCTTCATCTACCTATCTAATTGAGTCAACTCTCCACTGTGCATCTATTACACCTAAAATATACCTCTATCGAAGCCTGATTATGTTTTGCTATCGTTGAGAATAATCTTACTCATTTCTAGTAAGCTCTGTACAAGGAGTAAAGGGTAAGCTCTCCAAGAATTCTCATTTCAGCAGTTAGCACCTAGCCTTTTACTAGGTGCTCAGTAAATGTTTTTTGATCCACAAAGTGGGTTACAAGAAAGAGATATAAGGACTTAAAGTTAAAAAGAAATGAAAGAAAAGCATATGAAAAGGAAAAATGATAGCCTCAGTTGAGAATAGCTTAAGCACAAAAGCACTAATTATGGAAAATTAGAAGAGTGGAAATTTGAATGTGTGAATATGGTGAACGCTTTGCAGCGATTAAGTAATCACACATAAAACTTTTTATGGGCACAAAATATATAAAAGGATATACCACTTGGCACCCAGAAAGAGCTCAATATGTATTGATGTAAAAAAAAAGAATGGATGAATATTTACCAGGTAATTAGATAAAAAGTGACAGGATAGGCAGCAGAGTACAGGGTACAGGTTAGAAAATACTGAGGATAAATTAAAGAGCAAATAGATAAAGCAATAATGATAGAATGTTGCTGATACTCCATACGATGAATTTTCAAATGACAACTCCCAATGATGGATTTCTTAGACATTATAAGATTAACATTCGATCCTCTGAGTAATTATCTATTTCACTCATCTTTAATAATAATGATAACTTAAATTTTGAGATTTCTAATTTGAAAAAGGCATTCATATGCATAATTCTATTTAATTGTACAATAATTATGTGAGACCCTTAAGGCAGTTAATGCTTCCATTTTACAAATGAGGAAGCAGGGGATAGACTAAATCCTTTGCTCACTAGTACTTTCCAGTCCACGTTGGAGCTAGAGTAGATCCCCAGGTCATGACAGCGACCCACTTATTTTGCAGATAAAGACAGCTTCAGGTATATACCTTGATTAGTTCTAAGTTAAAGGCGTGCTAGCCAGATTTACCCAGCTCATATCTTCCAGCCAAGTGCATTTCTAACTAACCCAAACTATTTCTTTAATATTGACTCTATCATGTGCATTTATTTTTTATATCATGTGCTTTTAAAATGTCAGAATTTTTAATTTATCTTTGTGTTGCATTTTTAGATTGGTAATATTGCATTTCACAACCTTGTCCCAGGGAAGTTTTATTTGCACAAACTCTGTCTGACAAGGTTTTGTGAAGATTGCTAATTTAAGAAAGTGAGGCAATCCTGTTTTTTTCCTAGTTCCCTAGTTGAATCAAGACAATGGGGAAGAATTTGTAAATAAAATAAAATACATTATGTGTTATTCACGGGTTCGATCCCGGGCTCTGAGCTGACAGCTGGGAGCCTGGAGCCCACTTCAGATTCTGTGTGTCCCTTGCTCTCTGCCCATCCTCCACCTGTGCTTGTGAGCGCGCGCTCTCTGTCTCTCTGTCTCTCTGTCTCTCTCTCTCCCTCTCTCTCTCTCAAATACATAGGTAAACAAAAAATATATCATATGTCATTTCTCACTGGCATAGCTTCAATTTTGAGGCTCTTTCATGTGGCTGCCAGTATCTTTTTAAGGAGGAGATTCAGGGAAAGAAATCAATATGCTCACCTGGTCACATACCACACATTTGTGCCTCCACCAATTCCAATCCCATCCAGCTACCCACATAAATCTCAGATTAGGATTTCTTCTGCTCATTAGCTGCCACTATTTTCTCTTTAAATATCAGAAGAAATTCCTTGCTGATTATTCAAAATGCCCCAAACCTGCCTACATGTAACAGAGGAGATAAGTCTACATCTCACATCTTATTTTATTAAAAGTTTTATCTTATGGATATTTCATTCAAAAAAATCACTATAGAAAATGGAAGCAGTGTTCTTCAAGTTTGGGAGAAAATGTAGACTTCTTTGATGGTGGAGAAACAAGAAAGAAATTTGAAAACATACCTCAAAGGGCTTTTATGAAAGTTAACGAGCTAGTGTTTATAAAACATAATGGGAATCAGTCTTGAAAGGAACATTGCAAGCAAAATGTTTTAATATTATCACATATTCTCATATTACAAAGATTTAAAATTACAGGTTGAAGGGTGTGCAGTGGAAAGTCTCCTGCTCAGTTTAAAGAGTTCTCAATTAATACTCCACCACCACTTGGGGGACTACACTCAAGGTGCCTAGCATAATTCAGACAGCACACTGTTAGACCAATAAGAGAGAACAAGTTTCCCCTTCTACTTTGCTTATTTTTGTCTTTTGGACCAAATAATCTCTAAATATTTTAGAGGAAACAAACTATTTTAATGTTTTGCCACCTACCTGCATCATCAAAGCAGAAATATTTGTAAATGTTGACACCATGAACCATGACTCCCGTGAGAAGAAATTGCATTTATTAAACTTGACTCCTTTGGCTCCTACAACTTAATTTCTGTTTGCCCGATGCTAGATGATAATGCACCACAGAAATTTATCACACTGTATAACTTTCTAACTGTAATCACTGTAAAGTTTCAGCTAGGATTGCACTTAGCAAAGCTTTGCCAAAGACAGATGAAGAATTAAAATGATTTCCAATTAAAATGCAGTTTGACTCAAATAATCAAGAGAAAATTTGGAAAGTAGTTAGAGGGAAGAAAGGAGGGGGGAGAGAGAAGAATGGTTGACATTTTCTGCCTGCTTAATATACATTTTCCTTTCCAAGTCCTTTTCTCACAGACAAGGCAATTTATTAAGTGGCGGATGCTATGCTTTTGTCTACCTTTATCCCCTTCTTCAGGGAACTGTCTTTTCTGTCTCCCATGTGTTCCTGGTGGGACTGTCAATCATGATGGTCCACCCATTCCTAGAGATGTATATAAGACTACCATTCACCTGCAGTTTGCTGCTCTGCAGGATATAGTGATGAGTATAAGGGCAGGCATGTGACTTAGAGTCTTTCTAAAAACTAAGAGGGAAGATCTCAACTCCCTTTGGGTTATGAGATATAAGAATACAAGTTGGAGGCTACAGCATGCCTCTTTCTGTCCACATAGAAAAAGCCTGCCTGAGATTTAAGCCCACAGAAAAACCTATGCAAAATTGCTTGAGTCTGTTTCTAACACTGCTTGGACCTCCAAGTTACATGAGTCACCATGTTTTCTTTTTCTTTTTAATTGGGCTGATTTTTGTTGAGTTTCTTGCAACCCAAAAGATTTGGCTAATACAATCTTTAGATGAATTTTCTCCATCCTCTCAAAAACCTCATTTTACCGAGGAAAGGCCTAGTGAGGTTGAGCAAATTACCCCAATTCACATCTAGGAAGTGTCACAGCCAGATTCAAGACCACATAGTCTGTCTAGGGTTCCCATAAAACACAGTGTCAAAACCATTAAAAGACTGGACCATGTGCACCTGGTGTTCATGAAGATCACCCGCTTTTTCCTTTTTCTTTGATTTTTCTTTTTTATATGTTCAATTATTCAATTCACATGTCATTCTTTTTATTCTAATATATCTTTGATTAAAGTTCAAATGGTTCAGTTTGTCCTTTGTCAGTAGCAAAAACTCGCCCTAAGCAGCTGTTGCATATATAGCACTGTTGCATATATAATTTGATAATTTAGAACTATTTCCACTGAAAAGAATACATAAAACAATGACTAATAATTCCCAATTTATATTACTGATTTCATGTACTTTTTATAAACTGATCACATTTCTGGTATTTTTTTTTTTGCTCAGATGTTTTGGGGAGATGTTAAAAGAAGATTGCTAGGCAGCAAGATCGTCATGTCCCCAGGATGCCCCTTTCTTCCTTCAATAAAGCTAGCTTATTCTTTCTCTCTTCAGCTCATGTAGTCTCTGTTCCAATGTCATGCTCCCCAAATCTTTTCATCCCTAAATCAAAAACTTCCTTTTTCTCACCCTCTTATATATTTCCTCTTCGGCTCTACTGTTCCATACACTGCTACCAAACTTGTGTGGAATTTAATTTTCTGCCTGCATACTTGTTCTGCCACATGTGAAGAAATGGTACTAACTAGGACCTTCCACACTGCACAGCCATGGATATGCAAAAATTATGACATGACCTATAGCCTTAAAGAGCAATATGTTTAGTTGGAAAGACAAGCATGTTAACAAAATTCTGTAGTGAAGCCATTAGTCTTATGATATAGGTATACAACTTACAAAGGGGGGCCAGATATATGAGCAAATAACGCGAATAAGATCCAGTAAGAATGTTAGACATCAGCCATCAAGGACAGACAAGGGCTGTAGAGACATAGTTGAAGAGGAAGCAGTGGTGTCAAATGGAGACAAGCCAGACAGATAAAACAATAGGCACAGGGGCACCTGGGTGGCTCAGTTGGTTAAGCTTTCAACTTTTGATTTTGGCTCAGGTCATGATCTCATAGTCTGATCATGGGATCAAGCCCTGTGAAGGGCTCCAAGCTGAGTATGGAGCCTGCTTAAGATTCTCTTTCCTTTTCTCTCCTTCTCTCTCTGAACTTCCCCCTCTTTTGCTCACGTGCTCTGTCTCTAATAAAACAAAAGCAAAAACAAACAAAAAATAGGCACAAAGACATGAGGCATGAAGGAATTTAGCTTGGGTCACAAAGATAATTTTGAAGTGCCTACCCAGTTCATAATGAGCCCTTTAATACTATCTCCCTCCCTTGATAGTTCTATACATAGGAGCTGGCCCCCCAGAAGCCATATTTTTGCAATATGTCTACAAGTGCACCTCTAATTATGGGTCACTAGACCGGAGTGCTTACCTGATTCGTGTTGAATGAATAAACATCCCATCCCCTAATCTAGAATTTGACTTAAAAGAGAAAGAGAGAAATAGAACAAGAGACTTCTTGCCATTGAATCTATACTTGGGAGTTTCTCTAGTGCACCTGCTATGAGGAAGAAAGATGTAAAGAAAGCCATGAAGGGAGCAATGGATCAGACTGAACAGAGGGAGTCCTGATCCATTCATTGAAATATCAAACTGCATCACAGAATTACAACATGGGAGGCATTGTGAAGGTTCAGAGAGCTCAAGGGTAAGAAATAAAACTGCAGGCTGATTTCAGGAAACCAACATCCTAATGCAAAGGATAGATAACAAAAACAAGAAGCCATCAAATAGTGATTAGGCTACAGTACAATAAATCAAAGGGATGTAGTAAAGAATGTCTTGGGGACTAATTTGGATTGGGGGTTTAGAGAAGGCCTCTATAAAGAAATAATAGCTAAGCCAAGACCTTAGTGACAAGAAAAACTGGTGAAGATATAGGGAGGAAACTTTCAAGCTGAACTTGAAGGAAGAGATAAATTTAGCACGTCAAAGACACAGAAAGGTCAAAGTGATTGGAGCTTAATGAGAGAAGGAAAAATATTAAGAGGCGACAGAGAAGGATGCAGGGGCCAGGTGAAGTAGGGCCTTTATGCCAGGTTATTTCATTTTAAATTAAATCATAAGCCACTAAAGTTTATTAAATTATCCAGTGATATTCTCTGATTTAAGTATTGAAGAATCAGTTTCACTTGCAAAATAGATTGTAGTGAGAAAACAAAGAAGCAAGGAAACTAGATCATAGATAACCTGAAATTGCTCAAAGTAGAGAAGACAGAAACTTTCCTGCCAGGATGGTAATAATGTTGATGCAAGAAATGAAACATTTGGAGATAGAGAAAAGCCTTGCTAGTAGATTGGAGAGAGATGAGGGAGAAAAAAGAGAAAGCAAGAATGATTTCTAGGTTTCAGGCTTAAGCAATTGAGTAGATGAAGATACATTTTTCTGAGATGAGTATGACTGTTAGAAGAACAAGTGTGGGGCTCAGTGGGGAGAATTCAGGGTTCTGTTTTGACTGTTCTGAGCTTGAGATGCCTATTGGACATCCAGGTGGATATGTCAAGTGGGTAGTTAAATATTTGAGTCTGCAGTCCAGGAGAGCAATGTGGAGTGAAGATATAAATCATTGTGTAGATAGTACTAAGTCCTGAGCTGCAAGATATTACCTAGACAGAAGCATAGATAGAAATACATGTCCTGAGCTATGCCCTGAGCCATTGGAGATTAGGACAAGGAGAAAAAAAGTCAGAAAAAAAAACTGAGAAAGAGTGACAGTATGGTAGAAGGAAAATACTAGAATGTGACATTTCAGAAGCCAAGAGAAGAAAAGGTTTCAAGGTGGAGGGATTGTTTAACAGAATTGAATAGTTTGGGAAGTTGAGCCAGATAAGGACACATGTATAAACACTGGGTTTGGAAATGAGGGAGACTTTTATACATTGGTGATAGAAACAGAAACCCTATTGGAGCAAGTTCAGACAAAAATAAGACATGATTTGGTGGAGGAATTAGACTGGTGCAGCCTTTTCAAGATTCTGTTGTTGAGAAGACCAAAAATAGGCTGGAAGAGCTTCACGAGCAAATTCCTACAATGCATGCACCGATGAGAATGAAAAAGTGAACCAGTAGAGACATTGAAAGGGACGATGCAGGAGAGAGGGGAGATAGTCGTAGGAGTGACTTTCTTGAGACAGTGCTAGACAGCAGTGGGGACGGGAGGAGGAAAGGAGTGGCCCTGCATTGAGTGGGGGCGCTTCACGTATGGTAGCAGGACAAATAGCACAGAGCGTTGCTATGGATGCCAGGAGAGTGGTAGGTTTGGGGGTATGAAGTTGTGGGAGTTACTGCCTAATTCTATTTTCTCCTTGGGGATTTAGGCCAAGAATAAGGAAGGAAGGTAGAGTGTTGGAGCTCTAGGAATGGGAGGTAGTTTGAAATCATTGTTGCAGAGAATAGGAGAGCAAACATTATAGGGTAGTATGTAGGGTTCCTGGCCAAAGCGGAGGCCTCGGTTGAGTATTGCAGTCATGAATATAAGGTGAGACCAGTTAGTATTGTTGTGTTTATTCCAGCAACATTTATTTGCTCAAGTGTCGGTAGGGAAAGAGCTGGGATTTACCAGAATTGGAGCCTTCCTGAGCAGGAATTGAAGGAAGGAGGAAGATGCCTAATAGTTAAGGCATTTTTCTTTTTAGAAAGTGATTTTAGTTACAGGCTGTGAAATCTAAGCTATGTAACCATAACAATGACAATTAGAGGGATACGTAGTTGTACAAAAAAGAAAACAGTAAAGAGTTAGAGGTCTCAATGAGGGCAAAGAGTTGCTAGCGTAGGACACCTAGAATAAATAAGCTAAATGGGTGGGAAGTGGTAGAGTCTGAAGATTGATATAGAGATCCTGGCAGCATATGAATTTTTGATGGTTATACATGTCAAAGGTCAGACCATGAGTGTCAGTAAACAAGAAGAGAAAGAAAAAAAATGTGAGGCCAAAGAATTAAGAAGCCAAGGTACTAGAGAGCACAACCCAATAGATATTGAGCCAGCAAGAACTGTCCCAGAATCAATGTGGTGATGAAAAAGGGAGCAGCTACTAAAGTCATGAATGGAAGGGGAGAGGCCAGGTTGGCACGGGACACCAGGAGGAAGGGTAGCAATTCATGAAGTTTGTTGGCATAAACTCTGAAAGGGCCTGGCGTATTTAAATGAGAAGTAGGGAGACAGTTTGGAAGCAGCACTGGAGGGCAAGGAAGACATGCTCCTTCCCCTTTGCTGATCCCTGAGGTCAGTCAGCGGAGGGAAGACAAACACTTTCCACCCCTGAGCTTTGCCTGGTGTTCAGCGGCAGCACGAAATGGCCAGCTTTCCTTTAGGACAAAAAAGGAGATGAGATCATGAGGAAAAAAGTTAGTGAACAAGGGGTGTTAGCTACTGACCTGCTACCTGTTCCAAAGGGCACACTGGAAGAGATTTAGAGGGTGGAGATGAGTGACAGATCGGAGATCATAGCCTCTGCAGCATTAGACTGTGGGTCGTGTAAGGAATGTATTTTCCATCAAAGACCCAGCACACACACAGACCATGCACATATGTAAATGAGAGGCAGGGTGTCTCAGAACAATGCTCTCTCACTTAGTACCTGGGATGTACTCTGACCAGTCGTAATCTACTTAGATACAAAGAAAATGCTATTTTGGATCCACTAAATCAGTTTCACAAGTGTTTGGATTGGATTCTTGTAAACGACCCAGTGTTTGAACAAACTGGATCGGCTCCCACTTTTTCTTTGGGTGTCTCAGAGGTTTCCCTGTTGTCTTCTAAAGTGGCTCAGTTATTCTCTGTCTTCTTTCCTTATTCATTTGCTTTGTGATACTTATAACCTGTTATTCTCCTGCTCTCTGTCCAGTTATTATTGTCCACCACCTCTCAAAAATGTAAGCTTTGTGGATGCAGTGGCCTGTGTGTATTGTCTGTCTTTTTACCACTGGTATTGTACCTAGTGCCTAACACTCTCTATGTAAATAGTGAATGGGTGGATTATTGAGAATACCGGTTTACTTCTTTCTTCTTTTTTTAAAAAAAAAGTTTATTTATTTATTTATTTTTGAGAGAGGGAAAGAGAGAGAGGCAGGGAGAGATGAAGAGACAGAATCCCAAGCAGGCTCCATGCTGACAGCACAGGGCCCGATGTGGGGCTTGAACTCACAAACCGTGAGATCATGACCTAAGCCAAAACCAGGAGTTGGACACTTAACCGACTGAGCCACACAAGTGCCCCAAGAATACCAATTTTAGATGTTATAGGCCCGAAAATATCTGAGTTGTCTCTGGCACTGAGTTGTAGACCTTTACTATATTCACTAAATAAATGCCCTGTAGCTGGTGCCCAGCCAAGTATTTCTTTATCTTTTGCTTCATCGATATGTCAAACAATAAAATGAAGAAAAAAACCCTGCTAGAAATTTGCCATTTGGCCCTCCAGATTCACTTTCCTCCCCTTTCCAACCTGTTATGTGACCCTTTGTTGATCGTCCTATGACTTCCACTTGGGTCTGGCCCAGAAAGGCACCCACAGAAGATCCAGAACTAGGAAGAATAGGAGGCCAGGTGTTTATTCACCTGACTCTCTGACTCTCTTTCTCCACAGGCACTAGTTGAAGTGGCCGTGCTCCTCCCTGGAAACTTTCTGGAGTTTCTGTGATTGTTCCTTCCCTTTGTACCTTGAGGCCTAGAGGTGGAACCAATCCTGTCCCCACCTCCACCCACAATACCTTGTTTCATTCTCCAAATGCTGTCCACATGTCTCTAAATACTGTCTTCAGGAAACTCTCCCAATCACCTCATGCAAGCGTACCGTTGGTCTCCTGCCTGGACCCTGACTTTAATGGCAATGTTTCTTATTTAAGTATTACAGTACCTAGGCGCCTCTGGGTTTAAAAGTCATGCCAAGGGCATTTCTGAACAAGTCTACAGATGCCTTAAAAGATAGATTCTCCACTCCCCACCTCTACTCTAAACCTACAGAATGAAGAGGGTGTTTTGTGGCTGCAGGCAAACATTCCATTATCACCATGTCAGGGTCATTCCCTCCACTGAAAAACATTCGCCAACCACCTACTATGTGCCAGACTGTGTTCAGCAGTAGGATACAAATAGGTCACAGTGCCTGCTGTCAAGACATTCTCATAAAAATCCTTACCCATACATGGCATTTAAAGCAAAGTAAGGGTTGAGGACCATATTTTTAAATTCAAAGATATCCAGTGTGAAAGTTCTGGAAAGAGCAACCAAATATATCAATGTTAAAATGTCTCAATTTGATATGTAGAAGATATTTAGTGTTTTGACAGATAAGAAGTAAAAATGCTAGTTGTTTTTGATGCATACACTTTGCAGTCATTTGATATAAAATAAAAAAATCAGAAAGAATATATGCACAAATATATATGTTTTTTTCCTTTGAGGTTCCAAAGAGTCAAATACAGATATAAAGCAGAAAGCAATTACTTAGACAATCTGGGACAAAATATTCTTGGATTAGTTAAGAGACAATCTTCAGTATAACATTGTCTCCAGTGTACAAGTGTGATATCATCTATGGGCACTCCCACTTCTAATTTAAGATCTTTCATATAGTGTAAATGGTTGGTATGTGTTGTGGGTGAATTGCATAGCCTCAAAAGATATACTGAAATCCTGACATGAGGCCCCTGTGAATGAGACCTTATTTGGAAATAGAGGGTCTTTACAGATGTAATCAAGTTAAGATTGGGTCATCCTGTGTCAGACTGAGTCCTAAATCCAATGACTGGTTACTTTGTAAGGAAAGAGAAATTAAGGGATGCCTGGGTGGCACAGTCAGTTAAGCACCCAACTCTTGATTTCAGCTCAGGTCATGGTCTCATGGTTTGTGAGCTTGAGCCCAGTGTCGGGCTCTGTGCTGACAGCATGGAACCTGCTTGGGATTCTCTCTCTCCCTCTCTCTCTGCCCCTCCCCTGCTCACCCTCTCTCTCTCATTCTCAAAAATAAATAAATAAATAAACTTAAAAAAAAGATAAGAAAATAGAGGGGCGCCTGGGTGGGTGGCTTAGTCAGTTAAGCGTCTCACTTTGGCTCAGGTCATGACCTCACAGTTAGTGAGTTTGAGCCCCACGCAGGGTTCAGTGCTAACAGCTTGGAGCCTGGAGCCTGCTTCAGATTCTGTGTCTCCCTCTCTCTCTCTGCTCCTCCCCTGCTTGCACTCTGTCTGTCTCAGAAAATAAACATCAAAAAAAATTATTTTTAAATAATTAAAAAAAAAGAAAAAAAAGAAAAGAGAAATTTGGACACAGACACACAGACACATGGTGAAAAAGTCATGTATTGACTGTGGAGGGAGAAAACAGAGTGACAGCTACAAGCCACAGCACTCCAAGGGTGGCCCCAGCTACCAAAAGCTAGGAAGGAGTGAGACAGGATTCTTTCCTAGAGCCTTCAGTGGGTGCACAGTCCTGATGACAGAACCTCTGGCCTCCAAAACTCAGAGAATAAATTTCAGTGTTTAAAGCCATACACTTTGTGGTACTTTGTTATAGCAGCTGTAGGAAACTCATACAGTATATAAGGTTTTCACAGATGACCAGATCTTTCTCATTCATGGATAAAGAAGGCCAAATGCATGAATTCAGTTAAAAGAGACAAACAAAAGGTATTCAATTACAAGCAAAGCATAAATGGTATCACGAGACCCTCCACAGAAGCATCTAGAGTAGCTACACTAAGGGCTTCTACAAATTCCAGGACAAAACATTGATTTTACATTCAGCAGTGATTTCATGCTAGCTCTGAAATCATAAGAAACATTTATATCTTAAAATTGTCTTATTTTGATCTATGTTAAAAAGAGAGGAACTAACATTTATAGTTTCTATGGAATGCAGGCCTAATGAAAGTCACTTTATTTTTAGCGTGTAATCGAATCCTTGCAATGACTCTGAAACAGATGTAGCATGTTCATTTTCCAAATAAGAAGATTATAAAGAAGTTGCCTAAGTTATAAACTGAGCTACCTGAGATCACATAGTAGCAAGTAGCAGGGCAGAATTTGAACCTATTTCTAAGGGCAGATCTAAGTTTGGTGGGGCCTACGGTCTATACGACATGTAGGGATAGGTGTTATTTAAGCAACGGGAAACAAAATTATCAAACAAAATGTCTGCTTCAGGCAAGTAAGGGGCCCTAAAACTTAAGCAATGTTTGGTCAGTTTCTGTCTGGGTGCCTCTGATACCCGGGAATTTTTTTCCAGGCATTTGATAAGTAATAAAAGTTCGTTATAAAAAATTAGAAAATACAATTAATTACTTTTTAAATGACTCAAAATTCCACCACCCAGAGTTGGCTACTGTTAGCTGCATAGTTTTATATATCCTCACAGAGATCTTTCTGTACATATGCTTTTATGGTATGATTTTTTTCTGCTTAATATATTACTGACGTTTAAAATGTAAACCAGACATAAAATCACAATGCGTCCCCACCCCCCCCCCCCCCGGTTCATAACCATCTAATGGCTTCCATATTCATTGGTATTACATTCATTTGTATCAAAATAACATAAGTTCTTCATTAAAAAATGAAATACAGCTAGAAAACTTATAATTAATAACAGGAACCCCCTGTCACAGCATTATCAAATCCCATACTCTAAATAGAATACCCTATTTAGCTTTTAAATTCTTTAGATCTTTCTTCTTGCATTTCCTCTGAAGTTTAAATAAGATATTTATATGAACTCCCTCTCAGTTATTATCAACTGACCTTATAAGGAATAGATGAATTTTGTATTTTTATATTCCCCTTCCCCAATTTTCTCTCCTTTCCCTCTCCTAACTTTTTACGTCACTGGATATACAGGATTTAACTTACTAAAATTATGTTCATGTTATTTACTGTGGAGCCAGGAGACACATGTTTCCTCTTTTGTGCACCAGCACCTTTTCTTCCAGAGTTAATAATTGTCTTAGATTATTTTTGTTATTCTCTTCTTATCAATTCAGAAATTCTCAAAAGAACTCTCAACCCTCTAAACACTATATTCTACATGGTCGCACATTACATAACCTTCCAACCCCAGTATGTTGTTGTTGCTGTTGTTGTTTTGAATAAAGATATTCCTTCTGGAGTTCCACATACACCACTGCCCTGTCGGCCTGCAGCCCAGCAGCTGCCCTGGGACCTCCCTGGTCTTCTCTCCCAGGCCCATGGCTCTGGCTCCTTTGTCAACCTGCCACATCCAAGTGGTTCTCTGTTCACTCCCTGATCTTGGTGGGACACATCCTATAGCAGCTTCTGAAGAATGTGTACATGGAAGACAAATTGTCTGAGAACATCAATAGTCCAAAAATTCTTCATCCTACCTCCATATTCATGTATAGAATTCCAGCTGAGAAATCATTTTCCCCCAGAATTTTGAAAGCATTATTCTATGATCTTTAAGCTTCTAGTATTGTGGGGAGTCCAATGGTATGCTAATTCACAAGCCAGTCTAGGTTACCAGTTTTAACTCCCTCTCTGGAAGCTTTTAGAGTCACTGTTTTTTTTTTCCCCTAGTTTTGTGAACTTCCTGATAGGTATGCCTGATGTCATTGTTCAGTGTTTTACATTGTTTTTCACTCATTGTACTTTCATAGATATCTCCTGGCTCACATTTGCCCATCCTAGGAAATTTTCTTATATTCTTTCTTTCATAGAAGTTTCTCTTCTCTGTTTCCTCTTTCTGGAGCTTATTTTATTTTATTTTATTTTATTTTATTTTATTTTTTATTTTTTAAATTTCCTTTAATGTTTTTATTTATTTTTGAGACAGAGCATGAGCAGGGGAGGGGCAGAGAGAGAGAGGGAGACACAGAATCCAAATCAGGCTCCAGGCTCTGAGCTGTCAGCACAGAGCCCAACACGGGGCTCAAACTCATGGACTGTGAGATCATGACCTGAGCTGAAGTCGGATGCCTAACCGACTGAGCCATCCAGGCGCCCCTATTTTATTTTATTTATTATTTTGTGTTTGTTTATTTGAGAAAAATAGAGAGTGAAAGAGAGAGAGAGAGAGAGAGTACATGCGCATGAGAGCAGGGAAGTGGGAGAGGCAATCCCAAGCAGGCTCCACACCCAGCACTGGGTTGTGGGCGTCAGATCATGACTGTGAGATCATGACCTTAGCGCATTGAGCCACCCAGATGCCCTTTTTTTTTTAATTTTTATTAAAGCTGTGCAACTTCCTGATTTAATATCTGATTGTCTTCTTCTTTCCAACCATTTTTCCACATCTGTCTTTCCATGTCTGTCCCATTTTTTGTTCTTTCTGATTTTATCTGCTTTATTTTCTAACACTTTTACTGACATTTTATTTCTGATATCCTATTTTTAACAAAGCCCTTGCTTGTTTCTGCATGTTCCCTTCTCCCTTCAACATCCCTTTTTAGGCATTATGCTATTGTTTCAAGTATACAAATTATTCTCTTATTTTCCTGGAGATATTATCTATAGTAGGTGGGTTTGTTTTTTTTTTCTGCTACCTAATTGTTTTGTTTCCTCTAACATTCTCTTTTTCTCCTTGTTTTGTTTACTACATTTCATATGAAAATATCTTCACAAATATCTAGAAATCCTTCTCTATTCAACATTTAAGTGGTGGGCACTAAAAAGTTAGTTGAAGATTCTGTGTGTATGGGAATAAAACCAACCAATGGATAGATTTTTCGGGAAGCGACTGGGTTGTGAGCTGGCTCTTACCACCACGTTGGGAGAGTCAGGAGGTAAACAGGTATAGCGGTGTGTGTGTTGAACTGCACGCTCCTCAAAACTTCACCATTGTTCAACTTTTACTCAATTCGTTTCAGCACAAGATTTGAACTTCCCAAATAAATACTGTACACGGATGTCATATGTGCCATGAGATAATGATTTTCTAGGCCCTTGAAATGGCCAGATGAAGCCTGAGTAGGGCCATGGTGGAATAACCATAATTTCCAGTAGGCCCAACAGTCTTGGTTTACACCAGCTGCTCCAGTGTAATTAAGCAGTACCCCTTTTTTCTTTTAAATGTGTCCTGATTTGGATGATAAATTATATGATCACCAGCCTGTCACTTATAAGAGGGGCAAGGAACCTTGCTCAGGGCCTTGCAAGGGTGGGCTGTGTTCCCTTCAATATCCAGTGGCAGGCATGATGAGCAAATCTAGTATTAGCAGATTTATTGGGTTGCATCTCATATCTCTGAGATATCCTCCAGCAGCCAGCTTCAGGATATCCCCCTGACCATCAGAGACAAGAATCCCATGGAGCTAATAAAGGAGTTTGCATTCTGGTAAAGACTAGGGAATAGGGACGCTAGGCAGGAGTCCAGAATGTAGCCTGACATTTTATTTCCATTTATTGAATTCTTTATTTGCCATTTATTTACTTGTATGTATGTAATCATGTACTATGCTTTTGTAGTTCTTTCAAGCTAGCTACGGAGAGACTGCTCTAGCAATGTATACATGTTCTAGAAGTTAGAGCTTCATCATTTTCTGGAAACAATTTGCATGACAAAGCTAAATTAGAAGTCAACTTTGTTCAAAATATGATACATAACTTTTAACATTTCATTTTAGAACAAGTTTATCAAGAGGAATGAATGATACTCGGCTGCTTGCAGCAATATTATGGCCAAACAAACCCATGATATCCTAAGCTCTTTTCAACATTGAAGAGCTGCTCTATTCTGACAAATCAGTTTAGGCTTCCCTCACACTATCTCATGGTATGAAAGACCACTATCAGAACCTGCACTGTTAGCTTACGTGATGCTGAACGGCCACTTTACTGTTATTCACATTTAGCATTCAACTTTACTTTTTAATAGAAGAAAAAATAATTCTAATTTTTTTGAATTTTTTCTCTGTTATGATACATCAAAATAATCAGCAAAGCAGTATTTGCAAATGTCATTTTTAAAGAGAATATGATTGCTATGGGTGCTTTCAGAATGTTCTAGATAACATGCAAACTCTCTCTTTTTTTTTTTTCACTATCTAAATTTTCCAAAGATTGATGATGCTTTCCATCCAACAGATATCTTTGTTTCCTTTTCTCAAATGGTACCAATGACTTACTTCTTGCTAATCCAATGTTATTTCCTATCCGACTCAGGCTGTCCTGATATGGGATTCACTACTACTTAGTGTCTACTATTCTTAGTGTCTAAGATGAATAATTTGCTTGCTTTCTCAATCATTTTACTTTACACATGACTCCATCTTTGGTTCTTTGTTTCTGCCTCTAAATCCAGTTCAAGTTTCCACATGTCCATCATTTCAGCTGCCATTTGAATGCCAATGTCTGCAAAATGCATGACATTCTATATCACATTTCAATGCATTAAACTTCTGAGTTCTTAACAATTGGCTGGATATACAGTTGCCCTTTTATGTGCCTTTTCAGCTACACGTATATGTAAATCAGTTTGTGCAGACGAGGGATCACTGAAATGCTTTCCGTTTGCACATCCTCTGAACGTTTACCTTCTTGGCAATATTCTTTTCTTTTTTTTTAATGTTTATTTTTGAGAGAGAGAGAGAGAGAGAGAGAGAGAAGGAGGGAAGAGCAGAGAGAGAGGGAGACACAGAATGTGGAGTAGGCTCCAGGCTCTGGGCTGTCAGCACAGAGCCCGACACAGGGCTCAAACTCATCAACCATGAGATCATGACCTGAACTGAAGTCGGATGCTCAACCGACTGAGCCACCCAGGCACCCCATATTTTCTGATCATTCCAAATCACGTAGTTATTATCCTCAGATTTCCTATAGCATTTCATTGTTAGCCATTAAGCCTCTGCTTTTTTGTGTTAAATCTGCTCATTTTCTTTACCCAATCATATTGTAAATTCATGGGTAGCAAAAATGGTATCCTCTACCATTATATCCCCTCAAGTGCCCTTCACTGGGCACTGGGTAGGTACTCATTAAATACTCATTGAAAACTTTTTAATCATATTGGTGGGATTTTCCCCATACTTTGGATTCAATTCAAACATCATTTAATACATATCCTTTCTTAGAAAAAAAAATTACAAAGTAAGACTTTTTAATCTGGTTACAGGCCTTTAATTATGCTAACTGCCACTATTAAGTTGCATGACCGAGCCAAGGAAAATACTGACTGTTGGTTATTTTCTGACTTGTGATTGATGAAATGTTATTAAGTAATGTTAGGTCATATTCTTTGTCAGAATGTGACTTGGTCTTTGGCAGCTACACCATCAATTAGCAATACTGCTGATAATCTCTATTTTATATAGCAAGCAATTTGTTTTTCCATACAAGCTGGGAGAAGGAGAGAAGGAAATGATAGTCACTCATTGCCACAAGTCATCTGTAGTAAGGATACTAGATTTAAAGAAATTCTTTAAAGCTTTTAAAAAGAAATCTTTAAGATATCTATGTGGCTAGCTACATTTTTAGACATGTGCGCGTGGCCATCTTGGTAGGATTTCTGATCTGTCATTAAGTACTAATTTATTCTTATTGCCAACTTTTAATCTAGCTATTGGATGCTTCATTTCTTCCCTAAAACTTTTGGATTGGAGTCAGATATCCATGTCTCCATACCAGGGTTCCAGGAGCATTCACATTGCCAAACCAGAGTTGCTAACTTAGTTTCTTTACCCCCTTTTCTGAAATACACTCTACTGAAGTAAATTCAGACCTCAGTGCTTTTATCCCAAGTCCTAAAAAAGGGAAATAAGTATTTATTTAATGTCTACTATGTGCCAAGTAATGTGGTGGGCACTTCTCATAAGTTAATAAATGAAAAACATAGGCCCTGAACAACTCAAACCAAAATAGTGTGCAACTCATCAGATGCCAATCTGGCTTTTAATCTTCAGTCTTTTTCCTTCTCAGCTTTAATTTCCAACTGTTGCCCTACCGCTAATACATAGTTTTCCCTCTATACATGATTAGAATCAGAATTGATATCACTGGGGCATATGTTCAATAATAACTTTTATGAGCATGCATTAGTAAAAGGCCATACTCTTTAATGTTGATTAATACTACATTGGCATAGAGAAACTCAAAAAGTCTAAGAGGGAAAACTATTTGGAGTGTTCCAAGTAACTTATAATTACCATGCAATCAAGAAGAAGAATCATCAAGTTTGAAATTAGACTGTCAAAATCATCTGCATTAGTGGCAAAAGTTCAGTTCTGTTTTTCCTCTAAAAATAAGAATTTTAGAGATTTCCCGTTTACCCAACATCTTTTTAAATATTTTCCCAAACTGTCAGTTTGTGTGGGGAAATATAAATGCAATATGGATTTCTGGAGTAGAAAGAACATATTCCAAGTTTCAAAAATAAACATACATATAGAAATATGCAGGAAGAGGAAAGAGCTTTTTTTGATGGAAACTGAAGCATATTGGATAAATAGTAAATCCCAAAAATTCTTATCTAAAGAGTCACTGTTATTAAAATTCCAAAACTAACTGATACGAAAATAGAGGATTAAGGCTTAAAGTCAGATTTATAACATCTAAGATGCTGCTATCATTGATTTAATGCTTTCTATATGCGTTAACACATTTTACAGATACATTATTATCATTAACCTTTACCTCTTAATACACAAATAGCCAAGTAATAAATATTAACCAATAATTCTAAGACTCACCTCTATCAGTAGCCCCCTTTTGCCATGCCTATAGGTGCATGTGCATTTTTATTGGTAATCCAGGCATAGATCCAATGCATAGTCATACTATTTACAAAATATAATGCTGTCCATAAGAAGTAACGAGTATAAAGTGCAACAAAAACCAAGGCGTTCCATGTAATTTGTTTTAAAAAGTGCATTTTTCTCAATTACATTTATTTAAATTCTAAATTAAAGTTGAACTACTTTAAACAACTATTTGAGAGCTACAGTGGAAAAACAGATCCAGACAGTAACATTTAAGAATGATATGGACACATTGTTATGCATTTATTTCCAAATAAGTCCTTTATGCAAGAACACCTATCCTTGCTTAATAGTTTTAATTTGTTCCTGAAAATTTTTCTGCTAGGTGAAAATTTATTAAATGAAAAAACATCCTTGTTAATTCTAATGGGAAACATGAGCAGATATCCCATCCCACACAAGATACCCAAGCAGTTTTTATACATAGTATAATGTATCAAGTGAATGAAAACAAATTTACGTAAGTTATAAAAATTTTGAAGGTAAATAATACACTTAGTGCATAAAAGTTAAGGTAGCTGAGGTTTATTTTATTCACCAAAGAACTCTTGGCAGTGGTTTAAAGTTGGTGGAATTCATGGAAGAAGATTGCAAAGGAGTTATTCTTTGGAAGACGATAGAAACTCAGGTAGCTGACTTCTAGGCAGGTCTTCAATGTCAGTCCCATGTGCTTGATGATAACCCCAGGCTAAGCATGAGGGCTTTCTGAAATATATGGAAATAGGATGCAAACAGACTAACAAGTTGTAGAAGATGGTGTTTCTTCATCTCTCTTGCTGGTGTACATCTGCAAAGCAAAACATTTTAGGTTCATCCAAATATAACATACAATCCAAATTTGCTCCAAATGACAGTCGTTGTTTCATATTAAATGGTGACCATAATATATTACAACATATTTAGTATATGTTTGAGAGAAAAAGAAAAGTATATAAGGAATCGTTATCCAAAAGGTGTTATAACTTTTCAAGAGCCATCAAGTGGGAAAAAAAATGATGAACTTAACAGCCCTTATGTGAAATAAGTTTATAGAATTTTACTATAATCAGAAGAAGCATGCTGCAATTCAGATGAGAGGTTATGGGGCTCAAATCTCACTGTAACTGTGGCAATAATGAGAAATGGCTGATTTTAAAAATGTTTTATGTTATATACAGCAGGATGTCTGGAGAATTTTACATGGAGAGAGAGAGAGAGAGAGAGAGAGAGAGATCAAGACTATATGGTTTTTAGGGATGCCTGGGTGGCTCCGTTGATTAAGTGTCTGACTCTTGAGTTCAGCTCAGGTCAAGATATCATGGTTCATGACTTCAAGCCTTGTATCAGGCTCCATGCTGACAGTGCAGATTCTCTCTCTCTCTCCTTCTCTCTCTGCCCATCTTCAACTTGCTCCCTCTCTCTCTCTCAAAAATAAATGAATAATCTTTAAAAAAAAAAAAAAGACTATATGGTTTTAGCCTGAACAACTTGAAAGGGGACATTGAAGGTTGTGAGTAGAGCAGATTTAGGAGGGAAAACAAGGAACTCAGTTCTGATATGAGTTTGAAATATCCATTAGATATCCAACTGGAGATGTTGGAGATTGAGGGAGAGACAGCTTGGAGATGTAAATGTGGTAATCTTTGGCAGCTTCACAGACCTGGGGCACTCCACCACTGAAATCAGGAAGACAAGAAGGAACCAACATAGGAGATTGAGAGGGTGACTATCACAGAAGAAAGATTAGTGGGTTAGTATATACTCCTGGAAGCCAAGAAATAAATAAAGAAAAGGGGAAAATGATCCACTGAGTCAAATGCTGCTAATAGGCCAAAAAAGGATGAGGAATGAGAATTGATCTTTGGATTTACCATCATGGAGGTCTTTGATGACCTTTGAAAGAACAGTTCCTATGGATATTAGCAAAGTCTTATTAATTTATCTTCTTGGTAATTGAGTTGTGGTAAGTTCAGTCTGTTCTTCTGGAGTATGATGAGTTAGCCTAATTATTTAACAATAGAATAAGCAAGATTATTTAAGTAATTTGAGATATCAAATTTTACTGCTTTAGCACCAATACTTGTTTTTAAATTTTTTTAATGTTTATTTATTTTTGGAGACAGAGACAGAACAGGAGCAGGGGAGGAGCAGAGAGAGAGGGAGACCCAGAATCCTAAGCAGACTCCAGGCCCTGAGCTGTCAGCACAGAGCCCGAGGTAGGGCTCAAACTCACGAGCAGTGAGATCGTGACCTGAGTCAAAGTTGGATGCTCAACCAACTGAGACACCCAGGCACCCCCTACCACCAATACTTAAATACAAGATTGTCTCTATTTCAATTAATCATTGTGCATCTCCTGTATCCATTGTTTACTTTTTAATATATAAAATTAAAAGAGGTACATGGTATCTTACCCTCAGAAGTTTTATAACAGAATGAGATATTTTATAATAATGAACAGTATAGAAGCAGACAGGTTTTGTTTCAAATCCCAGACTCAACCCTCTTCAAGAATTCATGTTATATTGCCAATATGTGAGTGTAAAATACTGGTGGTTCATGTGACCTAATTGTCAATTTTCTCATCTGGAATAAGTGAAAAAATGTATGTTAAAATATTTATCATGATGCTAGCATCTAACGAATGAAAAATGTTAGTATCATAACTTCACGACAGCCTTTTAGTAAACAGTAATGATAATAATACATTCCATTATAAGATAGTTTTTAAAATAATAAAATACCATTAAAAAATAAAATTCAGATTTTTTCTTGCATTGACATTAGCATCATGAACTCTTAGCATAGTTATAGAAACATGTAATATTAGATCATGAATTTACCAAAGTATTTTACCTAGTTCTTTCTCATGATTAATACTTTACACATTCAAAGTTATCTGTATTTGCAGAGCCTGAGTGGCTCAGTCGGTTGGGCATCCGACTCTTGATTTCCGCTCAGGTTATGATCTCATGGTTCATGATATTGAGCTTCATGTCAGGCTCCACAGTGAGCATGGAGCCTACTTGGGATTATCTCCCTCCCTCTTTCTCTGCCTCCCCCTCAAAATAAATAAATAAACATTAAAAAAAAAAACAGTTATCGCTAGTTAATTTTACTCCAAAAACATTTTTAAATTATTTATGAAATAAATGAAACTGTTATTTATAAGGCTCGCTTTCCCATTGTGTAATTTCTTCAACTAGACTGAAACGCATATTCTTCTAAACTTTTCTTCACTCTGCTATTTTATATCTGATGGACATTCAAAATTTTATTTTCTGCTATATGATATATCATGGACACCAGGATGATTTTCTGGTTTTAAGAAACACTGTTGCCTCCTTTAACAAATTTTACAATTTTACAATTTTTTATCGTGCCCTGGTTTTTTTTTGTTTGTTTGTTTGTTTGTTTGTTTTTTTTTAGTAACCTGTGCTGCTGACAGAAATAGTAAAAGTTGATCTATAAAGTATCAGCAGGTTATACAGATTTGAACATGGAAAGAATCTTCAATTCTGACAGGAGTGATGACGTATGTGGTAGTCCTAATATAATTATACAGTGCACTAGAGGATTTTCTGTAAAGGGCCTATAGATAGTAAACAGTTTAGGCCTTGTGGTCCAGACAGTCTCTGTTGTCATTGCGAAAATAGCCATAGATAACATATAAACAAATGAGCAGAGTTTTATTCCAATAAAACTTTATTTATAAAATTGGTGGCCAGTCAGAGAGGGCATTAGGCCATAATTTGCCAACTCCTCTCTAGAGAACCAGATATTTAGCTATGCTATGACCTTCACATTAGACCGGGCTACTTTAGTGGCACATACTCTTTTAACATTAATAGGTTCAGAACTGGAAGAAGAACACAGAAGTTCATTCACTCATACCCTCAAAGTTCATGCTATAGATGACCTCATGAGTGTGAAACTGTCTTATTAAAAGGTATTTTGGATTCTTTAGAAACTAATTTGGATATAATTCAAGAACTGTTTGTACATAAAAAACCTGTAGAGAGCAATATTTAAAGTTGTGCTTCGCAGATAATTTTTGGTTCACCTCCTTATAAATCAGTATCTTTTATTTTCAAGTTTATTTTAAATAGAAAATACCTGTGATTTTTTTTATCAATTCAAGATGTATGTGGGGAAGGAAAGGTGACATGCAAAATTTTTAAATTGCTGTGATGTGATTTATTTAAGGATGTTTGCAAGGTGATAAAAAACATAATTTTAAAATGGAATTTCAGAAATGGACAAAATAATGACTGTTTAAAAATAAATTAGTCTAGGGGCGCCTGGGTGGCGCAGTCGGTTGAGCGTCCGACTTCAGCCAGGTCACGATCTCGCGGTCCGTGAGTTCGAGCCCCGCATCGGGCTCTGGGCTGATGGCTCGGAGCCTGGAGCCTGTTTCCGATTCTGTGTCTCCCTCTCTCTCTGCCCCTCCCCCGTTCATGCTCTGTCTCTCTCTGTCCCAAAAATAAATAAACGTTGAAAAAAAAAAATTTAAAAATAAATAAATAAATAAATTAGTCTATTAAAACATAGGAAACAATGACTTCTTTTATTTTTTATTTTTATTTTTTTTACTTCTAAGCAAAAAAAAAATTATTATTTACTTATTTAATTTATTTTTTAGTATAGTTTATTGTCAAATTGGCTAACATAGAGTGGGTAAAGTGTGCTCTTAGTTTTGGGGGTAGATTCTCATGGTTCATCACTTACATACAACACCCAGTGCTCATCCCGACAAGTGCCCTCTTCAATGCCCATCACCCATTTCCTCTCTCTCCCACCAATCCATCCACCCTCAGTTTGTTCTCTGTATTTAAGAGTCTCATATGGTTTGCCTCCCTCCCTCTCTGTTTGTAACTACTTTTTCCCCTTCCCTTCTACTATGGTCTTCTGTTAAGTTTCACAAGATCCCCATATAAGTGAAAACATGATATCTGTCCTTCTCTGACTGACTGACTTCACTCAGCTTAATACCTTCCAGTCCCATCCACGTTGTTGCAAATGGCATTGACTCCTTTTAAAAAGTAAAGGGAATCAGTGTGATCAGATACAGCAGGGGGAAAAGATACAAAACCCATAGATCATGGGCAGAGAAAGGACGTTTCATACTGGATATGGAGAATAAAGCAAAGGAATGTAATTTCAAATAGATAATTACATTGATATTTTGTTTTTATTATCATCAGTTATAGAAATTTAAGTGCATTTTAATGCAAACTCAGAAGGTTATTGATTAGTGTTCACATCAGAATAATCCATTTGAGAAAAAAGAGGTAGTAAGATCTCCCTTTGAAAGGTTCTTTATTGTAAATATACTTCAGACAGTGTTTTTAGATTGGGCTCTAAACTCAGACTGAACACTGTCAACCATAATAAATGCAGAACAATTAAATTTGGGAAATTTTATGAGTCAATGGGCAAAAAAAAAAAAAAAGCCTATACTATTAAAACCTCTCTAGTGGATTATTTTTCTGAATGCTAAGATATGTAAAATATGTTTATCCAAAAAGGCATAAAATGCATTTTTTAATTATTATTATTTTTTTATTTTGAAACAGAGACAGAGAGAGTGAGCAGGGGATGAACAGAGAGAATGGGAGAGCGAAAATCCCAAGCAAGCCCCATGCTATCAGCATGGAGCCCCATATGGGGCTTCAACCCACAAACCATGAGATCATGACCTGAGCCAAAAACTAAGAGTAGGACACTTAACCAACTGAGCCACACAGGGAATGAAGCCATGAACTGTGAGATCATGATGTGAGCCAAAACCATGAGTTGGACATAACCAACTGAGCCACCCAGGTACCCCAAAAATACATATTTTCATGTGACTATTTAGCCAATTTCTTTCTTTGATAAGTTTCCATAATCCATTTATATATTGAAAAAACTATGGAAACATTTGGGGAAGTGCATATATACAATTTATCAGTTGAATAAGACCTATGGAGACTTAGACATCAAAGTTCATCAGAGAGCAGGCTTTACATATAAACGAGAACAGAATTTTTCAGAAAACCAAGAGTTAATTGTCCTTTGATAATTTGCTGCATATAATTAAATAAAGTGGGATTACTCCTAGGTAGCAAGGAATGTTGACATCAAGTTTAGTCATAAATATTTTGTAGTAATTGTTATTTTATTACACATTATTTTTCATTTTCAAATTATATGGCAGTTTAAAATTTAGATAATGTCCTTGCAACTTTCTCAAGACTGCTGCTAACTTTATTAGTATCTGTTCTAGAGATATGTGCCTAACAGGGATACAACTGGCTATCTGAGGTAATACAGTAAGTGTGGAGTCAAAGATGTACTAATGGTAGCATTTATTGGGTTAATGGAAGACAATTAAAATTGGAGGTGGAGAAAGACATAAATGGAAGTTAAATAAAAGATGAAAGACTATGGAAAAGATAGGATTCCATCCAAGACTGCTTCATTGTCTTTAACCCTTTGTTCCTATTTGCCTACATCAGTGAGTATGCAGACAGTAGGATTACACCAAATAAGTACAGGCATTAGAGTTGAAGGTTAAGGTCAAGAAGAAAAGAAGGAATCAATTTTATAAGCTATACTGGAGACCCAAATCCTACCTGCATAACCCTGGTATTTAAAAGTAGATGGAAAACGAATCCCTCTACTAAAATGTTGCTTATGAATTTCTTTTATTCATTCAACAAATATTTGTAGAGCATCTACCACATGCCAGATATGTTGGGCATCAGAGTTACAGTAGTGAACAAAGCTAGACAGAAATCTCCACTTTCACGTAGGCTCTTGTAAAGTGAGTTAAATGAAGAAAATGTACACTTGGTGTAACAAAAGATTTTTTGAAGGTCAAGATTCTCATAGACCAAAACACAGATATTTTATTCAATAGAAGTCTATGTCCTTTATTTACTTTCTAAATGAAGCTGAATTTCTACAGGAAGAGTCAGAATGGCTGGCAGGAGAATTGCAGGCAACTTGTTTCCCTTAACCTTGGAGGTCCGGTTTGTTTCCTCACTGAAACTTTCTATCATATTGAGTTGACCGTTTTTCTACAAGCACTGATATTAGAGAGAGATCTGGATGTTTCTGTTCAAACATGCCTGAGGTTTTTAAAAAAATATTTATGGTGGAGTAAAAAAAAAGTTTTAATCATCCAGTTGACATTTATGTAGGGTCCACGAGTGTTATAAAGTTGATTGAAAATACAGTTATTTTGTGTTTAATCTCAAATTTGAAAAGATATTTAAGAAGCAAAAGGCAACGATTCTTAGGCTAACCTTTTCAAAACTAAGAAGAAAAACTGGATAGTTTAAATGTAGAAAAAAAAAAAAAACAGTAATCCTCAAATTAGTTACCAAGGTTCATATTCTAGCCTGCAACTTGAGACAATGTATATAAGTCTGAGACTCAGTCTTTTCATCTGTACAGTGGTGATAAAAATGCCTGTTCTTCCTCCAGGAGTTGATGTGAGAGGAGATCAAAGACATAAAGGATGTGAATGTGTTTTATAAACACTAAAGTCCCAGAGAAATAAGAGGTATCATTGTTCTCAATGTATAAAATACTATTGAGGGGCGCCTGGGTGGCGCAGTCGGTTAAGCGTCCGACTTCAACCAGGTCACGATCTCGCGGTCCGTGAGTTCGAGCCCCGCGTCGGGCTCTGGGCTGATGGCTCAGAGCCTGGAGCCTGTTTCCGATTCTGTGTCTCCCTCTCTCTCTGCCCCTCCCCCGTTCATGCTCTGTCTCTCTCTGTCCCAAAAATAAAAAAAAAAAAAATAAATAAATAAATAAAATAAAATAAAATAAAATAAAATAAAATAAAATAAAATACTATTGAGTATAATGTAATGAGAGCAATTTATTCATTTCGAGTCAGGTATTAAATGTATTTCTAAGCTTTTTTCACTTGCTCATTTCTTATTTCTTTTTATTTAAAAAATGTTTTTTACATTTATTTATTTTTTGAGAGACATAGAGAAACAGAGAACAAGTTGGGGAGGGTCAGAGAGAGAAGGAGACACAGAATCTGAAGCAGGTTCCAGGCTCCGAGCTGTCAGCACAGAGCCCAACATGGGGCTCAAACTCACAAACTGTGAGATCATGACCTGAGCCGAAGTCGGAGCTTAACCGAATGAGCCACCCAGGCACCCCAACTCATTTCTTATTTCTAATGTGACCCCTGTGTGGACAGAAGGAAAAAAATAATAGCAAAATGATGTCAAATTAATGTTTGCTGTTCAGGCATATTTATTTATTTTTAACTGCCTTTTCTAATTCACTTTTAAGAAGACCTGGGGGACCATTTTCCCTGACTTTCAGGAAGACATCTTGTGCCAATGTCAAGCAGTAACACTTATCAAAATTCTCTTCACAGATCCTTTAGGATGTTTGGCTTAGCTTTGGGGTGAGCCAACTGCATTTTAATGGAATGATATTTAAACTTCATTTCAAAGTCCTAATTCTGAGAATTAAAGTAAATACTCTGGAAATCCTCTCATGTACTTTCTTCTTTATTTTTCTCCCTCATTTTTCTTTCTTTGTGTTTATAGCTGGCTTCCCCTTAATACTTCACACTTCACTTTTCCCTCCTGTGAATGACATTAGATGAACAGTAAGGACCTTTCTTTTATTCTTACAGATAAAATTTTTCACAATTAATTATAATTAAATAGATTCCCTGGAATGTATGAAAACCAATAGTTTACAACAGAAAGCTACTAAACAAAAATCCTCTTGTAGTTGAATAGTTTTCTGTGGATACTTGAGGAATCTCTGACAATCCACAGCTTAAACAAATTGACCATTTACATTGAAATTTCACTTTAAGAAAATGTACTTTACTGGTTAACAATAATGGTGGCTTCAGTATGTAATTGCTCAAAACTTTGTTTTTGTTAGCAATTTAATGTCTTGGAAACAGTATGCGATCCATGAGTTAGTTGAGGAAAATCCTTAAGTCTTGCTTCATTTTCTATTTTCTGTACCTTTTTTTTTTTAATGACAAGCTTTTATTTTTCTGAAATGTGTTGTTAGCTCAACAAAATTATGAGGTAAAGTTACTCTTCAGTGAAGCCCAAAGGAACTCTCCAAAAGGAACCTCAGCCCCTCCTTGTGGTGTCTGTTCCATTTTGTTCAGAGAATCCGATTTGGTTAAGCCAACTCCCTGAGTATGAATCCCGCTCTGTGCCAGTGAAGTAATCTTATCCATCTGTAATATGGAATTGATAATAAAACCTACCTGTTACAATTGCCATAAACATTAAATGATTTGATAAGTGTAAAGCACTTAGGAAAAGCCTGGCACAGGGTAAGTGTCACCATCCGTTATCATAAGTAAGTGTTGGTACTAGGGCCTTCAAACTGAAGCAACCAGAACTCCCTCTTCATGGCTTTCCAGCTGGCCTGCGCTAGCCAGAGGCACCCACTCTCCACTCTTCTAAGGTCCCTGCCCTCTGTTTTATTCTGCCAGAGACCTGATAGGCAATGACTAACATGATAAAGTGATTGCCCAGTGATAAAAGTGATTGATGAAAGCCAGCTGGGAAAGAGTGAGTGCTCTGGAGCCTAAGAACCCTGGGTTCAAATCCCAGGTTGCCACTTAAGAGCTGTATGATTTGAGGTCAATTATGCTCTTTTAATTCCTTCAACTGAAAAATTAAGATAAGAAAAGGATTGTTATCACATACTGGGCATCCTATGGATTCCATCACAGAAGCTGAACCATCTTAAGGGACATAACACATTTATTATGGTGATTAGACCTTGTATGATTGGTCAGGCAGTCTATTCAAGTGTGTTGCTCCTGTATCTGGAGTTGTGCCTAAAGTGGGCAAGGCCAGCAGCAAAGTGAAGATGGATGTGAAGTGTGGGGACCAAGGACAAATTGCAGCCTACAGAGATGAGCTGGAATCCATGAGGCCACACTGGGCCCTACTTCTGTCTTTCTCTAGCACTTGTATCCATGTCTCAGGATCTCTAAGCCTCCAACTTTGAAGATGCTGAGTGGTCGCTGCCATGCAGCTGTACATGAAACCAGCCCAGAACTGGAGATGCCGGTGGAGGCTCCAATGAGAGCTGCAGGAGCTGTTGACCTTAAGCTGTTGTTGTGAACAAGCTGAGCCGGCAGAATCAGGACACCATGTGATCACCATCTGAGCCTACATGAAACTTCCCAGCGTAAATATGGCTGCCTTCCAAAGTTTGCACAAGTTACACTCGTGATCTGTCCTAATCCAAACCCATGCAGGGAAAAGAATTCTCAAAACATTAATCCAGCTTAGCTAAATTGACACTCTATAAAGCTACCACACTGGTGTAACAGTGTCAAAGTCATATATACTCCATCTTAGAGGTGCATAAGATTATAGCTCCTCCATGTTCTACAACAGACCTCTTCTTGCTCCTGAGCCTGGATCCCACCATGCTAAAAGGAGGAAGGACATAAGCTTATCAATTAAAAGTACTTTCCTTTGGTTTATACTGCTTTGTTTTGGTTTTTTTTTGTTTTTTTTTTGTTTTTTTTGGAGGTGGGGGGTTCATAAAATCAATGTCTTTCACGTAAATGCTTAGCATTTAAGAGCTTCTTCATCAACCCATCCCCACCTAGAACTTGTTCCCTTCAATCTTCCTTTTAAGATGGCACCTCCATATATAGAGATCAAGTTTATAAGGCCAAGTGAAAATAGAGCAGGGTGTAGGCCTCAGATTCATAGGTATCCACTGGGTATCTGCTGGTACCTGTCACTGAAATATGAGTCTGTAGAACTTGTGGCCAAATTTTAGCACAGTTAAGGCCTTGTAGGGAAACTAACTCATTCTGTTTTGTTGTTGTTGTTGTTGTTGTTTTGTTTTGTTCTGTTTTGTTTTCCCTGGGTTGTCCCAGTTTTAAAACTGAAAGCACTCAGTCCCTGTCTGATTGGTCACCCTCAGCTTGATGTTCCTCCCTCTTGCTCAGCTCTTTTAAGTACTACAAATAGAACTATTCCTTCTTGGTCCAACTCACCCCATGTTTGGGCTGTCTGCCCTATAGTCTGTGTTTCAGGGTCACCTATCCCTCCTCCGTGGCAACCGTTATTATCTCTTTGCTCATCTAACTTTCTGTAACCTCCTACTCAGAGCACCTGACAACTTCTAAATCTATTTCATATACAGCATAGGTGCAGAGGAAAAATAGGGAGGCGATGTTGCTGTTTTAAGCCCTGAGCATTTCCAAGGAAGTTTGAAATTTTTCCCACTCAGTTTTTTCCTTAGATGACAAATTTTCCTCAGATGATAAACCACGTGGTAGGGCTTAAATGATGAAAGTCATATTTAGATTGGGACAAAATTACTTAATGTTTGTAAATATGCTTCTTTAGAAATATGACTTCTTGCTTCTCTTTTTCTCTCCTTGGGACATTTACTGGAGAGTTCTGTTGTTGCTCTGATAACAACAACAAAAACAACAAAGATAAATATATAGTAATCCTTGGAGTACCTGTTTGATAAGGAACACTTTTTGATAAGGGAGGCCTTTATAATAGTTCTTTTTAAATTACAATACATGCAAAACTGCACACTTTGCTAATGTATGACCATACCTCTTTGAGAATGATTTACTGTGGTCAAGCCCAGAGTTGGAGTGTCATCAGAGATAATGTAAAAGGGCCACATAAACTATTGTAAAAGAGAGGAAATTATATTTTAGTAATAGCTTGCCTTTCTATGTGATTTTTCCCATTGTAAATGTGTCCACATTTCTTATCACGACTTAGTAATAACTAACATTTACATAAAAAGAACAATTAACCAAATACTTTGCATATATACTACCTCATCTGATATCCCTCTCTTAAACCTCTTTGTTACATATGAACAAACTAAGGCATGTGGAAGTGAAATGACCTGCTGAAGGACACACTTAAGGAGACGGCTGAACTGTGATTTAAAAATAGATGGCATAGGGGCTGAATGGTGGCTTGCAAAAAATACATAGCCACATCCTAACACTCAGAACTTATGAATATAACCTTGCTTGAAAAAAGGGTTTTTTTTTTAATTTTTTTTAACGTTTATTTTTGAGACAGAGAGAGACAGAGCATGAATGGGGGAGGGTCAGAGAGAGGGAGACACAGAATCTGAAACAGGCTCCAGGCTCTGAGCTGTCAGCACAGAGCCCGACGCGGGGCTCGAACTCACGGACGGCGAGATCACGACCTGAGCCGAAGTCGGCCGCCCAACCGACTGAGCCACCCAGGCGCCCCGAAAAAAGGGTTTTTGTAGAGGTACTGAAGTTAAAGATCTTGAGATGAGGGGAGGTAGGTGGGGGAATAGGCCAAATGGATGATGGGTATTAAGGAGGGCACTTGTGATGAGGACTGGGTGATGTATGTAAGTGATGAATCACTGGATTTTACTCCTCAAATTAATATTACATTATATGTTAACTAACTAGAATTTAAATAAAAACTTTATTTTTTTTTAATGTTTAATGTTTATTTATTTTTGAGACAGCAAGAGCGAGAGACAGAGTGTGAGAGAGGGAGGGGCAGAGAGAGAGGGAGACACAGAATCTGAATCAGGCTCTAGGTTCCGAGCTGTCAGCATGGATCCTGATGCGAGGCTTGAACTCACAAACCATGAGATCATGACCTGAGCCAAAGTCAGATGCTTAACCAACTGAGCCACCCAGGAGCCCCTAAATAAAAACTTTAAACATAAAAAATACATTAAAATAAAGAACCAACTCTGATAGACAACATAACATTGAAAAAAATAATACAAATAATAACACAACCCATATAAATGATATTGATCAATGCTTTGAAAACCGCAATTATGTTCTGTACTACAATATTTGAGTTTGTTCAATATTTTATTATTAAAAAATGAAAAATTCTCTAGAAGTTCGGTCCAAAGTTATTTACTCCATAGAGAACTAAGTATTTGAAATATGTCCACCGTTCTGATCATTTCTAAATGTTCCACTTTACTTTGCTCATGTATTTCAAATAAATGATTTTCATAACACCACAAAAAAACCAAACGATCTTGAGATGAGATTATGTGGATTATCCAGGAGGACCCTAACTCCAATGACAAGTGTTCATATATGAGGCACACAGAAGAGAGAAAGATAAGAGGAAGAGGCAATGTGACCACGGAGACAGAGGTTGGAGTGATGCAGGCATAGCCCAGGATTGGCTGTAGTCACCCAATGCAGGAAGAGGCAAGGAAGAAATCTTCCTTAGAGGTTTCAGGGGGAGATGGTCCTGCCCACACTTTGATTTGAACTTCTGGGCTCCAGAACTGTGAGAGAATAAAATTCTTTTGTAAATCATCCAGTTTCTGGTAATTTCCTGGGACAGTCCTAGGACACCAATGTAGGTGGTCTGGCTCTACAGTCTGTGTTCTCACTCCCTGAGCTATACTTAATTTGAACACCCACCACACTTGCCCAGGATATTTGCTTCTCCATTGTCCACAATCACTATTGCAAACATTCTCCTTTCTCCTCAAACTCGTGTATACCTGCACCCTTCCTTGTCCTTACTCTCATTAGATTACATTGCTGAATATTTTATTTAGAAAACATGCAATTAGAGGCAACTGGGTGGTTCAGTATGTTAAGCACCGAACTGTTGATTTTGGCTCAGGTCAATCTCAAGATTTAGTTGGTGAGATCAAGCCCCGAATAGTAGGGAGCTTATTTGGAATTTTCTCTCTCCTCTCTCTCTGCCTCTTCCCTGCTTGCACACAGTGTCTCTCTCCCAAAATAAATAAATAAGTTTTTTTTTTTAAAGAAAACAAACAATGAAATAGGAGCCCCTTTATTGTTCCATTTCCAAATTTACCAATTTGTGTAGTATCACATTTTTGAAAATTTTCCTTTGTTATTCTAATAGCTCTCTGCTTCTATCCAAGCACTTGCACTCTTGATGTTCTCTTGAAGGTCCTCACTTACCTTCCCCAATTCTTTACTATTGTATTATCTATTGCTATGTAACAAATCACTCCCAAACCTGACAGCTTAACAGCATGCATTTATTATCTCACAGTTTCTATGCATTGGATATCCAGGCATGTGCCAACTGGGTCTCTGCTTCAGGGTTTTTCCCAAAGCTGTAATCTAGGTGTTACCCAGAATTGAGGGCTCATCTGAAGACTCAAATGGGAAAGGATGTGTTTCCAAGGTCACTTTTTCCAAGATCCTGCTATAGGCAGAAATGAGTTCCTTTAGGGCCGTCACACTACAAGACTCAGTTCCTTGCTGACTCTTGGACAGAATCCATCCTCAGACCCCCGCCACATGGATCTCCCCAATATGGCAATTGCTCTATCAAAGCCAGAGAGAGAGAGAGAGTCTGCTAGCAAAACAGAAGTCACGATGTTATGTAACGTAATCATGTAAATGACAACCCATCACCTTGATCTCATTCTGTTGCTTAGAAGCAATTCTCTAGGACAGCCAGCAGTCAAGGGCATGAATACACACTCCTTTGGTGCTTTCTCTTTCCTACGTTATCACATTCTCTGTCTCTAAAGGATCATACTAATTGATATGCAAACATGCTTTAGATTATATAATGTTTGAGGGACACCTGGGTGGCTCAGTTGGTTAAGCTCCCAACTCTTGATTTCAGCTCTGGGCATGATCTCATGAACTGTGTGATCAAGCCCTGCATTGGGCTTCGTGTTGAGCATGGAGCCTGCTTGGGATTCTGTCTCTCCCTCTCTCTGCCCCTCCCCCATTCACTCACACTCTCTTTCTCCCTCTCTTTCTTTCAAAATAAATAAACATTAAAAAAAAAGATGATCTAATTTTGAAGCCAAACCTATGAATCCACATACCCTTCCAGTGACCACCCAATTTATAATTTAAAAATTTTATACTTATCACTTTTTATATCTTGTTTAACAAATTTTAGCCTATTCCAATATAATGAGATGTTCTGTTTTTTCCTAAGATCTTTATTGTTTTATCTTTTATATGTAAAATATCTAATTTTTACCTTTTGAACACTTTCACACTTGAAACATTGTGTATTGTATGAGATACGGATCATGATATTGTGCCATATTCCTAACAAACAGACCCAGAATGATCTAATAAGAAAGACCACTCTTTCACATTGTACGGTAGTGTAAACTTTGTGATAAATCATGTGACTATATATGTCTAGGTTGATTAGGTTCTTTCTTATTGTATAGTCTACATAAAATTTTGAATAAAAAATAAACTTATAAAAATAATTCTTACATTCTCAAAGGTAATGTTTTTCCACAATAGGGAATATGAAATCCACTAATGAACACACAGACGTAGTAGAGAGAGAGACCTTCACACATACAAATACACACAGGTATCTATACTCTCGATCACAAATTAACCTTTGTTAATTATTAGGTAAATACTGTTCCTTGTTGCTCCTTTATTTAGCATGTCTTTGACTCAATGAAATTAACCTGTTGTTTGTTTATTCCTTAATTGTTTCTTGTCTCTCCTGTAAATGCTCTTTGCTCATTTCTTTGTTGGGATTTTAATATTTGTCCTACAGATATAAACTGCACACTTAATACTTACTTTTGCTTTTATTTTATCATTAATATACAAAAGTCTTAAAAGTAACGTAGCCAAACCTACTGTAATTTTCCTCTAGTTTCTTCAGATTGGTTTCCAGAAATTTCAATATTTAATCATTTAATATATGTGGGACTTAACCAAGCAAAAGGAGATTGGTCAAAATTGAGATGGATTTTGCTCCAAATATGTAAGTGATTTTCCTAACATCACTTCCTGAACACACACATACCTTGGAGCTATTGAGGATTTGGTTCCAGACCACTACAATCAAGTGAATATCACAATAAAGCCAGTCAAATAATTTTTTTGGTTTTCCGGTGCATATAAAAGTTATGTTTACAACATTCTGCAGTCTATTAAGTGTGCAATAGCAATGTGCCTAAAAAATGTGCATTCTTTAATTAAAATACTTCATTGCAAAAAATATTAATCATCATCTGAGCTTTCAGTGAGTCATAATTGCTGATCACAGATCACCATAACAAATATAATAATAATTAAAAAGTTTGAAATGTGGGAGAATTATCACAATGTGACACAGAGTCATGAAGTGAGTACATGCCGTTGGAAAAATGGCACCAATAAACTTTCTCAATGCAGGATTGCCACAAATCTGCAATTAATGGAAAACATACTATCTGTGAAGCACAATTAAATCAGGTATGACAATAATCTACTTCTTTCCCAATATCTGTACTGGACACTAGGGCTAGATAACTTAGGAAGTCTTGGGTCAGGGTGAACTCTTACAGTATTTGTGTGGAAGCCAATTCTCCACCTTGTCTATCCTCTCTCCTTTTACTCTTCCCCCCCACCCCAAATTCCCCAGGTTCTGCCCTGGAGCTTGGAAGCTTAGGGCATCTCCACAGCCCACAGTGATGTTCTGTATGTCTGTGTTCTGTCTTTCTCTCTCAGCTTCTCTTAACGTTTTATGTATGCCTTTTATTTAGCTATACTACCCATAGTAGAAAAGTCAACAGAGAGAAATGATTTATATAATTTTTGTGCACCACTACAAGTATGCACTCAGGAACACACTCTACTTTTATTATTTAGGAACTCTCTCTGGCTATGAAAAATAGGACTGATAAATAGCTGTAGAAACTATCCTCTTATAGCAAATGTTCAGCTGACTTAATAGAGGACAAAGCCAGGTAAAGAGCTTTGCTTTTCTTGGTTTTAATTTAAGTATGGATTAAATCAATCAATTTAATACCTAAATGTCTCTACAGTCATTGTATGAATCTACTGGAAGTAGGTATAATTAATGCAGTCATCTTTGGGAAATATGCTTTGGTGATATGTAGGCATGCAAATTGAATTAGAACTACTATGAAAAGATTAAAAGAGAAGTTGTTAAATGGATACGCATGAAGTAAGGCCTCCCTGTGTTTTTATCTTTTCTTTTTCCTCCTGTCCCATCTCCCCTCCTCTCCCTTCGCTTCTATTCCCCTTCCTTTAATTACTTCTCTCTCATACTTTTCTTCTCTTCTGTTTTCATTGGAAACAGAGATTTGAATTAATCATAAACCTGGATTCATGATACACCATCATCATTAACCTGTGCAATTTTTTGGGTTTTTTTTTCTCCTCCTCCTTGTTTTTGTTTCTGTTGTTTTTATTCCCATTCCCCACTATCATTTCTTTCCTTCCTTAGTCACCTGCTCTAATGCATTTAATGTGTGTTTTTGGATATAAAGGTATCCTTGAAAAATGTGCGTAGTTATTTTATGAATGTATCTGGTTTTAATTTATAAAAAATGGTATTCTGCTATAGATATAGTTTTTTTTAGCATTTATTTATTTTTGAGAGACAGAGCGCAAGTGGAGGAGGGGCAAAGAGAGAGGGAAACAGAATCAGAGGCAGGCTCCAGCCTCTGAGTTGTCAGCACAGAGCCTGATGCGGGACTCCAACCCACGAACTATGAGGTCATGACCTGAGCTGAAGTCAGAGGCTTAACCCACTCAGACACCCAGGTGCCCCTCTTATGGTTAGTTTTTTAACTCAATATGTGACTTTGCACTCCGCTGTATGCTATAGGTATATGTAGATAATTGCTTTTGGTCACTGCATAGCCCATAGGCTATTTCTTCTTCTTCTTTATTTTTCTTAATGTTTATTTATTTATTTAGAGAGAAAAGGGGGCAGGGAGGGAGAGAGAGAGAATCCCAAGCAGATTCTGAACTCTCAGAGCGGAACCCAACATGGGGCTCGAACCCAGGAAACCTGAGATCACGCCCTGAGCTGAAACGAAGAGGCAGAGGCTTAACTGCCTGAGCTACCCAGGCTCCCCAGCCTATAAGCTATTTCTATCCCACTTTTTCATCTCTCTCCTAGAGATGATCACCTATGTTTCCCATAACTCCCTGGTCCCCAGACAAAGCTGCACTATACCCACAGTATCAACTCGTGGAAGACGCTCCCAGGAGAGGTTTGCCAGGGCATAAGTGCTGCCAGATTGTTCTCCAGATTTGTTGGCTTGTATTTCTTAGTATTTTGGCAAGATGCATATTAATTTGAAAATCTTATAATGTGCCAACATTCAGAGGCAGGTTAAGTTTTATAAGTGAGAAAAGTCAAAAAGAAATCTAATGTTTAAGTCACTTCTAAAAACAACACTTTTTTAGGCTAACTGAAAAACATCATTTTTGAGAAATGGTGCATGAAGCATATAGTTTTATCCACATTTATTGATTTGGGTCAGATTTTAGGAAGAACATTTTGCATGAATTATATTTCATAGCATTTTAACAGGGATTATAAATGATATAATATGATTTATAGAATAACCAAAAATTTATGACTGTTACATTTTACATTTACAAATGCCCCAACATAAATTAAGTTTCCCCAGAGAAAATTACAAGAGCTGCCATTTATTAAATACCTCCTCTGTGTCAGAGGAATAAGCACTATTTTATTATTCTTCACATAATCATTGTGTAATAGTCAGTATTTTGCTCATTTTAGAGGTACAGAAATTAATATTCAGAAAGGTTAAGTCATTTCCCACAAGATTGCATAGCTGGTATATATAAAGGAGCTAGGATTCAGGTCAAGGACTACATTAACTACAAAGACTTAATCTTCACCAGGGACTTAAAAAAAAAAAAAAGTGGTGTAGTGAAGACCATAAAGACAATTTGGTTTAGTGGTTTAGAACAGAGTCTGTAAGGGGCACCTGGGTGGCTCCTTTGGTTAAGCGTCTGACTCTTGGTTTTGGCTCAGGTTATGATCTCCTGGTTCCTGGGTTAGAGCCCTGTGTTGGGCTCCGCACTGACAGTAAGGAGTCTGCTTGGGATTGTCTCTTCCCCTCTCTCTCTGCCCCTCCCCTGCTCGCACTTGCACAGTCTCTCTCACCTTCTCTCTCTCTCTCTCAAAATAAATAAAAGTTTTCTCTCAAAAACTAAAAAAAAAAAAAAAAAAAAAAAAAAAAAAGAACAGAGTCTGTAAAGCCTGATGTCTAAGTATAAGTCCCAGTGTTTCCACTTAAGAACTCCAAAACCTAGAGAAGTCACTCAAACTCTCTAGGTCTCAGTTTCCTTATCTGTAAAACAAAGAGGATGAGAATAACAATACCTACCCCCTAGAGTTGTTCTGACTTGTAAATGACTAAGATACCTTTAAAGCTTAGAACAGCTTCTGGAACATAGTAAACAGTCAGTTAATTATAATCTGTTCTTTTTCCAAAGAGGACTGTACTTTTGTTCAGATATTTATGTCAGAACCCTCTTCACCCAGGGGGGGCTTATACATCCCCTGCTCCAGGTGTGGGTCCTCGACAGTCTGAGTCAACCAGCGTAATGATATGACCTTTTCTGGTGACTGGTTCTGTAATGCTCAATCGTGCAATTATGGACAATGAGAGTCAAGAATTTGCGGGGGAGGGTGGGGAGATGGATTCTGGAGAAGTTCTATGCTTGCTTTTCTGGGAAAAACTACCTCCTTGACCACTCAGCATGTATGAGGAAGCACAGAATACTGAAAGATACTGGCAACCATCCTTCAGCCATGAGGAGAACCAGCCCTAAAGGCCAGTGAGGGTCATAAAAGGGCACAACCTGAGTCACTGAGGGCATCCTGAAGCCACTGGATGAACCAAAACCTAACCCAGCTCTAGACTCCAACCTACTTTTTATAAAATTTTTAAAATATTTATTTATTTATTTTTGAGAGAATGAGAAACGCAGTGGTAGAAGGGCAGAGAGAGAGAGAGAGAGAGAGGAAAGAGAATCCCAAGCAGGCTCTGCAGCTGTCAGTGCAGAGCCTGACATGGGGCTAGAACTCACCAACTGTGGGATCATGACCTGTAGATTCCAACCTATTGTTTAGATCAGCATGAGTTGAATTTTTGGTGGGGTGGGCTGTTGATAATTATAGTCATGTATCTGTAAGCAGACCATGAATAAATGTCATCCCTTTTTCTAGCTCTGAGATTTTAATGAATGGGTGAATGAACTACTTTGTTTTTTTTCTGAGTTTCTTGAGGGAGAATTCAGTTGCCACAGGAAAATCAGGTCTAGTTGGAATGATAGATGCTAAAATGTTTTCCTAGGAAAGTTTGAATGTATGAGAAAGATTCCTGGAAACAGAAGAGGATTACACAGGAGTGCACTGTGAGAGCAGCTGAAAACAGGGTTAAAAAGATAAGCAAGTATGATCAAAATTTTTTTAGAAAAGAAACGAACTGAGTCAGAAAAGATTGAGGGAAAATAGTGAATCCAAAGGGCTTATAACTTGGATGGTGATTATGGATCTGATGGGAGCAAGCAACATGGAGCTAGGAGGGGGGCAAGAAGTACATGAGTGGAATTAATCAACCTCTCTATTACAATCAGAAACTTGGTGTGCAGTCGTGGGACAACTCTGCAAATGAATACTTTAATTATAACCTTAACTATGAACCAAAATTGCACATAATTTAAACTATCATATTTATTTATCATTAAAGAAACATTTGCTGAATACTACATGGTGAATACAACATTGTGTAGAAAATTGTTCTTCATAAAAAGTACAGTTTTAGCAGAACACATATCAAATAAAGGCAAATGATATCACAAAACCAGTGAGCAAGATTTGCAGCATAGATAAAAGTTTGCTCTTGGGGGTTTCAATAATCCAGATAGAAAACTCCAGAAGGAAGAAAGTGGTTTCCTTAGCTCATGGTCAAAGTTGCTTTCAGTGGTACACTCTCCTCTCTAGGCACATAACAAGAAATACATATTTATTTAATAGATGTGGTAGAATATATACAAAACAAAGACTCATTTGTGCTCTTCTCAAAACAAGATGGTGACAATTGATAACCTCTTACAAAGAATAACATATGTTCTTCTTTCCTCAGCTTTCAAAGATAGATGATCATAAACAGAACTTAACAATGTTATACAGGCTGATAAAAAATAGAATTCTTAATATGTATAGACTCATATGTTACAAAAAAGCTCAAGTATTGTGATAAAAATGTGAAGAATAATCCCAGGAAGAAATACATGTGGTCAGTTAACATTCAATTCCACTGGCAAACAAAGAAGTGCAAATTAAAATAACATGATGAGATCTTTTTTTTTTTCTTTTTTTTTGGAGGGAGAACATTCAGTGTGGTGGGGCATGTACTCACACGCTGCTCTCTATGTGTAATTCGATAAAATAGTTCTGGAGTGCAATAATGAGGGCAAAAACATATATAATACTAACTATGCTTCAAGGTTCTATGTTACATTTATTAACCCAATCTCACAACAATCCAATGAGGTAGGAGTAATTAGTATTCTCCTTATTGTTATTATTTGCTTAGAATTTAAACTTGCTTCATATATTATGCTGTAGTATATGATCACATTTTTTGTACTATAATTATAAATGGTTACTAAAACATTCAAGACATACTACAGATATTTTGACCGGTAATGTGTTGGCTTTCACTAAGCCACAAGTTGATTTAATGAACTTACTGTGTTCAAAATTTTGTTTAAATCTCTGGAATTTTTGAGAAACATCCAGAAGATAGTAAAATATTCATTGAAGTAAACACAAAATAAGGTTTCAACAAAAATGCATTGTGATTGATATATTAAGCCAGGACTCAAGGAATTGAGGTAATTAGTCTATCATAGAGAAAACTCTCAGTTATTTGAGATCATTTATATAGACAAAATAATCTAAAAATACAACCCCATTGGCATTTCAAGGAACAATTTATAGGGTCGATATTCTCATTCATATCAATTATTCAAAGACTTCTAATAAATATGATGCTAGAATTTTCCTCCTTGGAGAAAGGCAGAAAAGCAGTGGTAGCCTTTAAACAATGGAAATCAAACAGACGTAATTTAGCTTCCATTCACATATCAGTTTTGATAGTACTTTTTACCCTAAAATGATTCTGTAGTAGATAGGGGGAAAACAAATTCTTACAGTACAGTATTTAACAGTGAGAGCTCTTTAAAGAGGCAGATTTTGGTTTCATCCCAGGTTCTGTCACTTTCAATTTGTGTAAACTTGGGCAAATTGTGGGGATAATAAGAGTATCTACCCAAAATGACCACTGGAGAGTTGAATGAAATTGCACATGTGACGAGCATACTGCTGTGTCTATCACAGAATGAAGAGTTATTACATAACAGCTATTACAGTTGTTCTTGATACCTTCCTTCTTTGTTAGTGACTGTGATCCACAAAAATATGGCCCAAAATCAAGCTTAATTAGATGCAGGATTTAATATGCCTTCCTGTACAAAGCATCTCTCACAACAGGCCTCTCACACAGGATAATGTTACCCTCAGTAATGTCTCAGGGACTTTAGAAAACCAGTCCATAGTTGATTTGGAAGTTGCCATAATTTTTAACTCAATATCTCGCTTTAACTTGGTTTTCTTCAAAGTCTTCCTTGTGCTTTGTCTGACAATTCATTCCTACAGAGACTGTATAATTACTGTATTTGGGGGTACATAACAGTTTCACTCGTATTTTTCTTAAAAATGATATTTGGTACTGTCATGATAAACCTTCTAAGTCTTCATTTTGCCCAAAGATCATTAAAAAGCAAAATAATAGCAAATAACTCCTAATGGATTACATGTCAACAAACAGGGGTTATTAAGGATGGACATTGCTTTGTGTTCTCTGGGTTTAACTGTGTATTTTCCCAAGAGTAAAACTCATAACCAAAAGGGTTCTTTTCTGGCATAATGTTATCAGTTTATCTTTAAAAATCTTGTTTCAATAAGCTTTCAAATATAGTTGACCCTTGAATAACATGGGTTTGAATTGCATGGGTCCACTTATATGTGCAGGACTGTAAATGTATTTTCTATTCCTTATGATTTTCTTAATAACATCTTCTTTTCTCTAGCTTACTTATTACAAGAACACCATATATGAAATCTGTGTTAATTAACTGTTTATTTTACTGGTAAAGCTTCCTGTCAACAGTAGGCTATTAGTTAAGTTATTTGGAGTCAGGGGCACTTGGGTGGCTCAGTCGGTTGGGTGCCCAACTTTGGCTCAGGTCATGGATCTCACAGTTGGTGGGTTTGAGCCCTGCATAGGGCTCTGTGCTGACAGCTCAGAGCCTGGAGCCTGCTTCAAATTCTGTGTCTCCTCCTCTCTCTGCCCTTCCCATGCTCATGCTCTGTCTCTGTCAGTCTCTCAATAATAAATAAATGTTAAAAAATTACAAAAAAAATTGATTTGGAGTCAAAAGTTGCATATGGCTTTTCAACTGTATAGGGGTTGGAGCCCCTAACTCCTATGTTGTTTAAGGGTCACCTTAGCATCTTTTATGTTTTTTATCAATTTCAGAGATTTTAGGGGGTGCCTGAGTGGCTCAATCGGTTAAGCATATGACTTTGGCTAAGGTCATGATTTCACAGTTCATAGGTTTGAGCTCCACGTGGGGCTCTGTGCTGACAGCTCAGAGCCTGGAGTCTGCTTCAGCTTCTGTGTCTCCCTCTCTTTCTGCCCCTCCCCTGCTCATGCTCTGTCTTGCTCTCTCTGAAAAATAAATAAAAACATTACTGCTTTTTAATTTCAGAATATTTAAATATTGCCAAGTTGATCTTATGATCTCATGCTTTATGAACACATTTATTTATGCTACTGCTTTCAGTTCTGATCCTACATGATGACACAAAAAAATATCATGATAAGAACAAAAATAAATGTTAACTTCAGTAACACAGATAAATGTATTCCACTGACACTATTTTGACCTGAATTAGCTGGGTATTTTTGCTTCTTCTACCAGAGTAATCTTATTTCACCACAGCTTAAATTTAGGTCAGTTTGGAAAAATACATAGGATTAAGATTATCATCCTAATGCATGAAAAATGACCAGGATTCAGGGAAAATGATATATAAATGATGAGATTTCAAGTTCTAATAATAGAAGATTTAAAAATTACTCTCATGTTAAAAGCCCCAATTTATGCTATATGAACATGTATGAAATAATAAGTGATGCACAAATTTCTTTGGATTTCTTCAGAATTTCTCCAAATTTCTTCCTGATTTTATGATTCTTCGTCAAAGACATGAGACAACATGAATAAATTATGAATGAGTTTCTATAAAGTATTATCTATGGATGGGGTGGGAAAAAATGATCTCTTTCTCCTTTTTCACCTCTCTAATTACAATTTCTGAGTCTTAGAATATAGTATTTCAATATTAGATTTGTTAGCATTTGATAGTCAGTAGCTTTAAGATTCTCTATTCATCTTGGAAGTAGGGATGACTCAGAGGTAGGTTGGAACCTTGCCTCCTCTCACTGGAAACACCCAGAGGTATATTCTAGTTTCCTTATTGCTAGGAATTGGCCCACGGAATATAGCAAGTTAATTTTTTATCTGTTTTCATGAATACATAACAGTGGATTGAAGCAAAAACTTGTTCCTACATTGAAAATATCAAGTACTGACCACTTGTAGATATTTTGAGTTATGCCATGGTCGTTGGCTTGAAGATGAACTAAGATTATTAACTGTCCTTCTCTTGTCTCTGGGTTGGCATGTATTCTCAGGTCCAGTTTGAATCAAAGGTGACAGGCCTGGTCTGGGCCCCAACTTTCAGGACAGCTAGAAGTTGGCCTTGCCCAACAAGAAAGAAGACAGTGGTCTGCCTTTCAGCTTTTCCTCATGTTGCTGTTCAGCCTGCAACTTTCACTAACCAGAGATTCTTAAAAGGAGCTATCATCAGTGAAAACAAGGATATGCCCTAGTTAATGATACAAGGTGTTAATTTGTCTCATCTGCCAAAAGACATTTAAATGTTACTCGATCTGTTTTTGCTGAAATATTTGGGCATATTTCAAACTTATTCCGAATGCTTTTTTGCTTATCTAAGCTAATTACCTCAATCCATATACCTAGCTATCACAATTTTCCAAGATACCACAGTTTTTCTAATATATAGAATACCTTTTATAGTCTGGGAATTGAAATCATACTGTTTGGCTCAAGCGATATCACAAATTTATCATGCACATACATTTTCAGATGGGGAGAGTCCAAGAGTTTCACTTGGGTGTGACAATTCCCTTAGCGTTTGACTCCTGTAATGTTTTTCCTGGTACTTCGCTATTTTGGAAGTGCTGAAGCTTGCATTTTCTCCTGTGAAAGATTTTCCTAAGCTCCCTTCTGGCCTACTTCATTACTTGGCCTCACTTCGCATGTTCTAATTTTTAAACTTGTTATTCTCTGTGGACAGGGTTTTTGACATCCATCTTTTCTTTAACAATCAAAATGTTATACATTCTGGAATTACTCATACCATACTCTGCTCATGTTCCTTACTTTTGCTACAAGAGTTGCATGGGTGGACCAAGGACATCATATAACTATTGCTTTATTTTAGTCTTTTCAAGTAACTGCAAGTCTCATTTTCCTAATACCTCAATAAAATATTTTTGGATTCCATCTTTTTACCCTCTGTAAAATGTTCTCACTGCCATTATGTTTATTGTGAAACAATCAGTGTCAAGGCCTAGCTATAAAATCATAGCTAAAAGTCATAGCTTTTACAATAACTAAAAAAAAAAAAAAAAAAAGATGAAACCGATTCCTCCTGTTCAGAATTATTTGATTAAATTCTGCAACATTCTGCTTTACATGGTCTCTACAATTTACAAAAATATGTTCACGGTGTTAATGTTAAATTATTTCTTTTTTCTTCAGGAATTTATTGTTTGCTTATTTACCTGGCAAAAGATTGGCCAAAGGGGAGGTGGAAATTTGGAGCATTGTGGCAAATGCTATTATATCTGTATGTATAAAATGTGAAACACAGCCTCTTATTTTCTAAACACGTTTAAAAGCCTATCAAATATCTGGCAAGCCACTCCAGGATCCCCACTCATTATTGAACTGCTCTAATAAAATCTCATCTTTCAACCAGAAAGAAGGCTCAGAAGGTTCTCAGTAGCCTCTACAATTAGCCTTTTGCTAATTCTTCAGTGAGCGCCAAGGATTTAAAGCACAAAACCTGGAGCCTTTTTCATGTGTTTCAATGGATGCCTTTGGTGCTATACAAAGATACACAGCTTTCAGGAAACAACACTCAGCTGGCAGTGAGGAATCATCAATGATTAATTTAGAAAGCCCATCCCTAGCATGTGGAAGTAGCTTCAGGATAATGGCAATAAGTGGTGTGTATCCAGGGGATGGGGTTGCTTTGCAGACTTAAGGTTCAGAAGGTGGTGAAAGAAGGTGAGTAAGGAGGGCTTGGGGGATCCCCTTACTGTACGTTTTTAGGAGGGCCTGGCATGCTACATACTTTGATCTTTTGCTGCATAGTTTTGATCTAAACTGTGTACTCAGGGTAAATAAGATATGATTTGTTATTTCACGGCTTCCCTTCATAATCCTTTCCTTTAATTCTCCTTTCCAGGTGCCCAGATGATCACATTCCCATTCCCACTGGTCAAATACCTGTGGAATTAGAAGATGGATGGCGTGGTGATTGAATCTGGAGTCAGGCTGCTTAGTAACAGAATCCTGGCCTCCTCACACGGTAGGAGGCCTTGAATGGCCCTGCACGTTCTAGGAGGGAGGTGTCTTAGGGCGAGCACCTGGCCTTTTCCCCATCTTGGCTGTCAGTCATCATCCCGCCTCGCTACACTCACCTTATTTCTGGATCCTGATTTGAGAAGCCTGGCTCTTGTAGACACCTCAGAGTGACTTCCTAAGGTCGCAGCCACTTATCTGGTGATTTTGTAGTTGGCTGATATGAAAGAACAGAAGTGCATGTATTTCAAACACATTTATTGAAGATCCACTGGATGCGGGGCGATGAGAATTCCGCGGAAAACCGACGGACAAAAATCCTGCTCCCCCGAGAGTTCACATTCTGGTGGAATTAAAAGTTGCTTCGCAACATCTGCGCTGTGCTCATTATCAGCTCTGCCTGAGGACTGCTTGAAGTTCACTGTTCAGGCAAAGGAAACACAGCTTTCCCAAGGACCATTGTAAGCTGGCCTCAGCTCTCTGCGGACAAAATTTGAAAGAATATAAATTGCAGAGCCGCGAACGAGGCGGGGGTGGGGGTCACTGAGGTGGCGTCTATTAGCGTCAATACGGCGAAGTCAGGGGACCCTGCCAGAGCCTGAAAACTTCAAGCCAAACAAACTCAGGGATCACAACCCCCCACCCTTCTCCTCTTGCCCTCCGACTAGCCGCGGCCCCTGCCGCGGGAAAGCCGTCCCAAGGGTAGGCCGGAGGAGACAGGGAGCTTGGAGAAAGTGGACTCCGATTCGTTCCCCCTTCTCCCCCACCCGATCATGGGCTTTGCCCTGGAGCGCTTCGCCGAAGCGGTGGACCCGGATTTCGAGTGCAAGCTCTGCGGCCAGGTGCTGGAGGAGCCCCTGTGCACGCCGTGCGGACACGTCTTCTGCGCCAGCTGCCTGCTGCCCTGGGTGGCGCGGCGGCGCCGGTGCCCGCTGCAGTGCCAGCCCCTGGCGCCGGGCAAGCTGTGCCGGGTGCTGCCTCTGCGCAGCCTCATCCAGAAGCTGCGCATCCAGTGCGACTACCGCGCCCGCGGCTGCGGCCGCTCGGTCCAGCTGCGCGAGCTGGCGGCGCACGTGGAGCGCTGCGACTTCGGCCCTGCCCGCCGCCGCCGGCGGGGCTGCGCCTCGGGGCCCGGCGGCCGCGGCGGCGGCGGCGGGGACGTGCCCGCGCGGGGGGGCTGCGCCACGGCGCCTGGGCCCGGCCGGGGCGGGGGCGCGCGCGGGGGGCCGCCGGGCGTCCGCGGCGGCAGCGGGCGGGGGCCCCGGCCGCGAGTCTTCGCCTGGAGGCGGCGCGAGAAGGCGCTGCTGGCGCAGCTCTGGGCGCTTCAGGGCGAGGTGCAGCTCTCGGCCCGCAGGTACCAGGAGAAGTTCGCCCAGTACATGGCTCACGTCCGCAACTTCGCCAGAGACCTGGGCGGCGGCCACGGCCCGGTAAGCGCAGAGGGGTCGGGCACCTGGGGAACGGTTGGGGTGGAAAGAGGACCGCTTCTTTCTGGTACTTGGGGATTCCTTTAGAAGGTGACATCCGTCCTTACCATGCAGTGGGAAGCATCCAGGAGCCCTGATCCTACTCCACTGTCAGCACCTTTCGGATGGGTTTGTGTTGCATTTGAGAAGGATTTCTCCCTTCCACTTCTGTTAGGATTGGAACCAGTTAAACAGATTTCAATTGCAACTTTTCGATGGAGGAGGAACTAGGAAAACTCATTTTGCCACCCCGACCCCTCGCTCCCTATCTTTCACTTTCCTGCCCTATCCTCTCTGCTATTTGGGGGGCGGGGGGGGGCACCTCTGGCTTGTTCCTAAAGCCAATCAGAAAAGGAAAGCCAGGAAATGAGGACTTCTCCGACCCTGCCTCCCCTCTCCCGCTGCCCCAGCATCCCTGCGGCCTTGTCAGTCGCACACCTTTAGCTCTGAATGACTTAGTTTCCCTGCCAAACTGCTCGCATCGCCTCTACTCAGTGCAGGGACTATCAGGGATGTGAGAATCCAGGAAAACCTCGAGTTGGGAGAGGGAGCAATGGGATTTCTTAGACCTAAAGAGTTTTCATTAGCCCGACCTTCCCTAAAGAATCATTCCCTTCCTAAGTATTTCATCATTGGTGGAGTGTGTGTGTGTGTGTGTGGCTTGGGGGACCAAATCTGAGAGCAGCCACATCCATCTGCGGTCATAGTAGCCCTGTGAGCCCGTGGGCAGCGGCTGTTTCCCTTCTTTGTGAAGCTGCTGGCCCCGAACCGTGCTGGTGGACTGCCCGCTTTCAGACTGAATAAACAAGCTTGTTTGCAGCACCCTGTGTGAAGAGGCTTGTTTATAAAGCTGTTACTTCTCTTCTGGAGGACTTCTGCACAGTGTTTGACATTGTTGGTCGCTGCCATGGTGAGCAGGGATTTAGCAGGACTTGCACTCCATTCAAGGAGCTGTTTCCATTCTTCACTGTCCCAGGGAGGAGCAATACGGGATGACTCCCATTTGGGACCGCGTTGCACTGCCTCCAACCCAGGCATGGAGTGGAGAAGCTTCTGCCCTTGAACCTAGAAAAGATAACTGAAGTGTGAGCGGCTAAAATGTTGCTGCTCTGACAAAGGGAGGCACACTGCTTCTTAAGAGACTGGATGCTATCCCTGATTCTTTCTGTATCCTATTTATATCTAGGTAAATTTACAGAGTGGGAAGATCCAGAGAGAGGCCCAAGAATGGGCTGTGTTACCAGGCCATGTTTCAAGGTCGTAGGGAAGCAATGGCCGATGAAACAACAGCTAGAATCATATGACAGAAAAGTCCAAGCAACAAGTTGAGCTGTGATTCTGAGAAGTGAGGAAAAACTGCCCATGATTTGCAGACTGTCAGAAGGCTTCTCTAGGAGCCTCAGAGATGTTTTCCCACTGCCAGTAGGGGCTGCTGTGTGCACTCCCTGGGAACCGCTCCTGGGACTAGGTGGGATGGTGCTTATGGAATTTTACCATTCGGAAGTAATTACCAAATATGTAATTTCCCAGGACAGTTAATAATACCCACAGCTATGAATAAACCTTACCTAATCTGGCACTATCTCACCTTGTATTTAAATTGGTCTCTATTAATGAACAGGTTGTAGATATAATTCCTATTCGTTTTACTATTATTTGGCTGCCGGGAAAAGAAATACATACTGTTTTACCTAATACAAATTCTCTCTTTTTAAAGTTCTGCAGGAGTTCTGCAAAACCAAGTAAGAGTGCTATTTAAAATTAGGATTACTGTAATTAGATCCTGCATTACAACAACAATCCAAATATCACTATTGAAAGAATTTTATCAATAGCTCACTACTACTTAAATCCCTCAAGACTTTCCAACGTGAGATTTTTACATTAAATAATTCTGAGGTTCTTTATTATACTCTAACAAAATGAGGATACTTGTAGGGTCACCAGAAATCTGTTTTAAATTACAATGAAGTCAGAATTAGATGCTGCATTCGGATAAAAGATAGATTGATGTGTGAAAAGACAAAGTCTTCAGACATTTTTGAAAATAGCTACTTTTCTCACAAGCACGTTTCTTTTAAATACATAGTTTCAAAGTACATTTAGGAAGAAATGTCCCAAATTCAACCATCCTTAATTTTAAGATTTTCTTCTTCTCAAATGTTCACTTATTTACATTTTTTTCAAAAGGCTTGTTGAAGCATTTATTTATTTATTTATTTATTTATTTATTTATTTATTTACCTACCTAGTTATTTTATCCCTTTTCTTCTAGGATGGAGAACATAAACCACTCACCATTGTGTTAGAAAGAGAAAATGACACGTTGGGGTTCAATATTATAGGAGGTCGACCAAATCAGGTAACCTACCTTGTTAATGCATAACTCACTCTTTGATTATAAAATAATAGAAGACAGCTTTCACCTGTGGATTTTGAATGAGGAAAACAAGTGATTTAATCTTTAAAATCATTGTGATCAAATATCAGATTCCTTAATGCAAATATTCCAGTACATAATTACATTTTTTGAGAGTACAAAACAAACCAAAAAACCCAACAGCTAACAAACTTGTCCCTCTTTGCTACTTTTAATAAAACCACAGTAGGTTTCTCATTTTATTTACATTGTATAGCCCCATTGGTAAACTTCTTAAACCTATTTCATAATAATGTGTATAGGCAATTTATATTTGAAAATACTAGGCAACTGGATAGCCTGATTATACCTTCTATTTATTAAGTCAATTTGCTCAATTTTCACATGCTAACACAGACCAGGCAGTTTATTATGCATGAATAAATGAATGAATAAACAGTTAAAATAAGTTGAAATAAGGGATCATTGTTTTCATAGGTATATAAGCAATACCATGCTAAAGAAAGATGGTTGATTAGAGATATTTTTGGCTCCCCAAATTCAAATCCTTTATTTAATTGAATGAATAATATTTTCTACATTGATGCCAATTGTTTTCAAAGTACATGACTTACAAACTTAAACCAGAAACTGTAGTTGCAGAGTTCTTTTATATCCTCCAAATACATCAACTCAATTTTCACTGTAACTAGAAAAAGGTGGTGAAGTTTAAAAAGATGCATGTTCTTTAATTTTCTTAATAAAATGCCATGAAATTTTTGCATCTTGCATTACAGATGTTGTCTAAGGAAACTATCTTTTAGTTGTTGGCCATATGCTATGTTTAGGTCAGGATGGAAATGACATTTTTTTTTCTTATTGTTTAGTATTTCAAAAACCTAGTAACAAATGACTGATGTGCTTCTGTTTCTAGAACAGTCCCCATTTATTATGAAAAGAAGTCTTTCATCATAGCATTTTTGTTTTCTTTGCCCCTAAAGAATATTTTTATAAAATGCAAGTTAGGTGTTTGACATTTAAATGACATTGGCCTTTTTTAAGAGGCTCTTCAAATTCATGTTAAGGAAGGCTAAGTAAGGAGAAATAATTTTATTTAACCTGCCATGAAGTAAATTGACATTTAAAATGATTATTACAGTATGTCAGGCATCTTACCTAGATAAGTTCTGCAATATAATTGTTTTTCTGTGACTGGCTAAAATGTCCTGTTTGTATTATACTGGTTATATGGTTGAGATTTAACTAATCATTAGGCTCATTGCACCTGGGTAACGATTAGCCCTGAATGGGTTCTCTTGCAGTTAGAGTTGATCTTTTGGGATTTTACATTTGAGCAAGCTCCTAGTCTGCCCTGTGAATAGATACAGTACGAGCTGTATTTCCAAATCTGTCACATCATGAGGCTAAATTATATTTTCAAAGCTGTGACCACATTCCAAACCAGTTATACAGTGATACTGGATATGCTTTTTGTTTTCCTGTAGCCCTTTTTAATTGCTATGTCTGTCTAGAAGTAAGATGTTTTCTAAATAATACTTAGGAGCCAGTCAATATCACCTTGTACATACCCTTTCCTCATGGCTTTTTATGTATACCCAAAAACATGAAGTAAATGGATAATCTTGTCAAAGATGCTGGACTCATTCATTAAAGCTGCCATCTTGATTAATGACTATTTGGTATTAAGTAAGTTAAAATTCAGTGCCAAATCCCCAGCTAAGGGAGAGAGTTGAATGTTTAGTGAGGATTGGCAATGTTACATTTACTAAATTGACTTTATCCAACTTAAGATTGTATTGGTATCTTTCACACTGCTAACAGTTATATTTTTTATAGAATAATAAGGAAGAAACCTCAAAGGAAGGAATTTACGTTTCAAAAATTTTGGAAAATGGACCTGCCGACAGAGCAGATGGCCTGGAGATTCATGACAAAATCATTGAGGTAAGACAATAATAAAATACCAATAAGAGACATGGAAGAAATATTTAGACGTTTTAAATTTCCAGACTTACTGTTTTACCTTGATGTGGTACTTATTAGAGTATATATCTATCTAGAGTTTATATCTAATCTATATCAATTGTTAGATATTGAGATAAAAGAATAAATCACCTGAAGTTTCCAAATGTGTTAATGCATGTCTCTGCTTTAATAAGTTGCTGTCCCTGTGAACTGTGAAGAAAGTTGTGTGATTATTAAGAGATTAATTTTGTATGACCTTTCAAAAAATGATAAATCTCTACTCAAGAACATTTTTGATGAGGAAATATTACTGTCTTTGAGCTTGTGATTAGTATGTTACAGAGAGAGTTTGGAATTGTTTATACAATACCTTTTACCATTTCTTAGTTTCACATAATTATCTTGTTCATGTATTTTTCAATGGGGAAATTTTTTTTTTTTTCCTGTTGCAAAAACCTGGTGGGAACTCTTTATTTTCTCAAATGTGTGTTGTAGCGCTATTGTAATATTTGGGGTTGAGAAAATAAATTATAGAAGTTAGTAAAATTTGGGCTGGGATAGTGGAATTTTAGGTCCTTGCCATTTACCACCAAAGTGCTTTTGAAGTTTTAACTGATTGAGATAGTAGTATTTGGTATTACTGAAAATGGTTAGATTACCTTTTATCAGTGGAATTATTTCCAAGGTATTAGTAAAGGCATAAATAGAAATTTGGAAGGTTTATTTGACTCCACTACTTTGGAAATATTCTGTTTATTCTAGGTTATATCATCACTAGTGCTGTCTTTCTGAATGTCTATATAAACTCTCTGGATGGCGTTGGTTCTTTTTCTCTATGAAACTTTGGATAAACTTTTAGATATTCACTCATCCTTGGTGCATTAAAAAGATTGAATTTTGAGTAATTTGACTTTGGATAAGAGTAAAGAATGAAGAAGATCCAATAATTCTGTGTCAGGAAAGAACTCACAACATCTAGAAATGAGCTGGCTAGGTATTTTGGGGAAGAGAAAGGCGATGTCTTTGGCAGAAAAGCTGGGTTTTATCTGAAGAGGTCTTTTGTATTAAAATTCTTGTCTTCCAGTTTTGTAGCCAAGATAGTACAGACCTGCTTTCACTGATGGCTGTCCAGTTTGTCTTGAAAATTTGCCTAGTGGAAATATTTACATGCTGCAATTTGTAACGTTAGAAACTTTTTATTTCTACTCAGATTTGTGCAATATGATTTAAAGGGTGACATAATTTAAACAACAAAAAAATTGCCCTTGTTACTTTCTGCCTTATCTCTAAAGCATTTTGATTTTTCCAATTACATGGAAATGAATGCCTGTTTGATACTCTTAGAAGGGCTAATGGAGCTGAATACATATATTCAATTAGCACACATACTCACATATATACACAACAGAAACGTAATGGGGATTTGAAAAACATTTTTTTTCCAGCTAGGTAACAATGTTAGGTGTGCTTCATTAATGTTGCATTAAAAAGGAGGAGAAGAATTTCTTTTTTAAATTGTGATATAGCACTTCTGTTAAAAATACATTTTTTTAAACATGAAGAGGTAATTTTATAAAAACTGTGGTTGATAAATCAAGTGCATGTAGATATCTATCTAATACTGCTAATGTATCTCAAAATAACCTTATTCAAATCATATAAAGAGCAAAGAGATCAACCATGTTAGTCTAAATTATAATTTATAACTAGCTGCAGTATTATTATTATTTCACCTTGATGAGCTTAAAATTTGCCTCAATGACAGAAATTTATCAGTGCCTCTTTTATGCCAGGGTACATTGTAATAGTCCTATTTTTGTTATAGTTCTATAATTGATTCATATGAACACATTGACGGTTAAAAAATGAGTTGGATGATATACATATATTTGGAATGTTGTCTATTAAATAGTGTGAAATATTTTAAAAGGAATACTATTACAAATATATCTCATATTTAGTTTTTTAGTGATGCCATTGGCTTTTAAAGTGAATATTTGTGACTTTATTTTGTGTGTGTGTATACACACACACACAAGTAGCACGCTTGATCTTTTACATATATATGTGTAAAAGATCTTATAACAATTAAATTTAGACACATTTGATTCCTGTCAATTATTTTAGTTCATCTTCAGTTATGGTATCATTCAAGTTTACACATTTTATAGTAACAGGAAACTAATATGAAATATAGGATTAATTTAAAGAGTACAGAGACAGAAAACATTTTAAAATCGAGTAATTTATTTTCCATTTTTTGTGCTGAGTGATTTATTTATTGAATTAATTTGATGCAATGGTTTTTTTCAGTTTTTGAATTTGAAATGGTTATGCTGGTTGATACCTGGTGCAACAAATAAATTTGTTAGCAGTAGAATACACAGTAGTTCAGATATTATGAAACTGCTCATATGAGCTAACTTCCACAATCACATGACTAAATGTTTTGAATTTAGTGATGTGACTGAAATAAATAGAAACCGTTAGACTTTTTTTTTTTACTTATAGTCATGATATACTAAATATGTTTTGTCTAGCTAATTGGTTAAAGCACACATTACAATAGGTTTATGTATTCTTACAAAATGAAAATTTTCTTAAAATCGTTTATTTGGAGGAAAAAGTAGATATGTTAAAGGTCTGGTTCTATTGATGCATAAAAAGATTTTAGAAATTCTAATAAAAATATTAGGTATAACAATTTACCAAAGTTTATCGAAAGCCAACAACTCTAAAAGTATTATTTTTAAATATTCTCCATTCCACTGAAGCTGATCAAATTCAAGGATCATAAAAGAAAAAAATAGTCATAAGGTAGATCCATGTCATAGTTTTCACATAGTGCAAGGAAAATTCTTTTGGAGTCAGTCTCCTTGAACAATTATGTTTAGTAGTTTCTAGATGTTTACACATCCATATTTGTTAAAATATGTATGGTGTAGATTCAAAATAGAAATCTGTTGTGATGTTGGAGTTACAGTATTGGGTGTCAGAGTATCCCCGGAGACTGAAAAGGAAGACCTTGTTAAAGGCATTTTGAAACATGGCGGAAGTTCACATAGACCAGGAATTCACCAGAGGATATTTCCAATAAAAGCATCATTTGCATGCTGTTTTACACCCTTTCGAGACTCAAAGGAGCCACAGAAAACTCTTGATACTGTCAGAGGCTTGGGCACAATTCTGTAAGAGGACAGTACCGTTACCATGATTATCATCATGTTAAGATACCTGCAGGGTGTGTGGGAGTTGAGAATCAAAGTTCACTGCTGCTGTCAGCAATTATTCCTCTCTTATTATTTCTGTGTCACTGATAGCAGGCAGTACAACCTTAACCCCAGAGTGGGAAAGTGAATAGAAGGGTGGAGGGTCATTCATGGCTCTTTGTTCCCACTTTCTTTTCCCCACCCTCACCCCCGCCCCCCCCCAGCTCCTAGCCAATGCTGGGTGACTGGAAAGTCCACCCTTCTCCTAGCTTCTGGAGACGAGAGAGTAGGGGCGGAGTAGACTCTGAAGTCTATGGGAAGAACAGTGTGGAGCAGAAAGCGTTTTCTGTAGTGTATATATTAAAGTCTTCTATTTATTTAGTCTGAAATAAATAGTGAAATGCAGCACCCAAGGCATTTTCATATACTTTAGAAACAGTTCTCACGTTGAACAGTGTCATTATAGCACTTTCTAGAAAGTGATGAGTGTAGTACTAGCAGAAAGAACTTTACAAATGCAATGTCTCCATAAGGACTTAACTATTCCAGACTGCCAACTCCACCCTCTTTTATTTCTGTAATGGTGTGTCTTTTGCTTTCTCCAGCACTGCGCTGCTAGAGTAAAAATCTTTGGTTATTGTGTTTGTGTAAGTCTCTGCACAGTTCACTTATAGGTGCTAACACAGGAGATGTAATGCAGATGAGAGCTAAACATTCAGGAATGCTGTTGTCTCAGACTTGCAGGGTGCTCCCTCTGTGCGTGCCTGATGGCACAGTGCACCTTCCTGCCTTATAAAGCAGCCATGCTAATTTGTGTATGCTTCGGAAGCATTTACAAGTTTTGTAGGTCACTTGTAAATCTGGTGGGCAATTAGTTTTTTTGATAAATTATTATTTAATTTGAACACATCACTGAACTCTTTAATAACATATTATCATCCCACATTTTTTTTTTAATTTTTTTTTTCAACGTTTATTTATTTTTGGGACAGAGAGAGACAGAGCATGAACGGGGGAGGGGCAGAGAGAGAGGGAGACACAGAATCGGAAGCAGGCTCCAGGCTCTGAGCCATCAGCCCAGAGCCCTACGCAGGGCTCGAACTCACGGACCGCGAGATCGTGACCTGGCTGAAGTCGGACGCTTAACCGACTGCGCCACCCAGGCGCCCCTCATCCCACATTTTTAAAGTGTTTTTTAATTGTTCAAATAACATTGTCTGAAAGAAGAAAGAACTGAAAGCAATCGTGTTAGTGCAGGTAAAGAATTACATTGTATGAGATTTGTAATCCTGATTGAATGCTACTTAAATTGACTGCTGTTTTACCATGATATAGTTATCATTATATAATTGTATATTTTAACATATGGTGAAAAGTACTGTGTTGCAGTGGGAAAAGCATGAATCCTGGAGTCAAGGAGCTCTGGCTGGAATTCCAGTCCTGCCTCTTTAAACGTGTATGACCTCGAGCAAGCCAGTTGTACTCCGTTTCTATGCCATTCATGGTTACCATGTATACAAATTTCCCAGCACAAGGCAGGTTCTTAGAACCCACTATTATGAGTCTGATGTGTCCCTCAGCTTATGCAAGTAGTTTGTTCTACAGAACACAGAGACAGTGGGTGCGGAGATATTTTCCTTTCTTGGAGAATCCAGGGCACTGTCTCCCCAATTTTTAGTCATCCCCATTTCTATAGACACCACAGTTTGGATGAGTAAGTGTAGGAAGTTGTAACTCATACATTTTCATATATTCGTAAGGACACTCAGATACAAGAGGGGCTGTGGGGAAAACTTTGTAACTATGCACTTATGATTTAATTCAGCCGTTCAACAAGTATTAATTGCCTATATGTTCCAGGCAGCATCTCTGTACTATCGAAATAAAGAGCAATAAGAACCATTCTCTGTCCTCAAGAAGCTTGTGGTAAGGCGGTCCCATTTGCTGCCTGCACAAGGCAAAGCAGGCCTTCATGGGAAGTTGATCCTTCAATCATTATGAACTTAAACGGACATCACCATGTGATCTTAGCAGAATGACACTGAAACAAGGATAAGCCTTGTTTTCCTGTTCTCCCAGGAGTAGTTCAATTCATTTTAAGAAAGCACAGCATAGGGTTAGTAAAGTAATAGAATCTGTGAATGTAAGACAGCATTGTAGTTTCAGGAAGGGGCATGGACTTTGAACTGGGGTCTTGAATTTATACTGGATTGCCTTGCAGAGATTTTCAATCTTTCTTATTCTCCATTTCTTTCCTATAACTATGAGGGTAAAAATAACTAGTAACTCATATCTTCTATCTATATAATTATAGTGTTTTGCCATTCTACTGAATTTCCATTATTAATTAAGTATTGTTTTGGGGTGACTGGCTGGCTCAGTCAATGAAGCATCCAACTCTATTTTGGCTCAGGTCATGATCTCACAGTTCTTGAAATTGAGCCCCGCGTCAAGCTTTGTGCTGTCAGTCCAGGCCTGCTGGGGATTCTCTCTCTCCCTCTCTCCTGCTTACACTCTCTTTCTCAAAATAAACTTAAAAAAAATAAGTATAGTTTTATTTTAACTTACAAGGAAAAGGCTGGAAATGTCTTTTTTACACTGTCAAGCTTTAATATGTTAAGCACTATTTATTTTAAATTTGTAGGGTATGAACTAGAGTTTGATTCTTTTTAAATGCTAAACTTCTGTGTGTGGAAACGGGCCCACCACACATGACTGTGCTGTTTGCACACTGTGTATTTGGACACGGTGAAAAGAAAGTCAAAAGGTCTTTGGTTCCCATTTTCCTCATCATTCTGCACTACAAAAAACTCATCAGAGCACCTATGACCTGATTTTCTTTACGAAGGTATAATCACATATATATAATGTTGTATTAGTTTCAGGTGTACAACATGGTTCAGTGTTTGTGTATATTGCAAAAATCAACCCAACAAGTCTTGTTGACATTGTCACCATACATGGTTAGTTACAAAATTTTCTTTCTCTTATGATGAGAACTTCTCTTAGCAACTTTCAAGTATATAATATAGTAGTATTATCTATAGTCGCCATGCAGTTCATTACATCCCCACTTCTTATTTATTTTATAGTTGGAATTTTGTACCTTTTGACTCCTTTCACCATTTTGCCCACCCCTTCCCCCCACCTCTGGCAAACACAAATCTGTTCCCTGTATCTATGAGCTTGTTTTATTTGTTTTTGAGAACTACACAGTATTTGTCTTGTTCTGTCTCACTCATTTCATTTGGCATAAGGCCCTCAAAGTCAATCCATATCATTGTGAATGGCAATATTTCATTTTTCATGGATGAATAATACTCCATTGTTGGTGTGCACGTAATATATTTGCAATGTCTTTATCCGTTCGTCCACTGAGGGACACTTGGGTTATTTCTGTATCTTGGCTATTGTAAAATAATGCTGCAGTGAACTTGGAGATGCAGATATGTTTTTGAGTTAGTGTTTTCATTTTCTTCAGATGAATAGCCGGAAGTGGAATTGATGGATCATATAGTAGTTCTATTTTTAATTTTTTGAGGAACCTCTGTATGGTTTTCTACAGTAGCTGCAGCAGCAATTTACATTCCCATCAACAGTGCACAAAGTCTCCCCTTTCTCTACCATCTCGCCAGCATGTGGTATCTCTTGTCTTTTTGATAATAGCCATTCTGACAGGTGTGAGGTGAGATCTCATTGTGGTTTTAATTTGCACTTCCCTGATGATGAGTGATATTGAGCATCTTTTCATGTACTTTTTGGCCATTTGTATGCCTTCTTTGGAAAATCTGAAAGGTCTAATTCAGATCTCCTGCTCATTTTTAGTCAGATTGTTTGTTTTGTTGTTGTTATTGAGTTGTAGGAGTTCTTAGCGTATTTTGGATATTAAGTCCTTACAGATGTACGATTTGCAAATATTTTCTCCCATTCCTTGGGTTGCCTTTCCATTTTGCTGATGGGTTCCTCTGCCATGCAGAAGCTTTTTGGTTTGCTGTAGTCCCACTTGCTCATTTTGCTTTTGTTGCTATTTTGCTGTCATGTCCAAAAAATGACTGTCAAGACCAATGTCATGGAAATTACCACCTATGTTTTCTTCCAGGAGTATTATGGTTTCAGGTCTTACGTTCCAGCTTTTAATGCACTCTGAGTTTGCCAGGTCTCATGGGCACAAACCCCATTTGTCTTCAAAGCCAAATGTTTGCAGAGTTGTCTCTCAGTCTTAAAAGTTGGAGTGTCCAGTATAGGGTGCAAACGCCTCACTCCTCAGGAAGAAGCTTTGGGTTTTGCGTTTTCTCCTAATTCTAGGTCAGTGCACCAGCATGGGAGGTAGAGATTCTGGAGAGACTATTTTTCAGCATTTTCTGTTTGCTTCCATGTCATTTTCCTCTCCTTTGTTCAATGTGAAGGGGTCACTGCCAATTTTAGTTTTTTTCACAGGAAATTATTCCAATGTATCTGTAGATTCAGTGTGTCCATGAGTTCAGGATCTTTCTACATTGCCATCCTGAATCAGAACTTCCCCATAACATTAAAATAAGATCTATACTTGATGTGAAGTAAAATTTCAAAGTAGGCCATATCTCACTGGCTTTTGCCCTACTTTTTCCCTCCGTCATCCTGGTCCTCTGGCATCTTCTTTCTCATGGTCTTATTTCTTTGCAGCATTTGTCTTTTGCAAAGAAAATATGTTTTTGTTGTTGTTGTTTGGTTTTTTGTTTTGTTTTTTTAGAGAGTAAGAGTAAGTGTGCTTGTGGGGAAGAGAGAAGGGAGAGAAGGGGGGGAGGGAGGGAGACAGAGAGAGAGAGAGAATATCTTGAGCAGGGTCCACACTGAGCATGGCCTGATCCCA